>NC_140591.1:1026710749-1027345749 GCF_964204655.1 Triturus cristatus | reverse complement strand
TTCAGTGTGGATAGAGTAATAGAATGAATGTTGGTGTGATGGGCCCTAGCGTATGGTGAGTGTATGTGCGTATGACTGTGAAATTACTCTGTCCGTGGAAGTAGGGAGAATTTATAAGCTCTGATCTGCAGCAGTTTCCTGGTAGCAGTATGATGGTTTTGATTATTGTCTTGATCTGATAAATTGCTTGTACATAGGCTTTGGATTTATTGATTTATTGATTGATGTTGATACATGTACTAACACTAAATGTTGAAGTCGTTGTATTGAGTTATATGTGGTGTGTACGGCTTCTGGGACGTAGGGAGTCGGTGACGGTTCCGTAGTAGGGCAGAGGGAAGTGAGTGCTGCTCTCGGGAAAGACGGGATTGTTGGCCCTGTACGAATGCAGGGAGAAGCGTGTGACAATTGAAGTTGCGCGTCGCATTGTCTGGGTTCGATTCAGTGACATCGTCGTGTGTTACTATTAGAGACATATTTTCTGTATAAAAGGAGTGCGTATGGTAGCAAAGGTTATCTGTGAAACTCTGGTCTTAAGTCCCAGGGATCCGTAAGGTTTGCCGTTAAAGCTTACCGCTGGAGAAGTAATAGGTATTCTCTGAGCTTGTTTGAAGGACTGAGCAGAGGAAAGCACTGCTTGGTTAACGTATGTTATAATTCTGTAGTGGAACAGATTGTTCGCTGTTCTCGGGAAAGGCAGGATTCTGTGTAAATGTACTACATTTTCTGGTGTGAAAGTGCGTGAATGTATGGGCATTTAGTTGATTGTGAAACTCTTAGGAGCATTCCGGGAGGAAACAGTTGATGGATGCATGTTAGAAGGGCAGAGTAGAGGGATGTGCTACTGTGTTAACGAAAGTAATAATTCCGTAGTAGAGCAGAGGTAAGCGCTGTTCTAGGAAGAAGCGGGATTCTTGTGGGAAAGGTCTTTTACTATTCTGTGGTTAGCGGAGCAGACAATGGAGATGTTTATATGTTGTAACTAATAGATTTGTAGAATCTGGAACAGAGTCTACCGAGGAGATTTTGTAAAGGAGGGGTAGACGAGTGACAGGAGACAGGAGTAGAAGCGACTGCAGCGACTACTGACGTCAGAAAAGACCGCGCTGTGATTGGACAGTGGGTTAGAACAGTGCTCGGCTCGCGCTGTGATTGGTGCGTTGGTGTGAGCCGCGCAGGGATTGGAAGAAGTACAGGGTGACGTAGACGCTCCGGGATTGGTGCGTTAGTGTGAGTCGCGCTGTTATTGGACAAAAGATCCTACAGTTGTAGAACGGACAAGAGGGTTGTGGTAAACGCAAAAATGTATTACCAAACAGAGGAAAAGAAAAAGAAATCCTTGTTCAGTAAAATTAAAAAGTGGTTTGACAAGGATAAGGACATAATAACTAGAGAAGGTGAGTTACTACCTCCGACAAGAACCCCTGCATCCTTCATGGTTGCGAAATATGGGTATCATACTTGTATTTGGTTAGACAATTGGGCTAAGTATACTAAAGAAGATGGTGTTTTATCGTTCCCGGAACATGGTTCATTTAATCTGGCCGTGTTGAGAAATTTAAGGGAAAAAATGATGTGTCTAGAGCCGAGAACAAGGCCGACACAGTTCGAGGCATTGGTAGAATGGGAAGATGAGGTGCATGAGCGAGAGAAGCAGAGGAGTGAAGGTAACTATAGGTACATTTTTGGGAGGAAATATGATCGTGAAACTCATCATGATCGAATGAGGAGATGGCGAGATGCTAGTATGTCAGAGGGATTGTATCCTATGAGAACTGTTGAAGAAACGGAAGGGAGGAAAGGTACGGAAAAGGTACATGATGCAGAATTGAGAAGGTATGGGGCTAATGACTATGAGGATGAAGTCTTGGATGACATGATTTACAAGAGACCACCTCCATATAGACCAGAACCAGAAGTGAGAACACCAGTTGCTACACCAATGAGAGATACTTTGCGAATCGTAAAAACAGAAGTTGTGACACCTGATCTGAAAAGTGGTAGCTCTTTCACGGAAAGGGAAAGAGAGAGAGAGCGAGAGAGAGAGAGTGCAATCGGGGATGAAAAAACAAGAGAATTAGCAAGAACCACATCCGAGTTGACAGAGAAAATTAGAGAATTGACAAAGAATCTAGAAGCTGTTACAGTGCCTGTAACCATAGGTCCGGTTATGCCTATTTTTGAAAAACAAAGAATGGGTGAAAATGGTTTGACAGTTCCATATGTAGGAAATGGACTAGTTGGTTCTTCGGGAGAAAATCAGTTGAGACATACCACATGTGATGGAGAGTTGGATGTACAGCCTAATTCAGGATTGAATACTGGTTGTTTAGGAGGATCAATTTTGGAACCACAGAGGATGGCAGAACAAGTGAGTACAGGGAAAAAGTCTACAGAAATAACGGCTGAGGATTTGAATGATTGGTTGAAAGTTCTCCAAAAGAAGGATAAAGATTCTCAGGCAATTGATGTAGCCAGGTTGCGCATAGAACTGGAGGAGCTTATAGCAGGAACAATTCCTACAGAAATGTTGAAAAATCATCATGATGGAGAGTTGTTATTCATGTGCAAGAGTATCACCTGGAGGGCTAAGAGTACACATGATAGGTTAAAAGGAATAGCGAGTGAAATGGGAATTGACATAGATAAGGTGAAGGCCTTACAGAAGCCTTACCGAGTGGACTTTTCGGATAAGGATATCGAGAATCTAAATGATGTTGGCAGAACAGGGCAGATTAAGGAAATGATTTCCTTATTGCGAAAATGGGGAGATGTGGAAAAGTGGAAGGATAGGTGGTATAAGAAAAGGGAAGATACAGTGGACAGGACTTACACCGCATTTCCCATGAGAGAAAAGGAAAAAACAGTGGATGCTTATCCTATGAGAGAGATTCCTGGAGGAGGATATGTACATGTCCCATGGACTAGACAGGATATTTTGTCATTTACGAATGATTTCCCTCGACTGAGAGAGAAGCCCGTCGAGTGGTATAGGCAGGTAGACAGGTTTGTGAAATTGTCAAAAGTGCTGTGGATTGACCTGAATAGTCTGTTTGATATAATTGTACCAGCAGACTTGTGGGCAGAATGTAAAATAGTTGTAGATTGGCCTGCTAAGGAATACCCGAGAGATCAAAGAACAGGAGCTCCAGACCCGGAGGTTATGAAAAAATATGAACAGGTTATAGTGTTCCTGAAGAATAAGGTACCCCCAAAAGAGACAGATTGGGTTAAGATAGATCGAACACATCAGGAAGCAAAAGAATCAGTTCATGCTTTTTATGAAAGGTTGATACTGGCTTTTAAACAGTTCAGTGGAGATGAACATCTGGGTGATAAGGATTTGAGTCATTTTGTATACAAATTTGTATATGGCTTGAGACCTGAAATAAGTGAAATGATACGTGAGCACACAGTTGATTGGCAAAGTAAGAAGATTGAATAGATCTTGAGACATGCGAAGTATTTCAGTGATGAAATTGAGGCGAAACAAAGGAAGCTGAAGGAGAAAGCGATGTGGGCACAGGTGAAAGTTGCAGAAAGACAAGAAGCACAGCTGGTTGAGCAAGCAAATAATCCAGGAAATAGGCCCAGATATGGTACAGGAAAAGGAAAGGGGAACATTGAGGAGGCGAAGAAAAAATTTCCGTGCCACAACTGCGGAAAATTGGGGCATTGGAGATCTGAGTGTACGAATCCACCATTAATGAGTAATGAGAATCAATCCTTGAATCAACATGTGCAGAACAAGGGGTGTAATCATCAGCAGCAACAGCAGAAGGTTGTCAAGCAGCAGAATCAAGAGCCAAAACCGCCCTTGCCGCAGAACAGAGGGTCCCAGAAATACGATAAAGACTCAGGATTCTATAATGATGAACAGGTAAACAAACCGAGACATACAAATCAAGAACAACAATAATGGCTAAAGAATGAGGGGAGTGAGTCTGAAAGGGACTACTGACGGTGCCGAAGAGAGGAGGAAGAGTGCATACTTGGAGCAACTTTAGAAATAGACCAGTCAGGACCATTTGTAGATGGGAAAATAAATGGGGAAAGTGTTACTTTTTTAGTAGACACAGGAGCGACGAGATCGACTGTCAGGTCAGCAGATATAAGAAATCTTCCTCTCTCGGACGAAGCAATCCAAGTGGTTGGTGTGTCTAATACACAGATTAAGACTCGTCTTACTGAACCAGTAAGGGTAAGGATAGGGAAATTTTCAGATATGCACAGGTTTGTGGTGTGCGACACTAGTCCAGTGAACTTGTTAGGTAGGGACTTATTGTGTAAAATGAATTGCACAATTTTTTGTACTCCGGATGGAATAGCCTTTGAGACACCGGATGAGGATGTCTTATACAGGATGACTCTAGATAATAGAGAAAGTGAGATTGTTGGAACATATGCTGTATTTAATCCAGATGATTTGCCTCAAGAGTTGAGAAACACAGTAAAAGCAGTAGTCTGGGATTTTACTGGAGAAGATGTGGGATTGATGAATAATGTAGATCCAGTAAAGATTACAGTGAAAGAGGGAATCACTTACCCTAATATCCCACAATACAGATTGACTCCAGAGATAATTGAAGGAATAACACCTATAATTGACAAAATGATTCAGCAAGGTGTTTTGAGAGAGTTACTGAGTAGCCCATGTAATTCACCGATAATGGGGCTGAAGAAACCTAATGGGAAGTTCAGAATAGTGCAAGATTTGAGAAAGATTAACAAAATTGTGGTATCATGCTGTCCCATTGTGCCAAATCCGTCAGTGATTTTGTATCAGATTCCTCATGATGCTGAATGGTACACAGTAATTGATTTGTGTCATGCTTTCTTTTCAATTCCATTGCATCATGACAGCCAGCCGATTTTTGCATTTCGGTTTGGACAGCGTATTTTGGCATGGTGCCGAATCCCACAGGGGTATACAGAGAGCCCTTCAATATTCAATCAGTTGCTGAAGAAATCATTGGAGAGTCTGATTATGCCCGAAAGCTCAGTACTAGTACAATATATCGATGACCTACTTGTGGCATCGAAGACACGTGAAGCTTGTGAAGTAGATACCATAGCTTTACTGAATCATCTGGCAGATGGAGGATTAAAGGTATCTCCAGCCAAATTGCAATTTTGCAAGAAATAAGTACATTATCTTGGACACAATATTGAAAAAGGTCTGAGAAAAGTGACCACTGACAGGATCAAAATTATCAGAGGAATGAGAGCCCCAATGACCCAGAGAGAAGTGAGAATGTTTCTGGGAATGGTGGGTTACTGTCGTCAGTGGATAAGTAATTTCTCCCTGATAGCAAAGCCACTGATTAAATTGACCAAAAGTGAAGTGAGAGACCCATTGGAACTGAATGCAGAACAAATGGCAGCATTTGAAGAATTAAAGAGCAGATTATGTGAAGCTCCTGCTCTAGGAATGCCAGACTATGAGAAGGAGTTTGAACTGTACTGTAGTGAGAGAAATGGATGTGCACTTTCGGTGTTAATCCAGAAACATGGACGTCTGAGGAGGCCAATTGCGTACTTCTCATCAACACTTGACCCAGTAGCTGTGGGTTTACCAGGTTGCCTGAAAGCAGTAGCTGCTACATGCAGAAGCTTGGAACAGAGTGAGGGTATAATAATGGGATATCCTGTACGGGTGTTCGTACCTCATGATGTGGCAATTCTTTTGACAAGAAGCAGAACTCAATACATGTCACATAGTCGGCTGACTAAATATGAGAAAATCATTCTGGGAGCATCGAATGTGACTCTTGAAAGATGTGTGAATGTGAATCCAGCGACACTTTTGCCAGATGCTGAAAATGTGAGTGTGAGAGATGATGTTGATCATGATTGCCTGGATGTGCTTGATTACTGTACAAAACCGAGACCAGACATAAGAGATCTGCCACTACCTGAGAGTGATCATGTGCTGTTTGTGGATGGATCATGTCTGAGAACAGAAGAAGGTGTGCTGAGTGCAGCATATGCGGTGTGTAAAGTTTCGGAAGTTATGGAAGCTTCACCTTTGAAAGGAGTTAAGTCTGCTCAAGTAGCGGAATTGGTGGCGCTGACAAAGGCTTGCAAGATTGGGAAAAATGTGAGAGTGACTGTAATGACTGATAGTCAGTACGGATTTGGAGTGGTTCATGACTTCGGCCAGCTTTGGCTACAGAGAGGTTTCCTGACCTCGAGTGGAACTCCTATAAAGAATGCTTGAGGCGATACAGCTGCCTAAAGAACTAGCAGTTGTAAAATGTGCTGCTCATGGACAGGGAAATGATTTTGTTACTCTTGGTAATCGATTTGCAAATGACATAGCGCAGTATTGTGCAAAGAACAATCATTCAATTAACAGGGGAAGAGAAAAGGAAATGTCTTTTTGTTCTGTGATGTTTACTAATGTTCTGGAAACATGGGATGAGGTGAGGCAGTTGCAGGATGAAGCAGGAGATGAGGAAATGAGAGATTGGATCAAAGCAGGTTGTGCACCAAGAGAAAAAGATCATGTTTGGATTTATAGGGATGGAAGACCAGTCATGCCAAATTCTATGTTGTCAACAATGGCAAGAATGTATCATGGCCAGGGACACCTGGGGAGGGATGCTATGATTAGGTCCTTTAAACAGACCTGGTATAATGCAAAGTTCAGGCTGATTGTCAAAGATGTTTGATTTGTCAGCAATTCAATACTGGAAAGAAAACAGTGGTGAGCCTAGGAACAATAGGCAGAGAAGGAGGTCCTTTTACCAGAATGCAAATAGATTTAATTGAAATGCCTCAAGTCAATAGATTGAGGTATGTTCTAGTGGTAGTCTGTTTGTTCTCAAGGTGGGTCGAAGCATATCCAACTAGGAGAAATGATGGAATAACAGTGGCCAAGTTGCTGTTAAGAGAGTTGATTCCTATGTACGGGTTCCCAGTGACAATTGAGTCAGATAGAGGAGGGCACTTCTACAATGAGCTCATGAGTTTAATTTGTGAAGCATTGAGTATACAGCAGAAGCTACATTGTGCATACAGGCCAGAGGCTTCTGGCGTTGTTGAGCAGATGAACGGCACAATCAAAAACAGAATTGGCAAGATGTGCTTAGCCACTGGAATGAAATGGCCTGATGTCTTGCCTCTAGTGCTGATGACTATCAGATCTACTTCAGATAGAACTACAGGGTTGAGTCCGCATGAAATATTAATGGGACGTGCAATGAGACATGCATTCGTGCCTGTCAACAAGCTGATGACTATAACTGATGACATGATTTTGGATTACTGTAAAGGCCTGGCTGACGCAGTTCATTCTGTGTTTCACCAGGTTGGAGAAGACGCCACCACACTTGAAAAGAAGCAAGCCCATGATCTGAGTCCAGGGGACTGGGTGAGAATAAAAGTGCACAGAAGAAGAAATTGCTTGGTTCCAAGGTGGGGAAGGCCAAGACAAGTCATTCTGACTACGACGACTGCTGTGAAGTGTGCTGGAGTGAAGAACTGGATTCATGCAAGTCATACTGTGAGAGTTCCAAATCCAAAGGATGGGACTGGAAAGGAGTACTTTGAAGAGTCAGATTCCAGTGATGATGCAGACACTGAAACAGTGAGAAGAAAAAAGAATCCTGAAAGGGGGGAAAGAGAGTCAGGTGATTCTTTTTTCTTACTAAGAGAAGCTTCAAGAGGAACATTGCGAACCTCAGAAAAGAGTTCAGATTCTGGAAAAGTGCCTGAAGTTCCAACAAGCAGTGGAGAAAATAAAGAGAAAGAAAGAAAAGAAAATAGAAATTCCACAGGGACTACACCTGAGTTAAATGAAGAGATTGAGAATCCATCTGAGACAACTTTTGAAGAAGTAGGGTAAGAAGAAGATAGAGAGGGACAGATTGCGGAAGATCCCCGAGGAGGTGTAGGGAACATTCCTGATAAGCTAGGTGAAGGGACAAGTAGACAGCAAGAAGATTGCGTGTCGGAGACCCGAGGAGGGACAGTAGTAGGGAAATCTCAAACGGTGGAAAAGAAGACTGTGGAAAAAGAGAGAATTGTTGATGAACAAGAGGCAAATGAGACAGAATCGGATGAGAGTGAGAATGAGATACCAGAGGGTCGAGTTCTGAGAAAGAGAACTTGGATCGGAGAAAGAAACAATAAAGAAGTGAAACAGAAAAGAAGTGTAAAAGGAGATCTTTGGCCTAACAAGATAAAGAGGCTGAGGTATCGACTGACACGAGTGAATTCATCAAAAGCTGAACAGGTGAACGAGGTGTCAAGTCAAAATCAAGCGAAAGAAGAAGAACGAAAAGAACCGAAGGAACCAGAGGAGATCAAGAGAATCAGAAAACCCAACCAGAAGTATAGGTCACTGGAATGGACGTATGTGGCACTGTCTGAAGAGGAAGAAGAGGCAGAAAGTCAAGGGAATCCAGAGGGGACCTTACGGAGAGTGGTTGAGGAGGAGAAAACTGTTGGAATCCTGAAAGTTATCCTGTCTGACATTGGAGAAGAGACAGATGATCAGGATCTGATACAATTTAATGTTGCTGAAGAAGAAGTGAAAAGTGATGAAAATCCAAATTGAGTGAACTGTAAAAATTAACGGCTTGCCCCATGTGAAAGGAACATTTCTGGAGTTGCGTCAAGCTTCCGACACAACTCCAGCAATGCGCCACTTTGCGCAGATACATCAGTAATATTGACGTATCTGTCATTCCTTGTGACATGATGCATCATACAGTAAATATGACGCATCATTCGTGTCGCAAGGAGGGTGCACTGAGAAGTGTTGCATCACTGCTTTCACGCAGCGGTGCAGCAGTTCTCATAAATGAGGCCCTCAGTTCCAGACGTGTGCCTCTTTTAATAAATACCAGTGCTCCACACAGGACAAAAGTATTGGCCATATAACCGTGTGTTGGTCTTGGCCCTTTTTGCAGGGTCATCCCAGAACTTTTTGCCTTCCTCCTATATTTCTTTCTGACCTGTTGTTGGCTGTTTTATGACTCTGGGCACTTTGCCACTGCTGATCAGTGCTAAAGTGCATATGCTCTCCCTACTGTAAATTATTGTACGAATTAGTGATTCCATGATTGGTTGGTTTGGGTTACCTGTCAGACCCTAGTACAGTGCACCAGGAGTGCCCAGGGCTTGTAATCCAAATACTGCTGGTGGGCTTGCAGCACTGGTTGTGCCACCCACAGAAGCAGCCTGTAAACATGTGTCTAAGGTCTGCCATTGCAGAGCCTGCGTGCAGTCTGGTACTGTCATGCTGACTGGGCAAGTGCACCCACTTGCCAGTCCCTAAACCTTCCCTTTTCTTCATATCATACACCCCTATGGTAGGCCCAAGGGCAGGGTGCTTTGTAAGGATAAGGTAGGACATGCCCTGGTGTGTGTGGCATGTTCTAATAGTTAATTACAGCCATTTTAGTTCTTCACTATTGCAAGGCTACCTGTTCTCCATAGGCCAGAATGGGCAGTTTGGTTATTACATCTTATAATCCTAACTGACTCAGAGAACAAGGTAGAAATTCGAATTTAGTATGCCTGAACTCAGGATGATAAAATACAACTTTTAGTGAAGTTGGTTTTAGCATTCTGTGTTTGAAAATGCCACTTTTAGAAAGTAGCCATGTTCTTGTCTAACCATTCAAACCTGCCTCTGCTAGGCTGTGTGTATTCCTTTGTCTGGAGTTTGAGTGACAGGGCTGGGCAATTCCAGGAGACAGGGTGAGTCCACCCAGTGGTGAATAGAGAGATCTGCATCTAGATGGGAGGGAGGAGTTGCACCTGGGACCTGAATAGGACAGTGCCTGCCCCCCCCCAGTGCTGGCTCCACCCCCTGTGGTGCGTCTGATGTCTCTGCCCTGCACTGTGAAAGGAGAGAAGGAATCATGTCAAGAAAGTGCTCCAGGGCTTTGCTTTCCCTCCACAATGCTGGCTCCACCTCCTGTGGGGCGTCTGATGTCTCTGCCCTGCACTGTGAAAGGAAAGAAGGAGTCATGTAAACAGAGTGCTCCAGAACTGGTTTGGACTGGGCAAAGACCCCTCTACCCTCAGAGGACAAAGGATTTTGGGGTATAATTATTTGGACCCTGATCCCAAGAAATTAGATCACTTTGGGAAACAAAAAGAAACTCTGCTGAGGAGAGGAACCAGAAGAAGCTGAGGAGGAAACTATTCCTGAACCTGGGGGATTGGCCTGCAGTGGTTGCCTACTGCCAAAGAGAGGAGAAAGTAACTTTGTGTGTACTTTTGCTCAACTTGTGAAGGATCTCCAAGGGCTTGGAAAAGAGCTAGCCTCCTGCTGAAGTCTCAGGGACAACAGACTTCACCCCCCAGCTCCCCAGAGTTCTTTGGAAGTGCCTGCTGCTGTTTTGGGTCTTCTGAGGTACTGCGTGTCGCAAGGAGCTGGAAGCGCGACTCAAGAAGGAGAAGCGTGCCGCCGTCGGAGCTGTTGTCGTCGCATCTCGTAAAGTGTGTCGCCGCTGCAGCATTGCATCGAGCGGAAGCGTCTCGCATCATCCAGGAAGTGTCTTGCAACGCCGAAGAAGCGTGTCGCCATCACAACCATCATAGCTGACGCATTGCACCGCATCAAGAGAAGAGTCTCGCATCGAGGAAGAAGCGTGTCGCCATCGCAGCCATCGTAGTCGCATTGCACCACATCAAGAAAAGCACCTCGCATCCACGGAGAAGCGTGCCGCCGTTGGAGCTGCTGTCGTCGCATCACATAAAGGGGTGTCGCCGCTGCAACATGGCATCGAGCGGAAGCGTCTCGCAAACGTCGGAGAAGAGTGTCGCTACCAAGGCCGCTGTCGTCGCATCGCATAAAGGGTGACGCCGCTGCAGCTGAAGCATCGAGTCGAGTCTTCTCGCAACATCGGAGAAGCGTGCCGCATCTGGAAGATCTTCACGTCTTTATTTCTTTGCACCAAAAACTTCATTGCATCAACATTGTTGAAACACTTTTCTTGCCCTGCGTGTCGCATCTAAAATGTACATTGACTTAAAGTGTCGCATTTAAGAACTTAAGAGAACTCAGCAAAATCCCACCATCTACAGTAACAGTATTGTATGTTTTTGTCGTTTAATGGTCTTGTGGTAAATCTATATAAAGAATACTTATTTTTGGATATAAAGCCTGTGTGGTGTCCATTTGTAGTGTTGTCACTTGGTTACTGTATGTGTTCACAAATGCTTTACACACTGCCTCTGAGATAAGCCTGTCTGCTTGTGCCAAGCTACCAAGGGGTGAGCAGGGGTTATTTTAGGAGTGTACCCCCTTACCCTGACTAGAGGAGGAGGTCCCTATTTGTCACAAGTGCATAACTGTTCCAACTAGTGTCCCCCAAGTCTAACACCGTGCACATGACAAACTTGACTTCTCTGCGTTCATTAATGGCAATGTTGTCAGGGTATTGCAGGTGGAGAAAATGTCATGTTTCTAAACTATTATTTTTACAGATATCAATGCCTTGATATAATTTAATGCACTGAATTGAAGCACGGGCATTCCATAAAGAACTTTTTTTTTTTAAATCTGAAATGGTTTTTAGAACATTTTACAAAACCTTTGCTGCATGATTTTACAGACATGCCTGGAGGGCACACGGGTGGGCCAGGAGGCTTTCAGCTGAGTCACCAGCGCCAGCTGGTCCCACTCTACTGAGACAGCAAAGATAACGCATCGTCAGCCTTCCATTTACAGTTCAGCAGGGAGGCGTGACGTGCGTGGTTTTCCCTGCATGATGTGCGTGGGAGCTTGCCTCCTGATTGTTATAAAATTGTAAACTTGTTGCGTTATTTCGAGTGGGATGACAGCTAGCCAAGAAGCTTACGACCTGCATCACAGTTTGGCAGAGGGCATTTTTCATGTTCTAATTAATTATAGTGATAATGCAGGAAACTGTCCAGCTGGCACGAGTACTCAGTGCGCCTGCGCATTAGCAACCGCAGCCTGCTGATCAGATCAAAATGAAGTCAGAGCAGCGAGGTAATGACTAAATGCCATATGCTGTCACATTTTGCACCAGCAAAAAATATGGGACAAATAGGTTTTTGTACTGGAGAACGTGGTCGGCGCAGGCACTGTAATTTTGTCATATGCACAACGTGGAATCTCTTAGATCAATAGAACTTGAAATCCACCACTGAGTCTGTAGTGAAAGAATGGAAATTAATTCCTGACAAGTGATAACATGTGAGGTGCTGTTCATACTTTGCAACTCTAAAACCCTTTGTCAAATGCACTCCATTTAAGGATTCCAAAAAGGTTTTCCGAATTGTTAAATAGGTTTAGAAGGAGAGTGTTATGTGTGTCTCTTCTAAATACTGATTCCGTAGGGATTCTATAAATGTTCTGTGACTGAAATCTGGGTGGAAAGTATAACTATTTTATCGAGACCTCATAGGCGATGGTAACCCATTCTGAAAAGGGAGGGGTCCGTGCTCATAAAAAATATTTATGAAAATCTCATTGTTTTAAAATGCATCCTATTTTTCTTTCAGGAAAACTGGCTGCATTTAAACAAAAGAACTGCCTTATTTAAAAGCAATCGCAGACATGGTGGTTTGCTGACTTCAGCAGTTGAAGCCAATTGTAGTGTTCGCAACTAATACATAGGTCAGTTTTATGAAATCAGATGTGATTTGGTAAAAGTTGGAGTGTAATATGCAGCCACTTTTACCAAAAGGATTCTCAGTACATCAGGCCCTTGGTGACAGGGCCCAAAGTTATTCTCAAAAAATTCCACCTCAGGCCTCTTTCATCCACCGGTATACACTGTCTGCTCCTTCATCTTGCTCTTATAGGTTCATTGTCATCCCTGCTTTCTCCCTTTGTCACATTTTTCTGCCATTCTATCTCTTGCTCTAAGTCAAAGAGAAGTACACAAGAGAGAAACACTCTGCATGAGAGGGACATTTGGGGTGAGCGCATTGGGGAGAGAGTGAGATAACACATGCACTCTCATGGAGTACTTGACCAACTAAGCCAGAGGTTGACCTGTTGACATCCTCGGCACTACATCCACAGTGCAGAGGATGTCAACAGGCTCATCCTCTGTGCCTGAATAGAAAGTGCAACTGGTGAAAACACCAGAAGCTATTTCTTTTCAGAAATCAAACTCTGGATACAACAGAAGAGCTTCCCTCAAGTCTCGAGATTGTTTTTTTTTGGTTTTTTTCTCCAACATCAGCAAAACAAAAGTGAAAGGACACCGCACGCAGTGTGATTTGATTGTTGCCAAGCGGCATATCGCTTCCCCAGATCACCGATCAGTTTGGGAGGGACAGCATTGGAAAGGGTACAATATACCCTTCCAGCATTATCTCTCTCTAGGGAAATCCTGCTGGGTATTGCACTTGACAGCCAATCCCCACAGGGCCATAGTCACGGGTTGCATTTGAGGGGACAAGCCAGCCTTTCTTAATCTCTGCCCCCCCCCTCCCCCCCAAATTGACTGAGGCAGCTGGCAGATTATCTGTCACAAACTCAGTTTCAATTAAATCTATCTAAATAACTTCATTCACATTTGAACGCATACAGTCTAATCAGAAAAACATGCTGTATTTCAGAAGTTGAATGAGCAATAACATTGATTTTTTAATCTTGTTACTCTTGCTGTGCTTTCAAAGACAGGTGTTAAATGATCGCCTATGTCTTCTTACAAATTGCTGCTTATTCTTTTAATGTTCAGATGTTTAGTTTTCTTCCTCTGATTGCACAGTGAGAAGATTGTGTAAAGTAAACTATGTTGACAATTTCACTGGGGTACAGGCATGGTCGCTTGAATTATGCAGCAGTGGAGGCCAAAATTATACTGCAAGCTTGACTAAAGTATGCGGCAAGAACACACAAATTATGCAGCTTAATGTGTAACATCTTGTGGTAGTATTACTTCTCTATTTTATCATTTTTACCTGTTAGCACTGTCTTGGCAAAGGTTTCACTTCATTAGTACCAGCTCAATGCACAAATACAGCTATAAGTAACTGAAAGGTGACCAGTCAACCTTTGTGGTGTACCTTCATTTTTAGTAACATTTGCTCCGTTTGGGCTAGAAACCAATTTTTTGGTTAAAATCTGCAGACTATGGGGCAAATGATGGATTATGTGGCAAATGCGGAATATTCATAATTATGCAGAAAAAACTGTGACTGCAGAATTGCAGAATTCCAGTGCTCTGCATGCAAGGAGTGAGAAAAGAAATATTAGTAGGATGCCAATGTGTTTCCAATACACAAAACATGTAAACACCTGTAAATGAACTGTACACATATTTTAACATATATCAGCAGTTACGAAAGCACATGTGACGCACATTTTGTTTTGTAATTCTGAGATGTAATGGAAACATTTTTAATAGGAAAAAAAAACTTGCTGATGCACTAATTTTGAAATATTGTATTGAATTGTTTTATATTACAGCATTGGTTTAGAACTTACTGTCTCTATGTGTGGCAATGAAGAGCTTACGTACATGGACAGCAAGCTACGCCATATAGGGTGGTGCATGTTTAAAAGGATGTTTTCTTTGTTTTGTGATCCTATTTAGGAAGTGTTTCCATGTTGTGCGTGATGACCATAGTCCTATGGTTATCATGTTTTGGGACGCAGGCAAGTAGCAGTGGTGTATGATGAGGTGTGAGAGACACAGATGCTCAGTTTATCGTTTTTCAGTATGCTGGTAGCTTTTGACAGGTCTGACGGTCAGTTTATGGTATTTCATATCATTTTAGTCTGCTTAGCTGGTTACTGTACTGGGTTGCCCAATCAGACATTTTGTGTATAGTTGTGGGCCTTAGTTGGCATTGTTGGAGGGAGAGACAAGTTGAGGTATCTGCTGGGAGGTGCATTGTTACTATCATCCCATATCTGAGTGCCATTGTGAGATGTAAGGAAGCAGCCATTGTGTACAAATATTTTGGACCTGCAGTCATGGACTAGATTAAAGTCCTCTGATTGACCAGCAGTGTGTGACAGACAAGTGGTGCAACCCTGGAACATAGTGTCCTGTTTGATGTGTATTGCTTGAATTTAGCTTTTGATTGGTGTCAAGGGGCATAACTCTACCGCTGATCAACATGGGAGAGACAACATTTAAAAGAGGACAATACCTGTTGGAGTTCAGGTGAATGAGTAATAACAATTTATTTTTTATCTTGTTACATTTGCTGCACTTTCAAAGACAGAGGTTAAATGTCAGGCTATGTATTCTTACACATTGCTGCTTATTCTTTTAATATTGAGATGTTTACTTTACTTCCTTTGACTGCAAAATGGAAGGAATTTTGTAAAGTGGACTATGGGGTACAGGCTGTGGCACTAGAATTATGCGGCAGGAGAGGCCCAAATTACGCAGTAAAGTTGACTATATTATGTGGCTTAATGGGGCATATTTGTGATAGTCTTACTTCATTATTTTGTAATTTTTACAAATGTTAGCACTCTCTTGACAAAGGTTTCACTTTATTTGTGCCAGTTCAATACCCAATTACAATTTTAAGTAAGTGATAGGTGACCAGTTAGCCATTACAGAGGACCTACTCCTGTGCACCAGCATGTGTTGCAGTGTTTTTTAATAACCATTGATCCGTTAGAGCTAGAAACCAATTTCTTTGTTAAAATCTTCAGAACATGTAGCAAATGATGGATTATGTGGCAAATGTAGCAAACTCATAATTATCCAGAAAATACAGTGTTGGAAATTGTCCTCTCTGCAGAGTCACCCCAAACGTTTTACCTTCCTCCTCTCACTTTTTTCTGAATTTGATTTTGTAGGCCTTAGAACTCAGTGCACTTTACCACTGCTAACCAGTGATAAAGTACTTGTGCTCTCTCCCCTAAACATGCTTGGATTGGCATATATATCTAACTGATATATGTAATTCACTTGTAAGTCTCTTGTAGAGAGGTACACACATACACAGGGCCTGTAGATGAAATGCTACTACTGGGCCTGCAGCACTGGTTGTGCCACCCACCTAAGTAGCTCTCTAAAACATTTCCATGGCCTGCCATTGCAGCCTGAAGGCAGTGTCACACTGCAATGTCGACTTGGCATTTAAAACCCCTTGCCAAGCCTTAAACTCCCCTTTTATTACATATAAGTCACCCATAACGTAGTCCCTAGGAAGCTCATAGGGCAGTGTGCTGTGTAAGTAAAAGGTAGGACATGTACTTTCAAGTTTTACATGTCTTAATAGTCAAAAACTACCAAACTCGTTTTTCACTACTCTGATGCCATTTTTCACTACTTTGATGCCAACCTCTCTCATAGGATAACATTGGGGCTTGCTTATTACATTTAATAAGCTGTGATTCCAAATTTAGAGTAGGTGGATCTGTCATGTTTGGTACCTATGTGTTAGAAATGGGGGTCTCTAGCTGGCAGAGGTAGGTACGTTTGTCTAAACAGGGACCCTTGCTTCTAGTTAGGGTACGGGGAATACACTTCTAAAATAACCCCTGCTCACCCTCTTGGTAGCTTGGCACGAGCAGACATGCTTATCTCAGAGGCAGTGTGTATAGCATTTGTGAACACATACAGTAATACAGTGAAAACACTACAAATGGACACAATACCAGTTTAGAAAAATAAGTAATCTTTATCTAAACCAAACAAGACCAAAACAACAAAAATCCACTATACAGTTATCAATATATCCTTAAAAACAGGTTATTCACTCACATAAAGTTTATAGCAACAAATAATTCTACCTGGAGTTATTATGAAGTCGTGATAGATGAAAATCCCAAAGAACGGCGTCGACGGCGAAGTGCACGACATCAGGCGCAAAGTTAAGCATACCACCAAAGAGCAGTACCTTGAAATTGATGAAAGCAAGGATGGCGCACAGTGTCGGGGAGGTGATGCTTCGTTGGCGCCGGGCGGCGCCGGTTCCTCACAACCCCAGGGGAGGTGAAGCCTCGGTTCCTTACTGCGATGCAGGGGAGGTGAGACGTCAGTTCCATACTGTGTCGGGGAGGTGACATCACAGTAGTGGTGAGTCACCCACGTCGAGAATCGGCTCAGCGCTGATGAAGCACTGGCGTCAGTAAAGTCGGGGCTGCGGTGCGAGTCGGGCGGTGCATAGTGGGCGTCATAAGCGGTGTCCTCGGCTCTGGTGCAGGCAGCGACCTCGGTGATGGCTACAGAGTCAATGTGGCACGGTGTCAGGCCTATGGTGCAAGTTGGGGCGGTGCGTTGTGCTCTTCACGTGCATTGCCCACAGCTATGGTGCAGGTTACGGCGTTGCTCGCCAGCGTCGGTTTTGCAATTTCCTTCTATGGCAGCTGAATCAGCAGTTCCAGATGCAGAAAGACAGAAGAAAGGGAGTCTTTGTGTCATTGAGACTTCAGAACAGGAGGCAAGCTCAATTTCAAGCCCTTGGAGATCTTCTTCAAGCAGGTAATACAGCATACTGCAAAGTCCTTCTCCTTTCCTTGGCAGCAAGTAGCTATTGCAGGCCCACCCCAGACAGCAAACAACACAGGTGCAGTATTCCTCCTCAGCTTTTCCAGCTCTTCTCCTTAGCAAAGGTACTTCTTGATTCCCAGAAAAGATCTAAAAGTCTGGGGTCTGGGCCCCTCTTTTTATACACAAAAATCCTTTGTTCTCTGAAGGCAGAGAGTGTCTGTACCCAGCCAAAACTAGTTCTGTCCTCATGGGTGCAGCTTCCTGGCAGGATGGTGGAGACAGCATTGTTGAAAGCAGACCAGGCCAATTCTGGTGCAAGGAAATCTCCTCCCCCTACTCTAATTGCAGCCCAGGTCTATTCAGCCCAGCCCTGACTCATCAGGCTCTCTTGAGCCACTGCCCATCTCTAGCCCCTGTCATCCAAAAGCCAATCATGCAATACAAAAGCCTAGCAGAGGCACCCTGGATGGCTAAGGAACAAAATACCTACTTTCTAAAAGTGGTATTTTCAAACACAGAATGTAAAAATCACCCTCACTAAAAGATGCAGTTTAACATTATGAGTTCAGGCATACTAAACATTATTTTCACACCTTGTTCCCAGGGGTAGTTATGTTTAGAAGATGTTATAAACAAACTCCCCATTCTGTCCTATGGGAACAGGCAGCCTTGCAATAGTGAAAAACGGAATTGGCAGTAATTCACTATCAGGACATGCCACACACATCAGGGCATGTCCTACCTTTCACAAACATTGCACTCTGTCAACAGGGGTACCCTGAGCCTACCTTAGGGGTGAATGACATGTAATAAAAGGGAAGGTTAGGGCCTGGCAAGTGTGTGCACTTGCCAAGTCGACATGGGCAGTACCAGACTGCACACAGGCTCTGCAATGGTAGGCCAGAGTTACATTTTACAGGCTGCTTCTGTGGGTGGGACAATCAGTGCTGCAAGCCCACTAGCAGCATTTGATTAACAGGCCCTGGGCACACACAGTGCACTGTTCTAGGGACTGACTAGTAAATCAAATAGCCAATCATGGAAACACCAATCTATAACAATAATTTAAATGGACAGCATATGCACTTTAGCAGTGATCAGCAGTGGTAAAGTGCTCAGAGTCATAAAACCAACGAAGACAGGTCAGAAACAGGAGGCCAAAAAGCAAAACGTCTGGGGATAAACCCGCTGAAAAAGCCAGGTCTAACACTATGGAATTGTAATGATAAGCACTCTTTAACAGCAAAGTCAATTTTTTCATTACAATTTTAAAAATGCCACCTTTAGAAAGCTGGCATTTTTCTGCTCTTAGCCCTGTGTGCCTGCAGCCTGTCTATGATAAACGCCTGGGGAGGTGACAGCTGGACTTTGGGTATTCTCACTAGACAGCCACGCACAATGGGAGCTTAGTTGTGACTTGATGGGCCAACCTGGGAGGATCAAAGGGAGGAACTGGACACATCCTCACACTCACACTTAAACAGGCTGTGTCCTGTCCCCACACAAAGGGTTGCATACCCTCCCGTCTTGAGTCTGGAGCCAGAGCAGAAAGAGAGGACCTCTGTACACTTCAAAGACCCTTCTTTAAAGCCTCCCCCACTTCAAAGGCACCACTGGGTATAAGAGCTGGACCTCAAATGCTGCCACTTCAGAACACATCTGGACCTGTGGATACTCTGCCAGGAGGAAGGACAGCTGTAATGTTTAAGGACTGCCACACTGCTGGAACGCTGCTCTGGAAGTACTGCTTTCTTGCTGTGCTAACCTGCTGCCCTTCTGATCTGGGTTCAAAGGACTATACCTGCATCACTTGACTCCACAGAACCCAGAGTGACTCCAAGGGCTAGTTGACTAGCTTCCTGATCTGAAGTCTCAGGGCCATAACAAACTTCCAACTATCCTGTATCTGCACCTGGACTCTGCCATCTGAGCATCTACCCTGCCAAGTGGTGCCACCCCAGTCCTGGACCCTTAGAAGTGGGCCTAAGGTGCTTGCTGTACACTTCATTGCGGGGATTGAACCAGCGCAACTTCACTACTACATGGTCTGCACCGACACATCTTCGCAACTGCGTAGTGCAGAACCTGCCCGTCATCCCTGTTTGCGTGGATCAGAACCGGCGCATCACTGCATTTGCATATCCATTGACAACAGCATCAACGTCGAAGCAGAAACTCCGCATTGCATCAGAGCCTACGCATTGTCACTTGTATGGGAACAGAATCAGCGCTTTGCCGCCAATGCGTGGATGGACATTGTGCACCGCATCGTCTCAGTCGATAGGATCTTCAACATCGACGGAGCCCAGACCAAGGTACTTTTGTTCAGTGGGCCCAACCCGGTCCTTGTAGCCAACCCTACCCTGCTCTATCACGGGCGCCTGAACTTTTGTCCCAGTCCAGAGCAACAAGATATCCCTTGCTGATGCTTAGTGCTTTTTGGCACTATTTACACTTAATTCTTTTAAAATTCTTATCTTCAGTTTTACTATTAGAGGTTTGTTTTTGGGTGTCAAAGAATTTATTAAAATATAGTTAATTTTTGTGACTTGATTTGGGATTTTTCTAGTGTTGCGTTTCACTTTATTACTGTTTGTGTGCTGCATAAATGCTTTACATATTGCCCCTAAGTTGAGCCTGACTAATTGTGGCAACGTTACCCAGGGTTAAGCACAGGATAATTTAGTGACTTTTAGTGGCTCACCCTGCAAGGGATTTTGGTTGTTGCTTGACTGTGGTTCACATCCCAGTCAACCAGCAACCCCATTTCTCCTTTTGATTTTCAGCGGTGTACATCAGGACTTGTGTTTGTGCAGTTCCGTACAGTGATTTGCGTTACTCAAAAATCCCAGATTAATATTTTGACATCAGAGTGACCCCTTTTAAAATTCGTCCTTAGTTTTTTAATTGGCTGCTTTTTCCCCTTTCCCAAAGTTAAGTGCCCCAACTTACTTTTTGCGCCATGGATGCCTGCAATTTTGGCACCCTCAGCAGGCCTGAGCTGCTGAAGCTCTGCACTCAGAAGGGACTGATGTAAGGCAAAAAGGCAACCAAGCTGTATCTCCAGGTAGCCATCAGGGCCTTTGAGGAAGTGCTAGATGACAGTCAGTATGTCTCAGAGGAAGATGAGCTGGATGGCAGTGAGGAGGAGGGAGACCTATAAGAGGTGGAGGAGAGGGAGGACCCAGACCGGGGTCCTGAGCTCCCAGGAGAGTCCAATTTGACCTAAGCAGATGACATGGATGCACCTGATGCTCAGGATGGAGTATGGAACAGTGTATCTGCCAGAGGACTGTCCTAACAGGAATTAAAGGACAGGAGGGGGAGAGAAAGCTCAAGTGGGAGCTGGAGCTGGCCAAGTTAATGATGGAGGAGAAAAAGGATTGCACATGAGCTTAAACTTAAGGAGCTGTACATTAAGACCAAACGGGTGGAGTCCAGCAGCAATGATGGCAGCATATCTGCAGTGTCCAATGGAGAAGGAAGGGTTCACATTCCCAAGGATTTGGTACCCAGTTATGTGGTGGGAGATTATATTGATAAGTGTATCTCAGCATATTAAGTGGCTCTAAGGGTGCACAAGGTCCCAGAGGAGATTTGGATGTGACCTCTGGAGGTAAATGCCCTCAGTGGGGAGAGACACACTCCTGAACCTAGGGGCAATGTGCATAAGAAAGTGGCGGAGCTCGGCTCAGCTACAAAATTACTAACGCCATGCTCCATTACTTTAGAAACGCAGAGATAGACCGTATTTACAATTATACAGTGCACCCCTGTGTTTCTCCCTGCGCTGGCACTAAATTCAGCTGCCTAACACCAAAACAAGCACACTTGCACCATAGTGCAAAGCTGCCTGCATTGAGGGAATGATTGTTTATGTGAAAGAAGGGACACCTTCCTGCACATAAACAATAATTCATGGCAATATACTGTTTCTATGTGTGCTGCACAATTCAGCACACAAAGAAACTGCAAAAACAAGGAAAAATAGAGCATTTCTCCTTGTTTCACCATGTTAAGACCAGGTTTTCCCTAGTCTTATTTTTGGCCCTGCCTCCTATTTACGCCACACTTGTAAATAGGGGGCAGCATCAAAATCAATGGGTGTTGGGGTAGAACGCCCACTACAACAGCCATTGCCCACCCTGTTCACGCTAAGTCTAGTGTGAAAGGGGGGCTTAATTACAAGGTGGCGTTAAGCCATGTTAATAAGGCGAAGGGTTTATCGCCACAGGAACGTCACTAAAAGTGACTACTCCTCTGGCGATACAGGCTTATAAATATGCCCATAGAGGTGGAAGACCAGGCACAGTACACCACCACGAAGACCATTCTTGTTAATAGATTTTGGGTAACCCCTGAGAGATATAGGCAGAGGTTCAGGGACAGCCACACACTTCCCAACTTGACCTGGGTGGACTTTCTAGATTATTCCAGTAAGCTACTGAAGGGCTGGGTGAGGGGCAGCGATGGTAAATGATTTTACTGGGCTGTACAACCTAATTTGGAGGGAGAATATGCTCAATACTTGTTTTAGGGCGCTGCGCTAACAGCTGGTATATAGCAAGCTTGCTGATCCTAGGAACCCTGCTGAGGAGGCATACCTCTGTGCCAGTGTTCAAAAAGGTACCTGGGGGTGACCCCAAGATGGGTAGTTCGGGTTCCCCCCAACAGAGTGAGGCGAGGTCAAGGGAAACGCAGACAAGTCTACAGCTAAGGGGGAAGGAAAATGTTCTCATGTCCCTTCGGAGAAGGAGGGGTAGATTCTGGTGGGTGGTGGCCCAAGGCACCCCATTTCCAACCCCTCTGCTTTGAATGTTCCCAGCTAAGACACAAGCAGGGGCACTCTGGCTCTCCAAGGAAACTAACCACTGGTAGGACCTCTAGAGGGGTGGCCAATATGGCCTTACAGGTAGGTAGTCTTCAGGGGCAGGAGGTAGATCATGCCTTAATCTACCTTAGTTGGGGAGTGAACTCAAAGGATAGACTTGAGACCCCTGAGGGTGGGAGTTGTCACTTCCACCAGATCAAAATAAATGGATTCCCTATCACTGTTCTGAGAGCCACCAGGAGCAGTCAAACCATGCGGAGAAGTGTGGCTCAATGGTTAGAGTGGCAGACCTCGATGCAGAGCACTGGTCCGGGACCAGGGTTCGATTCCCGTCACGGCAGGGTCTCGGGCTATAAATTCCGCGGACCGGATATTCTCGCCTCAGTGCCTATTCTAATCATGGGTCCCACGCTGCAACTCTGGGCAATAGCTTGCTTAATCTCCACAACGGCCCCAACAGCGCTGGGATGCCTGGCCTCACCATGGGGGTGCCCAGGAGTGGACACCTCACATGGAAAGCCAGGAAGGGTTCCACAGCGGTATGAGTAAAAGCGCCAGGATGCCCCCGTTGGGGGTGGCAGTGCGCTATACAAGTACAAACACATTTACATTTACATTTACATTTACATTTACATCTAGGGGAAAGGCTGGTTTCCCCAGAGCAGTACACTCGTCCGATGTACACAGTAACTCAGGCCCAGGGGCAGGACTTTGGCCACCCCATGTCTCTGATATCCTGGAGTGGAGTGGCCAGTTGACCCAGAGTAGGGTCATAGTTAGTCCCCAGATGCCCATTGACTGAATTCTGGTGAATGAGTTTCCACTGGTGATTGAAGAGCTAGGGTAGGCGGCCTCCCTGGGTGCCCTGAAAGCTCAATCATCCGGGCATACCAATCCCAAATGGAGGCTACAGAAGCCCAGATGGAATGGCAGAGGGAGGAAGGACTCACCCTTGAATCCTGTTCAGGATTAGGGTACCGACCCTGGATTGAGGGACCAGTTTCAGGATACCACCCCTGAACTCGTGGAAGGTAGAGTGGAGAAAGGGTGCCTCACACCTGGAGATACTGCCCCCACTCTGAGAAACCTTGGCGGTCAGAGAGCCCTTGATAGGCTGGGGCCTGGCTGGGGACAGCTGTCAGTGGCCTCTGCTGGTTGTTGTCCTTGTGAACAGAGCTTTCCTTGGGTTGGTGACAGAAGTCTGATCCAAGGGGCTGATTGTGTTGCATCACCTTGTTGGCCATGTTGGTACTTTCTGCTTACTGGGATGCATCTGGGAGCAAAGTACAGTTAGATGTTGCACAGATGGGGTCCACAGGTGAGGAGAAGGGACCCCCATGGGTCTGTTTAGGGGCTCAGGAGAGTATACACTGAGGGATCCAACTGAATTTATAGAGGCATGGAACTGACAAGTTCCGCTCCAGTAGACAGCCATTGCCAACATGCTATCGCCTATGCAGGGAAGTCCATCAAGATATTGATTAGTCTACCCTGGCTTTAAGGTGGAAGCAGGAGTTGTGTTGGAAATAGCCCTCTCTGCAGGGTCAGACTCTTTGCACCTCACCACTGCTAACCAGCGCTATAGTGCGTGTGCTCCCTCCTCTAAACATGGTTTGATTGGCATATACTTAATTGGCATATTACATTTACTTGTAAGTCACTATTATAGTGGTATACCATAGACCCATGGCCTGTAAATTAAATGCTACTAGTGGGTCTGGGTATGTGTACATAGGGGGGTTCTCGTCCTGAACACACCAGGTATGGACGTATAAATCAGTAGTACAAAAAAAGGGGGGACCTGGTTGTCAATTTTACACTGCTATTTATTTAGGCGGAGAAAAACAAATACCGATTGGTTCATATGTTTTCACTGTAAAAATTGCATTTCTTCCGTAATAAATACAAACATTTTTGATATAGACATTTGATACATGCCTGAGATACGATACATTTCAAAATACATAACACATGATTGGCATACATCAATGTGAGTAAACAAACATAAAAGTGCAAATGTATTTACATTAAATAGTAATTAATTGACAAAATTCATGAAATTACACCAGCAAAACACTACTAATAGCAATTCCACACTACCCAAACAATAGGCAAGTTTTTGGGAACTGCAGCCACATGGGAAAATTAATACTCCGTGGGGTGCATTTTAAATTGCCCACCGTCGTCGGAGATTTAGAGTTTTCAAATTGCCCTATGTGGGAAAAACAGATGAAAAAAGCTGACGCGATTCTAATCCCTGCGGTGATTCACGGGATTTTCATCTGGGCGTAAGGGCACGGTGTAACCTAAAAGTGAAATTAAATGAGAGTGAGTATCTAAAAGTAAGGGCGTCTCCTTTTCTCTATTTTTTGAATTTACCATTTTTATTCAGAGTATTATACCTGAGGTTGAAGATATCACTTCATTGGAGATTAATTTTTTTTATTCTCGCATGGCAGGACCTGAAATAACCAGGAGAATAACCATCACTATTATTGTTTATGTTGCGATATATCTAATGACTGTTGGTACATATATCATAAGACTTACGATTGAAGTCAGCGGAGGGCACCAGAAGGTAGTTTTCCGTTTATGTTCGCCGATCGGCAAAGTGTTCATTAAAGTATGATTTGAGCTTCTAGCGCGATTCATTTGCAGCGCTGACCAAAAGGAAAAGAGGAGTGAATAAACGCTTAATATAGCTGCTCCTTGGTAAACAATACTTTTGATGAACCTTAAAATGATAGCGACACTTACTTAGGGGTCGATTGATTTATGCCATGTTTGGTTAAACAGCCTTTTTGTTGAAATGCACGTGCCATGTTTCTGGAAGGAAAATAGAACGCGATTAATGTGCTTGTCTATTTCCTGCTTTTTCACGGTCTATTACGGGGCAGTTCTATATAAAGCGAGCAGTTTACTTACTGAAAGTTGTTTCTTATCTTCCGACAAGGAATCGTCCTGCAGTAAGATTGCTTGAACGTAGTTACCCGTGTTTAGTTAATCTATAGCCTGTCAAAGCAGGAAATATGTTAACCCTCCTTACAAGTGAATTATGGGAATTGTAGTTTTTGTACATAAACTGACAATATGGCATCAGTTTAAGTGTGACTTCCTTACAGGTGAATTATGGGAATTGTCTTTTTCATACTTAAACCGACAGTATGACATCAGTTTAAGTGTGGTTAAGTATGTTTCAGTGACCACTTTGTTTTTAACAATATATTTCTAGTGAGCCTGTGGCACTGGTTGTGCCTCCCACATAAGTATTTCTCTAAAACTTGTCCCAGGCCTGCCCCTGTAGCCTGAAGGCAGTGTCATACTGCCATGTTGGCTTGGCATTTAAAACTCCTTGCCAAGCCTTAAACTCTACTTTCATTACATTTAAATCACCACTAAGGTAGGCCCTTGTTAGCCTTCTGGGCATGGTGCTGTGTAAGTAAAAGGTAGGACATGTACTTTTAAGTTTCACATGTCTTGGTAGTGAAAAACTTCCAAACTTGTTTTTCACTACTGTGAGACCTACCCCTCTCATAGGATAACACTGGGGATTCTTTATTAATCAATCAATCAATCAGGTCGTACTTGTAGAGTGCGGCTTGTCACCCAAGAGGGTATCCATGACTTGCAGCAGGTCTCAGTCGAAGAGCCCGGTCTTGAGCTCCTTCTTGATGCAGGTCAATTAATATGCTGTAATTCCTAATTGAGAGGAGGTAAATCTCTCACGTTTGATCCCTATGGATTTGTAATGATAAATCCTCTTTAATTGTGAAGGCAGATTTTTCATTACAATGTTAAAAGTGCTACTCTGCCAGGAAAAAAACTTCTCTGCTGCTAAAAGACTGCCACTCTGCTGGACTGCTGCTCTGGAAGAACTGCTTTCTTGCTGTTCTGACCTGCTTCCTGCTGCCCTTCTGGTCTGGATGAGGAGGACTGGACCTGTATCACTTGACTTGTCAGAACCCAGAGTGCCTCCAAGGACTAGTTGACCAGCCTCCTGATCTGAAGTATCAGGGCCCTAACAGACTTCCAGCTATCCTGCTTTTGCACCTGAACTCTGCCATATGTGAGTCAACCCTGCCAAGTGGTGCCTCCCCAGTCCTGGACCCTTGGAAGTGGGCCGAAGGTGTCTGCTCTAAACTTCATCGCTGCTGCAGGGATGGAACCGGTGCAATACCGCTACCGCATGGTCAGCACCAACACATCTTCGCCACTTTGCAGCTCAGAAAAAGGGCATCGACCCTTATTATATGGTTCAGAACTGGCAAATCACTGCATTTGCATGGATCAGAGCCTCTGCACCGCCTTTGGAATCACCACTGTGCTATGCTCTCTTCGGAACTTTTTTTATGGTATTGAATGCTTCAAATGCTGGCTGGTAGAAAGGTTCAGAGCTTGGCAGCTTGTACTGAGAAAGCAGTGCCTCCTACAGATTTCTTGTGTTAAGGTGGAATAAAAATAAGTGGTGCAAGCCTGGAGCATACTGTCCTGTTTGGTTTGTATTGATTGGATTTAACTTAGAGGTAGAGCAGCCCTTTTCGTTGGAGGCTCTGTGGACAATGCACAGTGCCCTGAATATAACCCATCTTGCTATAGGTAGCCAGTGGAGTGATTGCAAGAATGGAGTCATATGTTCTCTTGGGTGAAAGCAGAGAATAAGTCTTGTAGCAACATTTTGGATGAGGATTATTTTGTGTCTGATGAATGCGGGTGTGCCAAAGTATAGGCAGTTGGCATAGTTTAGCTTAGAAATTAAGAGTGTGTGGATGACTTGCAGTTTCTGTTGCCATCCAAGGTATGGAAAGATGCAACATAGTGTTTTCATTGTGTAGGCTCCAACACGCTCGGGCTTGCTTCCAGTGGACTTTTATTGTGGCTCAGATACGTGATGCATTTCGACCATCCCCGCAGTCTTTTTCACAACAACAACAGTCTGCCATTTTGGCCTTTTTATACCCAGGTGATTTAAATTTCAAAGTGACAGTACATGTTATTTCTAGCAAGCTGCAAAGCAAACTCATATTGTACATCCTAGCAATAGAAGGCTCTATCTTCCAATTTCTATATACCATATTGCAATGTGCTACAAAATAAATTATGTTTTAACAGTCCATTGTTATGCCGATTGCGGCTTGCAAAGTAGTACCAGCAGTGGGCAGACTGCTGTGCCAGGGAACAGTTGTTTTCTGGCAGTGGCACAGGAGCACGACAATGCAGTATGCTGAGCATGGACTGGCGCATTCTCGCTCAGCATATTTTGAATTCTTGCACCACCAGCTTTTTTATGGCGGAGCCCCGCAATGAAAAAGCTGGCGGTGCAAGAACAAAGGGGCCATATAGGCCCCCCATGTCCCCCATGCCATTGGGGTTACATTCAGGGGGGGCACAACTTGTGCCCCCGTCTGTCTTCCACCCAGTTCCAGCACAGCATGGATGTCACAGTCCATGCAGTGCTGAAACTTTTTAACCGTTCCCATTACGGTGGCTGTTTTCAGGGCACTCACATGGGAACGGCCAAAGGACTGCTGACCGTATTACGAGTTGCACATTTTCAACTCGTAATTCGGTCGGTGGTCCTTGTACGGCTATGGTACAGCGGAGCTGGCATTGAGCCGGCACCGCTGTGCCAAAGTCATAATCAGGCCCAAAGTCTTCACATAACATCTTTGAATGCAAACAAATTTGTGCCGGTAACTGTATCTGTAGATGGTACTCCGTGCAGTAATGCCAGTGAAAGACACTGTGTGTGCAAATGTGCTTAATGCGCAACAGACTATGCAACAGCGTGCAAAAAATTGCACCAATGTAAACATGTGCAAAATCCTGCGGAATTTCATCCTAATCCCCTTAGCTAAAATTGTCAACATATTTCATTACGACAAGATTACTTGACAAAAATTATTTGATAAAACGCAGACACAAGGAATTGAGGGTAAGTGCCCATTCTCAAAAAAGTGTGTAGTGCATCTGTGCATATTGGTAGATAGTATACATCAAGTGTATGCAAATCTCAAAAGCAAAAGAAACCTGTTCTTTTAGCATGATTGTATAGACTATCTAGCAGGATCACCTTGCATGGTAAAACATCATAACACATCATTGCTGCTGTTGCCTGTTTCTATCTCAGTCATCATCAATGTCCCTGAATTTAAAATGACATCTGAAAAAACCCATCAAATACCAAATTGTGTAAAGTGCTAAGTGCAATATTAGCTTACCTTCTAACCATTTCTATTCAGAAATTAATTTTGATTTCAATCATAAATGTTCTTCAGATCGGCTCAGACTTTAGAAATCTCTCTATACAGCATGTAAGTTAATCTATAAATGAATGTAAAGATCTCTTCGATGTTTAACCCTGCTGGAACTTTGGTATTAAATCTAACAATGTGTGTGGAGTCTAGTTGCCTCAAATATCTTTCCCTATTGCCGCCTCTGATTCTATTGGGCACTTGGTCTAGTACAAAATAACTCAAATCCTGTGTCCTACTTCCATGTACTGCTTCAAGTGCCTGTCTACAGAGTATGTCTGATCTTTGTGTTTGATCACCCTGATGTGTTGTAAAATGTGTATCTGAACTTCTAGGATTGTACTTCCTATATGCAACTTTGAGCAGGTGCATCTCAGCACATACAAAGCAGATTCACTCTTGCAGAGTAATGATTGATTGATTTTCCAAACCCCAACTGAAAACGGTAAAGTCAATTGTGAGGTGTTAACTCCATGTTTGCACACTTTGCATTTATTGCACTTTCTAAAACCCCCACTGCCCATAAGCCATACGCCACCCTGTCGCATTTTCAGACTGCTGACCACCAGATTATCTCTCATTAACCTTGCTCTCCGAAAAGATATAAGATGTCGGCAGTCAATCTGTGGGCCTATTACAGGATCACTACGAAGTAAGTGCCAATGCTTCTGTAAGAGCCTTTTCACTTGTGTGTGTTGGATGCTAAATCCTGTGATGAGATGGATCTCCTGTTGGCTCCCTTCTCTCAGATGCTCAGAGAACAGCAGTTGATCCCTTGATTCAGAGTTTGCTTTAGTCCTAGCAGCATGTACCACCTTCTCACTCTAGCCATGTGCAGCAAATCTGTTGTTCAGTGCCTGTTGTGCTAATTCCAGATGTGCATTACTGCTACAATTTCTCAGCATGCTGGGATTCTCAGCATACAGGATGCTGTATTTTAACTTATTTGGATGGAAACTTCAGGCATGCAATATAGTATTCCCAATGGTGCTCTTTCGGAAGGTTTTTGTATGCAATTTGTGTTGATCAATATATACAGTGAGATCTAAAAACTGAATTGCCTCTACGCTTCTCTCGGAAGTGAAGTATAGCTTGAGATCATTAGTATTGATTCTCTCAACAAATCTCTCACCCAAATATTCCGTTCCTCGCCAAATGATAATTAGGTCATCTATATATTGTGACCATAAGACCACGTTCCCTGTCATCTCTTGGACAAAATCCTGTACCAGCACCTACTCCTTCCACCAAATCATAAGAAAATTAGAATAGATGGGGGTAAAGCAGGTTCCCATGGCTGTGCCCCTCAACTGGCGGTAAAGATCTGACTCAAATAAAAGGATGTTGTTGTGCAAACACCAATGGATCATATTGAGTATCATCTCTATGTGTTTATATAATGTCAAAGGTCAGGAACTCAAAAAATATTCTACTTCTCTCATTCTATTTTTGTGGGAAATCCTAGTATATAAAGACAACACATCTAAGATCATTAGAACATAGTCGTCATCCCAATTGACGTCATATACTTTCTTCAAGAAGTCCCCAGTATCTTGAACATAGGATGACAAATTTACGACTGATTCTTGAAGAAAGTGATCAATATATTTGGAGGTATTTGAAACAGGTCCAAGGGTTTGTTAACATCGTTGTGAATTTGTAGCATGAGATAGAGGATAGGCATGACTGGTGAATCTGTTTTGAGAAAGAGAAACTCACTCTAGGTAATAAGTCCTGACGGCCTCCATTTGGACAACTCAGTGTGGAATGCAACTTTTATTCTATTTGTCTCACTTCTGTCAATTTTGCAATAGCACTGTCCATCCCCCAATTGTCTGCTGGCACCTCCACTTTCAGATCCAGACCAACCCCAAAACAACTCTCCACAGGACTCTCATCTACAGGCTGCCCGGCCCCCGGGCACCCTTTACCGACACCATCACTGACTTCATCACACCCCATGCCCTCGCATCCAGGAGACCTAAACTTCCACCTGGATAACCACGATGACTCAAACACTGCCTCTCTCCTAGAAAACCTCACCAACTTAGGACGGAACCAACTAGTCACCGCCCCCACGCACACAGCGGGAAACACAGTCAACCCTTGTCTTCAGCGGAGGAAGCAGCGTCTCCTACAGCCCCACCACAGAACTCCTCTGGACAGATCACCACTGCATCCACTTCTCCTTCAAAAAAACCCTGTATACAAGCACGCCCACCGACTCCTCCACAGAAACTAGAACAAAGTCACCGAAGACCAGCTCACCTCTACCCTCGTCAACACCCTACCACCGAACACGTCAGCCGCAAAGACTGCAGCATGGAACCTACACCGCTGGATCACAAAATGCGCTGACACACTCGCCCCCCTCAAGAAAGCCACCAGAAGATATATCAGGAATGCCAGCATGTTCATCCCTGCACTCCAAGAATCCAAATGCTCCTGCAGACAACTTGAAAAGACATGGAGTAACAACAAATCCCCTGAAACCTGTGCCACCTACAAAGAAGCCACTACCACACACCACCATTCATCAAATCCACAAGGAAGAAATTCCTCCAAGACAGAATCCTCACCAAGGGACACAACACCAAAGAGCTCTTCTCCATCATCAAGGAATTCACCAAACCATGCAGCGACGCACCAGATGTACCATCCTCCCAAGACCTCAGCAACAGTCTCATCACCTTCTTCCACCACAAGATTGAGATGATCCATTACAACTTCGACAACCAAGACCCCCTCAACACTCCAGATCACACGTCATTCAACGTCACCCAACAGACCTTGCTCAAAAGGATCCCGCGCACAACAGAAGACACCAAGAAGACAATGAAAACCATCCAATCCAGAGCATCATCAGACCCCTGCCCAATCAACATCTTCCACAGAGCCGCCTCTGCCATCTTACCCGCACTACATCGGATGATCAACTTTACCTTTGAGACTGCTACCTTCCCCTATGACTAGAAACACGCCGAAGTCAAACCCCTCCTGAAGAATTCCTCTGTGGACCCGACAGACCTCATGAACGTCAGGCCCGACTCCCTGCTTTCCTTCGCAGCCAATGTCATCAAAAAGGCCTTCAATAAACAGCTAGCAAACTTCATCAAAGCTAACAACATCCTGGACATCCCCAATCCGGATTCCGAAGCAACCACTGACACCAAGACCGCCCTACTTGCCGGCACTGATGACATCCACTCTCTCCTCTACCAGGGTGAATCAGTAGCCTTCATCCTCCTGGACCTCTCAACGGCATGCAAAGCCATCTCCCACTGCACCCTAGCCGCCAGACTCCATGGCGCTGGCATCCGTGGCAAGCCCTCGACTGAATACATTCCTTCCCCACCGTCTGAACTCAGCGGGTTAGACTCCCTCCCTACCTCTCATAACCCACAGAGACCAACTACGGAGTGCCCCAGGGCTCCTCCCTCAGCCCCACCCTCTGCAACAGCTACATGACGCCCCTCGCAACCATTGTCAAGTACCACGGGGTCAACATCGTCTCTTACGCCAATGACACCCAGCTGATCATCTCCCTCACCAACGAACCCAACATCACCAAATACAACTTCCAAGAAGAGATGAAAGCCGTTGCCACCTGGATGAAGAACAGCTGTCTGAAACTCAACTCAGAAAAGACAAAAGTTCTTATCCTTGGCTTCACCCCGACCACATAGAATGATTCCTGGTGGTCCTCTGCCTTCGGAAATCCCCCCACCCATATGGACCACGGTCGAAACCTCGGCATCATATTCGAGTCACTGCTCACAATGAACCGCCAGATCACGCCATATCCTCGTCCTGCTTCAGCACCCTACATGTGCTCTGAAAGACTGAATCCAACAAAACCGTTATGCATGCATTCATCTGCAGCAGACTGAACTACGGCAACATTCTCTATGCCAGAATCAATAAGAAACTCCTTAGCAAGCTCCATACTGTCCAGAACGTCCGAACCAGACTGATCCTCTACATCCCTGTCACAGTCTCACCACCCAACACCTGCACAATCTTCACTGGCTTCCATTCAAAAGAAGAATAACCTTCACCCACGCATACAAGGCCTTCACAAAACCGTACCCGCATACCTGAACAGTCTCCTCTCCTTCGACGCACCCAAAAGACACCTGCGATCAGACCAGCTCTCTCTGGCCACCATTCCTTGTATCAACATGACTAAAATGGGAGAAAAGTCCTTAATCTACCCCTCTGCTGAAGCATGGAACACCTACCCATCCACCTCTGGTAATCGCCCTCATTGCTCTAGTTAAGGAAGGACCTCAAAACCTGGCTGTTCCGATGATCCCAGCACACTACGGTGCCACCTTCCTGTCCCCCGAGTGCCTTGAGACTCTCACGGAGGAGTAGTTGTGCTTTACCAACCCTAATAGATTGATTGATTGATATACATTGCTAGTGGCCAGAAGACAATATTACCTCTCTTATCCGCCTATCTCACTACTATATCTTTCCTTTACCGTGGTTTGTTGACTAGACTCTTATGCTGAATATGCATTGAGTCTGTGAATACCTTAGTCTGAATATTGTGTTGACTCTTTTGTTATGACTTTAGATTATTCACAACTAATTCTGCAAACATATCTATTGAGTCTTGTTGCATCTCAGGCAGAAAGATGGATCTAGGTTTAAAAGGGGTATGCGGTCTCTCAAAGATATTGTGCCCTTGATTTTGAATAATCCCTTAATCTGTGGCTTTAATGTGGTTTCCCCTATATAAACTGTCTAAGTCCCTAAGAAGATTCAGATCAGAAATTGTGAGATTGCCCAGATCTTCCTGATCCAGAGAAACATCTGGCAATGCCATACTTCTATTGTTGAAGAATTTACGTAATCTCAATTTTCAAATAAATTCAAAACAGTTAATCCTAGTTTGGACATAGTCCAGATTTCATGGGGATAATAGGACAGTCCCAGAGAGAGCACGTTGCTTTCTTCCTCACTGAATACCAAGTCAGTCAGATTGATTATATTTGTGCTGGTATTGCCGGTCATTGTTTCTTCTGTGCTGCAGTCTTCTTGTTGCTTCTTGCGCTCAAATCTCCTGCTTTTCTTTTTCCTCTGCCGCCTCCTTGAGGATTTCTGCCTTGATTCGCCAGAGGTCCTAAATTGAGGTTGAGGTCCCGGAATAAAAAATGTGACTCATCTTCAACCAATGGTATTGGCACACTAGTGCGAGCCTCCTCATTGACAGTTTCTTCTTCCAAGCTCAATTCAGAGCTAGATACATCGTGTTGCTTTGCACCAATTGCTTGTGTTCCTGGCAGTTTCTTCTGACGCTGTATATTATCAAAACGCCTAGAGAAGGTGAATATCTACCCCCTCTCGTAATCAAGTTTTTCCCTTCTAAATTTTGTTGCCATTAGATCCTTGATCGTTTGTTCATATTTGCTCAGGTGCCCCTGCATTTTCAATTCAACTTTCTCTATTGTCTCATGTTCTGGTAATTTGCTAAATTCTTTATTAAGCACTTTAATTTCCTTTAGGGGTGCCTCACGATCTATTACAGCATATTTATTTAAAATGGTCAGCTGTCAGGTTGTCAGCAGCCCAAGAAGGAAAAGTTTCACCACTAACCTCTGCGTAGCAGCCAGCAGAGACGACGTCGTGCAGAGAAGCTTCCCTTCTCAACAGGACACTGCCTCCCACAGTATGGCTAAACACAGCTATGGAGGAGAGCACCCCGGGGAAAAGGGAAGGGGATAAAGTAAGAAAACACTGCCGGGAACCCTTGCTTCCTAGGTCCGGTCTACGTGTGTACATAGGCAATCTGCATGGGGAATACAGGAAAATACAAAACAAGCATGAACCACACACGTCAAGTGCCATACCACAAACAACAGCAGTCACAGGTCCTTGGCGGTCACTCACGATGTACCTGAAAATAGCATGATAGCCAGCACGGACTCAGACTAGGAAAGGTGCTTCTCGGCAGTAGTGTAGGATTAAGTAGAAGTCACGTTTTACTGCAAACCACTGGTAAGGCAGTAACGTGCCACTCCGACCCCTGTTTCCTCACAGCAGGTAGGAGTGCACACATCAAAGGTTTCAGTTGCTGTTCTGCCGCACGGCTTGTGCTTTACCATATATCCCCGCCGGTTCAGGATGCCACCGGGGGCCAGGTCCGGTAAAGCGCAACGAAAAGCAACGCGCGCTAACTCGGAAGAAAGGCACGAATTGTCAGGTAGCTACCTACGATAAGGAGCACTCGCGGTAACCACAGTCCCTGTACGTCCCCCAGCCGGGAAACGTGAAGTGCCGCCCAGTGGGAGTAATGCGCTGAACTTCTCGGCTGTGATTCTGATCCGCGGGAAGGAAAGCGTCCGCTCTTCTCGATGGCCCGGAAATGGATTGTCAAGTGCCTTCCCCTTGCACCGGAAGCGCTTATATAGGAGGCATGTCTATGAGGAAGTCTCCCTGTAGCACGGAGATGGCCTGCTGCCTTCTGGGAAACGTAGTGCAGTGAATCGCCAGGCCTTTCATACCGCTGCCCATGCATACAGGGAAGGAACCTATGGTGAAGGCGTCCCTGTCTGCTCTTGTTTATGTGAAGGATCACGACATCAGCATACGTTTTAAAGATTAAGCACTATTTTCTGCCCATTCATACAACATGTCTGGGTTTGGATTCTCATAAGCTGGTGCCATGAGACTCCATAAGCCCCTAGGTAAGTGGTCAACATCTAAATAACGGTGAAGGAACTTGTTTTCCCACCACTTTTATATTTCCCTTTTCATGAGTTTCTCAAGTATTTTCATAATGTCCTCACATTCTGTCGGTTTGTCCGGTCCAAGTCTGTTATCAGAGACGCCTGAAATGTCATCAGGCCATCATCGCTGAATAACATTTCAGCTTCTCTTTCCCTGTCTTTGAGCCAATCCGTATTCATTACGCTATATGAACTTGCCACCAAGTCACACCAACATTTACGTACCACTCCACAGACTGCTCTTCTGCTCTTCTCTCTCTCCTCTGCCTTTCCCTTGAGAAACTCGGCTTACCGTGTTCCCGGTGGTCCTCCAACTACTGGGTCTCGTCTGCCAAGTTAATCTTGACCTGCTCAGGCTGGGGGGGAAGGGGGTGGCTTTGCTGCTGTGTACTCCGTACAAACTTCCTTGCATGCCGATGGCTGCGATGCTCCAGAGCAAGAGGGCATGCCGGATTTCAACACCAGCTCTCTGAACAAATATTTCAACACATCCATTTACTTGTACAAACAGACTCCAACACACTCCGGCTGGCTTCCAGTGGACTTTTATTGTGGCTCTGATAGGTGACGTTTTTCGACCGTTATTTCTAGCAGCTACAATGCAAACTCATATAGTTCATCATAGCGATAGAATGCTCTACCTTCCTATTTCTATATACAATATTGCAATCTGCTACAAAATAAGTTGTTTTTAAAATAAAGTCTAACGATTAGGATTAAGTCGAAATGTTCATCAGACTTAGGGGTTGAATACTATGCCGTCCAGAAAGGCTCTGAAAAGGATTTGGATTAGGCAAATCCGATTCGGAACTTATGTTTCAAACCGGATCGGATTCCTTTCCGAACAACCGATTATGAAAGGAAACCGTACAGGCTATCCGAATCGGTTCCGAACAGTATTCGGGCAGCCCGAGTCATTCGGAGCCGAATCATACAGCTCTATGGCCATGGTTTCCAAACGAGTGATACAACAACCGATTCAGACAGCCGTTCCGATTTGGTCTGGCTGACACGAAACGGATATCAGAATCTGACTTCTGGGGCCCATAGCAGGCCCCTCTTCACCCGTAGGCCTCCGGTTGGGACCCGTGGGGGTACCCATCAGACCTCTTTACAACCATGCACAGTATGGCAGGAACCATGGGGAGCCCGTCACCGGGTGCAGGGTTTTCCCCAACCACCCCTTTTTTCAAAGGGAGCCTGTGTTCTCGTTCAGAACACAGGCTCCCATTGAAGTCAATAGGAGTCCAACCGAACGATGGTGGGAAGCATCGTAATCGGTGGGACAGACTCACACAACCCGAGTTGGTCAAAAAAGATTACGAAACCGATGCAGTCGGAAGAGTTTCCGTACGACATCGTAACTGACCTATCAGTCTTCATATAACATCTTTGAATGCAAACAATTTTGTGGCGGTAACTATATCTGTAGATGATTCTCCATGCAGTAAGGCCAGTGAAAGACATTGTATGTCAACAGACTATGCAACAGCGTGCAAAAAATTACACTTAATATAAACATGTGCAAAATCCTGCAGAATTTGATCCCAATTTCCTAAGCTAAAAGTTTCAACAGATTTAATTAAGACAAGATTACTCAATAAACACTACTCGTTAAATCCAGACACACAGAATGGGCACTTTATACAGTTGCTCTCCACCTAAACTTGGGAACTACCTGGAGGTCTCTGCTTCTCTTTTGTATATATATATATATATATATATATATATATATATATATATATATATATATATATATATAAAAACGATGAGGGTGCCTCGATGAAAACATCACACCGAAAGGAGTAAGCGCACACCACAGCAGGCAGCAACGATGACAGGATCTCTTCCCACCTCCATATGTAGCCAAACGCGTTTCGAGCATCAGATTCGCTCTTCATCAGTGGCTGAACACAAAGATCACAATGGATGTAAGTTCACTCTATACAATTATAGACCATGACCATCATCGGTCCGGTCGCGAAAATGTCCCGCTGCTTGCTAAGCGGATCCCCGATGCACGCAAACGCGAGCACGGTTTGGACGAAAGGAGGCCTGACAGCGGGGGCGCTATCAGCAATGATGGCAGTTTCTGGACTTATCTTCACCCACTGGGGAGACATTGAACATTACTTTTCCACTTGGTATGATGTTGCAGATGTTAGCGGTATCCACTGGGGTTCAAGAATCGCCTCCAGTCCTTGGCAACTATTTTGTGGACTACCATATCCAAGATGCTGTGCGCCCACAGGGGCGGGACTATTAATCAAATAAATATGGTGTTCAAACACCGCTGCTTGTGCATCTTTGTGTTCAGCCACTGATGAAGAGCGAATCTGATGCTCGAAACGCGTTTGGCTACATATGGAGGTGGGAAGAGATCCTGTCATCGTTGCTGCCTGCTGTGGTGTGCGCTTACTCCTTTCGGTGTGATGTTTTCATCGAGGCACCCTCATCGTTTTTATATATATATATATATATTCACTGAAAAAACCATGGGTTTCACACACGTTATAGTTAGGAATTAGCATTTAAAAAACCTTAGAAATTCAGTGAAAAAACCATAGGTTTCACACACGTTATAGTTAGGAATTAGCATTTAAAAAACCTTAGAAATTCAGTGAAAAAACCATAGGTTTCACACATGTTATAGTTAGCTGGACATTTTACTCGTAAAAAACCAATGAAATTGCCCCGTTATAGTTAGTTCAGCTAACTATAACTCGCGCGCCCGCAATGCACTGCTGATGACGTCACATATTACATCACTCATGACATGGTCAGTGACATCACTCATGACATCACTGATGACATCTCAAATGACATCACTCATGACATCACTGATGACATCATCCAGTGAATGTGGGTTTTTCTGAAAATTAAATATGTTTCATATATGTATATCTCAAGGTCGATGGAAGAATAAATGGGTATATAAGTGTCTAAATGGATGATTTGTTTTTGAAAAATTGATTGTTTAACTGACTGATTAAGTGTATCATAGTGAATACATGTTTTAGTGAGTAATGTTTTAATATGTATATATCTGTATCAGTCTCTCACTTTGTGTATAAGTGGCTGCATGGGTTGGTGAGTAGCTACATGGGTGTCTATATAGGTTATTAGTTGGTTTTTTGAGTATCAGTCTGAGTGTCTGCATGGTTCGGTGGGGGGTATTACGTAGTGCACAGGTGCATGAATGAGTGACTCACTGTTTGTATGTGTTGAACAGACCATGTGTGCAGGACTGCATGGGTGGATGAGTGTGTGTATGGGTGTGTTAGTGAGTGAATGACTGTCTCAATAGTGTCTTTATGAGTAACTACATATGTTTAAAACTAGTATATGTGACTATTGGTGTATATATGTGAGTATATGTAAGGGTGAGAGATTGGAAGAGTTCCTGTATGAATAAGTATGTGTTTCTATAAGTGATTGTTTAAAAGACTAAGTATGTGTAAGTTTCCGTAGAAGTAAGTATGGTGGTGTGTGTATAACTGTATATGCAAGTAAATGTATGTTTGATTCTTTATTAGTACGAGTGACTATGTGTGTGAGTAACTCTATGGATGAGTGGCATTGTGTAACAGGATGTATAGGTGTATGAGTACATATGATGAGTGAGTACATGTATGAGTGACTGTATTGGACTGTTGGTGAATGAGTGGATGTGTATGTGGATCTTAGAATTACTGAAGAGGTTGTTGTAACTGGTATTGGTATGTCCATTGTTTTGAAAATTTTAGTCTCTATTTTTGAATGTGTGTGTCAAAGGTTATATTAGGGTGAGAGGAGGTCTGCCACTCTATCACAAGGATGATGTCATCAGTGATGTCATCAGTGATGTCATTTGAGATGTCATCAGTGATGTCATGAGTGATGTCACTGACCATGTCATGAGTGATGTAATATGTGACGTCATCAGCAGTGCATTGCGGGCGCGCGAGTTATAGTTAGCTGAACTAACTATAACGGGGCAATTTCATTGGTTTTTTACGAGTAAAATGTCCAGCTAACTATAACATGTGTGAAACCTATGGTTTTTTCACTGAATTTCTAAGGTTTTTTAAATGCTAATTCCTAACTATAACGTGTGTGAAACCTATGGTTTTTTCACTGAATTTCTAAGGTTTTTTAAATGCTAATTCCTAACTATAACGTGTGTGAAACCCATGGTTTTTTCAGTGAATTTGCAAGGTTTTTTAAATGCTAATTTTTTTTTTTTTTTTTTTTTCTAACATATTTTTAATTTAATTATCTTACCTTTTATAAAGACTATGATTACATTTTAAAAATTCTTTAATATGTTTTTTTAAATATATTTTTTAAAATAAACATGTAAAATTTATTTGCAGTACTTTTTTAAAAAAAAAAATATTTTTTTAGTACGCGTACCGTAAGCTCACGGTAAGCGTACGGTTTACGCAACGTCCGTAATCTATCTACGCTGCTTGCGTATAGTTACGCACTTTGCGTAGCCGCGCGTACTGCGCGTGGGACACGTGCGCGCTTACGCTACACGCGCACGTTACGCGGAAGTGTCGGGTAGTGACTGTTATGCGCATGCGCGCAAGCGCGTGTCTTTTTTACGCGCATGCGCACTTTTGCCGTAAGCGCACCGTAAGCGTACCGTAAGCGTACGGTAGGTCATGTGATCATGAAACACAACTTTTGATTGGTTGAAACTACTTTCAGTTCTAGAACTCTCCTACACCACACCCATTCCCCTCATTTCTGCTTGTGATCCCTTGGGAGAAGGAGCTGGTTTGTCTTTGGGATACGATGGCAGAACAGCAGAGCTCTTCTGAGAGTGAGGCTAGCACTAGCAGCACTGTCTTGAGGCAGAGATCGAGGAAACAAAAGCCCTCTTATGTATGGGATTATTTTACTTTTCCTGAAGGCCAGCAAAAGGTAAATGCACCCTTAGTGACTTGTAAGCTGTGTAAGCGTGTACTTTCTAGAGGTAATCCTAACAGGAAGTATTCCTTTGGGAATCACACCATGAAGAGACACCTCCAGGATGTACACAGAAGGACACATGGTCATCTTTTTGGAGGTAACTCTTCAGAAAGACGAGCCAGTACATCCACAGTAGCTCAGCCTGGACCATCATCTGCAGGGCTGACTCCTTCTTCTGCAGGTCAGGTGAGCCCTTCATCTGTGGGGGGAGAATCTCCTTTTGCTGGCCCTCTGGAAATGAACCCTCGATTTCGGAAGGTTGATATTCATTGCACATTTTGTAAAGATCTAATTTGCCATAGGGAGACCAGTGTTTCCCTAGTGAACAACAAAATAGATCAGCACATTTGTCGCTTTGAATAATTTTCCCATGCTTCCTTTCCTCTGTCCCTGCATGAACACAACGGTTCTTTTAAGAGCCAACCTTATCTTTCATCTTTTTTTTACATATGTTTTTAAAAACTTGTTTTTATTTTTTTTTACCGTACGCGTACGGTGCGCGTACTTTTTTTTTTTTTTTTTTTTTTAAACACTAAAAATCAATAAACACATTACAAGGTCCTTGAGAGACTACAATTATTATTATTGACTTACCATACTCACTGAAAAAATATTTATTCATTTGTTTTTTTAAAAAACAGTTTTAAAAATGGTTCTAGTTTTTGAAAATTTTCTATATCAATCTGAAAAAAAAGAAAAAAGTATTAATATTTTTAAAACAATTTATAATACAGTACACATATTTACATTTTCCAAAAAATATTTTTGCCTTATTTTTGCTGTTTTCAGAATATATTGCATTTCACTATAAATTGTGAAAGCAATTGCATTCATCATTTTACAGCGGGCAAAAAAAAATAACAATCACAAAGATTGTATTAAACCCCACTCGCTTGTAAATACTGTGCATGATTATACATGGAAAGGAGCTGGCTGTGTGCTAAGAGTCAGCTTCTGCACCAAAAAATCGCTCCCCCTACAACAAAAACAATTTCCATTTCTATTATTCATTTCTTAAGTTACCACATACATCCCCTCTCAAACTCTAAACTCACCTTTAAAATTAGTTAGTTGTGAAAGAAATGTGACACTCAAACAGCAGATTATCAGAGCCAGGATCTCTGTTGTGTTCACCTCTCTCCTCTCAGCAGAACCAGATAATGGCAAACTTTCCCTCTATTTTTCCACACATATACATGTAAGTTTCAAATCTCAGTGCTTCCCCCTTTTTTTCAAATGTAATCACACATTTCTATTGGTTGAAAACCAACCCTTTTCCAAAAGTACCCTTCTCCCAACTTGACTTCTGCCTAGTACCCTTCCCCCAACTTGACTTCTGCCTGCTACCATAGCAACAGCTCATGGAACACTGCTGTGTGGAGTTAGGTCAGAAGTTCGCCACACAATGTTTCAATTCCACAGAGCAAGAGTGCTTGACTTTTCAAACCTAACAGCAAATCCATAGTACTGTTCTTTGGTAACACATTTTTTTGTACCAAAACAAAACATGCTTCTATTAGTTTACACATACAGCCTAGTTTTTATTCTAGAATGGTATGAAACAGCCAATCAGTTCTTTTTGTTTTGAAAAAAATATGTATGCCTCCATTTCCAAACTGTCTTTCTTTTCATATTGCCGTTCTACTGAAAGACACCTCCTGAGTGCATCCAGTTCTCCTTTGAAGATGTTCACAGTGTGGATTGTAGGGCACAGCTATGTCTTCTGGAGTGAAAAGTTTGCAGAGAAAACAGGTATGGTGAGAGACCTTGCTTTGCCAAATGTAGACATTAAATGGATTGGTCAGAGAGGGTTAAAGTGGCACCAATTGATGCCATTGGTGAAATCCTTCATTCAAATCCAACACCCTGACCTCATAATAGTGCACTGTGGTGGCAATGACCTAGGCACTTTGACTGGGGTAGGTCTGGAAATGCTTATGAAGGACACCTTTGCACAACTGTTTACACTTTTCCCTAAAACTGCCTTTGTGTTTTCCAACATATGCCAAAGGCAAAAATGGAACTGGTCCAATCATTTCTGTCCACAGATTGACAAAGCAAGAAAGCACGTCAACAAATCTGTTTCTGCTTTCCTCCGTGACTATGGTATGGGTGCCATTTACCACAACAACTTGCGTTACGACATGCAAGACATTTATAGAGGAGATGGTGTGCACTTCACTGATGAAGGGAACAGAGTCTTCCTCTTGAACCTTAGACTCTGCATCGGTACTTACTTGTAGGTACCACTAAAAAATCACTTCATAAACACAACGGCTCTTTTTAGAGCCCCCTAATATCTAAACTCTTAAATCTGCTTTTCATTTATTTATTTTTATTTTTTTTACCGTACGCTTACCGTAAGCTTACCGTACGCGTACCCCGTGATTTTTTTTAAAATCAATAAATGTTTTCTTTGTACTTTTCTGTCCTTCTTTGACCCCCTTACAAATGTTAGGGGGTCTGTAACTCTCCTCATTGCCCCCTTTCCTTGTTTTCACTCTTTTTTTTCAGAGTGAAATACACAAAATGGCGGCCGCCGCTTCCTGGTTTCGACCGATTCGAATGTTTACTAAGATCTAAGAGCCAATCAGAATCGCGCTCGCGCACGCCACCGCACGCTTACCGTAAGCGTACCGTAAGCGTACCGTAAGCGGGCTCAGATATATATATTGATTTAAAGGCTATTTTCTCAGAATCTACTGAACAGATTTACACCAAACCTACAAAAGGCACTTCCTTGACCTAGGGACTACCTCTCTGCCAAATTTTGAGTAATTCTGTTCAGCCGTTCGGGCTGTAGCTCGTTCTAAAGGTCCTATGGAAAAATGCATGGGAAAAACGCGTTTTGGGACCCCCCTTTTATCTCAGCCCCCGCTTGACGGATCCCCCCGAGACTTTCAGGGTAGGAGCGGAGCGTAGCACCCCACCTATTTTGAGAAATTCGCGAGGATTCATCGACCGGCGCCAAAGTTATTCAAAATAGAATGTTGAGGTTTTCCTATGGAAACGTGGTCCTAACTATAACTACCTACTGGCGACCGCCAGTAGGTAATATATATATTTATATATATATATATATATATATATATATGTTCCAAACAAACTCCAAATAGTGTTAGTATGCTCTCAGTAGTAAAGGCACAGCAACAACGTAGTCCAGGTCAGAGTGTTTATTTACCGGTGTGCTTCGCCGGCATGTATGCCACCCTCCATGGGTCCCAGCACCCCAGAAGAAGCGATGTCTAATTTTGGTATATATATATATATATATATATATATATATATATATATATATATATATATATATATATATATATATATATTATCTACTGGCGGTCGCCAGTAGATAGTTATAGTTAGGACCCTGTTTCCATAGGAAATCCGCAACATTCTATTTGGAATAACTTTTGCGCCGGTCTACGAATCCTCGCGAATTTTTCAAAATAGGTGGGGCGCTACGCTCCGCTCCTACCCTGAAAGTCTCGGGGGGATTCGTCAAGCGGGGGCTGAGAAAAAAGGGGGGTCCCAAAACGCGTTTTTCCCATGCATTTTTCCATAGGACCTTTAGACACAGCTACAGCCAGAACGGCTGAACAGAGTTACTTGAAATTTGGCAGAGAGGTAGTCCTCAGGTCAAGGAAGTGCCTTTTGTAGGTCTGGTGTAAATCTGTTCAGTAGTTCCTGAGAAAATAGCATTTAAATCAATATATATATGTGGGCGGAGCCTAACCACACATCTCATCCTGAGATCTGATTGGCTGTCAGCACTTCATCCAAGAAGTGTTGGCAGCCATCTTGGGACCAATATACATGATAGCACCTCATTAAAAAGCATTGCAGTTAATAGAAGATTTTAAGACTTTAGTTACATTATAAATCATTTGTTGATGGTACCATACTCATTTTAGGAATTGTGGTATGTTCTAAGGTGATTTCACCATGTGAAAAAGCCTTCTGCTGGGATATCATGATTGAGAGAAAAATATTTTCTCATGCTTTTACCACAGAGGTTTGGAAGGTGATCTATAAGCTAAACTGAGAGCTTATTTTCTGTAAATTCACATTATCTTTCTCAGTCATGTGAGAATGAAGTCTGACATTCTCAGTAAAACATGTACATCCAACAAGGGCAGAGACTGTCAGTTGATTCCTTTGTGTTCTACTGCAGCTTTCCAGAGTGTTCCAAAGAACTACTAGAGCGCTAACCGTCCTACTTATGATAAATGTATGGCACACCTGAAGCCATCTTGCTTGGATTAAAGTGGTAACTCTTAAAACATTTAATTTAAAAAGGAACAAAATGAGGGGGTTCATTTTTCCATAAAAAGTATGACTAGTGCTGCAGAAAGAAAAAGTTAGGGCACATTTTGAGTGACTTCTCAAATCCTGGCATGCAGACTGAAACATGCACTTTCAATACCAGCAGCAGATTTCCCTGGTGAGCAGTAGCTTTACTACAGTGATCTAATGAGCAAAAAGAGTGCTAACATTCTGATTTTATGGCAAATGTGTGACACATTTGAATGCCTTCTTGATGGAATCAAAGTAAAAAACTGAAAGTATTTCCTACTGAGGAGACTGCAGTAAATGAGGAAATTACGAAACTTCATAACAAATAAGTCTCCCAAGATGGCCACCAGAGACAAAAGAGCCCAAATGTAGCCCAAATATCACCCAGATGTAGCCCAAGTATAGCCCAATGACAGAATGTCCAAGAATGTTCTTAAAAACAACTAGAGCACTTACTGTCTTCATTATGACAAAAGTATGGCACACCTGAAGCCATCTTGATTGGAATAAACTGGTAACACTTAAAACATTTAATTTAAAAAGGAACACAATGAGGGGGTTCATTTTGCCATAGAAATTATGATTAATGCTGAAGAAAGAAAATGAGGGCACATTTTGAGTGACTTCTCAAATCCTCTTCTATTTCATTAAAAAATTCTGACATGCAGACTGAAACATGCACTTTTAATACCAGGAGCAGACTTCCATGGTGAACAGTAGTTTTACTACAGTGATCTAATGAGCAACTAGAGTGCTAACATTCAGAATTCATGGCAGATGTGTGACATATCTGAATACCTTCATGATGGAATCAAAGTAAAAAACTGAAAGCATTTCCGACTGAGGAGACTGCAGTACATGAGGAAATTAGGAAACTTCATAACAAATAAATCTCCCAAGATGGCCACCGGAGACAAAAGAGCCCAAATGTAGCCCAAAATCACCCAGATATAGCCCAAATATAGCCCAATGACAGAAGTGTGCAAAACACTTATTATTTTGTGTTTTTGCAGTGTTATATAGTGCAGACTTGTCAGGTATTGGAGTGCTTTACATGAGCATTGGTTACATCACACAAGAACAAATTCATTTTGGTTGTAGACATGGGGAGACTAAGTGATTTGACCAGAATCACAGAATGTCGAGCTGAAGCAGAAACTTCAACCTGGTTCCCCAGTTGCAAAGTCTGCAGTTCTGGAAATAACACCACATCCTCTCCCCTAAGTGCAACATTTAATCAAGTTGTCAACTAGATAAAAAAACATAAAGATAACAAATAATTTAAAAGTGCTTTGTCGCTATTTGAAAACTCAGAAAATATGTCCTTATTTTAGTCTTTTAAGAGCACTAACCATAATTTTGATGCCAATAAGACCCTCTCATATATGTAATTTCTAAAGGAATGCTCTAGGTATTACAGTTTTGATTACATCAAGATGATGTCAGGCGTTCCACACTTTTGTAATAAATATAGAATGTTAGCAATCTAGTTGTTCATTAGGATACTGTTGAGAGGCAGAGGCCAGGGGCACGGACTCTGAAAATTGAAGGCAGGTAGGAGGGTGCAAAGGCAACAATTTAACCACACTGAGCAGGCAGGAAGGGCCGTGGAAGCACAACAGACTACGGAGGGCAGTGGAAAGGGGGGCAGGGGCAACAAACCAACAATACAGGACTTGCAAGAGAGGCTGTTGGAGGGAAGATCTATTACGGGTCAAGGAAGCTAGGGGCGGTCCCCAGAGCCCCGGGAGCCACCTCAGAACTGAGCAGGAGAGTGAGTCAGGGACAAAAGGGGCACCTTAATTTGAGCCGGGGTGCGTAGGAACGCTTGCTCCAAAAATGAAGAAAACAGACATATGAGACATGGAATTGGAGGCAGAATACAATGGCAGTTTAATGAGAAGATGCAACTTCAAAGAAACCGCAGAATAGAGACATAAAGTACAAAATACAGAATCCAGATAATCATACAGCTGTCATGATATTCTCTGTATCTCAATTAATGGACTGACAGAGAGAGAGAGAAAACACATCTATAAATGCATCATGAGAAACAAGTTACACCAAGGAAAATGTTACCTAGGGACACTCACATTTACTCTTAGAGCAAGCATTCCTGCAATTACAATACAACATCTTTTAAATGCAAAAGTAAAGAGAACAATGGTTAAACATAACATGACGGGGGAGGAGCCTAGCGCTTGACCAAGATGGCCGCGTGAGCTTAGAGCTCCCGAGACCCTCGCGCCCTCCGTCGACTATCCTGTCTCTAATCCTGATTGTATGCATGGCATCGTGTCGCTGAGTTGCCAGGGAGGCGATTGATGCTGCCTGCGGTCGGATCGTCCATCGGGAACCGGACTTATGACTGGCGAAAGATTGCGGCCTAACTCCCGGAGATGCCAGGGGCTAGAGTTGGCAGGATGCCCGACTCCTAGTTGATCAACAACGGCCTGGTGAGGTGTGAACTGTCGGACGGAGGCCCTCGCTCTTTCACTTTCGGTTTCGTTCCCTTTGTCTGCCCGGACACTGTAGTGCTCTGGGTGGCTTTATAACCCCGGGGACGCTCGGCGAGCTACTTTGGAAGAACAAGGCGGACCTGCTCACTCTTTATACCTCTCTCTGAGAGGGGACGGTCTTCACTGCATTGGACTGCCTGGAGTCCATCATGTCGGGCAAGGCAGAAGGAGATCGGCTGAAGACTAAGTCCACCAGGCGGGGAACGTATTCCCAAGTCAACAGTATGGACCGATACGCCCTCCTGAAGACATCGCCGAGTGGATCGAGCCAGGCGCCGGATGCCCAGAAGGAGGACTCGCCTGGGACACCGGAGCTCTCCCTGCAGGATGTCATGGGCGCGCTTGATGGGATGCAGACCTCGATGGGGCGGCAATTCGAGGCCCTGGCACATAAGGTGGATGCCATCCTGGTGGATGTCAACTTGATCCGCTCGGACCTGGGCAAGACAAACGAACGCGTTAAGGACCTGGACCACAAGACCACGGGCCTCACTGATGAGGTTGCGGATCTGCAGAACGAGGTCCGGAAGCTGAGGGCCGAGAGTGACCTCGCCGCCCGCCGGCTGGAGGACTTCGAGAGCCGGTCCAGGCGCAACAACGTGCGCATCATCGGGGTCCCGGAGTCCTCAGATGAGGCTTCGGTGGACCTGCTTGTGGAAGATTTGGTCCTCAATCATCTTAAGCCTAAGGGCCTTGGGAAGTTTTTTGCGGTGGAAAGGGCCCATAGAGTGCCGGGCGGACGGCCCAAGGCGGGTGCCCCGCCGCGGCCGATTGTCGCCCGGCTCTTCCATTTCCGAGATCGGGACGCTATCCTGCAAGCTTCGAGGGTGACGGGCCCAGTCCCCTTCCAGAATGCGTCGGTGAATTCTTATCCGGACTTCACCCAGCAGGTGCAGAGACAGAGACAGAGCTTCCTGGGGGTGAAGCGAAGACTTCGGGAACGGGACCTAAAATATGCCATGCTTTTCCCCGCCAGACTACGGGTGGTGCATGAAGATCGGACATTCTTTTTTGACTCTCCTGTTATGGCCGACGAATGGTTGGACGCTTTGCCCCGGCGACGGACCGGGGACGACACAGCTGAGCATGGAGATAGTGGCCGGGATGGACAGGGCTGATACCTCAAAGCCGGCCTGACTTGATTTGACCATATTTGAAGATTTGAACAGAGTGCAGTAACTGTGGAGGGTTGCGGGAGGACGAGGGGTGCTCTTTTCCTCCCTTGGGGTACTTTTTGTAGATTTTTGTTTTTGTAGGGCGACAGGCACACTGCAAGTTGGGGGGGCTTTTTAAGCTGCAGCAGGGGTGCAGGGTGGGGGGAGTTATGGGGAGTTTGAATTTGTTGTTGGGGGGTTTATTTCTGCAAGGCATGATGATTATCCTCAGGGTTGTTCCATGGTGGCGCCTCGGGTGTGGGGTGGGCCTCTTTCCGTTTGAGGATGGGGGGTAGAGGCCTAAGTGTTATAAGCTGGAATGTTAATGGTTTGGGGGATCGCATTAAGAGGGGGATTGTTTTGCAATTTCTGAAACGCTCAATGCCAGACGTTGTACTGCTGCAGGAGACGCATCTCATAGGCAATACGTGCTATGCCCTGAATAGGAAGGGGTATAAATTCATTGCACACTCGGGATTTTCTTCTGGATCCAGGGGTGTGGGCATCCTTGTTAGAGCATCGCTGCCCTTTGAGGTGGACTCCACCATTGTTGACGATAGGGGGAGGTTTGTGGCGGTGGCGGGGCGGTGGGAAGGAAGGACTTTGGTTTTGGTTTCGGTTTATGTCCCGCCGGCCCTGCAGGCCGCCACATTTGCTGAATTGGGCAGGGCTTTGCTGACTCTCCCGGGGGGCATGCTGGTAGTGGGAGGGGATTTCAACGCTGTGGGCTCCGGACTGCTGGATAGATACCCGCCCAGGGACACAGGGGGGGCTCAGAAATGGCTTCCAGACCTCCTGGACACATTTGGCCTGATAGACTGCTGGAGGCTCCGGCACCCCACACAGAGTCAATACACGTTTCACTCCGGGGCGCATGGTAGCCTCTCCAGGATTGACTACCTGCTCACTCTGGCCGCACATGCCTCGTTGATATCCGAGGCGAGGCACATGGCACGTGGTATCTCTGATCACTCGCCAGTGTGGATCCGGCTGGATCTCGGTCGGGAGGGAGGAGGGAGGGTGGCCCCCATTAACCCATGGTATTTCCGAGACCCCAAGATGCGCAGCGCCCTGGTAAAAAAGGTAGATAATTACTTTAAGGACACTCTGGGAACCGTGGACTCGGCGATCTCGCTGTGGGAAGCTTTTAAGACCGTGCTTCGGGGGGAGGCCCTCTCCCTGGTGGTGACTGCCAAGAATCGGAGGGATTGCGAAGTGCGGCAAGTGGAGGAGGAGATTGCGGCCCTTGAGGGGGATATGGAGGAGGAGGTCACAGAGTCCTCATTGCATGAGCTTTGCTTGAAGCAGGCGGAGTATAGGGACCTGGTGACAGAAGCCGCCAAGACCCTTAGCAGGGAACAACAGGGCCGTCTGTATGATGTTGGAGATAAGGCAGGGAAACTCCTGGCGTGGCTGGACAGGAAGGAACGGGTCAATAGAGTGGTGCCAGAGTTGATTGGAGAGGGGGGAGAGGCGATTGTGGAACCTGAGGGGATTGTGGAGTGTTTTGCGGAGTATTTTCATAGGGTTTATTCCTCTGTGTCGGACAGGCCGCCCGAGGACTCGACTGATCTCCTCCGTGATATCGAGTTGCCCTGCCTCTCTGACATAGATAGGGACGATTTGGATGGCGACATCACGGTTGATGAGGTGGCGGGGGCGATTCGCGCGTTGAATTCGGGTAAGGCCTCTGGACCGAACGGACTGCCGATCGATCTGTACAAACTGTTCCCGGATAGGGTCGCCCCTCACCTGCGCGCCATGTACTTGGAGGCGCGGGGGGATGGGATCCTTCCGTTGGATCAGCGGCTGGCGTCGATCGTGGTCATACATAAAGAGGGTAAACCCCGAGATAGATGCGCCTCCTATCGGCCCATTTCACTCCTCAACGCTGAGCCGAAAATTCTGGCCAAACTCCTGGCTACCCGTCTGATTAGGGTACTTGGCGATCTGGTCCACCCGGATCAATCTGGCTTTATCCCGCACCGAAACACAGCATTGAACCTTAGGCGTCTTCATGGCGTCATCGCCAGGGCGGGCACGCTGCGTGAACCGGCTGTTGTGGCATCTCTTGATGCCACGATGGCCTTTGACACGGTGGAGTGGGCATACTTATGGGCCGTGCTGGCCAAGTTTGGTTTCGGTCGCGGGTTTGTGAGTTGGGTCCGGTTGCTGTACGAGGGGCCACTAGCGAATGTTGTGGTGAATGGTCGGGCATCTACTCCGTTTCAGCTCGGTAGGGGTACTCGGCAGGGCTGCCCCCTGTCGCCTCTGTTGTTCGCCCTCGCCCTTGAACCGTTGGCTGCGTGGATACGTTGGCACCCGGATATACGGGGCCTTCGGTGGTCGCCTGATCACGAGGACCGTATTTCGCTCTATGCCGATGATATCCTGTTGTATCTTGCCTCACCGAAGAAGTCACTTATAGTGGTCTGTGACGTACTCGCATCGTTCGGTAGGAACTCGGGGCTTGTGATTAATTGGGGCAAATCGTATTTGTACGTTCTTAGTGGCGAGGTCCCACCGATCCCTAGAACATGTTCGATACAGGTTGCCCAGCAAGGTTTTGTGTATTTGGGGATTTTTATATCCATGGATCCTGTTGTGCGCTATGAGAGGAACCTGCTCCCCCCCTTGGCACGCTTGAGGCGAGATGTTGAAGGTTGGCGGAGGCTGCCGCTCTCCCTTGTTGGGCGTGCGGCCCTGTTCAAAATGATGTCCCTTCCCCGCTTCCTCTACGCCCTCCAGAACACCTTGGACTGGGTACCGGCCAAATACATTCGGGAGGTCGAAGGCCTCCAAAGGACGTTGCTGTGGGATGGGCGGCCGCGAATAGCTATTTCAAAGTTGACGCTACCATGGTACGATGGGGGCATTGCGCTCCCAGACATCCGACGGTACTATTGGGCCACGCAGCTGAGCGCGATCAACCATGGGTTTTACGGCCCTGCCCTTAGCCCTGGGTATGCCATGGATAGGTGGCTGCTGCGCGGAGGCAACTACTACAGGGCGTTGTATTCGCGGTCCCTAGACTCGTCCCTCACGGGGCCCACAGGTGTGGCGGTGCGCGTATGGAAGATGGCGACCGACTCGCTGGGCTGGAAGGATAGGCTCACCCTCGCTACCCCATTGTTTGAATCGGAACGGTTGGGAAGACTCTGGCACACGAAGGGCTTTGATAAGTGGGACCTGATAGGTATATCCAAGGTGGGAGATGTGCTGCATAAGGGGAGGGTAAAGTCCTTCGAGGAGTTGCAGACTGAGTTTGAGCTAGGGCCTTCAGAGTATTTTAGGTATATCCAGCTGCGTCACGCCCTCCGATCAGTCCTTGTGGAGGGTGAGAAGGTGCCGGAGTCCTCTCCCCTTGAGGACCGAGTCCTTGATGGTCATATGCCCGAGAGCACGATTTCGCTCATATATAAGAAGTTGATAAACGTCCGGGCAGACTTGCTATTGGGGCTGAGAGAACAGTGGACCAGGGATGGCCTCGAGTTGGATAATGAGGACTGGCAGTCAGCGGTCTCTTCGCCTAAGGAGGTTGCGATCCCGTCGCGTCTGAGGCTGGTGCAGCTTAAAATACTGCACCGGGTGTATGTTACGGGGCCAAGGCTGGTCCACATGGGATTCTCGGAGGACGGCCTGTGCAGAAGGGGATGTGGTATGGTGGGTACTTTCCTGCACATCATCTGGGAATGTGGTGTCATGGTGGAGTTCTGGAGGAGAGTCCATGCAGTTATGGGGGAGGTGACGGGCATTGTGGTACAGCCGGAGGCGCGGCGCTGCCTCCTGAACGTCTGGGGCCCCACTGATCTCGATGAGGCGCAGACCCAATGGGTGACTCTGGGTAACATGGTAGCTAAAAGGGATATCGCGCGATTATGGGGCTCCTCAGGAACCCCTACACTGACCGCGTGGAAGGAGAACATGGATTGGAGCATGTTTAGGGAGAAGACGGTCTACTGCTCTAGAGGTCGCCCCCGGAAGTGGCATGCCATCTGGGGGCGGTGGAACCAATACAGGGGAGGAATATGTCTTGCCCCGGACCTGGAACCTCCCGAGGAACAGCTTTCCCCCTGACCTGCCTTCCAGCACAGTTTGGTTTTGGTAACCGTTCTGGGCCTCTGCTGTTCCCCTTCTTCCTCCGCACACAGTCTTATACTTAGTAGATGAGTGGGGTCCTGCCTCCCCTGGAGGCTTTCGCCATGGGATTTCAATGTTTCTGCCTTGCTGGGGTTTGTTGTGTGTTTTTTCTGTGTTTATTTAAAATTGGACCTTTGCATTACTCATCGTACTGTATCTGGGACACATTACTGTATCTAACTTGCAATGCTGCCGAACCCTCGGGCTGTCGGCTAAATAGCTGTGTCCTGAATTTCGAAATAAAGGTTTTCAAAAAAAAAAAAAAAAAAAAAAAAAAAAACATAACATGACATTTCATATAGGTAAAATAGAATAAGATACTTCAAGCAAAGCAGAGCAAGACATTTTAAGCAAAGGAAGACAAGAGCTCCCAGTTCTTGGGGAAAACCTGCACAGCCTGTTAACCTACATACAGACGGCGAGGTTGTCCGTCGATATCTGTGGGTGCTCCCTTTTTATATCATTTTGTGGGCTCCTTTGCACGCTACATCTACCTACGTATGCTACCCAAAAGCTTCGTCTGCAGATTTTACCAGACATTTCGTCATTTACCCACTTAATGCTGACAATGGACTGGGTGAAAAGGTCAGTCTCTCAGGCCAATCGCTTATCGTAAGTTCCATAGAGCAAGCAGAAAATAATGGGTATTGTACAGGAATTCAATATATTCATGTATAAAATCTCCTCAGTTCTCCTAACTTGACGCTCTGCGGTTGCCACTTCCTTAAAAGCGGGAAACCTGCCCAGGAAGCAAGTACCAGTCCAGGATGCAGCCTACTGTATGTCGACAGCTTCAGGGGGATGTTGAACTTTGATACCGAGCACGGAGCACTCGGGTAGGGTGGGGGCTACTAGTTTGGAGCAGAAGGCCTCGCAGACCTGCCTTCAGACTGCTATACACTAAAATTGCAGAGCTATGGTCAATTTAACAAAGAGGCCTACATATTGAACAGAAGGGCCTACACAGGGGTTTTATGCTGGCTGAGTGGTAAGGATGTCTCAGGATAATTATATAGCAACACAGGACCCGCTGGTCAATTTAATACGGCCTACAAATGCGGCTGGCAGGGCAAGGACAAGGGTCTCATACTTCAGGTGTGGACAGAACGGGCCAGGGGCCCCCTGTGATACAAAATCTACCCTCCTTCAAGGCTGTGGCAATGTAATAGACCATTGTGGGCAGAAGGAAGAGGCAATGGTAGTACAACCATACATGCCAACAGACCCGATTCAGCCAGGAAACGTCCAATGTTTTTAAGCTCAAATGGGCTTTATTTGATCTGTCTCCTGTCTACAATATCCTCTTTTTCAATGTAACTCAAAGGGGAAAATCAATACCCCAGTTTTTTTTCAAAATCTCCCTCTTACCAAGTTCAAAATGTTCGCAAGTATGGTACATTGGATCATGGAAGGAAATGGGATAGGGACATGGACTTGGATAACAGAGGACAGGAGAGACATGGCGAGGTGCACCAAACTGACCCTGCAGGGCAGGCATCAGGGTTTGCAGGAGCACAATACACCACACAGTGCATGCAGGACGGGAGTGCAGCACAACAATCCATAGAAAGCAAGAGGGAGGGGACAGGACCATGCACATGGACAACAGAGAACAGAGGGGCAAGAGGCAATGGTAGCTAGCTGACCATAATGGACAGACAGGAGAGAAGGCTGCAGCATAACAGACCATAAAGGGCAGGAGGGACGGATCAGGGGCATTACAATGGAACAGACAAGCCAGGAGGGAGGGAGTAGGGGTCTGCACATGTAAACAGAGGGCTGGGGGCAAGGGGGCAGGGCAGGAGCAGCAAGATGGCCATGGAGGTCAGGCAGGATGGGCACTAGAAGCAAGACATAACATGAAGAGCAACAGTGAGACTGTGATGGCATACACACAGACCATGGAGGGAAGGTGGGAGGGGGTCAGGGGCAGCTAACTGACCACACAGGGAAGGTGGGAGGGGCCATGGCAGCACAGAAGACCATGCATGGCAAGTGGGAGGGTTAGTGGCAGCACATAGCTATGATGGGCAAGAAGGAGGGTGCAGGGGCATGCACAAAGGACGATGGAGGATAGAAGGGAGGGTCAGGACCTGTGCACAGACAAGAAAGTTCAGGGGAAGGGGCCTCACAACAGACCACACGGGGCAGGCAGGAGGAGCAGTTGCAGCACAACAGACCAGGGAGGGCAGAAGGGTGTGGCAGTACAATGGACCATGTAGGACAGGAGGAAGAGGATAGAGGCATGGCATGTGGACAGGCAGGGTGGAGGTGGCAGGGACAGGTTACAGTCATCTGACAATGCTAGGCAGGTGGGAGGGGAGTGGCAGCTCAACAGAACACTCAGAGTAGATAGGAGTGGCAGGTCCATGGGACATGGTGGGCAAAAAGGATGGAGCAGGGGCATGCACAAAGACATCGGAGGGCAGGGGGAAGGAGAATAGGGGCAGCAAGCTAAGCACAGAGTTTGAGCAGGAGGTCAATGATGGGGCATAGAATTGGGCAATGGAGGGCAGGAGGAGTGGACTGGTACATCATAGTAAATTGAGGGCAGTGGCAGCACATCAGACCATGCATGGCAGGAGGGAGGAGGCTAGTCCATGGATTCACACAACAGAGGATAGGGAGGAGGGGGATGGGGCAGCAAGCTAACTGTTCAGAGAAGGCGGGTATTAGAAACTTTATTGTTTTTAAAACATTTTGTCTGTGCAAACTACTTAAAATATGAACAAGTATGCAGCATAATCTCACTTTTATTCAGGAAGAAGAAGACGTTAGTGACTGTGACTCCGGGCTCACTTGGCAAAAACACCCCCTGACCCTCCACCCCCTATCGCAAAATGTAATGCCCGTGAAAAGGGTAGGTGAACACAGTGTTATATAGAACATAGTCCTGAGAGCACGATTGAAAATGAAAACTAGATATAGTGTATGGTATAAACTATGCACCAAAAAGTGTGATATAAGATGAACCAGGCGTGAAATATAATATGCAATACATTGTGCGCAATGACAGATTCATTGGAGAGCGCGAGATAGCACAGGCACTAGCGCGTGCTATGCGATATGCGCCTTAGAGTGTAATATGCACAGGGCAGTGTTGTGTAACCTAACTAGTCTCTAAAGTTGTAATATAAAATATGTGCTGGGGAGTGTAACGTTGCATATGCACTGTGACAAAGATATGGATCCCAAATTGTAATATGTATGGCATAGCACTGTGCGTTATAACATAGGCATCGAGGAAGGCACGTTAGATGGGGCAATATAACCCGTGCGAAGACAAGTGTGGCATGACATTTTCACGGGGTGGTGTTACAGTGCACATGGGCTAGAGAGTGTCATAGCATATGCACTAGCTAGTGGAATACAATACAGAGGTGTGTGGCACTCGGCAGGCAATGGTGGGTGTAACACAGCATTGGGCTCTGTCAGGAGCGCGCTGTGACTCGCAAGTGATGTTCGTCCCCTTTCCAGAGAGTAAAATAAAAAGTATTACACATCCGGCAGTGGATGTGTGTTTTATTAACTGTGAGGGGGGTTTCTTGCATAGTTTTGGTCGAATTTTTGTCGAATCCCCTTTGAATGGCTTGGTGTGCATGTGTATTAAATGTGCCCGTCAATAGCTACCCATGTTTGTATAAATAAACGACAAGGGTGTCTACCGGGATTAGGCACGGTAGAGCATCAGACATGTCAGAGCTTCACTAGTGGTGTAAATACATTCCACGTGGATTAATTGCATGCATAGTCGCCTTTTAATGAATATCACGCAAATCGTCATGGTGATAGGTACGTACGGTTTGTCCAGCATGTCCTAGGTGTGTCTATAAATATATATTTTTTTAAAATAATAAAAAACAGTGGCCGGCCCTGGGGATTGGGGTCAAAAAAATATAATTAGGAGACAGGCCCTGGGGGATGGGGTCATCAGGGCCAATAAATTAGAATAAGAAGGGGAACCACATAGCCCCCCTTCTTAAAAAAATAAAATAAATAAAAGACTGGCATCGTGCCGGAGGCCATGCCCCCTCCATGCAGCACTCTGCAAACGCGCCCCCAACAGGCATCTCCAGTATGCGCCAGGGAGCTGCGCTGCAGACAGGTGTTCTGAGGCCAAGCCCCTTTTTACACCTCTCTGCAACGCAGCTCTGTGGCGCTTACTGGAGGTACCTAGTGGTCTAGTGTGACCCTAGGGACCCTTAGGATTCAAGGGGACTTAATCTCTCAACTTAGAACAGCCACAGGGCGCGTTTACACAGTGGTGAAGGGAGGGGACGGGGCCTGAGGTGACGTGTGCAAACACGCACCATGGCACGTTTTAAATTGGGGATATAATTTCCCTTCAATACTGAGGGCCCCTGGGGGCTAACTAGCCCACCAAGTGCTTCCAGTAAGCGCCACTGAGCTGCATTGCAGAGAGGTGGTCCAGGCCGTGCCACTTTTTACACCTCTCTGCAACGCAGCTCTGTGGCACTTACTGGAGGTACCTAGTGGGCTAGTTGGACCCTAGGGACCCTCAGGACTCAAATGAACTTAATCTCCCAACTAAAAACGGACACAGGGCGTGTTTACACAATGGTGAAAGGAGGGGACGGGGCCTGAGTTAACGTGTGCAAAAACGCCCTGTGGCCTGTTTTAAGAGGTAGTTTTAATCCCCATGCCCTATTATATACTAGGGGCTTATAGAGGAGGTAAGGCTAATCACAGGGGGACCCCAACGCATAATGTTCCCTAGTGTATGTAGGTGTTTTCACTGTATTCTAAGTGTCTTTTAACATAGCACTGGCTCTAGGACTGGTTAGTCAGACTCAGTTACCACCAGTATCCGTCTGAAAAAGTTGAGGGTACAGGATGATTTTGCAACAAGGCTTCTTTCTGCTCTTCTTTTTGTTCTTTCTGCACGTTATCCTTCTTCCTGCACTTATCTTCGTATTTGAGGACTTCTGTTGCTTCTTTCTGCACTTCTTTTGTTTCTTTCTGTGCATTTTTTCTTCTTTCTTCACATGTCCTATCTCTGTAGGCATAGTTAGAAATTAGCATTTAAAAAACCTTTGAAATTAACAGAAAAAACCATAGGTTTCAGGCATGTTATAGTTAGGAATTAGCATTTAAAAAACCTCAGAAATTCACTGAAAAAACCATAGGTTTCAGGGGTGTTATAGTTAGCTGGACTTTTCACTTGTACAAAACCATTGAAATTCCCCCGTTATAGTTAGTTCAGCTAACTATAACTCGCGCGCCCGCAATGCACTGCTGATGACGTCACATATTACATCACTCATGACATGGTCAGTGACATCACTCATGACATCACTGATGACATCTCAAATGACATCACTGATGACATCACTGATGACATCATCCTTGTGATAGAGTGGCAGACCTCCTCTCACCCTAATACAACCTTTGATACACACATTCAAAAATAGAGACTAAAATTTTCAAAACAATGGACATACCAATACCAGTTACAACAACCTCTTCAGTAATTCTAAGATCCACATACACATCCACTCATTCACCAACAGTCCAATACAGTCACTCATACATGTACTCACTCATCATATGTACTCATACACCTATACATCCTGTTACACAATGCCACTCATCCATAGAGTTACTCACACACATAGTCACTCATGCTAATAAAGTATCAAACATACATTTACTTGCATATACAGTTATACACACACCACCACACTTACTTCTACGGAAACTTACACATACTTAGTCTTTTAAACAATCACTTATAGAAACACATACTTATTCATACAGGAACTCTTTCAATCTCTCACTCTCACATATACTCACATATATACACCAATAGTCACATATACTAGTTTAAAACATATGTAGTTACTCATAAAGACACTATTGAGACAGTCATTCACTCACTAACACACCCATACACACACTCATCCACCCATACAGTCCTGCACACATACTGTGTTCAACACATACAAAAAGTGAGTCACTCATTCATGCACCTATGCACTACATAATACCCCCACCGAACCATGCAGACACTCAGACTGATACTCAAAAAACCAACTAATAACCTATATAGACACCCATGTAGCTACTCACCAACCCATGCAGCCACTTATACACAAAGTGAGAGACTGATACAGATATTTACATATTTAAACATTACTCACTAAGCCATGTATTCACTATGATACACTTAATCAGTCAGTTACACAATCAATTTTTCAAAAACAAATCATCCATTTAGACACTTATATACCCATTTATTCTTCCATCGACCTTGAGATATACATATATAAAACATATTTAATTTTCAGAATAACACACATTCACTGGATGATGTCATCAGTGATGTCATCAGTGATGTCATTTGAGATGTCATCAGTGATGTCATGAGTGATGTCACTGACCATGTCATGAGTGATGTAATATGTGACGTCATCAGCAGTGCATTGCGGGCGCGCGAGTTATAGTTAGCTGAACTAACTATAACGGGGGAATTTCAATGGTTTTGTACAAGTGAAAAGTCCAGCTAACTATAACACCCCTGAAACCTATGGTTTTTTCAGTGAATATATATATATGTATATATATATTACCTACTGGCGGTCGCCAGTAGGTAGTTATAGTTAGGACCACGTTTCCATAGGAAATCCGCAACTTTCTATTTTGAATAACTTTTGCGCCGGTCTACGAATCCTCGCGAATTTTTCAAAATAGGTGGGGCGCTACGCTCCGCTCCTACCCTGAAAGTCTCGGGGGGATTCGTCAAGCGGGGTCTGAGATAAAAGGGGGGTCCCAAAACGCGTTTTTCCCATGCATTTTTCCATAGGACCTTTAGACACAGCTACAGCCCGAACGGCTGAACAGAATTACTTGAAATTTGGCAGAGAGGTAGTCCTCAGGTCAAGGAAGTGCCTTTTGTAGGTTTGGTGTAAATCTGTTCAGTAGATTCTGAGAAAATAGCCTTTAAATCAATATATATATCTGAGCCAGCTTACGGTGCGCTTACGGTGCGCTTACCGTACGCGTACGGTGACGTGCGCAAGCGCGATTCTGATTGGCTGTTAGATCTTAGTAAACATTTGAATCGGCCGAAACCAGGAAGCGGCGGCCGCCATTTTCTCTCTCGCACTCTGAGGGGGGCAGCATAAATGAAGCCCAAAAATGTGTAAAGGGGCAGTATATTGAGATAATAATCACCCAGCAATGATATACTGGCCCCCAAACAACCCACAAGGCCAAAAAAAAATTGTTTTTTTTTTTCGAAAAATCGCCGATTACGCTTACCGTACGCGTACGGTTAAAATTTTTTTTTTTTTTTAAAAAGTATCCACACTCTCCCCACCCCATGTGCAAATGGTGGCCGAAGGGCACTATTTGTGCATGGCTTATAAAAATTACTGAAAACAATAAACAAAACATTTCACAACGATGCGCATAATATGTCCTCCATGTGCGCACGGTGCGCGAAGCGCATCGTGCGTACATGGCCCATCTCGCATAATGTGGGCACGCGGTGCGCGCAGCGCACCGCGTGACCACCGTGCGTGCATGGCACTAACTGCGTAAAGTGGGCGCGCGGTGCGCGAAGCGCACCGCGTGCTCACTGTGCGCAGACGGTGCGCGAAGCGCACCGTGCGCGCACAGAACGAACTGCGTTAACTGGGCGCGCACGCCACGAATGGCGTAAAGTAAGTTAGCATTTAAAAAACCGTACAAATTCACTGAAAAAACCATAGGTTTCACACACGTTATAGTTAGGAATTAGCATTTAAAAAACCTTGCAAATTCACTGAAAAAACCATAGGTTTCACACATGTTATAGTTAGCTGTACATTTTACTGATAAAAAACCAATGAAATTCCCCCGTTATAGTTACTGTAGGCAACTATAACTCACGCGACCGTAATCCTCTGCTGATGACATATGTGTCTTTATGAAAAAAAAATATTTGTAATATATGTATAGCTAAAATTTAATGGAAGAAGACATGGGCAAATAAGTGTCTAAATACAGTATTAGCATCAGCAGAGGATTACGGTCGAGTGAGTTATAGTTGCCTACAGTAACTATAACGGGGGAATTTCATTGGTTTTTTATCAGTAAAATGTACAGCTAACTATAACATGTGTGAAACCTATGGTTTTTTCAGTGAATATTATATATATATAAAATTGGTACATTTTTTAAATTGTTTCTAGTTTATAAATTACGGTTTTTAATTTTGTGTGTGTGTGTGTGTGTATATATACATATACACACACACAATTAATTAAAAAACATAATGAATAAACTAGAAATTATTTAAAACACATACCAATTTAATTACACATAAAAACGTATGCAATGTAACAGAATATACTTATACTTATATATTACAGACATTACTAATTTAAAAAAATTGAGTGCACAATACATAATAATAACATCATTTTAAACAATATAAACAAAACTATAACATTTGAGGAATAATACATATACTATTCTTACTCCAGTCTGTGCAACAGTCAGAGAAGTGTTATACTCAGGAGGCGTAAAATGTAATATTCCCACTCAAGTCTGTGCAACAGTAGGGAAAGAATTGGACTCAGGAGGCGTAAAATGTAATATTCCCATTCCAGTATGTGCAACAGTAGGGAAAGCTTTGGACTCAGGAGTGGTAACATTTACTAATCCCACTCCAGTCTATGCAACAATAGGGAAACAGTTGGACTCAGGAGGGGTCAAATTTGCTATTCCCACTCCAGTCAGTGCAACAGAGGGAAAGCATTGAACTGTGAATGGTTAAAATGTTGTATTTACCCTCCAGCCTGTGCAACAGTAGGGAAAGTACTTCTCTTCAAACACATACCATATTTTGATACATGTATTGATTTCATAAAGTTATAAACTATTAACTTAAAATTAAATATATACAAAAAAACAACTAAACAATAAAGATAATTATACATTTTTCAAATAATTAATGTTAGAATTTTTATTTATTTATTAATTATTTCATTAAATTCACAAACTATAGTCCCACATACCTAACAACGCACATTTAGCAAGTTTCTAAATACAAAATTTAAACAATTACAATATTCACAAAAATAATTAACAATTAAAGGCCTCATTACGATGTTAGGCAGGACACTGTTGCGCCTCGGGGCCAACCGACATCCAGTCTACAATACTACTACAATGCGACTGCACATGGTGTGGTCGCATACTCCCATTTCCCTTTTAAAAAAAACACTAAAAATCAATAAACACATTACAAGGTCCTTGAGAGACTACAATTATTATTATTGACTTACCATACTCGCTGAAAAAATATTTATTCATTTGTTTTTTTAAAAAACAGTTTTAAAAATGGTTCTAGTTTTTGAAAATTTTCTATATCAATCTGAAAAAAAAGAAAAAAGTATTAATATTTTTAAAACAATTTATAATACAGTACACATATTTACATTTTCCAAAAAATATTTTTGCCTTATTTTTGCTGTTTTCAGAATATATTGCATTTCACTATAAATTGTGAAAGCAATTGCATTCATCATTTTACAGCGGGCAAAAAAAAATAACAATCACAAAGATTGTATTAAACCCCACTCGCTTGTAAATACTGTGCATGATTATACATGGAAAGGAGCTGGCTGTGTGCTAAGAGTCAGCTTCTGCACAAAAAAATCGCTCCCCCTACAACAAAAACAATTTCCATTTCTATTATTCATTTCTTAAGTTACCACATACATCCCCTCTCAAACTCTAAACTCACCTTTAAAATTAGTTAGTTGTGAAAGAAATGTGACACTCAAACAGCAGATTATCAGAGCCAGGATCTCTGTTGTGTTCACCTCTCTCCTCTCAGCAGAACCAGATAATGGCAAACTTTCCCTCTATTTTTCCACACATATACATGTAAGTTTCAAATCTCAGTGCTTCCCCCTTTTTTTCAAATGTAATCACACATTTCTATTGGTTGAAAACCAACCCTTTTCCAAAAGTACCCTTCCCCCAACTTGACTTCTGCCTAGTACCCTTCCCCCAACTTGACTTCTGCCTGCTACCATAGCAACAGCTCATGGAACACTGCTGTGTGGAGTTAGGTCAGAAGTTCGCCACACAATGTTTCAATTCCACAGAGCAAGAGTGCTTGACTTTTCAAACCTAACAGCAAATCCATAGTACTGTTCTTTGGTAACACATTTTTTTGTACCAATACAAAACATGCTTCTATTAGTTTACACATACAGCCTAGTTTTTATTCTAGAATGGTATGAAACAGCCAATCAGTTCTTTTTGTTTTGAAAAAAATATGTATGCCTCCATTTCCAAACTGTCTTTCTTTTCATATTGCCGTTTTACTGAAAGACACCTCCTGAGTGCATCCAGTTCTCCTTTGAAGATGTTCACAGTGTGGATTGTAGGGCACAGCTATGTCTTCTGGAGTGAAAAGTTTGCAGAGAAAACAGGTATGGTGAGAGACCTTGCTTTGCCAAATGTAGACATTAAATGGATTGGTCAGAGAGGGTTAAAGTGGCACCAATTGATGCCATTGGTGAAATCCTTCATTCAAATCCAACACCCTGACCTCATAATAGTGCACTGTGGTGGCAATGACCTAGGCACTTTGACTGGGGTAGGTCTGGAAATGCTTATGAAGGACACCTTTGCACAACTGTTTACACTTTTCCCTAAAACTGCCTTTGTGTTTTCCAACATATGCCAAAGGCAAAAATGGAACTGGTCCAATCATTTCTGTCCACAGATTGACAAAGCAAGAAAGCACGTCAACAAATCTGTTTCTGCTTTCCTCCGTGACTATGGTATGGGTGCCATTTACCACAACAACTTGCGTTACGACATGCAAGACATTTATAGAGGAGATGGTGTGCACTTCACTGATGAAGGGAACAGAGTCTTCCTCTTGAACCTTAGACTCTGCATCGGTACTTACTTGTAGGTACCACTAAAAAATCACTTCATAAACACAACGGCTCTTTTTAGAGCCCCCTAATATCTAAACTCTTAAATCTGCTTTTCATTTATTTATTTTTATTTTTTTTACCGTACGCTTACCGTAAGCTTACCGTACGCGTACCCCGTGATTTTTTTTAAAATCAATAAATGTTTTCTTTGTACTTTTCTGTCCTTCTTTGACCCCCTTACAAATGTTAGGGGGTCTGTAACTCTCCTCATTGCCCCCTTTCCTTGTTTTCACTCTTTTTTTTCAGAGTGAAATACACAAAATGGCGGCCGCCGCTTCCTGGTTTCGACCGATTCGAATGTTTACTAAGATCTAAGAGCCAATCAGAATCGCGCTCGCGCACGCCACCGTACGCTTACCGTAAGCGTACGGTAAGCGTACCGTAAGCGGGCTCAGATATATATATTGATTTAAAGGCTATTTTCTCAGAATCTACTGAACAGATTTACACCAAACCTACAAAAGGCACTTCCTTGACCTAGGGACTACCTCTCTGCCAAATTTTGAGTAATTCTGTTCAGCCGTTCGGGCTGTAGCTCGTTCTAAAGGTCCTATGGAAAAATGCATGGGAAAAACGCGTTTTGGGACCCCCCTTTTATCTCAGCCCCCGCTTGACGGATCCCCCCGAGACTTTCAGGGTAGGAGCGGAGCGTAGCGCCCCACCTATTTTGAGAAATTCGCGAGGATTCATCGACCGGCGCCAAAGTTATTCAAAATAGAATGTTGAGGTTTTCCTATGGAAACGTGGTCCTAACTATAACTAACTACTGGCGACCGCCAGTAGGTAATATATATATTTATATATATATATATATATATATATATATATATGTTCCAAACAAACTCCAAATAGTGTTAGTATGCTCTCAGTAGTAAAGGCACAGCAACAACGTAGTCCAGGTCAGAGTGTTTATTTACCGGTGTGCTTCGCCGGCATGTATGCCACCCTCCATGGGTCCCAGCACCCCAGAAGAAGCGATGTCTAATTTTGGTATATATATATATATATATATATATATATATATATATATATATATATGTATATATATATTACCTACTGGCGGTCGCCAGTAGGTAGTTATAGTTAGGACCACGTTTCCATAGGAAATCCGCAACTTTCTATTTTGAATAACTTTTGCGCCGGTCTACGAATCCTCGCGAATTTTTCAAAATAGGTGGGGCGCTACGCTCCGCTCCTACCCTGAAAGTCTCGGGGGGATTCGTCAAGCGGGGTCTGAGATAAAAGGGGGGTCCCAAAACGCGTTTTTCCCATGCATTTTTCCATAGGACCTTTAGACACAGCTACAGCCCGAACGGCTGAACAGAATTACTTGAAATTCGGCAGAGAGGTAGTCCTCAGGTCAAGGAAGTGCCTTTTGTAGGTTTGGTGTAAATCTGTTCAGTAGATTCTGAGAAAATAGCCTTTAAATCAATATATATATCTGAGCCAGCTTACGGTGCGCTTACGGTGCGCTTACCGTACGCGTACGGTGACGTGCGCAAGCGCGATTCTGATTGGCTGTTAGATCTTAGTAAACATTTGAATCGGCCGAAACCAGGAAGCGGCGGCCGCCATTTTCTCTCTCGCACTCTGAGGGGGGCAGCATAAATGAAGCCCAAAAATGTGTAAAGGGGCAGTATATTGAGATAATAATCACCCAGCAATGATATACTGGCCCCCAAACAACCCACAAGGCCAAAAAGAAATTTTTTCGAAAAATCACCGATTACGCTTACCGTACGCGTACGGTTAAAAATTTTTTTTTTTTTAAAAAGTATCCACACTCTCCCCACCCCATGTGCAAATGGTGGCCGAAGGGCACTATTTGTGCATGGCTTATAAAAATTACTGAAAACAATAAACAAAACATTTCACAACGATGCGCATAATATGTCCCCCATGTGCGCACGGTGCGCGAAGCGCATCGTGCGTACATGGCCCATCTCGCATAATGTGGGCACGCGGTGCGCGCAGCGCACCGCGTGACCACCGTGCGTGCATGGCACTAACTGCGTAAAGTGGGCGCGCGGTGCGCGAAGCGCACCGCGTGCTCACTGTGCGCAGACGGTGCGCGAAGCGCACCGTGCGCGCACAGAACGAACTGCATTAACTGGGCGCGCACGCCACGAATGGCGTAAAGTAAGTTAGCATTTAAAAAACCGTACAAATTCACTGAAAAAACCATAGGTTTCACACACGTTATAGTTAGGAATTAGCATTTAAAAAACCTTGCAAATTCACTGAAAAAACCATAGGTTTCACACATGTTATAGTTAGCTGTACATTTTACTGATAAAAAACCAATGAAATTCCCCCGTTATAGTTACTGTAGGCAACTATAACTCACGCGACCGTAATCCTCTGCTGATGACATATGTGTCTTTATGAAAAAAAAATATTTGTAATATATGTATAGCTAAAATTTAATGGAAGAAGACATGGGCAAATAAGTGTCTAAATACAGTATTAGCATCAGCAGAGGATTACGGTCGAGTGAGTTATAGTTGCCTACAGTAACTATAACGGGGGAATTTCATTGGTTTTTTATCAGTAAAATGTACAGCTAACTATAACATGTGTGAAACCTATGGTTTTTTCAGTGAATATTATATATATATAAAATTGGTACATTTTTTAAATTGTTTCTAGTTTATAAATTACGGTTTTTAATTTTGTGTGTGTGTGTGTGTGTATATATACATATACACACACACAATTAATTAAAAAACATAATGAATAAACTAGAAATTATTTAAAACACATACCAATTTAATTACACATAAAAACGTATGCAATGTAACAGAATATACTTATACTTATATATTACAGACATTACTAATTTAAAAAAATTGAGTGCACAATACATAATAATAACATCATTTTAAACAATATAAACAAAACTATAACATTTGAGGAATAATACATATACTATTCTTACTCCAGTCTGTGCAACAGTCAGAGAAGTGTTATACTCAGGAGGCGTAAAATGTAATATTCCCACTCAAGTCTGTGCAACAGTAGGGAAAGAATTGGACTCAGGAGGCGTAAAATGTAATATTCCCATTCCAGTATGTGCAACAGTAGGGAAAGCTTTGGACTCAGGAGTGGTAACATTTACTAATCCCACTCCAGTCTATGCAACAATAGGGAAACAGTTGGACTCAGGAGGGGTCAAATTTGCTATTCCCACTCCAGTCAGTGCAACAGAGGGAAAGCATTGAACTGTGAATGGTTAAAATGTTGTATTTACCCTCCAGCCTGTGCAACAGTAGGGAAAGTACTTCTCTTCAAACACATACCTTATTTTGATACATGTATTGATTTCATAAAGTTATAAACTATTAACTTAAAATTAAATATATACAAAAAAACAACTAAACAATAAAGATAATTATACATTTTTCAAATAATTAATGTTAGAATTTTTATTTATTTATGAATTATTTCATTAAATTCACAAACTATAGTCCCACATACCTAACAACGCACATTTAGCAAGTTTCTAAATACAAAATTTAAACAATTACAATATTCACAAAAATAATTAACAATTAAAGGCCTCATTACGATGTTAGGCAGGACACTGTTGCGCCTCGGGACCAACCGACATCCAGTCTACAATACTACTACAATGCGACTGCACATGGTGTGGTCGCATACTCCCATTTCCCAATGGGAGCCTTTTCTGTGGCTGTAAACCGGACGCAGCGCAAGCTTCCATAGAGAAGTGTGAGTTTTTGTCAATCCCTGCACCATGTGGGAGGCACCGCACGGAGCCTGCCTCTTAGAGCAGGGATTGGCAGGGGGGCACCATTTGTGCCCCCCAAGCCCCCAACCGGAGGCCGCTTTTGCAAGGATGCCCTGCTAGGTGCCCCAAAGTCACTTTCCAATAGGCTTTTCATGTTGAAAAGCCTGACATGAAAAGCATGTGGAAAACCGACATCAAAATCCCGACTTCAAAAACCCCGTCCTTAAGGTATTACATGCTGGTTCCGACTGGCCGATGGGCTCCTTCAGCCTGTTGGAAGCCAGCTGGAATAACAGGTCAATTTCAAATTTGACCGCTGTATTCGTAATACGGTGGTTGGAATTGAAATCAAAGATGTCAGTTGGACCGCAGGTCAGAGGCTTTATGACCTACATCAAAATAGGGCCCTATGTAATTACTATTGCAAATATAATTTAGAATTAATCAATTATTATTTAACTAACTTCCCACCCTATACGCTTAGATATCCAACAATATGCACCTAAAATGCAAATAAAAAAATGATTCTAATTACACATTTTACATAATTAAATTATAGTGTCTGAAAAAGTGAGCAGACAGCGAATGAAGCAATTAGTGCAGAAGATAGTGGGTTGTTGGTTACACCATCTGCATGGAACAATATCTATGCACAGTCATACAAAGCAATATATTTTGTCACATAAGAAACAATGGATGGAAGATATACTTATCCAAGCCATATACTTAATAGAGATTAGGAGTAACAATCAGGAACAGGGTAAACACCGAGCGGCCAAAAAGTCAATCATGTTTCCTTTTATTGGAAGTGGATCCGGAGATTTCCATTTCTTGTTTAGAGATCTCCTCCAAAAAGTTCGACAGGTCTTTGGGATCCTCAAAGGTATGAAATCCATCTTGAACCATGATTTTGAATCTTGCTGGACCTGCATAGGAAAATTGGAGTTTCATATCTTTCTATCTATGAGGTAAAGCCAGGAATCCCTTCCTGGTTCCAACAGTTGTTTTGGAGTAGTCTTGCGAGATATGAGTTTTTTATTAGTTCTAAATAATATGTCTGGTCTTGCGCAAGTAGGCCAATATTGTTTCAGCATGGTGGAATCATAACAGTTTGCAAACTATCAGTCTCGTTGTATTCCTATTAGTTGTCTTGAAGGTTGAGCTCTCTCTAGGTTGACATTGTTGGAGAACTTCAGGCCAATGACTTGTGGGAGCTAGTTCCCGAGGAAAGATATGCAGGAGTGTGAGGCATCCTCAGTGGCCTCGGAAAAACCAAAGATTCATAGGTTCCCTCTTCTATCTCGATTTTCGAGTTCAGAAATATTTCTTTTCATGAATTTCGTAGATAGTTGAAGTGCTTGTAGGTCCTTGGCTGTTTGGTTGGTTGAGTCTTCTACTGCACTGATCCTCTGCTCTGCATCCATTATCATGCTGTTTATAATATTGATGTCCGTCCTTATCACAGTCATTTCTGATTGAATAGAGTCTGTGGGTTTTTTTGGGCTTTGCTAGATCATACCCTTCAGCTAGCTTTTTAGTAGCGTGTCCATTGTACTATTGATGTCCATTTGATGCTTGATGGGTGAGTCTGGAGAGGACGGTTCGCTTAAAGTGAGGTTTAGGCTCTTTTTCTGCCATCTTGATTATCTTGATGGTCAGTTACAAGTATGACCTGTATTGAGAACTTATTCTGATGAGGTATGTATGAAAGCGGGTCTGTGGGTGAGCGACTGTAAGAGGAAGAATTTTCACTCCGGTGAAAATAGCGTCAGGTGTGCTCACTCACTGTCAGTTACATGAAGATAATATCCCATCAAACAGGTGGAAGTTTGTTGTTAGAGGGAAAATGTACTGGAGGACTCTTGTTATTTATGGATAAAGAATGGGTTGGGTAGGCTTTTGGATGGCACACTTCTGCAAGGCTCTTATCATTTAATGGCCCAGAAGGGATTGAGTAGGTTTCAGATACCATTAGTATGGTTCTATTATGTCTCTGGTATGCTTCTAGTAGAGAATATAGTCCTGCTATATGTATCTCCTAGCTCAGAGACCTTCAAATCTCATAGCATGTGTTCTTCCATTTATTTAGATGCAGTAAAAAATGTTGAGGCTATATGACATGCTAAATACGTGAAAATGCAACAAAGCATCCTGCAGGCTTCACGTGGGCATTCACTGTAGGTCAGGGAAGGAGGCGCAATAAGGTGATCCCAAAAGTTACAAATTAGACACTGAACAGGGTAACACGCATTGATGAGGATACATTTAGGAGCAAAAATTGTTGTAAATCAAATCAGATGGTGAATGAACTGATGAGGAACAACTTTGGAGCAGAATGTCAAAGTTTAATTATAAATGCGCTGTCTGCTGGCTACCATTTTGAAGTTGAGCAAAGCCTATGTCAGATCAAATTAGAGTGAAGTGTTTACATGCTAAATACTGTTCACTAATATTTGAAGGAGACAGTACCTTTCAGGTCTATTGGAGGAGGGAGACGACCGGTAAATAATTGCTTTATCAGGCGATTTGCAGAGTTACACGAGCGCTGTTTAGTACGGCGGCTGCAATTATGTAGACACAGTGGTGAGTTGGCACAAAAACCTACGATTGTGGACCTCAAGGAGGTTATTGGTATTCATATCCCCACTAGGGCACCTTCCAATGTTCCGCACTGTGAGGAGAGACGAAGCTAGGTAGCCATGCCCTGCTCCATCCAAGCCATGCCCCTGGGGTAGTCTTTTCAACATGAATATGTCCATCCCTAAATTCCAGTAAACTGATATCCCTTGTCCTCTATTGTGTCCAACTCCATTCCCAATCTGTATTATCTGACCTCCACATTGATATCCAACTCTGTGCATTCCTCAACCACCAATAGGACCACAACCTGTGTTTGCCATGTATTAGCCATTCTTCAATACATTCTTTGCTAACTTTGTTTGAGCCAACATGAACTTCTCATTAATCCTCGGCTGCCTCTATTCGAAATTGTAGCATTTTGATGTTATACCTTGGAGGACCCTTGTGGTTCTGGGGCAGACTCTGCACCAGAACTACGTCATATACGGGGAGGTGTTAGGGTGTGGTTAATGTTGAGTATGAAATCATGAACAGTGAGTGAGTGTATGCTGAGGAATAAAGAAGTGTTTTAAATACAGTGCCTGTGTGGTGTACTTTATCTGAATGCTCCAAGAATGGGGAAGACGCTACAAAAACTATCACTGCAATACTTTGCATATCGCAAAATTTCATCCAAAGAGTTTGACTGCCAACAAATCACTGTCTACTGAATGTACAAGCTAATCTGCGTACCCAAACCAAGAATGAACTGAGACACAAAATGTCCATGATTTTTTTCTTTCGGGATTTTCAGTACCACTATACTGACAAAAAGCCCACATGTGCCTTTCATAATAAGCACGCACAGACTCTTTAGACTCTTGGGTATTTTATTTTTTATTCAATTATTTCAAAAAGTGCTCCCGCAGAATACACTTGTAAAACACATACAGTGCATGGAATACATGAATACATTAAAAGAATACAACATTTTAATTAAACAAATATTAGTTTATAATGGCTAACATTATATGACAGATGTTTGGAAAAAAAATGATCATTACAATTTAAGAAAATATTCTGGGAATTTCATCAAGCAATAACAAACATTCACAGTCTGTGGATTTAACAATAGATAAAGTGCTTCCTCGCGAATTTCTAGTAAATACTTTAAAATAATGGGATGAATATTTTTTTTTGTAAATATAAAAGACCTGGACAAAAAAAAGAAAACATTATTCATATCCTAATTCTTAGTACTACAGTACTGACAACCAGGATGAAAATATTCCTCCTCCCTTTTAATTCATACATTTTTTCCAATTGGAATTTTGCCAGTTTAAATCTTCATAAATAATCTTTGTGCAATAGAACAAATATTGGGCTTCAAGTAAAATTGCATCATACACAGCTTCCAAACATAGAACTCAATTACAATATTTTGATCTGTGAACAATGTGTCATATAATCCTGGAAACTTTTAATCTAAACCCTTTTTTAATCGAAATTTCAGTACACTGTTATTTATGTATGATAGCACTTCTTCACAGTTTAAATCCATCTGCTTCAAGCTGTGACAATACATTTTACAAATAGTAAAGTTCTCTCCATAGGATCTTTTTCAATTAATTTTCGGTGACTACAGAACAGTTGAAAAAATTATAATAAATAATCGCACACTATGCCGATAAGTTATCCCAGTGAAACATAGGTTCAGACATATAATTTCAATTGAGCTGGAATTACTAATATCAAGGTATCATTTCCAAAGTTCAGATTCAGTACTCGGTACATTATTCAGGACATCGATCTGTCCTGAATACATTGCATTACCAAAGGTATTTTTGCTACACAAACCTTTAAAAGCGATTGCACATCTTACCTTACACTCAAACATTTGTAAGAAAGGAATAGGTATGGACTTAGTTTTTGAGAAATTAAGTTTTTCCTGAAGAAACATTCACTACCAGATAAGTGTACAATATTATTACCTCTAAATGTTCCTCATTAGAAAACTAAGACCAGGGTGAATTGAGGCCTCGTGCGCCCATTATCATAATTGTAATTTTTCTCTCATTAACTGAAGATCATGAACTAGTGCAAAGGATGCTAAAATATCAATTTGTTTCTGCAGACCAATTGGGGTAAGAGGCATTAATACCAGGTCATCAGCATACAACTTTGCATAATGAAAACAAAAGATCAGAGTGATGAAGGGAAAAAAACAGAATACTCATTCCTGGTACCCAAAAGGACTTTTAACCAATTTTCCAAGAGAAGGTTTATCACTAGACGCAACAACTCACATGAAATACCTAATTTAATATGTTTGAGCCATACAATTGCGAAATCAAAAGCTCCACTAACAGAACATATGCCAAGTAAACATTTTCTGGGATTTCAGATACTTCTCACTCATTATGGACAGACAGATAACATTATTTATTGTAGAGCAGGCCTTACAAAATCCAGATTGTTCAGTTGATAAAAGCTGTACTGTGCCTGCTCAGGCAATTAGATGATTTAATCAATATTAGCAAAGATCCTTCCAGTAATGTCCAGGGCTGCAATTGGACAGTAACTTTTTTGGAAGATTGCATTCCCCTTTTATCAAAAGAGGGATTGTGTTACTACCTTGCGAGGACTAAAAAATCACATCTGTCTTCAGAGAGCATTCAAAGAAAGCCTTCAGGATACTGGCCCATAGAGAGGGATTGACTTTAACAATACATGCAGGGATGCCATGAGGCCCCTGAGCTCTACTATTATTAAATTCTAAAATTGTACTACCAATTGCTTCCTGTGTGAGTTTAAGATAGTTTGAATGCAAAGAGAGAAAAAACATCCCCGGGTCCGGAGGACTTAAATAAGATGCTGAGAATAACCTATTAAAATAAAAATGCCAGGAACCTTCAACAATTTGGATAGGTGTATTTTTTGTTATCCTTACCTAGGCTTTTTTGCTCTCTAATATTTTGAGTATCACTCCACCTTTAAATGTTACCAATGAATTCCCTTACGTGTAATTTTAGCTCTGGTGTTCGCTTGTTCTTGAGAAGCTCCTCACTCATGAACATCCCAAAAGTCTTCTTCAGACTCTGACTCTTGGACAAGCCAGCCCCACACTCTGCTGCTATTCTTTCTAGATCCTCATGAGCCTCACATGCACGCCTTGCAGCTTCTCTGCACATGAACAAACATTAATTTTTGTTTTACCCATCTATAAATCCCCACTCCAGATTTCCTTTAATAATATTTTCAAATTCTGTCTTTCTCCTCAAAACATCCAAAGCTCTAATTGGAGCATCCTCATCGGGGGTTTTTGATTTGGGGCGTTTACTCAACCCATACAAGGTGCCCACTCACAATGGGAGTTGCTATTGTTCAGGTTCTCATTCCCAAATATAAAGTAGTATCAGTGCTTGGTGTAACTGGGCTATTGTAATTGTTGAAGAAACTGGGGCTGGGGTAACGTCAGTAGTACTCAGGGTTGCTAGTGGCAGAGCTAATACAATGAGTGGTAAACCTTCTATTGGGATATCCTGATCAGCAGGCACACTCACATCTACATTAACAATAGGTTGGGGCCTTCCAGCTTGTTGATTCCCTCCAGCCTGATGAACAACATTATATGGAGGTGGTCGGGAAGCCAACAGATCATCCAGAAAGGCATCACTAGAGTCACTATCACTATCACATCTTTTTTTTCTTGAAACTCCCCCCGTCTCATGTCAATGCAGGATACATCCTAATACCTCCAATTACTTTCTTGCTCCACTCTTGCTGTTCTCCAGCTAATCCCGCTTCGATCCAATTATGGGTCTTATTCTTTGTTTGGGCTGATATTTCTCTTTCACTTTAGCATGTGCGGCACAATCCCATGCATTCAAAGACTCATATTGATCAGGTTGAGGTGGGGGTTTCATCTCATAAAACAGCCACCTCAAATTCTCAATTATTCTCAGATTAAAGGTATTTTGTGGGGGAAAATGCAAGTACCCTTCATTCACAAGGAACTTATTTCATTGTTTGACCCAAATACATGTGTAAACCAACCACGATTTTCATGTAAAATGTGAGACGTGCCCTGGTGAGTGGCCTTCTCTCCTCCACTAACAAATATTCTCACATCATCAATAAACAAAGCTCTCACTTCCTTGAAAAATGTAATCTATTCCCTATGTGCGGCGCAACACAAATCAATAAACTTCAATTGAAATAACCAGCAGTTTTCAACAAAGGACAATGAAACACACAACAGGACCAACATCCAATCTCTGCGCAACACCACTGAACTGGCCCCTCACAGCAGAACACTCTCAGACATAATGACCAATCCTAGCCCAGCACCCACACCAACCGACCAATACCAGTGCAGCACACACACTGACTGGCCAATACCAGCGCTGCACCTTATGAAATAACTTGCAGCCCTTCACAGCAGCTTTTATTCAACAGTGATCAGCTTAGCAATATCAAACTATTGAAAACCACAAGCGAGCAATAACTCTTGTCTGTTCCACTGAAAAAAATCTAAGTCACCAGTCACTGTAGGAGAAAAACAGGGAATAAAGCTCTCCTGGCACTATCACACACACAAAGTGAATTCTCAACCAGCGGGAAATCACACTGACCAACGCAGGGTACTTCTCTACACAAAACTATTAACCAAACACCAATCTCAGTTAGTTCACTCTCACAACATAAGTTTAATAAGTCCCTATTTTTTGTGTGGTGATAGTGTTTCACGGTACAACACTACTAACCTTAACAGACAAGTAATAACTTAATATACCTTTCTATATCTTTCCTGGATATTAAACTACGCCTAGTACGATAGCCAAACTTCAACTGTTTGCACCAAGCTCCATTCTCTTCATAAACATCTGCAATATGCACAAACAGAATTTCAAATCTCTGCATCAACACTGATCCTCTTTGGAAACAAATGTATATCCCACCACAAAACACACTAACTCATCAAAACTGCAAACACTGCAAAGCTTGTCAACACGCAATCAAAGGCATATAGCCCTACTATACTCATACTCCCAGGACAATGCAACTTCTTCAGAAATGCTAAACAAAACTCAATTTCTCAAAGCATGACCTTGGAATCATGAGGATGCGGACTGGACTGCGGCAATTTTTAACTATCAGTGGGACAAATACTAACTGTCTGAGCCTCAGCGTGATGGGAATAAAACCTTGCTAATCTTTAGTGAAAATTTAAGTACAAACTGCACTGAAGCGGATGGACCTTTTCCTTGAATTGAGACTCAAAATCAATAAAACTGTAATGCATCAATAACAGTAAAGCCCATTAGACCCCACAAGAACAACAGAGATTAGTAGATTTGAAAAACACAAAGGTTTATAAACCGATTAGCTAAGGCACACACTCATTATAAATTAGTCATTAAATCAATAAGCACCTTTAAAAGTGTTGTTTGATATAATCCAAAGTGAGTCAAAATTGCAAATATAAAGGCAATTTATTTACAGATTGTTCTATGCTAATCGAACAAGATTCAAGTTCCCCTGGGAAATTCCCTAATGCTTAGCTGAGGATTCAAATATGAGGTTGGGGAAAGTTAAGTAGCAGGTGTCAGTAAGTAAAGCCTCTAAAGACAAAATTAAATGCAAATTCAATTGGGTAAATGAGAAAGGTTTTACTCATGGATTTAACACTGTGAGCAGGGGCAAAGGCAAGTAACAAGTCTCAAGAGCAGGGAAAGGGCATTCGCTTTCAAGCAAGTTGGACATTTTATCTCAATCTAACTAGCTCAGCAATGCTCAATTGAAATTTATAATTTTCTACAGCAAAGGACATCTGCCCGTGATTCTCAGGAAACAGGGACCAATCAGAATTGAATGTTCTCAGAAATGTTGTCTGTCTTCTCAGCCATCACACAGAGGACTGTGTAGCTACACCCCTGCTTAGTTATCGGCATCCTCAGTCTACAGCACTGGTCAGTTTAGAGAGCTGCCAGCCCCAGTGCTGGAATACACCGTGTGGAGGCCCTAGGTTGTTGAAATTTCAGTGCCCCCCTCAATGTATTTTTTTCTATCTTTTGGAAATAATGCAAGAAAGCTTGATTGTAATGTTCTTTCAAGATCAAATCAATTTTTTATTATTAAGGAGTGGAGCCCGTAGGCCGGTGCCTACTTTGTCTATTTGGTAACATGGGACTGGCCAGCCCCTTCCAACACCCCTCACCTCCTGCAGCTCATCTTCAGCCCTATATGTAGGAGGTGTTTCCTCAGCTCCTATTGATGCTGAGCAGAACAATTTCCCACCGGGAACCTTCAGCCCAGGCTCTGGGCCACCTAGCTATGCCTTCAGTCTCTCTAAAAGGCACCCGATGGCCTCAATACTTTCTAGAGATCCAGGCCCTTGTTGTCACCAGGATGAGTATGCTGCACCATGTATCTGGCTCTCCAAACATGTCCTGTCTCTGGGGGCACTCTAAGGAATCCCAATCCCACACCTCTCACCGCCTGTTTAATGGGTGTTTCTCTTGCCGGGTTCAGAACCTCAAATGGGATATGAATGTGGCGACAAGAGCTCTGAAGCTGCTATTGACTAAGAACCATAAAACATGTAAATAATAGTTCAAATATACCAAATACAAAAAACATACAATCAATGAATTATCTATTCAGGAACAAAAATCATTTTAGAAGTAGACCATCCAGGATTAAGATGATGAATGGAATGCTTAAGTGCTGAAAAGCAATCTCTACTACATTTTTGTAATATACGTCTTTTTACCTTGGTACTCCAAAAAATGAATCTTTATGTTTGATTTATCAAAAAGCTAGTGAGTCTTATTATTATGTGTGACTTTAAACACACATGGGAGAATAAGTCTATCATGCCTATCCATGAACTTTAGTGCAGGTCTCATTTCAAGAAATTGTTTTCTTCTAGTAGCATTGGCTTTGGCTTCCTGTTTTTTTATGAACATTGTGTACCAGACAAACAAAGTCACTTTATTTCCTTAAAATCCATTACCACCTCTATAAGACTCATAAATTGAATCATAATATCAAGGGGTTTGAAATACTTTATTTTTCTTTCATGATGGCCAAGTCTATTAGCTCTCTGATAGTTTACCCTTGATAAACCTGAGGTCATCACTAATGTAAGCAAAACAAAAAACTTTTACAAAACATCGCCAGGTTATTTCTTTTAGTGACCTCTGACACACCATATATCCTCAGGTTACTTTGACAATTTCTATCTCTTAAGATTCTAGAACGCCTCCTAATAATATAAATTCCATTCCTAATGCTGCTACTTTAAGAATCATATCTTGTGTAACCCTAATTGTTTGCTCCGCTTAAGCAACTTTTATCTCCATCACTCTCATTTTGCCAATTTGTATTTGTTTCTTCCATAAATGACCTCATTGTTCTTACTTCATTTTATTTCACTGAATAATACCTCAAATTTAATTTCAGCTGATGTTTAATTTGGTAATAGTGTTTTCTCTTTAGCTCTTTAATCGTTTCTTGAAACACATAGAATAAGTCCTTCCTAGACCCTGCAAGATTAGACGAATACGCCATAGGCTTTGGTATATTTGAAGTTAAAAGTTCCTGTACAGAGTTCTCAGAATCTCAAGACTCCATTTTTTCATAGGAAGAATTGTTAATCAAATTAGTAACCTCCAACATTTGTGGTTAGAAAGAGATTTTGGATGCCAATTTAAGTTATACCCTATTGAGGTACAAAGAATTTGCAAATGGCAAGCCGTATTGTAAAAACAAAGGTTCCATTTATAAAATTGAAGCCAGGACCTAAACATCCATATAGGCATCCTAGAAAATTAATACCAACATTGAGGTAAGGCTCCTCCAATGCTAAACAGCAAGGCAAAGTAAGCATTTTATTCTTAAAATCTGTAGAGACAATTGGTATAGAAAGTATATTGTTGCACCAACAAAATATATCCTTTGGTACAAGCTTCTTTGACATCATTAATACCTTACAGCTCTGAGGGCATCACCATTGTTTTTTCAAAACGTATTTCACCATTTACCGAACATAAAGCACGTGTACATTTCTTTTAGAGCAGAAGAGATAGAAATGGTAAAGATATTCTCGAATTTGCCAAAATCACCACTAGTCAGGCTCTGAAACGATTCAAATATTACAAAGGCACTGCATATCAAATATGGCTGCTATGCCTACACTGAAGGAGCGCGGGTAAAACAAATCTACCAAATGTCTTGAAAAGGTCAAATGAAAGACCTACTACAATCAGCATCTTCTAGACACTTTCAAATGCATATTCTCTAGTGCAAAACTGATAAGTTACATTCGAGAGTGTAAGAAAAAATGGGCAGGTAAGGAGCTGTGTTCACCTTTATTGGTCTCCGAACAGAAGGAAATGAAAAGGAATGTTTTTTGAAGCTCATACAATGCAACTGAAAGAGCAAAATGTGTCTTTGTGTTCCATGCAAGCATCCACAGGGTCATTGTCACACAATGTGGGTTTGTTCAGCTTCCAGAGGATACTGAAAGTGCAACAGTATGATTGTAATCCAATAAAAAAGAGAAGGATAACGAGAGCTGTGGGAGGCAACCCTACCAACCCTGAATGAAATAGTCTCTCTAGATTGGTCAGTCATACTCATCTTTGGAAACAAGTGACGGCTTTCAATGAGAGGCATCAGAAAATGGGCAAGGAGGGTAAAAAACATGAGTGGGGTTAATAGGTTTGGTTCGGTGAACAAAGGAAAACTGGAAACAAAGTTTCACCTCTCTCATATACGGAAGTGTAACGTCCTCAGATCCCCTCATGTGGCCTGTAAGAAAATTCATGTTTTGGCCAGAGTTTTTGGGACTTAGATAGCTAGGGTTTATATCCACCATCCAATTTATATGTCATTGTCATAGGTCTCTGCTGAAGTATGGAATGTATTGACATCTGGAACTGGATGAGGTATGAGTGTTTGTATTTGCTCACACTGACAGTTGCTTATTGTGCCACCCATTGACAGCATGCTACTCTGTGTCTCCATATTAAAAATTATCTTAAAACCATTGAAGATCGTGTGGAGCATCTTTACAATGGCGACAGATGAAAACCAATATTTGTGAAGACGTTATCATGAGTACTACACAGCATTTATTGACTCTTTTTTCGGTTAATTTTCAGTCAACCGTCTATTACTTTCTTAGGGAGCACAGTAAAGAAGCACAGAGAGCATTGCTTCCTCATTAATGTTACAACTGTAAAGTGCTGCTTGCTTTGTATGATGAGTCCTTTGATTTTTGGCTGGCAGTTAACGGGACGTAATTTGTTTCTTTCACGGAGCTCGCACACTCCATTCACGCAACAAGTTTTTGCCTCGCAGCACCTTTTGTCTTGTTTCTCTCACCGAGCCCATGCACTCTATTTATTCGACCAGTTTCAGCATCGTCGCACCTCTTTTGCCAATCACAGTCACAGCTTACGTTTTCCGCCACCACAAAGTAATATTGGAAGCTTGCGTGATTGAAGAGGGCAGTGGAGGACAGCGCAGGCACAAAGCTGAATTCAATTATTCAATTCCCACTGGTGTTCAATCACAGCGTGTCTTTTAGCACAGAGCCGCATCTTGAATTCAGCATGCAGCGGTATTCATAAGCTGCATTTGAAGTCAATTATTCAATGTGTTATGCCAGAGCAATGCGCAACACTACCGATATATCACCAGTGAGCTATTCACTTCTGCTGGTTTTTGTCAGCTGAGTTTTAATAGCAAATCAGCAACTTGCTTTGGATAGCACAGATTGCAGTACAGTTTCATCATCTCTCCATTGTTCCAATTGGACCACTGTGGATGGATTCATAGTAATACATGGAGGATAAGTACTTTGGGTCTAATTCAACAACACTGTTGAATGGTGTTTATATAGAACTAGGGGGCATATCAACAACAACCGGCGATAATTATCGCTGAACGCACTTAGCGCTCGGATAATTATCGCCGGCTAGCGCCGATTTTCTTCGCTGAGATAGCGTGCTATTAGCAACGCTTATCTCATCAGCGATAAAGATCCTAGCGCTAACTGGCTAACGTGAGATTATCGCTGGAAACGTTAGCTTGTTGATAGGGACTCACAAACTTAGCCATGATATCCTCCTTCCACAGGATATCATGGCTAAGTCAGTCCTGAAGCAGGTGTTAGGAAAGTAGCGATAACAGGTGTTATCGCTACTTTTCCTGACGCTGTGCTTCATAGCTTGGGGCTTGATGATAGGAGAAATGTCGCTTAGCGACATTTCTCCTATCATGTCAGGTCAGGAACGCCCACTTTGCATCTCATTAGAGATGCAAACCTGGGCGTTAGGAATCCCCATGCTAAAGCAAGGTTTCACGCGTTAGCGTGACCTTGCTAATATAGCGATAAAATTATCGCCGCTTTTCAGCCGAAAACGGCCGCTAAAGCGGCGATAATTTTTTATCGCCCCGTTGTAAAGATGCCCCATGGTACGTTTTTTTCTTTGTCTCTTTCTCGCTCTACATGATAAGATATTTTTTTTAGTTATATTCTTTTTCTTTCTTATTTCAGATAATAATAATTACATGTTCTAACCATAATTGGTTTGCAGGGACATACAATTTACTGTCATTTATTTAGTACTAATTAAAACAAATATGCAAAATGTCACTACCACTGCACCTTTTCTTCAAGAACCTGGGGATCCACCACTGGAACAGATGTTATGGTGGAGATCTTTTAAGGGATATTTAGGTGTAATTGATGGACAGCGGTTTAGACCTGAAAGAAAGAAAAGCTTAAGGTATTATTATTTGGGAATTGAAGGTCAGAATGTTTTTGACCATTTACCACCATACGAGCCGCCAGAAGGTGAAGATCTAGATTAATTTGAAATAGCTATAGCCCAGTTAGACAAATATTTTACTAAAACAAAAAACAATGTTGTACACAGGTATAAATTATTCACAAGAGTGCAGAAACCTACTGAAAGCATTGACACTTTTATTAAGGCGCTAAAGGTTTCAGCAATCAAATGGGAATTTGGAAATTTCACTTGGCAACTATTAAGAGATCAATTAGTTGCCAGGTGTCATAGCAAAAATATACAAAAAAGGTTGTTTACATGTAAAGATCCATCCCTATCTAAAGCTGTTGACATTGGAAAAAGTATTGGATGTTCTTTGGAAGATGAAGAACAACTAGAGATATTTTAGAGATACTTTATCTAACACCACTATATCAGGAGTGGTAGCAAATAAAGTATTACCGAACAAGAATATTGACACGAAGATACAAGGTTTTATAGGAGGATGTAGATCATTTAGTCAGAACAGATCTTTCAACCAAAAAATTAGTTGCTATAGATGGGGTTCGCCCTCTCATATGTCGTCTTTCAAGAATTGCCCAGCTGTTAACGAACAATGTGGACAGTGTGGGAAGCTGGGACATTTTTCAAGAATTTGCAGGGTAGCAAAAGAAAAAGTGTTAGGTGGGTACTAAGTGACACCGGAGATTTTGATTTTGACAAAGGCATTAGTAACATGGAATATGTTCTAGTAGTTAAAGAAACCAACGATCATAATACCAAAGACTTGGCATATTTACCATCTGCATATGTCAGGTTTACAAAATGTGTACAAACAGCATGAGTTGCTAAAAAGGTCAAATCCCAAAATTTGAGACTGCAGGAAACGTTTAACCACTCACAACTGTCACAGCTATACCCAACTCCTGATGAGGTCCTTTTATTTAAAGTGAAAACCAGATCTGTTTTTTACATTGGATTGTCGAATTTAACGCTATATATACCAACTTCCTTTATGTCTTGCACATAGTTCTTAAACCTAAAATTACCAATGTGCCAAACAATTACATTAAAATAGGGTAACATGAGTTGAATGAATTAAATATCTGTATTCAATTTTACAAAAACCAAAAAGCACATCAACATACAATAGATTCATAAAAAATCCCGCCTCCATATCCAAAAGGTAGGATAAAATATCCCAAGCATAGATACAGCATAAAGCTTGGTCTCAATAAATACTGGCCCATTCAAAGTCTGTTTGGCTTTGGGACAAATCCAGAATTCGTGTTGCAGCTATGGTGGTGTACTAGTAACTGTATACGTTTTAGTGTTTAGTAAAGTGGCAAGTGCAAAATGTAATCAATATGGTTACTATATAATGATTTTGACATAATATAAATACAGTTCCACCAGCAATTTAAAAGCTTGCCTATTGTATAAATAATATTAACAACATTTAAAACCATTAATACTTCCATGTATAGTCCAACTATAAAATAAATAAAACTCATCCGTCAGAATGAAATAATACTCTTGGAAAACTATGTCCAGATTGATGTACAAGTATGTTAATATCACTAATAAGCTGAGCAGAGTATGGTTAACAAGTTTCATCGTCTATTTTCTGCATAAAAATTCCTAAACGGATGATGCTATCATTAGTTAAGATCTCATAGGAATCCTAGCTCTTGTAAAATAATGTAACTATTCCACAGACAGTATGAAGACATGACAACACATGCAGTACTTCGTGATTGATTCAATTAGTACTCAAATATTTCAGCAACCTAATTCTTAGTCTCCAGTCATGTAACAGGTATCTGGACACACTAAAGATTAGATACTCTGTACAGTCACTTTTTAGGATCCTAATGACCTCATTAAGTCGATTAGCAGATAAAATCCGGCATATCGGGATTAGCCAGGTTCTTCTAATTTGCATGTACTTAGGGCAAAGGAATAAAAAGTGTACTTCAGTTTCAGATTCGGCATTGCATTCCGAGCAGCTGGGCGAGATGTGAACATAATTCCAGATGCTACAAAAACTATCGACTGGGAGGATGCTATACCTAAATTTTAGGTATAGGGATTTCGCTTGCAGAGGTTCTTTACGGTTCAAGAAATCTTCCTGCTGCAAATTATCTTTAAAACTCAGGAACCTACTTGCCAGCTCCCCTACAGTTCTTTTATTTAACCATATGCCATTGACGTGAGTCCAGTATCTCTTTTTAAGACTGGGCAGATACTGTTTGTGAATGCTATTGGGTTTGGTCCAGAGATCACTCATACCCAGTTTACCCAGCCAGCCCTAGATAAAATTAAGCCACCGGACGCACCCTCGGTATCAGGTGATAGTACATCAAGAAGTGATTCTTTCATGGGTAAGGGTGAATCATTTGACCAAATGCAGATCCAAAAAGCGAGTGGCCTGAGTGCGATCGCATGAGCGACGTTCTTCAGTCCCAGAACCAGACAATCGGTGTCAAAGGGGTGTTCTGAGGAAGCTCCAGAACAGATCTCATTAATATATTTTCAGTTTTTTCAATGGGGCCTGCATTAGTATGATCCCATAGCTCTGCCCCATAGAGTGTGGCTCATAAGACCTGAGCTTGATATACTTGGATCACTTAAGCCACTGGTCTATAAGTTGACTTCCTTAGCTTTTTGACTGAGGCAGTCCCCACATGTTGTAATGAAAGGTTGCGTTTTACTATTTGTAGGGTCCATGATTATGTGTTGCTCAGCCTTACGACCAGGTAGTCAAATTGCTTTATCTTCTCTAGTGGAGTAGAGCCCATCATTATACTCCCCTTGAAAGACTTGTGCCGATTGAATACCATGAATTTTGTTTTTGAAGTATTAATTTAATCCAAACTCCTCGCAAGCCACCCTGAGCTGATCTACTAGGTTTTGGAGCCCTATCAGAGTTTTGGAGATATGCAGGGTGCCATCTGCATAAAGTAGTGTAGGCACCACTTGTCTTGTTAGCTTAGGGTATCGCCCCTACAGTCCGTTAATGGTTCAATCTGACCGTTGATATAAAGGGTGAAGAGAGTAGGGGCGAGGACACACCCTTGATGCACTCCTCTGTTCACCCTGATCCGGTCAGTCAGCCCCCCTTGCTCCCCCAACTAACTTGGGCATAATTGTCCTTGTGTCTAATAATAATCTGGAGGAGTTTTCTCTGGATCCCCATTTTGGTAAGAGCTGTCCAAAGATTTTCACAATGGACTAGATGCAGTCTACAAATACAACATATAGGTTATCTTTTTTGATTGTCACGTATTTCCATAGGATCAGTAAGCAATGAAACAACTGTTCCGTAGTGCTTGTATTACCTGTAAATTATGCCTGCAGAGGTGATAATAGGTTCCCATCCCCCATCTAATCAAGGAGTCTCTCCAGCAAATGCTGGCAGAATATGTTCTGACCAATATCAATAAGACTGATGGGCCTATAGTTTGCCGGGTTGCTTTAGTCCCCTTTTTTAAATATAGGTCCTACTTCTGCTCCCAGCCACGAATCCGGGATTCCTGTCCCTTTTAATATAACGTTAAAGGTGCAATTTAAAATCACGCTCCAAATTTAAGGTTCAGAGAGGTAAAGATCCCCCAGAGTTTTATCTAAGCCTAGTGCCTTACCCCATTGCAGGGTGGCAATTAAATCAATGGCTTCTTCTACAGTGAAGGTAAGTTGGTCTGTTTCAATTTCTGAAGCGGGGTACTCGATAGTAACTCAACTACAATCTTTTGGTCCTGAATATAATTGGGCAAAATTATCTTCCGAGATCTGTGGCAGTCTATGAAAGTTTTCCTCGATAATTATACTTTTTGACCCTTTAGATATCAGATGCCAGAATTGTTTGCTATTTTTAGTTTGTGCCGCAACTAGCAAGTCTTGCCAGAACCCTATGTGCCAGTTCCTTTGTGCCTCAAACTGAGCATTTCTGTAAGATTTCCTTTCTATGGCTACCATGGTTCTCGGACCAGCTTTGATGGCTCCCATCAGAGTTTGCAGAGCTAGCTTACATGTCTTGTCAAACCACTCATTCTTATTCCATGAATTTTCTTTCCACTGCTATTTTTATGAAAGACATTTTCGATGTTATTTAAAAGGTTTATAAATATGTCCACCAGATATTGCATCTCTAATCCTCTGGTGCGCAGTTAGTGAACAACTATTTTCTGAATTTGCCCCAGGGTATCAGCACTACTCTTAATTGAGGGCCCTTTGGCCTTCCTTTCGTTATTACTAAGGACAGTTGGAGTAGGTAAAATGGCCTCTAGAGATGAGTGATAGGAATGAAACACATCTGATAGTTCTAGGTATAGGGCGTTGTGGTCACTATAGAATCTTTCAGTTACCCGCATATCCACCAAATTAGGCCAGAGTTGCACATCGAGCAAAAAATAGTCGATCCGGGTTTTACAGTTGGCCTGTTTGCATGTGTGTCTGAGCTTTTGTTTGGAGATAGAGCGGCCATTAACAGCCCTCGACCCATATTTGAAGGTGAGAGAGGCAATTTGGAGTGCTACCTTCACATACTTGACTGACTTTCCCTGACTCAAGGATGGGATGCCTAATACAGCATCCTCTTCGTCGGTTACATTTTTGGTTACTTCAAGGGATTTAAAAGTTATATTGAGATCCCCCTCAATAGCTATGTTATGTGATGCCCCTTCCCTTTCAAGAAACTCACCTAGAACAACAATTGTAGGAGAATCGTGATGTTGGGAAGGAAATCTATTATAAATGTTCGCCAGGAGCACTGACCTGTTATTAGTGATATTTTTAATGTTCAGGACCAGTATGTTAGTAGAGTCTGTTTCAAATTTTTTTAAACAAACCCCCAAATTGATTTTGATCCAAATAATGAGACCACCTACTGGGCGACCCTTCTTTGATGACACAGCTTCAGGACTATAATTGGTAAAACCCAACTCTAAATATTTTATCAACAGCCCATGTCTCCTGGAAAAGACATATATCATAGCTATCTATCAGCTTCCCCCACTCTTGCATGCAACTTGGACCTGAGAAATGCTACATTCCAGGACAATAGTCTCAGTTTCTTGTTATGCTCAAAGTTTGGTAGAGTTTGCCTCTCCTCTGGGATAATCAAACAAGTGGGTGAGGCTGGTAATGTCATCATTTGGGTAAGGGACTGCCTCTCCATATAACTGTTCGCATTAACCCCCGGTACTGTACTAACTCTTCTAGAGTATGATAATGATCGCCTTCCAGTGTTATATTCATTGTGACATTATGAGGAAACAGTCCCTGAGCATGTCAAATGTGCTTGTTCTCAGGATCTGCCTGACCCCAGGCCTGTGGAATCTTTTCAGGGGCTTTATCTATCAGTCGCCCAAGCTTTGGGTCGGTTACCAGGACCTTGCTTGGTAAAAAAAGTTTAAACTAGATCAGTGATCTGTTGGGGTGTAGAGTCCGCAGGTCGAGATTGACTAGAACCTCCAGTAAGTCCCTGCCAGCCAGGTCCAATATAGTATAATCTGATTCCTTATCTGTGGAGCAGCGTCTGGCATTTATTACATCTGATCTTATGACTGAGCGGCATTGCCTCACCGGTCTTATCCAGTGAATAACTTTATTAATCAGTACTTCCTTGATTCTCCTATGTCACTTGCCAATTTAGGTACATTTAGCATGAACACTCTGGGCCCGATTCACAGAACAAACTTAAGACAAAATCCTAAACTTAGTACCATTTTGGTATTCACAGAATGCACTTACTACTTCTGGTATTCACAGAATGAACTTACTACTTTTGCGATTCACAGAATAAACTTACTACTTTTGCTATTCACAGAATGGATTCAAGACTACTAACTTTACGTCCGCACTCGGGCCGGAAATTCCGGCACGGAGGCGGAGCTTCCGGCCCGGAGGCGGAGTTTCCGGGCCGGAGGCGGGGCTTCCGGGCCGGAGGCCCTGGGCTGGAAGCTCCGCCTCCGGCCCGGAAGCCCCGCCTCCGGCCCGGAAGCTCCGCCTCCGGGCCGGAAGCTCCGCCTCCGTGCCGGAATTTCCGGCCCGAGTGCGGACGTAAAGTTAGTAGTCTTAAATCCATTCTGTGAATAGCAAAAGTAGTAAGTTTATTCTGTGAATCGCAAAAGTAGTAAGTTCATTCTGTGAATACCAGAAGTAGTAAGTGCATTCTGTGAATACCAAAATGGTACTAAGTTTAGGATTTTGTCTTAAGTTTGTTCTGTGAATCGGGCCCACAATTACTAACCCCTCTAGGTTGTTGCAAGGTACTGCCCTGTCTTTCTCCCTCCAGGGCCTAGTGGTTTGACCAGCAAACCGCGTTCACTCATGTAATGACTTAAATCCATGCGCCCCTATCGAAGCATTTACGGGGGGGGCTATCAAACAGTTCATTTCCTCCAACACCCCCTCATGATCACAAAATCTGCCCTGTACCCACCATCCCACATGTGGACTGGAAAATGTGGTTGTCTTCTCAGTAACCTTCCCTTCAATAGAGCAAGGGGGCATTGATGTTTGAAAGCGTGGCTGGTGAGTGTGGTAGATTTCTTGGTTATTCTGGGGTGCTGGAATCATAAATTGTGTAATAAGCCCTGAGCTCCTGTTTCCATCTCCTACAACCTCCTCTCCTTTGCTTTGCTGACAGGTGCCCTTTCCCATCCTTCTGCGTAATACTAGGGTAAGCATTGCTAAGCTGATCTGTGAGAGACCCCACCATTTTTCTCAGTGAGTGCACTTCTATTGTTAATTCCTTAACAATTATTTTAAGTTCTCTCAGTTCGGTATAAAGAGCACTGGTGTTTGCAGGACTATTCATTCTCCTGGACTCTATCTCATTGAAAACAAAATCTGGTGCAGTTCCGGTAGTGATCTTGTTGTTGGTAATTTTGTTACCGTTAATGAGAGGGTCAAACCGGTTGGTGCATACAATGTCCGGAGCTACTATTCCCTCAACATGGGTATTAATATTGCCAGGACCAAAAGATGAGGTTGTGGAGGCTAACTCCAGGTGCTTCTGGCTAATTGTATTACTAGAGTTCACTGAGCACAATGTGTTACATTTAGAGGTTGGATCCTTGCATGAGATCTTTTTTGTAAAGTTTTTTTGTACGAAAATATCTGCCACTTTCTAGCCCGTTTTAGATGGCTTGTTCTGGCCACTGAGTAGGCTTTCAACTTCTTCAATTAAGGTGTCTATATAATCCACCACACAGTTCGCTGCAGCACTTGCAGTTGGCATTTTAACTTGCTTGGGGACTCCTTTTGGACTACCCTTGGCTTTCCTTTTGCCCATCCTGCTATAATAACCCAATATTAACAGGAAACAGTTCACAGGCATGCAGGAGTAAATTCTTTAAAGCAGCGGTACCTGGATTGATGCTTGGTAGCAATATCCTCATTTTCTGTTCTGACATCTTGGCCATAAAGCCAAGGGGGGAGGCTCCTCTGTGCTCCGACAGTCATTGATGGGCCTGACCTTGGGCCAGAGTTTGCCTGGGTGCGGCCCGTGCTGGGGACCGCGTAGCGCTTAAAATTGTAAGAAGGGCATGGCCTCAGTGGCCTCATTAGAGGACTTCTGGGAGTTGTAGTCTTCCCCACAACTCCTATGTATGTCGTTCTCGCAGCAGTGGGGGTAACATGAGTTTAGTGCAGTGTTACAAGTCAGACTGCAGCCAGTCTGCATATTTTTAAACTTGCTAATTTTTCAAAATGCAATTTCTCTTTAAATCAGTTTAGTATTTTAGAAAATCTTATGTAGTACAGATTATACTTTACCAAGTAAAACTGTGCATTTGTTGTAACCTTCAGAACTGTGCGAAACTGATTCCATGCACACTGTCCGGATATATACGCCTAAGTCCTTCTAGCTCACAGTGCACCATCTGTACCCCTGACCTGGCAAGGCAACAAATGGATGTGCAACCTCAGTACATGACAACCCCGACTCCCTAAGGAAATCATGGTAACAGATCTAGAACCCTTTTGCTTTATTTTCTAAGAAATACACAGTGAAGCTTTACAATATTTATTGAAGCATTGTAACTCTTGAATAAAATACTTGCATTGCAATAATCAATAGAAGTGAAAAGAATAATGTGACTGGAATTATAAGAATGGTGAAAAAGATAAACAGTTCAACAATTTTGCAGATTACAGAAAATATATGCTTGCATAAAGTACTATAATATATTCCACTCCTACCTAGCGCATTCAGAATTATCATGCCTAGGGTAAGTGAATCTGCCAAATCCCTGTAGGGTGATCTAACTCCCCATTATGTGTTGGTGAGTTTCATCAAACTGCCCATCTTAGTAAAGAGCTGGGCAGCATCCCTCACATGAGATAAACAGAACTCAACTGAGTTGTAATTCAGGCATGGGCCATCCTCTCAGTACCAGTGTAATGCTCCTCTGTCTAAACAAAGGCTTCATGTTGTATATATGATTACATCATCCCTCTTACCGTGCCGAAGCCCCAGTCAGGCCGCTACTGTTTATTCTCTTGTGATAGCTCTGTCACAGAGTGGCCAAAACAAATAACAAAATCTTGTGTGATGAATTTAGCTCTTATACAAAATGTTCAAGGTGTTTTAATAGGGTGCCTATGAAGTGGCATTGTAAGCAAAACTGAGTTCAAAGAACATTATCCTATATGTGCATACAAATTAATGTGTGTCAAATGTCATTGTGTTTAGGGTGAGAAGGCAGCTTAAGAACATGAGAATGTAAAAGTGGCATTTCTATCCAGACCTAATGTAATCCTGTAAAAATACGTAGTCAACAAGTATATTTATTTTATATGCTGCAAAGATGATTTTTAAATTGTTGCCTATTTCAGATCTTCTCAGGAAACAATTTGTGGTGCTGACTTATTCTACTTCCTGTAGCTAAGACCTCTGTCACTCACCAGTTAATAAGTTTCTTGCAGACCTACTCCCTTCGCAGGGAGTTGCTCCACTCCCACAGATCAAAGCTTACCTGAACAAGAGCCTTTCCCTGCTTCAGTCTCCTTTTGCTCTACAGCCATGTCTCAAAGAAAGTTTGATGCTCATTAAAGTCAAACTTAAACAAAGGACTACATGACTGTGACTGCCCTTGTGTTTTGACAGCTGACCATCAATGGAGGATCACCTAACTGCTTTGGAGGGCAAAGGTTTCAGAGAATGGAGTGCCACAGTACCCCTAAGTGGAAGGAAAAGATGTGCCTAGAAGGGGTGTGACCTATGACCAAAGAGAGCCTTTGGAGGTTATCTTTGAAGGAAGTTAGAAGAGAGAGAAGAAAATCTAGATTAAGCTCAGCTTTGCCACCATGTGTGTAGTATATCCGCCCAATCTATGTTATCAATCCTAATTTAATGCCTTTTTCGGAACCCTATTTTATTGCTTGTTTTTAGATTCTGCACACTGAGACACTGCTGTCCAGTGTATATGTTCAGACCCCATAAACATTGAGAAATTGGCTAATCCTTGAGTGGCGTATTTGATTCTTTTATAGGGCTGTTGTATATGTTGTAGAAATACACTCATGGCATGAAAAGCCAACTGTCACATATGGACTGTAACACTTTACTATGGTAACCACAATTGTGACAAAAGAAAACATGACTTTACACCCACACTGTGTAGCCCGCTTGATGGAGTGCGAGCTGTTAAAATAACCATTTTGGGGAATAAATATTAGTATCTCATCCCTATGTAAACCTTGTAGCCCACAAAGTAGGGTGCATGGTATTTAAAAGTGGGACATGTAGAAAATGAATACACTATCAAGTCCCAAAAGGCTACTTTCCCTTTGGCAGACCTAACTGTCTTATGTAGAAAACCAGAATACTGATTAAAATGCTAATACTGTCTCTAGATTAGGACCAGACAGAAAAATAATCAAATCACTATTTTTAATAGTTATTAAAAATCCAAGTCAATGGTAAAGTTTGATTTTTTTATATATTTAGGAAAAGTAACTTTTAGAAAAACAAATGTTACCTGCCTGAACTGTCAGAAGGCGAATTAGCATAAGTCTCTACCAGCTCTTAGTCCATGCTCAGTCTTGAATATGTGTGAAAAAGCTGTGAAATGCCTCAAGGAGAAAACAATAGGCTGCTGTGAATGAGCACAGGTGACTCTTCTGAACTCTACAGAATATGCAGGGTAGAGGTTGTGTGCATCTTTTTGACACTAAAGCATCAAATCCTGCTTGACAGGTCAGTTCAGCCACATGTAACCCCTTGGGCACATTTGTAAGGGAGAGAACAGGATGCCAAGACAATTTTTGTGGATCCACTGTTTGGTTGCTGAAGAACCCTGGTTTTGTCGTCTGTCTCTGGGTTTGTCCCAGACTCCTGTCTTTTAGTTTGTTTCGGGCATAGTGCCTGCCGCAAATTTGATTTTAGTGCCAGATGTTGGAGTACACTAGGATTAACATAGCACACTCCCCACACACCCCAGACACCAGAGCCAAAGTTCAGTTTGGCCGAACACTTTCATAATTTTGAAACTATCCTACCTCATGACATTATGGGTCTGTTTGCAGTAAGGCACACAGGAACTACTGAAAGGGTGGGTACGGTTGGTCATGGTAACATTTACCTGATTGGTTGCCAGGCATAAATATGGCCTCTCTAGGCACCCACTCACAACATTTTCTGGACCCACGTAATATCAGAAGAGGACAGGATCTGCTATCTCTGACCTGAGAAGAGCCCTGAAAGACTTTGTTGCTGCCTGCTGCACCTAGGACAAAGATGCAGTGTCCTGGGTCAGCCTAGCTGACTATTGGGAGAAAATAAGCCGCAAAAGGCCTTTTGCTGCAAGTACCCAGCTGACCACTGGCAACTGGAAATGGACTGGAACCTGCTGTTGGCTTCTGCCTGACACACTGTGAGTCTCTAAGGGCTGAACTATGAGTCTGGTGATCCGAGGACCACATGACTCACGGCAGTGCGACGGTGGCAGTCCAGCCACCGCCGCACCGGTGGTCCGTCTGCCATATCACAACTTTGGCGGTCCAACCGCCATTGTACTGCTGCAGTTGGTGGTGCAGTGGTTAGGCCCTCAATAATATGCTGGTGGTGCTGCTGCTGCACTGCCATGCATATTACAAGTTTCAGGACCACCAGCGGTGTCATGGAGGTCTTTCCTCCATGAAAAGGCTGGCGGTCCTGAAACAAAGGAGGCCCTGTAAGCCCCCTCTTGCACATTTGCATTGGGATGCTTGCAGGGGGTACACCACGTGCCCCCTGTGTGTATGAATCCCAGTTCCCACACAGCATGCACTTTACAGTCTATGCTGTGCAGAAACTTTTTTCGGGCGTTCCCATTGTTGTGCCCATTTTCAGAGACACCGCTTTAGGTCTGACCAAAAAAGCATGCCAGACACGAGGAAACTTGTAATCTGGTGGGCGGTGAGCACACAAGTTTGGTGGTGCAGTAGTGGCCTCCAGCGTGGCGGTCTGCTCCTGCACCTCCAAACCCATAATCAGGCCTTCAGTGTCTCACTCAAGGTCCTTAGAAGTGTACTCCTGTGGTCGACTGGGGTTTAAAAGACTAAATCAGAGGTAATAAGCTACTGGGGGCATATTACTAATTGTTTCTGTCACTCATTGCCAGGCTTTTCCTTGTGGTGACAGAAAGACAAAAAAAACACTACACCATCTGCTCAAAATAGAGCTGGTGATGTGATGGCTTTACTCTGACAGCCCCTACTCCGTAGGACCATTAGAGGAGTCCCTATTGACTTCCTTAACAGAAAGCCAATCTCTTAATATTAAGGGTTTAGGCAAGAATTTTGGAAAAATCCATTCCATTTGTGACTAAGTACCCTGTCTGTCATACTCTAAATTAGGGCTAGAGTCTATGTCTATACGTAAAGAGTCTGCCTACTGTGAAACTTCTTACCCTTTGCCTGAGTGGTATGGAAGATCGGAAATGCAGAAGGAGCTTATTCAAAATTGAGGAATGTCAGCAAGACCAATGCTAAGTTTTGAGAGTCATTCGATTGAAAATGGAAGCTTGTATGGAAAAGGTGCCCTGGTGAGCTCAAAAGGGAGTGCACCCCTGCATTATGTCATTAGGGCTCCTCCATAGCATTCCTAAGATTGTTTGCATTTTATTACTCTCTAGGTTGGGATCACTAACATGGGATCACTAACATAATATTGATTCATACAATATTCATACAATATTCAAACACACAAATATCCGAAAATAAATATAGTTCACAAAAATATCTACCTTCTATACTTAAGAAGTAAAACCACAAATATTGAGAATGCAAATATTGTTGTTAAAAATATCGGGATGGCACTTACTATGCCCATCATAATCTAACCCAATTTAGGGAAGGTGTTGGACACTAAAAGGGTGACATTTACCAGTTGATTTTACAATTCTAGGCATTTTTGAAGATGGTGTTGGACACTAAAGAAGTGAAATTTACAATTTTTATTGCATCTAGAACATTTTAAACAAGGTAGACAATGTTTTTATAGATAAAATAACCTAAAATGTAATCTTAAAAACACTAACCAAAACAACAAGCCTATCTATTCATATTCAAACATTAGCATGTAAAAAATATGTTATTACTATTAATAATTAATATATTAAAAAATATATTTACTACCATTCCTAAACTTTAAATCACACAATAAAAAATAAAATCATAATCCAAAATGAACAATCATAAAATGAAAAATATATAAAACTGCTTATAGATAAAAAAGTAAAAAAATCTTTTTTGTATAAAATTATAATTTTAAACCAAAAAATGTAAATCATTTTTAATATAAACATTTATGTTTTGCAAAAAAGATCACATTTAAACCTATTTATAAAAAAATTCTAATAATTTTTCTTTTTAAAATAAAGTTTAATATATTTTAACTTTTTAGGTTTTAGAAAAAATAATTTAAATATTTTTTCATATTTAAAAAATAGCTTTATTCATTTAATACCATTAATACATATTTAATTAATTCTAAGTTATACTTTACTAAAATTAGTAATGTAACAACATAAATGTAAACAATTTAAAATGGTATTTGCATACATTAACATAATTACCTTGAAATTTACTGTACAATATGCACATTTTAAAAACCTCCCTGCCCTTAGCCCCTAAAAACCCAATATCTCACTGCTACATTTTTTCGAAAACCATTATTTTTATAGATTAATGCAGCAAAAAAAGTGTCAACAATTTCATATATAATTAATTATCTTCATAAAAACACAAATAAATAAACTAAGAAGGAAATAAAATCAAACACAATATAATGACATACTAATTAGCACAAACGATATGACCTCCACCTATATTTTCTAAATCAATATTTTTTACAACAATAATAAAAACAATATGTGAAACAATATTTTTACCTTGGATATTCCTGTAGACAATTTTTTGACATCCTGATATTCCTGACACAATAATTTTGTATCACAACATTTGTTATCCCCAACAGATAAAGAGGTAGTTTAGCAGGGAAGCCTCTGCTTCTTGTGTGCATTTGTTTTGGGTTCCCCTGATAGTAAGTTTGGACCCCACAATTGATTCTTGCTGACACTAAGAGACAAATATTTTGGTGGGAGCAGTCTTGGAAGAATACATGATAACCATCATCTGCCTGAAACCAAAACCAGAGCTGCACCACTGAATTCTATAAGCTGTCTCTCTGAACATGGTATAAAGATGGGGCTGAAACTCTGACTTGTTATCTCAAGAGTTCTTATCAGCCAAGTACTGGGTTCCCACACCAGTGCAAATGGTAAGGACCTTTGTGAGCCATGGTTGTGGTTGCTGACTGCCACGTTTGCATGTCACATCTAGGACAAGAAAATTGGGAAAGTCAGAATTTTTGTCCATAATAGCTGCCCGTCAACATCCTGAGGAAATGTACTCACTTATTGCGAGAGAGGGGCACTGAAGGTACCCCTGAATGAAAAGAAGGGTTTGTAGAAGAGGGGGCCTTGAAAAGCGGCGTAGCACAGAAGATTGACTTGTGATCCTCTGAAAGACTGCCATTGACAGGATGTATGGTGAAGTCTTGTCTCCTAGTACTGAGATGTGTGCCAAGAACAGTCTTAAGAGTGTTAAGGGGCATATTATCAAGCCAGGCGATAAAATTATCGCCGCTTTAGCGGCAGAAAACTGCCGCTAAAATGGCGATGATGGGCTTTATAATATGCTCTATGGAATTCCAATTGAAGCTCAGGTTAGATGTCCTTCACATCTAACATGGGCTTCAATTGGAATTCCATAGAACATATTATCAAGCCCATTATCGCCGTTTTAGCGGCAGTTTTCTGCCGCTAAAGCGGCGATAATTTTATCGCCTGTCTTGATAATATGCCCCTAAGCTCCTTAAAAATGTAGAGCACCTGGGACAAGGTGGTGCTCTGTAGCAGGACCGCCATTAGCATTGGTGGCAACCGGTGCACCAATCTTTTTAGATGCCTCCCTCCCAACTACCTCTTTCATGGATTCCCTCACTACCACTCTCCAACAACGCCCCTCATTTCTTCATAACCCCTCTCTCAAATATATTACACTTGTATTAGAGGACTACTTATACCTGTGTAGGGTGTCAGATCACTTTACATCAACACACATTACATAGCGACATTGAATCATATTTGTGTAAATCAGTCTATAGGGAATGTCACATAAGACAATGAGGCTATCAAGGTGTAGGAATAACATTGCATCCAAAACAGTAGGCAGTATATTTTAAGAGTGTGTGGTCTGGAGAAGAGCAAACTCAGGATTTAAAAACGTACCACAGTGGTTGGAGTTGACTATACTAATAAGAATGTATTGCCACCCAAATGAACCCTTTTTAGCAACTTTTAGGATAATGAAAGACTGAGAAAAATATCATAACATTTTACCTATACCATGTAGTGTGCATGCAGCTCTTAGATGACAGCGCATAGGTCAATGTGCTATATAAGGATTGTAACTTATGACCTGCAAGCAACTAAAAGATCTCTGTGACAAAAGCAGTAACCCACTGAGCTATCCACATAAAATATGTTCTGTGATCTACATGCTACGTGTTCTTTGCAGCAGGCACAATAACCCTCTGCACTACTTTATGAAGAGTCAAAACTGCCACTATCAAAAACTCTATCTCTCTCCAGAAGGAACCTTAGTCACCAGAGTCATCCTCACATTTTCATTGTCCACTGAAATCTGATGGACCCACAGAGAACTCTGCAGCAGGTGCTTTTAAACTCATAAGGTAAAACATCTAAACACAGTGCCCCCCCCCCCCCCCCTGAGCTCAGCAGCAGGTGCTGCTGCACCGGTCGCTCCCATCCTAAAGTGAGCCCTGCTCTGAAGAATTGGAAACACAGTCAGTAGTCTCTCAATGCAACTCCACAACACCAACACTAGGGGTTGAAAAAGGCTTATGATAATGTCTTGTGATCTTGGTTGATGGCCACCGTAAAAAATGATTAGTGCTTCTGAAGGGCTATGCACTGGATGAGGGTCTAATCCACAGTCACCCAACCCTTAAATTGCCACCCAAATCAACATTACAACTTGGAGGGGGTTATCTGATTTGCTTTGGTGGAGTTTTTTAGATTCGACCCGAGGAAGCAACTGAATGACAACTCATGTTCTCCAAATACTAGGAAAAGAGTGTGATCACTTCTTATCCCCACCATGCCACAGCACCTCCCCTGCCCAGAGACTACATGTCTGCGCACTAACATCTTGAGCCAGAGGACAGCAGTGACATTGGCCAGGTTGGGGCAAAGTAAATCGACCTATGCCTTCAGCCTTATGCATTTGGGAAGAAGAAGCATGTCCCCAGCATGGACTCACAACAGTGTCCCTGGACGCAGAAACTTCCAAACAGGTACTTTGCATGGACTGGGAACAAAAGAAATGGCAATCGGCAGACTACTGGGATACCCCCCACCAGGGGCATGGCATGTTCACAAAAAGGAGGATGCCTGACGTCAAATGGAGCATTCTTCACGGTCCCAGTACCCTAGGAAGACGTTAGCTTTAGAAACCAGTCTAGTACCTACAGGGGCTGCCTAGGCCATATCAGAAGATTGATCAATATGGTGATTATGTTCCACATGTAAATGTGTCCATTCTGATGGTTGTCTAAACTTTTATATACAGTGTTGAGCTGTGTCTGTAGAATTAAAGTACTTTTTCTTTTGAAGAAAATGCACTGGTTGGACAACGATTTATTGATTGAGGTTATTAACTTTCTTAATTTCTGAGTGTCTGCCTGACACCACCTCCTTGAGTATGTTAATTGTAGTGCTATGTTAGTCATTGAACTGTTTTCTTTTTAGAAAAATGTGTGTGGGATTTTTATCTTGTTTGTCAACTGACTTTGGTGCCGATCACGATCCGGTAAAAAATTCCCCCGTGCGACTCGTATCGGGTCTTTTTACCGTACGAATCGTACAAGTGCCGTACGAACTGGCAATCACGATTCGCATGGTAAAAAGTCCATACGACCCGCACCGGGAATCATTCCCCACACGTCCTCGGGTCGGAAAATGTGTCCGACACGTCCTCGGACGATTTACCTTACAAACGTAAAAAGCCAAGTCCGACCGAGGAATCACGATCCATCCCGTGCGTCCGAGCCTACAACCGTATGGAAAAAACACCGTCCGCACCGAACACCAATAGCAACCATGGAGACATGTGCCCGCATACGCGCCCAACACTCCCCCCAGCCCCCGTACGTCCGACACGTACCCCCCGTATATGTATACCCCCACCCGTCTATGTACACCCCAGTACGTTCCAGTCGTACCCCCACCCCAGTACGTGTCGTACCACCGTCAATGTAAACCCCCCCACCCCTGTACGTGTCGTACCACCGTCAATGTACACCCCCCCACCCCTGTACGTGTCGTACCACCGTCTATGTACACCCCAGTACGTTCCAGTCGTACCCCCACCCCAGTACGTGTCGTACCACCGTCAATGTACACCCCCCCACCCCTGTACGTGTCGTACCACCGTCAATGTACACCCCCCACCCCTGGACGTGTCGTACCACCGTCTATGTACACCCCAGTACGTTCCAGTCGTACCCCCACCCCAGTACGTGTCGTACCACCGTCAATGTACACCCCCCCACCCCTGTACGTGTCGTACCACCGTCTATGTACACCCCAGTACGTTCCAGTCGTACCCCCACCCCAGTACGTGTCGTACCACCGTCAATGTACACCCCCCCACCCCTGTACGTGTCGTACCACCGTCTATGTACACCCCAGTACGTTCCAGTCGTACCCCCACCCCAGTACGTGTCGTACCACCGTCTATGTACACCCCCCCACCCCTGTACGTGTCGTACCACCGTCAATGTACACCCCCCACCCCTGTACGTGTCGTACCACCGTCTATGTACACCCCAGTACGTTCCAGTCGTACCCCCACCCCAGTACGTGTCGTACCACCGTCAATGTACACCCCCCCACCCCTGTACGTGTCGTACCACCGTCAATGTACACCCCCCACCCCTGTACGTGTCATACCACCGTCTATGTACACCCCCCTACCCCTGTACGCGTCGTACCACCGTCTATGTACACCCCAGTACGTTCCAGTCGTACCCCCACCCCAGTACGTTCCTGGCGCACCCCCAACACAACCTCCTAAGTACGGAGCGCACCCCATGCCCCAACATCACAACCGCATGTACGAGTCGTACAAAGCCACACACAAGGACCAAATCGTACAACCAAATGGCCCATGTACACACCGTACACACGCTCAAAACGCACGTACACAACAAGGACAAAACAAAACAACTCAACAATACACCATTCGAAAGGCACACAGCCACTAAACATGGCCAACAACCACTAAAATAACACAATCACTGACCTGCAACTGTCAAAAACAAACAGAGGACCAATACACCACCACTCCTTATAACACACCCACCCAAAATTCAAACACTGCCACACCCACCCATGGACCAATAAAAAGGGCCCACACACACAAACCATGAGCCTTTGCAACAGACCCACTGCTGCCAGACACCACAGAACCAGACTACAAGCGACACCACATCTTACACTTGCACACCTTCACACGACCACCCTCACAAACACCCTCTCATCACATTCACACACACACACAACCATCCACACCCCCCCCCAACATCCACACACCCCCCACACCCACACCATCCCCACCCACACCCCTCACCATGCCCACTACCAAGAATCCAAAGTTCAGTCACCGAGAGTTGGAGGTCCTTGTTGATCAAATCCTCAGAGTCGAGCCACAGATCTTTGGAACATTGGTCAGAAGCACCAGCCAGGCAGCCAAAACAGCCATGTGGCAGACCATCGTCGATGCTGTGAATGCTGTTGCGGACACCAGGAGGACCAAGCAGGATTGCCAGAACAGGTGGTACGATCTGCGGAGGAGGGTCAGAGCCAAGAGACAGGAGGAACACGACCAGGCCAACGCCACCGGAGGAGGGCCCTCCCGCAGACCCGTACAGTACCATCCCTGGGAGGAGAGGGTGATGGCCATACTGCCGGTGGAGGCAGTTGAAGGAGTAGAAGGACTCCGAGACCCGGGTGAGTACACAAACAACGCACCTCACATGGGGGGAACTGCAACCACAACCAAAATTAATAACAGGCACGCAAACACCACAAGCCATCGCATTACTCAACCACACTCCATGAGCAGGCACATGCCACTGCTGCCACCATGCCCCATGCACCCAGCTGGACAATGTCAAGTCACAGGCCACAGAAGACAACAACACATGACACGGTAACCCGGATGGCGGGAGGGTGGGCACCAAGAATCACATAGTGCGACTCCAAAGCAGACAACAATGCCCTCTGCCCATATGGCCTAGGTCACAGCCAGACAAACACTGTGTCCCAACACAGGAATGACTTGCCAGCAAATGGCGGATGCCTTGCATCAACACATGGGGGTGAAGGCACTGTTTTGCACATGCCAGCAGCTAATGAACAGCCAACAGTGTGAAAGAGTGGCAGCACACACCACCACAGCAGCAGCGCACAGACACACAGCAGACAAAATGGGTGCCTGGAGATCAGAAACAAACTCACATCAACAGGCCAAGGGCCACTCAAAGATCTGCTAACAGTGTGTGCCCAGGAAGCTGGGCCAAGGTGACAGAGGGTGACACACGGAGGGAGGGAGAGGGGGACACAGAGGGAGGGAGAGGGGGACTGAGAGGGAGGGAGACACAGGAAGATGGACAGAGGGAGGAGGCTGACACACAGAGGGAGGGAGAGGGGGACAGAGAGGGAGGGAGAGGGGGACAGAGAGGGAGGGGGACACAGGAAGATGGACAGAGGGAGGAGGCTGACACACAGAGGGAGGGAGAGGGGGACAGAGAGGGAGGGAGAGGGGGACAGAGAGGGAGGGAGAGGGGGACAGAGAGGGAGGGAGACACAGGAAGATGGACAGAGGGAGGAGGCTGACACACAGAGGGAGGGAGAGGGGGACACAGAGGGAGGGAGACACAGGAAGATGGACAGAGGGAGGAGGCTGACACACAGAGGGAGGGAGAGGGGGACAGAGAGGGTGGGAGAGGGGGACAGAGAGGGAGGGGGACACAGGAAGATGGACAGAGGGAGGAGGCTGACACACAGAGGGAGGGAGAGGGGGACAGAGAGGGAGGGAGAGGGGGACTGAGAGGGAGGGAGACACAGGAAGATGGACAGAGGGAGGAGGCTGACACACAGAGGGAGGGAGAGGGGGACAGAGAGGGAGGGAGAGGGGGACAGAGAGGGAGGGGGACACAGGAAGATGGACAGAGGGAGGAGGCTGACACACAGAGGGAGGGAGAGGGGGACAGAGAGGGAGGGAGAGGGGGACAGAGAGGGAGGGAGAGGGGGACAGAGAGGGAGGGAGACACAGGAAGATGGACAGAGGGAGGAGGCAGACACACAGAGGGAGGGAGAGGGGGACACAGAGGGAGGGAGACACAGGAAGATGGACAGAGGGAGGAGGCTGACACACAGAGGGAGGGAGAGGGGGACACAGAGGGAGGGAGACTCAGGAAGATGGACAGAGGGAGGAGGCTGACACACAGAGGGAGGGAGAGGGGGACAGAGAGGGAGGGAGAGGGGGACAGAGAAGGAGGGAGACACAGGGAGAGCAAATCAGTCCTTTGGTGTGTGGGAATGTCTGCTCGTCAGCAGGTGGACTGCGTGCATGTAGACAAGGGTGCCCAGTGCCAGAACCCCCCCTCTTCATCATGGCAAAACGCAGGGCCATGTTACAACCTGTACACGAGCACAAGGACAGCCACCTGCATCATATGAGTGTGTGGATCCACTCCATGTGCACATGTACAGTGCTACAAGGAAGGCGCAAACGCATAGCTCGGCACACATGCACACTCCACTGCTGACTGCAGTCACACTTGACGCAGCAAGTAAGACTGTGCCACACATAGTTAAAGGGGCCAAATTGGTGCCCAAGGGACACACACATGCACAAGTGCACTGTGAGTGGAATGCAAGACAGATCCTAATTCCAAGAGGAAATGTGCCAACTTTGTAACGGATGAAACATGGATGTTGCATGGATCAAAAGTAACATTGTCTCTCTCACACACAGGTCAACGTCGTGCTGCACCCCCCAACACTGGGGGGGAACACTCACAGGACCCGGATCTGCAGGAGACCGATCCCACCGGCAGCGACCACTCTCACCACTCTGCGGACGACCCCGACCGACCTGGCCCCTCTGGTGTCCAACCACCTGCAGCACCTGCGTCAGGTACAACCGTGCCAACCACCACCCCCACTCCTGCCACATCCCAGGAGACACCCAGGATCCCTGCCCCAACACCACAATGCAGCCAGGCTCGCCAGGAGGGACACGGTGTCCCGGGCACCCAGGAGGAGGCAGGCGACAACGCCAATGCCACCCCTCAGGGGTCCCGGAGACCCCATGTGCCCACAAGTGCAGGCCAGGCGCAAGTGGGCAGGGGTGGTGGGAGTGGAGAGCGGCGGAGGCGCGAGCCTGACCAGTTGGCTGGGGATCCGGTATTTTCCCATGTCCGTAACATCCTGGACTCATACCGGCAGGACACCACGGGCATGGCCCAGGTTGTGTCCGTCCTCGAGGGGATCAAGGTCCAGCAGGCCCAGCAACATGCGGAGCTAATAGCCTGTCTACAGCTACACCAACGGAGGATGGAGGACAGACAGGCTGAGCAAGTGACGGCGTCCCAGGGGATTCACGCTGAACTCCGTCGGATGGCCGACACCATGGCCGACCCTCCCTGTGCCAGAAGGCGGAGAACATCACCACCCACAGGGAGGGATCATGAGGAGGAGGAGGAAACATCCGACGGAGCATCCCAGACGTCGTCACGGCCTGCTGCTGAGGTTCCCCGCAGGAAGCCGGGTCGTCCACGGAAAGGACCGTGAGGGTGGCTGCTACATCACCATCTCCCAGGACACCTGGCCTGGCACCTGGCCCACTGGAGCAACAGCATCACAGCATCAAGAGACATTCTCTGCCACATGGCCCTGCTGGTCACTGGCTGAACAATGTTGACAAAGACTGTGGCATGGACTCTGAGGATTTCCAATGGCAAGGACACCAACTCCCCTACTGAACTTTGGATTCCCTAATCCCGGAAAGGCCCTCACTTGGCCCCCCCCCCCAATAATAAATCACACTATTAAGAGTAGATGCCTGCTGGTAGCATTATTACCTAACATGTGTCTTGTACAGTCTAAACATGCCTGAGTCATCTGTTCACTTCAACCATCCACACCCTGGGGCCTGAGTCTGGCACAGGACACATGGGTCACAGTTTTCTAGGCAAGACAGACATGGAGCACCATACACACCCGTGATGGTCAGAACCAGCTGAGGGGGTGGCCGAACAACCGTGCTGACAGACACATTGAGTACAGCAACAGTCATGCGCAGAGGTCAGGGATCCTGGCCCGTGTCCTGGGGGGCACCCAGGTACGTGTAGACAGGTGGCAGAACCATGTCCTGCAAGCTTGAGTCCGGTGGATGCAGAGAATGGGGTCATGGACAACGTTGGATGCATGGGGATGGCACATGTCACAATACCCACACAGTCATGGACATCATGCCCATTACACAGTCTCAGCACACACACACAGCTTGCATCTTGCCACTCGACACATTGACACATAGCCACAATCAGGGAATACCATGCCAGACATGCAGGATGCACCGTGCCAACACACCAGCATTGACTGAGAAGAGGCACCTTGGAGGCATAGGGACACCTTTAATAGTCATGTGTTTGGGATTGCAGAGGCAACTTGAAGTACACATGAACACATCATGTGGAGTAACATGTGGCTCCAACACTGGCACCCCCCTTCTGCAGCACAAATGCGTGATAGCCATGGAACTGGCACACAAGTGTCGGATAATAGCTAAATACCCACAGCTGCTCACGGAGAGCCTGCCATACACCATACATCCGCTGATGTGGAAGTCCCACGCCATGTCAAGACAATGTTAACCGTATGTGTCCGAGGGCAGTGTCACACACATTGATGCCTTCATCACAATCCACCATCCCATCACTGATGACTGACAACCAGGCAGCCCATCTATTCAGGTGTACCCAGCTGCATGTCGTGTCCCATGGGGATGCCACATGTCTGCAGAGGACCCAAACCCCGACCGGGGCAGTGTGCACACATCGTGAACAACTGCCACACCCAATACATCCCAGATGCATCCCTTACCCCATGGAGACTTCCAAACGTGTCCGTGCCTGTAACGCTGAGTCAGCCCACGATGCCATGTCCATGAGGAATAGCAGTGCCACAACAATGCAACCAGCAAACGGCATGCGCAGGTACCTGGGGAAGAGAGACACACAAGAAGTCAGCCACAAGAAGCACAGCCACTTGCATGTGCATGTACTCGACACATGTATGTATGACAACATGCTAGGTCACTATGGGCCTGCATACGCGTGCAGGCCCATAGTGATAGTGAGCGTACATGCGAGTGTACGGCCCTCTCACTATGGGTCTGCACGCGTATGCGTACTCGTTGTGGTACGGACCGTACAAATGCCTGTACGCTCACTATCACTATGGTTCTGCACGCGTATGCGTACACGTAGTGGTACGGACCGTACACTCGCATCTACGCTCACTATCACTATGGTTCTGCACGCGTATGCGTACACGTAGTGGTACGGACCGTACACTCGCATCTACGCTCACTATCACTATGGTTCTGCACGCGTATGCGTACACGTAGTGGTACGGACCGTACACTCGCATCTACGCTCACTATCACTATGGTTCTGCACGCGTATGCGTACACGTAGTGGTACGGACCGTACACTCGCATCTACGCTCACTATCACTATGGTTCTGCACGCGTATGCGTACACGTAGTGGTACGGACCGTACACTCGCATCTACGCTCACTATCACTATGGTTCTGCACGCGTATGCGTACACGTAGTGGTACGGACCGTACACTCGCATGTACGCTCACTATCACTACGGGTACACAGACCCATAGTGATAGTGAGCGTACAGGCATTTGTACGGTCCGTACCACAACGAGTACGCATACGCGTGCAGAACCATAGTGATAGTGAGCGTACAGGCATTTGTACGGTCCGTACCACTACGTGTACGCATACGCGTGCAGACCCATTGTGATTTTGAACGTAGGCATGCATGTACGGGCCGTTGCCATGCATTTGGGGTGCCCTAGGGCCCGGAAACGCACCGTACCTGTGTGTGATTCTCCTAATTACATAGGGGACAAGTATTAAGGCCTACATGCATGCTGGTTGTCATGGCGACCAGGTTCAAATTTCGATTTTGTTCTGGAAGGTGCACAGCAGAAGTCAGTTGGAATTCTTCTACTTTGTTGCAATGTGTTTGTGGGGCTGACATCATGCAGGAGAATGAAACCGATAGAGAACCCACAGACTGCTAGGTTTGAAGGGATTGGTGGAAACATAGGATGCAAATGTGAGTGACCAATCACTCTGTACTCCTGTGCATGAGACTGGGCAGAAGGCCACATATAAGGCAGCCAGGTCCCATGAGGGATTACTTGCCTGCACATCTTTGCATTTGTCGACCAAGCTGCTGCTACTGATTCCCTGGAACCATGTCAAGGGCTGTGGAGAGGACACAGCCATTCACCCTGGAGGAGAACATGGCTCTGCTGGATGTGATCCTCCCACAGTACCCCATGCTGTATGGGCGACCAGGGTATCAGGTGAGTGCATAGGCCACTGCCACAGACTGTCCCTATGTTGTGACTGTGTCTTCAGGCATTGTGACCCGGTGTGACACACATGCCATGTACTGTCGGGGGGGTACCAGGGGGGGGTGCCTGATGTCTCCCAGCAGTGCCCTGAGACAGGAGGGGTGTGTGCAGAGTCCTCCCAGCAGTGCCCTGAGACAGGAGGGGTGTGTGCAGAGTCCTCCCAGCAGTGCCCTGAGACAGGAGGTGTGTGTGCAGAGTCCTCCCAGCAGTGCCCTGAGACAGGAGGTGTGTGTGCAGAGTCCTCCCAGCAGTGCCCTGAGACAGGAGGTGTGGGTGTGATGCACAGTGTGAGCCTTGATCATTGATTGTGACATTGCCATCATTCCACCTGAGTACCCACTATGGCACGTACTGCCTTTTCCCTCACCAGAGGATGATGTCCCTATGACAGAGGTGCAATGCGTTGGCTGCATTACATGCCATGTAGTAACCAGCTATTATGTTCACATATGTCTCTCTGTGACATGTGGCTGGTGTATTGATGTGGTGTCACTTGTACTCCCTCACAGGTAGGCGCCACTGCCAAGGAGCAGATCTGGCTGACCGCCGTCAGTGCCGTGAGGCGTGTGGATGGTCGGAGGCGGAGCCTGTCCCAGGTGAGGAAACGCTGGCAGGATATCCGGTGCTGGACGCGGAGGATTGCACGGCTCCTGCTGGGGGACTCACCTGAGAGCCACAAGAACCGCGGCCGCCGCCGTCTGACCCACCTCCACAGGCGTGTGCTGCCGGTGGTCTTTCCAGACCTGGAGAGGCGCTTACAGGCGATGCAGCAGGCGGAAGGGGGTAGGTACATGTGCGTTTGTTGTGTGTCACCGGCATTTGTAAGGGCACAGTGGCATTAATTCACTGGCAGGGTTTAAAGGTGCTGTGCCCATCCAGTTTGCCCAAGTGTAGCGCTGCGCCCCTGCCACCCTTCCCCTCCTTGCAATGTGTTCCCTGGTCTGTGTGTAGTCACTCCTTCACAAGGTAATGTAGGCTGGCGCTTTGTCCACGAGAACAATGACTGTAGCATCATGGGTGGTGGTGGTGGGTAACAGGTTGTGGGACCTTGCCTGTGAACTGTCAAGTTCACTGCATGTGGGTTCCATGTCAGTTGGCCCTGATGCTGACTCCAGACATGGGAGTTGGTCTCTCATGTGTCATGCCTTACAGCGCGCATGTCCTATGTAGTGGCCTGTGACATGATGTGCATGAGTGTGCGCTACGCATAGTGCAGGGATGGTGACGTGTGTAGCAGTCATTCCCATTCAGTAGCATGTAGTTGCGTGCCCAATACTGTCCCCTGGGGCACCTTATCCACAGTGTTGTTTGTGTCATCATCAACGTGGACACTCTCACTGTCTACAGCGTAGGTTGTGCTCTGTGCCATTGTCCCCTGTCACCATGTATATAGACGTGCTATTATGTACAGGTGTCCACTGTGCAGCCTGACCTGATTGTCCCTCTTCATACTCACAGTTGCCAGTGCCTGTGTGTCTTGTTATACTCATCTGAGGATGGGCACTGGTACCTCATTATTTGTACAGGCGCACCTTTGCTGTTTTGCGTCCAATCTTGCCTTTTGCCTGCCACTGTGTTTATCACCCAGACTATGAGATGTTGGTGCCACCTGTGTCTCAGCAATTAGCATCGTGTGGGGGTTGCTTGGGGCGGGCAATGCCTATGTGTCAAATCCTGATTCCTAATTGCTGGGTCTGGACAGTGTGTGATGTTACTGGACACACACGCAAGGTGCAGTGACCGAGTTATGTTGGGCATGTTTGCAGCATTACCTATGCAGCATGTGTCTCAAGTTCATGGATATTGTCCCTGGTCATAGGTATTTTCACAAACGCTGTGTGGTGCAGAGGCAGTGCAGGATTGTCCCCAGGGCCTGGGTGCTATGTCAGACTCCGTTTCCTGTCATCAGCTATTGTCTCATGCTCTCCATGGTATTTCAGTGGCATGGTGGCTCAACCAACTGTGTTTCATGCCCTACATCGGTACCTTGTTTTGCAGATGTTAGGGATCTGCCTCTTCAGGCTATGCAATGTTGACTATGTAGATTGGACTCATGTGACAGATGTGTACAGGTGTCTGATTAATTTCTGTCTCTCCACCCTGCCCACAGCATCGTCGGGGGACACAGAGGGAGACATGGACACGGACCAGGCGGAGGGACTGAGCACCAGTGGCAGCCGTGACATCGGGGCTGGCACATCGAGTGGGACAGAGGCGGAGGATAGTGTGGCCGAGGACCTGTCGACTGGCACATCAGACTACGAAGCTGACAGGTCCGAGGAGGATGTCTCAGAGTTGGCGGAGGCTGCACCAGCAGCTGACAGTGGAACAACACCTGCCACCGCCCCCTCAGTTCCCACCAACCGCCTCCCACTTGCTCGTGTCCCTTCCCAGCGTGCCCGGTCACCGCATGTCTCCTTCCTGCCAGGCACCGCACCCCCTGCCCCTGTCTCCACTGCTGCCGCCAATGCTGAGTCTATGGACATCCAGCGGCAAATGCAGGTTGGTCAGGCTGCGATCCTGAATGTCCTCCATTCCCACGGGAAAACCCTCACCAACATCGAGGCATTCTTGGAGGGCATTCATTCTTTGCAGGCTGACCAACGCAACTTGCTGAGGTCCCTAGACTCCACACTGACTGCAGCAGTGGGTCTCCTGCAGCGCGACCTCCCCCCACCTACCCCTGCCCCATCCACACTTCCCACTTCCATGCCTGTCCCACGTACACCCAGACGTCGGCATGCACCCACCACAACAGACACAGGCACCACACCAGCAGGGAAGGTCCACCGCACTCCTCCTGACACGCACACACAGGGTGAGATAGGCACACCCACTGGGTCGGGGGGCAAACGTGTGACACGCAGCCAGAGTGGGAGTCCGCATTCCACACATTCCACTCCCTCCAAATCCCCTCCCCTCAGCTCTCCTGGCCACATCTCCCCCAAGGACTCCTTCATGGCCGCTCTGTCCCTGAGCCCCACAGTTACGCCACCACGCAAGCGGTCAAGGAAGTCCTCGGTCAGGGTGGTTGAGTCTCCCCCCCTGTCTCCACCCTCCCCCGGTGGCGCTGCAACCCATCCCTCTGAACCCCCCCCCTCCTTGGGGCCTGAGGTCACTTCGGGTGCAGGGGACTCCCTGGAGGACCTTGCTAAGGTGTGTAGTGCCATCCTGGCCTCCGCCTTTGGCCATGACACACCCCCTGTGGTTGAGTCCTCCATCCCTGCACCCACAACGCCGCCCCTTTGCCCTGATGTCCCTGCGGTGCCTGTTGCTTCCCCCCCCCCCTGATGCCCTCACCAGTATGGAAGACGATGGCATTTGACTGTGCAGGCAAGGTAGGGGACACACATCCCACTGTGTCCCCCATGCAGCTGGGAATCATTGACTGCCCTATGGCCTTTGTTGACTTTGAACTGCCTTTGATCCACGGACATTGTGCTCATGCTGAATAAAGCTTATTTTTGTTGTCATTCTCACACTCCTGCTATGGTGGTATTGGTGTTGGTGGGGCTGCTACATTGTTTTGGGTGGTGTTTAAGGCTTTGGGTGTGTGGGATTTGTAGTAGTGTTCTGCTCTTTGGGGCCACCCTAGGATCTGTGTGCCATCACAAGGTGTTGGCTAACTTCCTTAGGTCATGTCAGCAGTTACTGCATGGTTCAATTGTCCCAGGGTGTATTCCTTCCTCTGTGTACCCAGTTTCTTCCCTGCAGGGTGTTCCCAATGTTTAGCGCAGAGCTGTGTGTACATGAGCTGTGTGTGTGACGGAGCCCTTCTACTTTGGCCATGCATGCATGGCCATGTCTCCACCTGCAACAATCGTGGCATCCTTGGTGATCACTGTACTTGTGTGTGGAGTCAGTTGACATGAGTTCATGGGGACATGTTCCCTTGTAGGCAGTATGGATGTGGGTAATTGTGGCATCACACACATGTGTTACACCCCTCCTGGGTGTGGACACTGCTGGGAGGACTCTGCACCCACCCCTCCTGGGTCTGGACACTGCTGGGAGGACTCTGCACACACCCCTCCTGTCTCTGGGCACTGCTGGGAGGACTCTGCACCCACCCCTCCTGGGTCTGGACACTGCTGGGAAGACTCTGCACACACCCCTCCTGTCTCTGGGCACTGCTGGGAGGACTCTGCACCCACCCCTCCTGGGTCTGGACACTGCTGGGAAGACTCTGCACACACCCCTCCTGGGTCTGGACACTGCTGGGAGGACTCTGCACACACCCCTCCTGGGTCTGGACACTGCTGGGAGGACTCTGCACACACCCCTCCTGTCTCTGGGCACTGCTGGGAGGTCTCTGCACACACCCCTCCTGGGTCTGGACACTGCTGGGAGGACTCTGCACCCACCCCTCCTGTGTCAGGGCACTGCTGGGAGGACTCCACACCCACCCCTCCTGTGTCTGGGCACTGCTGGGAGGACTCTGCACCCACCCCTCCTGTGTCAGGGCACTGCTGGGAGGACTCTGCACCCACCCCTCCTGTGTCAGGGCACTGCTGGGAGGACTCTGCACCCACCCCTCCTGTGTCAGGGCACTGCTGGGAGGACTCCACACCCACCCCTCCTGTCTCAGGGCACTGCTGGGAGGACTCTGCACCCACCCCTCCTGTCTCAGGGCAGTGCTGGGAGGACTCTGCACACACCCCTCCTGTCTCTGGGCACTGCTGGGAGGACTCTGCACCCACCCCTCCTGGGTCTGGACACTGCTGGGAAGACTCTGCACACACCCCTCCTGGGTCTGGACACTGCTGGGAGGACTCTGCACACACCCCTCCTGGGTCTGGACACTGCTGGGAGGACTCTGCACACACCCCTCCTGTCTCTGGGCACTGCTGGGAGGTCTCTGCACACACCCCTCCTGGGTCTGGACACTGCTGGGAGGACTCTGCACCCACCCCTCCTGTGTCAGGGCACTGCTGGGAGGACTCCACACCCACCCCTCCTGGGTCTGGACACTGCTGGGAGGACTCTGCACCCACCCCTCCTGTCTCAGGGCACTGCTGGGAGGACTCTGCACACACCCCTCCTGTCTCTGGGCACTGCTGGGAGTGATGGGCACCCACCCCTCCTGTCTCAGGGCACTGCTGGGAGGACTCCACACCCACCACTCCTGTCTCAGGGCACTGCTGGGTGGACTCTGCACACACACCTCCGATTTCTGGATATGTGCGCTTGGCACATACACGGTGGGGTTACGTACACTGCATTAGAGGTGAGGGTACGAGTCTACTGACACTGGTGTGGTGGGGGTACGCTCCGTACGTCCGCGGGTGTGGGTACGGGTCGTACTTACACTGTTGGGCAGGGGGGTACGCTCCTTGCATTCGTGGGTGGGGGTTCGAGTCGTACTTACACTGTTGGCATGGGGGGTACGCTCCATGCATACGCGGGTGGGGGTACGGGTCGTACTTACACTGTTGGGCAGGGGGGTACGCTCCTTGCATACGCGGGTGGGGGTACGGGTCGTACTTACACTGTTGGGCAGGGGGGTACGCTCCTTGCATTCGCGGGTGGGGGTACGGGTCGTACTTACACTGTTGGGCTGGGGGTACGCTCCGTGCGTCCGCGGGTGGGGGTACGGGTCGTACTTACACTGTTGGGCTGGGGGTACGCTCCGTACGTCCGCGGGTGGGGGTACGGGTCGTACTTACACTGTTGGGCTGGGGGTACGCTCCGTGCGTCCGCGGGTGGGGGTACGGGTCGTACTTACACTGTTGGGCTGGGGGTACGCTCCGTACGTCCGCGGGTGGGGGTACGGGTCGTACTTACACTGTTGGGCTGGGGGTACGCTCCGTGCGTCCGCGGGTGGGGGTACGGGTCGTACTTACACTGTTGGGCTGGGGGTACGCTCCGTACGTCCGCGGGTGGGGGTACGGGTCGTACTTACACTGTTGAGCTGGGGGTACGCTCCGTACGTCCGCGGGTGGGGGTACGGGTCGTACTTACACTGTTGGGCTGGGGGTACGCTCCGTGCGTCCGCGGGTGGGGGTACGGGTCGTACTTACACTGTTGGGCTGGGGGTACGCTCCGTACGTCCGCGGGTGGGGGTACGGGTCGTACTTACACTGTTGGGCTGGGGGTACGCTCCGTACGTCCGCGGGTGGGGGTACGGGTCGTACTTACACTGTTGGGCTGGGGGTACGCTCCGTACGTCCGCGGGTGGGGGTACGGGTCGTACTTACACTGTTGGGCTGGGGGTACGCTCCGTACGTCCGCGGGTGGGGGTACGGGTCGTACTTGCACTGTTGGGCTGGGGGGTACGCTCCTTGCATACGGGGTGGGGGTAGGGTCCGTACATATCCGTCCCCACGCTATGTGATGTTTGTGCGGCCCGTACCCAGGCCTTTGCCACGTGGGTGCGATCCGTCCCGCCATTGTTGGGGTGATGTGTGTGGGCGTGGTCCGACTCGTACCCACGCTCTTCAGGCGTGGGTACGGGACGTACCTGTCTGGTTGTGTTGCCGGTTCGCGTGGTGACGGACTTCCGTTGTGGCGGTCGCTGGATTATCAGGACACGCCCCCACCCCCTCGTGGTGACCAGGGCATGGGAGTCAGGTATGTCCAGGCCATGTGTAGTGTGTCACTCATGTGGTTGTTTTGTGGCCTGCCCTGGTCGTGCCACCCCCACCCCACCCCACTTTCCCCCCTCCCTTAGTTATTCTGACCTTCTGCGGCGTCTGCGTCGTAACCTGTAGAGGAGGTGTACTGCTATGAGGGCAGGGATGACTCGTAGGTTCGGGTCCATGTCTGTCCGTCGCGTACTGGTACTCCTTGCTCGCGTCGTCCTGTCGCGTACGGGTCCTCCGTGATCGCGTCGTCCTGTCGCGTACGGGTCCTCCTTGGTGGCGTCGTCCTGTGTGTCCGTCACGTACTGGTCCTCCTTGTTCGCGTCGCCGTCTGTCCGTCGCGTACTGGTGGTCCTTGTTCGCGTCGTCCTGATTTCCCGGCAGTTTTTGGCTGCCGCAAAATATTCACCGTGCGGGGTGACGTCGGTGCGAATCGTGATTCCTGGGTCGTGAATGGCTGGCTGCGTGCGTCCCGACGTCAGGTCGGCGCTTTCCCGGTTCGCATTGGTAGGTGTTTTTTGTTCGGTCGGTCTTTTTTACGATTCGTACGGTAATGGTGTACCCGTGCGAATCGTAATTCCATGTTTGTATATTTTGACGACCGGGTACGCGTCGGACGGAGAATATGCTCCGTCCGACGGTTCGTACCCGGTTTTTACCGGATTGTGATCGGCACCATAGTGTTTTGCTGTTGCTGGTCAAGTGGCACTTGCAATTTTCTCTGAGGAAGCAGTCCTGGTCGAGTTACCAAAAGTAAGCTTGGGATTTCTCACACTAACCTTTTTTACTTCTATACACTGGATTGTTTTGACTTGTTGGGAGTTCAGCCACAGCTCATATCAGGCAAAGCCTCTCTCTTCCAGATTTCTTATGGAGCCAAACTATAATGCTTAATAGCTGAATGGCTGAAAAGGGTTCTTATTCTTGGTTGCTTTTACTGTCTTTAGGTGCATACTCTATGTGTTTAGCCTTTTTAGGAACTAGTGGTAAAAGCCCCAAGAATATTCAAAACGTGGAACTAAAGTCTTGTGGGAGACAGCTAAATTCATGGAGGAACAAACTGCAGCACCCTATAACATCCAAAGCACACTATGCTCACCACTAAAGTGTCGCCCCACACAAATTCAAAACGCAGGGGCCAAGTCAGCACGGTTCCCAAAAGGCTGCCGGGGGTTGGCCCGAGGATCAGGACCTCCGTCTTGTCTGAGTTTTTCCAATCTAAGCAGGAGACAGCCAGAAGGCAGAAAGACTATAGTCCTTTGCTGCCAGAATTCAAGGTCTTAGCCATCCTTGCATCTATCCATGGAGTGACATTAAGGATCAATTGGAGAGGGAATTTTCAAGACTTTCCAGGCTTAAACAAAGCTCAGGATTTTCTCTCTGCTTGTAAGACTTATCTGTCAGGGAAGGGGGGTCCCTGAAATATTGGATGGCAGGGGCATTGAGTACCATGCTCCGGGAACATCTAAAGCTGCTATTTGTGAGGGGTGGGCTGAATAGTGGACAGCTATATCTTGGTGTCTTAGGTAAATAGATACTGTCCCAAAACAGTTATTTTTTTTGTCATTTTCTTTCTCTCTGGTGTGGGTTGGGTATGGGACAAAGGGCAGAAGGAGGCACTATTCATTGTTGGATAAGAGTGCATAACAATGCATCCATGTGGTTAGGGTGGTGAGTATCTGCCTTGCAATGAGGTAGGCTCAAAAGGTTGGTGTGGGGGGGAGATGGAGGGGTGGAGAATGAAGCAGGAGAAAAATGAAAAGGTGATTATGTGACATTAGAGCAGAGGGTACATGAGGGTGTAGAGTATGAGATATGGTAATGTGTCTTTCTTTATTGCCTTGGTGGGTGCAGTTCAAGGACTGTAGTTGGTGCTGGTTGTTCTGGTGGTCAAACTGACAGGATTGGGCAATAGGTCCTACAGAAAGGATGTGAATCCTTGCTTAGTCAATGGCTAATTTAACGTTGGTTAGCTTTAATGCTAACGGTCTTAATAACAAGGTCTAGAAAGGTCCCACGTTCGCATGGGTGAAACAATTTAAGCCCACTAGTAGTCAGCCACAGTTTGCCCAGCAGAGGGGAACTCCTGTCACCAGGAAGCAGTGTGCCAGAGAAGCGCCCACGTCACTCGGCAAGCACCTGAGAAGGGGCCCGATGAGCGAGAAAACCGGAAAGGACCAGCTCTTCAATACCTTGGAAGGTAGGAAACGGTCATGGATACGAGGATGTGTGGGGACGCAAGTTGCGAAGATAGGATGTTCGGATTGCGAGACCTCAATTGGGGGGCCCTGGCAGTGTAGTGGTGGTCCAAGGGTCAGGGTGAAATGGGTAAGCCTCAAGTCAATGGTGGATGCGGCGTCCGATGGCCACTGTGTTCTGGGCCCCTTCTCAGTTAATTCGCAGGCAATTGTTTACAGGCACTTTATTTGTTAGTCCTGATGATGATCCGATATCCCTCAGATAAGGATCGAAACGCCGTCGACATAGTTGTCAACCTTACACACAGTATTGCCTATATATAATCTTGTGTGAAGGTGACCTTTTTCATGCCAGTTGTTTCGCCATTCATGTATTCATTGATTGAAACAACCACAAGCTGCCTGAGCCTTTTTTACTTTATTTGTTTGTCTGATATGTAGGTCTTCGGATACAGGCTTGTATCCCACTGTTATTTGACTTGCATTCTGTGCTTCATTGTTAACTATTGTATATCTTAAAAAGTGCCTCTATCCGGCTGGATATTGGCATAAATATACCACCGACTGAGGCTATATTCATTGGTTACTTACTATTCTCCTCTCCAGGGACCAGTGTCTCTTGTAACAACTTAGTTCCCAAGGTCCCTGACCGATTTATTTTTGGGTGCCCTTGTTTTTCTAACGTCCTGAGAGCAGCTAATGGCAAAACTCCATCAGACACCCAGGGGTCAAACACTTTTAACAAATTGATCACATTCTAATAGACGTAAGACTCTGGGGAAAAATGAATGATATGGTCATAGGTACCCCAGTGACAGTGACCACAATCCACTCTATGTGAGCATGAAGACCCCATGGGATGTAACGTACTCTACCAAGACTGCTCGGATTCCAGTTTCTATCACTAAGGTCGTCCTGTCTCTCTGCAAAAGGTTCTTAAAGTGGCATAAGGTCTCTTTGCAAGATTCTAAAATAGCGGGTATTCAACTAGTCCTGACAACGAACATTTCTGAACTTCAGGCTGCAGCTGCAGATCCAGGCGGCAGGGTAGTAGTCCCTACTATTCATTCACGTACCATGGAACAACTGAGTTCCTACTTTCATGGACCCACCAAGTGTAGCAAACCACATGTGCCTTTAAACACAAAAGAATGCAGGCTCAAAAGGCAGGCTCTAGCTTTAGCAATCAGAAGCAAGAACTGCCCTCTAGTCAAGACAGCAAGAAAGGATTACAGAGCTGCTCTGCTCCAAGCAAAAATCACATGGGACGAATCGCACTGGCAGGACTTAAAGGACGCTAGCCTTGCAAAAGACACTAACCTATTCTGGACCCTAGTGAGTAGGAGCAACAATAGGGACTTAGGTACACTCCCTAATCACATCACAAGTCGAGAGTGGTACGACCACTTTGGAAATTTGTATTCGGCCACACAGGTTGCATGCCTGGAGGGGTCTTGCGACCCCCAAGACATTCCCTCAGCAGAGAATGCTGGTGAACCCTTTTCCCTGACTGAAATCGAAACAGCAATAAAGAAGATAGTCCCTGCCAAAGCTCCAGGCCCAGACGGTCTGCCCGGAGACCTATTTCTTGCTGACCCCATGAACTGGTCACGGTACATTCGGCTCCTCATTAATGCTATAGCTGACGGCTGCCCAGTGCCAGAATCCTGGAAGGGTGCGGATGTGGTCACAATATACAAAAAGGGTGCCAGAGAGGACCCCTCAAATTACAGACCGGTCAGTCTGATCGATGCAATGCAAAAGGTGTTTGGCAGGGTGCTGCTGCAGAGAATTCAATCCTGGATAGAGGAGGAAGATGTCCTCTCTCAATATCAGGCCGGCTTCAGTGCCAATACTGGAACAATTGATCAGGTCTTTAGGCTTCTCCTTCTATACTGGAAAGTCGTGTCGATTGGCAAGCTCAGTCTTTATCTCATATTTATCGACCTAAAGACCGCCTTTGACCTGGTACCCAGGAACAGGTTGTGGCAGATCCTTAGCGATATGGGTATCCCTCCTTCAATTCTCAACTTACTGGTCCGCCTTCACAAGGGCAATTATGCACAGGTGAGATGGGGTACCCAAGATCCCTGTTGGGAGGGGAGTCTGTCAGGGCTGCGTTTGGCACCCACCCTGCTCTCCTTATAAGTGAACGGGGTGGTGAGCTATTTACAAGAAGATCCAGCCGATGCTCCAGCCCTGGCGGGCAAAAAGGTACCGACTCTCCTGTATGCCGATGACACATTGTTGGTGTCAAACACCCCAGCCGGGCTACAAAAATTAATGAACCGTTATCAATCTTTTTGTGACTCTCGGGGGTTGGTCATCAATACATCTAAAACAAAGCTTATGACATTCAACCCCCACAAATCTTTTAGAAATAACCTCACGCTAAATGGTACCCTCCTGGAGAGAGTCAGCACCTTCGATTATCTTGGTGTCCGACTCTCAGACAAATTGCTATGGAGGCCCCACATAGCAAAGATACTTATGAGTCATAAACATGTAGTTGGGGCACTAGGCAAAGAACATCGCTCCTCGTACAGCAGGCCAGTTGCCCCAGCCCTCACCGTCTACGATGCCAAGGCAGTCAGCTCAGCCCTGTACAGAACTGAGTTGTGGGGTTTTGACAACGTAGACGACATCTGTAAATGGGAGCATAAGTTCTTGAGGGACTTGGTGATGCTGCCCCACAATGTCCCATGAACACCTCTAATGTTTGTCATGGGCAGGCGATTGTTCAGAGACATTGCCAAACTGCGCCCTTTGCTCTTCTGGGCTTGCATAAGGCATACTCAAAAACTTACAAAATATGCCACAGCATTAACCGAGGTGATGAGCCTAGATGTGGATCACAGAGTTAAATGGATAGCAAATGTCAGGAAAACCATGACATCACTAGGCCTCAAAGAATCGTGGGATAGTCAAACACCCCCAAACAAGACAGAGCTTAAATGTGCATTCTGGGACTGGGCAGATAGCCAGGAACTCAGTAAGCCCAACATGGGGAGGCTAACGGAGGAATTCTTCAACCATAAGCAGACCAGTAAATTTGAGCCTTATCTGGATATAATCCAAGCTCCACAAGATAGGGCATTTAATACCCAATTTAGGCTTGGTACACTTCCAGTCCATGCATTCACAGCAAAATTGCACCTACCAGTTCAGACAACAGAAGGCTGTCCTTGCTGTAGAGCTCCGCTGGAGTGTGTTGCCCACTTTATGTTTGCCTGCCCGGCCTATAACATCGCAAGGTCTAAATAGCTAACACCAATCTGTAGACATCTGGGCACCCGCGATCATCGGGATGCTCTGTGCATTCTGAAATCTGACTCAAGAGCTCTCTTTGTTTGTGGGGTGGCCAAGTTCTTAAGCCATGCATGGATAGTAAGGCAAAAAACCTTCCGAGGGGTGTCTTAATTTTACACACTAGGACACACAGAGAAATCACTTAAATTTAAGATAACTTTTTAACCATTCACAACATATTCTATGCACTGGCACTTTATACAAGTCCATGGGCCGTTTTGCCAAGTTTTACATTTTTTAACTTTAAATATTTTAACCAGCAATGATTTTAGCAATTAATTTTTAGGATTTGAATTGTACAGTTTTGCTGATAACCATTTCATACCCTATGGCAAAACAACATGTTTTAAACGCACTGCTCGAATATGTTTTTATTAACCATCTATGTAGTAACTGATTTCTTGTATTACCTTAATTTTTATCCTTCAGTATAAATGTTATTCAATGCTTTTATGATACAAGTTATCGAAATAAAGCAAATGATGATGATTTAAGCCCAGCATTGTTTTAATACGGGAGACCCACTGGGCATCAGTAAGGGAGGAGGATAAAGTGAGACATCTGTGTGCATGGGATATATTTTTCTCCTCAGCTAGTATAACATGGAGGGGAGTTGCTATCTTGGTAAGGAAAGACCTATAAGTGAAGTATCACCAGGTAACCAAGGATCAGACGGAGCACTAGGCCTTTCTCCCAATTGAGATGGGGGTGCGCAGGATGCTGTTATGGTCTAGCTGGCGATGATCCCAGCCACCTTCAGAAATTGCTATGGTCCTTATGTCTCCTCACGGGGAGGTTATTCTGGGTGGGGATATTAATTAAATTAATTAATTAATTAATTTGGATTCCTCCAATGCTTCACATACCCAGCTTTAAAAAAATATTTACTACCATTCCTAAACTTTATATCACACAATAAAAAATAAAATCATAATCCAAAATGAACAATCATAAAATGAAAAATATATAAAACTGCTTATAGATAAAAAAGTAAAAAAATATTTTTGGTATAAAATTATAATTTTAAACCCAAAAATGTAAATCATTTTTATTATAAACATTTATGTTTTGCAAAAAAGATCACATTTAAACCTATTTATAAAAAAATTCTAATAATTTTTCTTTTTAAAAGAAAGTTTAATATATTTTAACTTTTTAGGTTTTAGAAAGAATAATTTAAATATTTTTTCATATTTAAAAAATAGCTTATTCATTTAATACCATTAATACATATTTAATTAATTCTAAGTTATACTTTACTAAAATTAGTAATGTAACAACATAAATGTAAACAATTTAAAATGGTATTTGCATACATTAACATAATTACCTTGAAATTTACTGTACAATATGCACATTTTAAAAATCTCCCTGCCCTTAGCCCCTAAAAACCCAATATCTCACTGCTACATTTTTTCGAAAACCATTATTTTTATAGATTAATGCAGCAAAAAAAGTGTCAACAATTTCATATATAATTAATTATCTTCATAAAAACACAAATAAATAAACTAAGAAGGAAATAAAATCAAACACAATATAATGACATACTAATTAGCACAAACGATATGACATCCACCTATATTTTCTAAATCAATATTTTTTACAACAATAATAAAAACAATATGTGAAACAATATTTTTACCTTGGATATTCCTGTAGACAATTTTTTGACATCCTGATATTCCTGACACAATAATTTTGTATCACAACATTTGTTATCCCCAACAGATAAAGAGGTAGTTTAGCAGGGAAGCCTCTGCTTCTTGTGTGCATTTGTTTTGGGTTCCCCTGACGGTAAGTTTGGACCCCACAATTTATTCTTGCTGACACTAAGAGACAACTATTTTGGTGGGAGCAGTCTTGGAAGAATACATGATAACCATCATCTGCCTGAAACCAAAACCAGAGCTGCACCACTGAATTCTATAAGCTGTCTCTCTGAACATGGTATAAAGATGGGGCTGAAACTCTGACTTGTTATCTCAAGAGTTCTTATCAGCCAAGTACTGGGTTCCCACACCAGTGCAAATGGTAAGGACCTTTGTGAGCCATGGTTGTGGTTGCTGACTGCCACGTTTGCATGTCACATCTAGGACAAGAAAATTGGGAAAGTCAGAATTTTTGTCCATAATAGCTGCCCGTCAACATCCTGAGGAAATGTACTCACTTACTGCGAGAGAGGGGCACTGAAGGTACCCCTGAATGAAAAGAAGGGTTTGTAGAAGAGGGGGCCTTGAAAAGCGGCGTAAGAAGCACAGAAGATTGACTTGTGATCCTCTGAAAGACTGCCATTGACAGGATGTATGGTGAAGTCTTGTCTCCTAGTACTGAGATGTGTGCCAAGAACAGTCTTAAGAGTGTTAAGGGGCATATTATCAAGCCAGGCGATAAAATTATCGCCGCTTTAGCGGCAGAAAACTGCCGCTAAAATGGCGATGATGGGCTTTATAATATGCTCTATGGAATTCCAATTGAAGCTCAGGTTAGATGTCCTTCACATCTAACATGGGCTTCAATTGGAATTCCATAGAACATATTATCAAGCCCATTATCGCCGTTTTAGCGGCAGTTTTCTGCCGCTAAAGCGGCGATAATTTTATCGCCTGTCTTGATAATATGCCCCTAAGCTCCTTAAAAATGTAGAGCACCTGGGACAAGGTGGTGCTCTGTAGCAGGACCGCCATTAGCATTGGTGGCAACCGGTGCACCAATCTTTTTAGATGCCTCCCTCCCAACTACCTCTTTCATGGATTCCCTCACTACCACTCTCCAACAACACCCCTCATTTCTTCATAACCCCTCTCTCAAATATATTACACTTGTATTAGAGCACTACTTATACCTGTGTAGGGTGTCAGATCACTTTACATCAACACACATCACATAGCGACATTGAATCATATTTGTGTAAATCAGTCTATAGGGAATGTCACATAAGACAATGAGGCTATCAAGGTGTAGGAATAACATTGCATCCAAAACAGTAGGCAGTATATTTTAAGAGTGTGTGGTCTGGAGAAGAGCAAACTCAGGATTTAAAAACGTACCACAGTGGTTGGAGTTGACTATACTAATAAGAATGTATTGCCACCCAAATGAACCCTTTTTAGCAACTTTTAGGATAATGAAAGACTGAGAAAAATATCATAACATTTTACCTATACCATGTAGTGTGCATGCAGCTCTTAGATGACAGCGCATAGGTCAATGTGCTATATAAGGACTGTAACTTATGACCTGCAAGCAACTAAAAGATCTCTGTGACAAAAGCAGTAACCCACTGAGCTATCCACATAAAATATGTTCTGTGATCTACATGCTACGTGTTCTTTGCAGCAGGCACAATAACCCTCTGCACTACTTTATGAAGAGTCAAAACTGCCACTATCAAAAACTCTATCTCTCTCCAGAAGGAACCTTAATCACCAGAGTCATCCTCACATTTTCATTGTCCACTGAAATCTGATGGACCCACAGAGAACTCTGCAGCAGGTGCTTTTAAACTCATAATGTAAAACATCTAAACACAGTGCCCCCCCCCCCCCCCTGAGCTCAGCAGCAGGTGCTGCTGCACCGGTCGCTCCCATCCTAAAGTTAGCCCTGCTCTGAAGAATTGCAAACTCAGTCAGTAGTCTCTCAATGCAACTCCACAACACCAACACTAGGGGTTGAAAAAGGCTTATGATAATGTCTTGTGATCTTGGTTGATGGCCACCGTAAAAAATGATTAGTGCTTCTGAAGGGCTATGCACTGGATGAGGGTCTAATCCACAGTCACCCAACCCTTAAATTGCCACCCAAATCAACATTACAACTTGGAGGGGGTTATCTGATTTGCTTTGGTGGAGTTTTTTAGATTCGACCCGAGGAAACAACTGAATGACAACTCATGTTCTCCAAATACTAGGAAAAGAGTGTGATCACTTCTTATCCCCACCAGGCCACAGCACCTCCCCTGCCCAGAGACTACATGTCAGCGTACTAACATCTTGAGCCAGAGGACAGCAGTGACATTGGCCAGGCTGGGGCAAAGTAAATCGACCTATGCCTTCAGCCTTATGCATTTGGGAAGAAGAAGCATGTCCCCAGCATGGACTCACAACAGTGTCCCTGGACGCAGAAACTTCCAAACAGGTACTTTGCATGGACTGGGAACAAAAGAAATGGCAATCGGCAGACTACTGGGATACCCCCCACCAGGGGCATGGCATCTTCACAAAAAGGAGGATGCCTGACGTCAAATGGAGCATTCTTCACGGTCCCAGTACCCTAGGAAGACGTTAGCTTTAGAAACCAGTCTAGTACCTACAGGGGCTGCCTAGGCCATATCAGAAGATTGATCAATATGGTGATTATGTTCCATATGTAAATGTGTCCATTCTGATGGTTGTCTAAACTTTTATATACAGTGTTGAGCTGTGTCTGTAGAATTAAAGTACTTTTTCTTTTGAAGAAAATGCACTGGTTGGACAACGATTTATTGATTGAGGTTATTAACTTTCTTAAGTTCTGAGTGTCTGCCTGACACCACCTCCTTGAGTATGTTAATTGTAGTGCTATGTTAGTCATTGAACTGTTTTCTTTTTAGAAAAATGTGTGTGGGATTTTTATCTTGTTTGTCAACTGACATAGTGTTTTGCTGTTGCTGGTCAAGTGGCACTTGCAATTTTCTCTGAGGAAGCAGTCCTGGTCGAGTTACCAAAAGTAAGCTTGGGATTTCTCACACTAACCTTTTTTACTTCTATACACTGGATTGTTTTGACTTGTTGGGAGTTCAGCCACAGCTCATATCAGGCAAAGCCTCTCTCTTCCAGATTTCTTATGGAGCCAAACTATAATGGTTAATAGCTGAATGGCTGAAAAGGGTTCTTATTCTTGGTTGCTTTTACTGTCTTTAGGTGCATACTCTATGTGTTTAGCCTTTTTAGGAACTAGTGGTAAAAGCCCCAAGAATATTCAAAACGTGGAACTAAAGTCTTGTGGGAGACAGCTAAATTCATGGAGGAACAAACTGCCGCACCCTATAACATCCAAAGCACACTATGCTCACCACTAAAGTGTCGCCCCACACAAATTCAAAACGCAGGGGCCAAGTCAGCACGGTTCCCAAAAGGCTGCCGGGGGTTAGCCCGAGGATCAGGACCTCCGTCTTGTCTGAGTTTTTCCAATCCAAGCAGGAGACAGCCAGAAGGCAGAAAGACTATAGTCCTTTGCTGCCAGAATTCAAGATCTTAGCCATCCTTGCATCTATCCATGGAGTGACATTAAGGATCAATTGGAGAGGGAGTTTTTAAGACTTTCCAGGCTTAAACAAAGCTCAGGATTTTCTCTCTGCTTGTAAGACTTCTCTGTCAGGGAAGGGGGGTCCCTGAAATATTGGATGGCAGGGGCATTGAGTACCATGCTCTGGGGACATCTAAAGCTGCTATTTGTGAGGGGTGGGCTGAATAGTGGACAGCTATATCTTGGTGTCTTAGGTAAATAGATACTGTCACAAAACAGTTATTCTTTTTGTCATTTTCTTTCTCTCTGGTGTGGGTTGGGTATGGGACAAAGGGCAGAAGGAGGCACTATTCATTGTTGGATGAGAGTGCATAACAATGCATCCATGTGGTTAGGGTGGTGAGTATCTGCCTTGCAATGAGGTAGGCTTAAAAGGTTGGTGTGGGGGGGAGATGGAGGGGTGGAGAATGAAGCAGGAGAAAAATGAAAAGGTGATTATGTGACATTAGAGCAGAGGGTACATGAGGGTGTAGAGTATGAGGTATGGTAATGTGTTTTTCTTTATTGCCTTGGTGGGTGCAGTTCAAGGACTGTAGTTGGTGCTGGTTGTTCTGGTGTTCAAACTGACAGGATTGGGCAATAGGTCCTACAGAAAGAATGTGAATCCTTGCTTAGTCAATGGCTAATTTAACGTTGGTTAGCTTTAATGCTAAAGGTCTTAATAACAAGGTCTATAAAGGTCCCACGTTCGCATGGCTGAAACAATTTAAGCCCACTAGTAGCCAGCCACAGTTTGCCCAGCAGAGGGGAACTCCTGTCACCAGGAAGCAGTGTGCCAGAGAAGCGCCCACGTCACTCGGCAAGCACCTGCGAAGGGGCCCGATGAGCGAGAAAACCGGAAAGGACCAGGTCTTGAATACCTTGGAAGGTAGGAAACGGTCATGGATACGAGGATGTGTGGGGACGCAAGTTGCGAAGATAGGATGTTCGGATTGCGAGACCTCAATTGGGGGGCCCTGGCAGTGTAGTGGTAGTCCAAGTGTCAGGGTGAAATGGGTAAGCCTCAAGTCAATGGTGGATGCGGCGTCCGATGGCCACTGTGTTCTGGGCCCCTTCTCAGTTAATTCGCAGGCAATTGTTTACAGGCACTTTATTTGTTAGTCCTGATGATGATCCGATATCCCTCAGATAAGGATCGAAACGCCGTCGACATAGTTGTCAACCTTACACACAGTATTGCCTATATATAATCTTGTGTGAAGGTGACCTTTTTCATACCAGTTGTTTCGCCATTCATGTATTCATTGATTGAAACAACCACAAGCTGCCTGAGCCTTTTTTACTTTATTTGTTTGTCTGATATGTAGGTCTTCGGATACAGGCTTGTATCCCACTGTTATTTGACTTGCATTCTGTGCTTCATTGTTAACTATTGTATATCTTAAAAAGTGCCTCTATCCGGCTGGATATTGGCATAAATATACCACCGACTGAGGCTATATTCATTGGTTACTTACTATTCTCCTCTCCAGGGACCAGTGTCTCTTGTAACAACTTAGTTCCCAAGGTCCCTGACCGATTTCTTTTTGGGTGCCCTTGTTTTTCTAACGTCCTGAGAGCAGCTAATGGCAAAACTCCATCAGACACCCAGGGGTCAAACACTTTTAACAAATTGATCACATTCTAATAGACGTAAGACTCTGGGGAAAAATGAATGATATGGTCATAGGTACCCCAGTGACAGTGACCACAATCCACTCTATGTGAGCATGAAGACCCCATGGGATGTAACGTACTCTACCAAGACTGCTCGGATTCCAGTTTCTATCCCTAAGGTCGTCCTGTCTCTCTGCAAAAGGTTCTTAAAGTGGCCTAAGGTCTCTTTGCAAGATTCTAAAATAGCGGGTATTCAACTAGTCCTGACAACGAACATTTCTGAACTTCAGGCTGCAGCTGCAGATCCAGGCGGCAGGGTAGTAGTCCCTACTATTCATTCACGTACCATGGAACAACTGAGTTCCTACTTTCATGGACCCACCAAGTGTAGCAAACCACATGTGCCTTTAAACACAAAAGAATGCAGGCTCAAAAGGCAGGCTCTAGCTTTAGCAATCAGAAGCAAGAACTGCCTTCTAGTCAAGACAGCAAGAAAGGATTACAGAGCTGCTCTGCTCCAAGCAAAAATCACATGGGACGAATCGCACTGGCAGGACTTAAAGGACGCTAGCCTTGCAAAAGACACTAACCTATTCTGGACCCTAGTGAGTAGGAGCAACAATAGGGACTTAGGTACACTCCCTAATCACATCACAAGTCGAGAGTGGTACGACCACTTTGGAAATTTGTATTCGGCCACACAGGTTGCATGCCTGGAGGGGTCTTGCGACCCCCAAGACATTCCCTCAGCAGAGAATGCTGGTGAACCCTTTTCCCTGACTGAAATAGAAACAGCAATAAAGAAGATAGTCCCTGCCAAAGCTCCAGGCCCAGACGGTCTGCCCGGAGACCTATTTCTTGCTGACCCCATGAACTGGTCACGGTACATTCGGCTCCTCATTAATGCTATAGCTGACGGCTGCCCAGTGCCAGAATCCTGGAAGGGTGCGGATGTGGTCACAATATACAAAAAGGGTGCCAGAGAGGACCCCTCAAATTACAGACCGGTCAGTCTGATCGATGCAATGCAAAAGGTGTTTGGCAGGGTGCTGCTGCAGAGAATTCAATCCTGGATAGAGGAGGAAGATGTCCTCTCTCAATATCAGGCCGTCTTCAGTGCCAATACTGGAACAATTGATCAGGTCTTTAGGCTTCTCCTTCTATACTGGAAAGTCGTGTCGATTGGCAAGCTCAGTGTTTATCTCATATTTATCGACCTAAAGACCGCCTTTGACCTGGTACCCAGGAACAGGTTGTGGCAGATCCTTAGCGATATGGGTATCCCTCCTTCAATTCTCAACTTACTGGTCCGCCTTCACAAGGGCAATTATGCACAGGTGAGATGGGGTACCCAAGATCCCTGTTGGGAAGGGAGTCTGTCAGGGCTGCGTTTGGCACCCACCCTGCTCTCCTTATAAGTGAACGGGGTGGTGAGCTATTTACAAGAAGATCCAGCCGATGCTCCAGCCCTGGCGGGCAAAAAGGTACCGACTCTCCTGTATGCCGATGACACCTTGTTGGTGTCAAACACCCCAGCCGGGCTACAAAAATTAATGAACCGGTATCAATCTTTTTGTGACTCTCGGGGGTTGGTCATCAATACATCTAAAACAAAGCTTATGACATTCAACCCCCACAAATCTTTTAGAAATAACCTCACGCTAAATGGTACCCTCCTGGAGAGAGTCAGCACCTTCGATTATCTTGGTGTCCGACTCTCAGACAAATTGCTATGGAGGCCCCACATAGCAAAGATACTTATGAGTCATAAACATGTAGTTAGGGCACTAGGCAAAGAACATCGCTCCTCGTACAGCAGGCCAGTTGCCCCAGCCCTCACCGTCTAGGATGCCAAGGCAGTCAGCTCAGCCCTGTACAGAACTGAGTTGTGGGGTTTTGACAACGTAGACGACATCTGTAAATGGGAGCATAAGTTCTTGAGGGACTTGGTGATGCTGCCCCACAATGTCCCATGAACACCTCTAATGTTTGTCATGGGCAGGCGATTGTTCAGAGACATTGCCAAACTGCGCCCTTTGCTCTTCTGGGCTTGCATAAGGCATACTCAAAAACTTACAAAATATGCCACAGCATTAACCGAGGTGATGAGCCTAGATGTGGATCACAGAGTTAAATGGATAGCAAATGTCAGGAAAACCATGACATCACTAGGCCTCAAAGAATCGTGGGATAGTCAAACACCCCCAAACAAGACAGAGCTTAAATGTGCATTCTGGGACTGGGCAGATAGCCAGGAACTCAGTAAGCCCAACATGGGGAGGCTAACGGAGGAATTCTTCAACCATAAGCAGACCAGAAAATTTGAGCCTTATCTGGATATAATCCAAGCTCCACAAGATAGGGCATTTAATACCCAATTTAGGCTTGGTACACTTCCAGTCCATGCATTCACAGCAAAATTGCACCTACCAGTTCAGACAACAGAAGGCTGTCCTTGCTGTAGAGCTCCGCTGGAGTGTGTTGCCCACTTTATGTTTGCCTGCCCGGCCTATAACATCGCAAGGTCTAAATAGCTAACACCAATCTGTAGACATCTGGGCACCCGCGATCATCGGGATGCTCTGTGCATTCTGAAATCTGACTCAAGAGCTCTCTTTGTTTGTGGGGTGGCCAAGTTCTTAAGCCATGCATGGATAGTAAGGCAAAAAGCCTTCCGAGGGGTGTCTTAATTTTACACACTAGGACACACAGAGAAATCACTTAAATTTAAGATAACTTTTTAACCATTCACAACATATTCTATGCACTGGCACTTTATACAAGTCCGTTTTGCCAAGTTTTACATTTTTTAACTTTAAATATTTTAACCAGCAATGATTTTAGCAATTAATTTTTAGGATTTGAATTGTACAGTTTTGCTGATAACCATTTCATACCCTATGGCAAAACAACATGTTTTAAACGCACTGCTCGAATATGTTTTTATTAACCATCTATGTAGTAACTGATTTCTTGTATTACCTTAATTTTTATCCTTCAGTATAAATGTTATTCAATGCTTTTATGATACAAGTTATCGAAATAAAGCAAATGATGATGATTTAAGCCCAGCATTGTTTTAATACGGGAGACCCACTGGGCATCAGTAAGGGAGGAGGAGAAAGTGAGACATCTGTGTGCATGGGATATATTTTTCTCCTCAGCTAGTATAACATGGAGGGGAGTTGCTATCTTGGTAAGGAAAGACCTATAAGTGAAGTATCACCAGGTAACCAAGGATCAGACGGGGCACTAGGCCTTTCTCCCAATTGAGATGGGGGTGCGCAGGATGCTGTTATGGTCTAGCTGGCGATGATCCCAGCCACCTTCAGAAATTGCTATGGTCCTTATGTCTCCTCACGGGGAGGTTATTCTGGGTGGGGATATTAATTAAATTAATTAATTAATTAATTTGGATTCCTCCAATGCTTCACATACCCAGCTCAAAAAACACACACAGAGAGGCTTTAGAGATGTGTGTTTCTGTCTGGGTTTACGCAATGCTTGGAATTAAAAATATGCAGGGTTAAAATCTTTCACCTGTTACTCTAAATATTTCTGTTTCTAGCATCACTGTCCCTGGCCACTATACATATATATCACCATGTTGGTGGCCTGACAGCCCATGCATCTACAGTGTTTATCTGTTCAGCTCCTTTGCAGGTGGCTGTGCCAAGGTGGGTTATGGAAAGGACCATGCTTTCAAAAACAGAGTGCATGAAGCAGGTTAGCATGGAGATTCAAAATTAATTCCTAGTAAATGATGGTTCGGTAGAACCATCAGTAGTTTGTGAGGCATTCAAATGTACTATTAGGGGGGTCTTTATGTCCTTGACAGCATTCAGACTTAAAAGGGATAGGAAAATAAAAATAATTAACTCTGTAAACAGAAACTGACAAAATATACCAATCTGCACTTTCCGACAGCTCCAGTAATTTTCTGCGAGATAGGGGGTAAAGGAGAGAATCCGCGATTTCTATCTTCATAAAGAGCTGAAAAACAATCAGACTTTTGAGTGGGTGGTATATGAAGAAGGAGAATTTGTAGACCTGTTTTTAGCATGGCAAGCTAAGGAGAGCAAATATGACAATCTGAACCAGCAGGTTAGAGATCCATGTATGGTTCATCTCACGGACAGGGCTGAGGATAATAGGCATATTTTTCATCAATATTACTCTACCCTGTTCCAGGGGGATAAGATTGGAAGAGCAGAGGGGGCAATGGGGGAGGAAATTAAGGTTTGTTTAGCAGGTTTGGATCTGCCATTTCTGACACCAGAGGCCTCTTCAAATTATTCAACCCAATCACAGAGAGAGAGGTTGAGGAGGCAATAGGACAGCTGGCCAATGGTAAGACCCCGGGGAGTATGGCCTGGACCCGGAGTTTAATAAGGGGTTTTCAGCAAGTCTATTAGGACTGCTAACCATTCTATTTAATTGTCTCCTGGGAGATGGAGGGGTACCTGATTCTTTTCTTAGAGGGTCTTGGTCAATATCCCTAAAAAAGAGAAACCTGCAACTGACCCAAGGTAACATTGACCAATTACTTTATCAAACACTGATTATACGCTATATGCAAAGATTCTAGCTAATCAGATTGGCGTTGTAGCCCCTGCTCTGATCTCTCCAGATCAAACAGGATTTATTAGAGGCTGTAGCCTTTTCACAAATACTCAGTTTAAGGCTATTTCAATTACCTGCTTTTAACAGACTCCATTCCGGCAGCCATTATCATACTAGGTTCAGAGAAGGCATTTGATCTTGTGAGTTGGGAGTGTTTATTTTACATCATAAGTAAATTTATGTTACCACTCCAACTCACGAGGGCGATCCGTGTCATGACCCTCTCCTGCTCCCTCTCTGTCACAACCCCGCCTTGTGACCTCTGCAAAATAGACTAGTGCGAAGGGCTCATGTTGTTTTACGAAGTGGTCCAGCATGCAGGGATCATGTTGCTTTACCTCATGGCTCCCTATGCACGCTATGATATTCCTGACTGATGCTTTCACAGGATCCTCCTGACCCATGTTCACTCAACACTCCTCAGGACTGATGCTTCCCTAGCATCCCTCATAATTGATGTTCCCCCACTCCCTCATGACCCATGCTTCCCCAGTATCTGTCATAACTGATGTTCATCTACTCCCTCATGACTGATGGTTCCCCAGCATTCCTCATGGCTAGAGTTTCCCCAGCACCCTCATGACTGATGCACACCCCAGCATTCCTCATAGCTAGTGTTCCCCCAGCACCCTTGTGTCTGATGCTTCCCCTGTACCTGTAATTTCTATTACAGTTAAACTCCTGCAAGCGTTCCCACATCCTGTTAACCAATGGATTAACTACTCTTGCTATTCCTAGGGCCTTGGTGTCGTTTTCCATTAAGTCCCTGCAAGCTTCCCCAGTATCCCATGAGCCATTGGCAAGCCTTGCCATCACTTTTACTGAGTCCTTGGTCTTGTTTTCCACTATGCATGTTTGAGCCAAAACGATAAATTTGTTTCCATTTATTTGGTTCCAATCAACAAGCTGCACCTGCCTATTCTGTAAGGTCATAGAGAGTATGCTAACACATGTTTTCCCCAAGGTTGAAGAATCTTCCAGAGGGCCATGTGCCCAACGTGCTGAACGTAATCTAGCTACATCCATCGAGCCTTCGAGAGGCTTTATAAACCTCACCCCAACCCAAACCTGAATCATGGCTTGGCCTTGCTCCCTGCAGAATGAGCTTCCCCATTCCCACTCACCTGAAGAATCCTGCCGGAACCAAGAAGTGCTCCAGTCTCCTTAAAGTCCAGCCAAGCGAGTAGTTCCAGTGACATTTGCTCCCAAGACGTCTTCCTCTTCACTCGCTCATGCACATCTATTCCAGACCCCCCACATCTCCTTAAGTCAAGGCTTCAAGATCTTCTTGGAACTTCAGACAAGTTGAAGAACTAGGTTAAGTACTTGATATCAGGTTAGTACACACTAAACCTCCTACAGTAGTAAAAAGGACCAAGTATCCTTGACTTCAAAGACAATAGACATTTCCTCCATTTCCTTTCTGATTTACTCCAGCTCTTCTTGCGTGTTTATACTCTGGAACCTGCCTACAACCTTGATGCTAGACCTTTCACACCTCATACTTTACTCCTGTTTTTCTCTGATGAACAGTAGTGCCAAGGAAAAGCACTTCAGAGTCTTTGAAATACTCATCAACCTTGTATCCCATTCTGTGTTTCAAGTGTATCTGTAGGCATGCAAGTCACTCCAACTTATGCTCTGAGTGTAGCTTGAGAGTACCGATAACTCCATTCTGTATTTTAGGTCTATTTCTAGGAGTGTCACATTCCAATCTGTGATTTTGGTATTTCTGTTTTCATGACGAACTGTTGACAAAACTTGTAAGTTGTATCACTAAAGTCAATGCATGTTCATTGTATGTAAAGACTTCTTAGTGTAACTGATGGTAACTGCTCCCTTTTGTTATTTCCAGTACATTGCGTTATCGCAAATCCAGAAATTCTGGTCCACTGCACATCTACCTCACAAATGTAGACATTGTCAGAAGTAACACAGCCAGTTATGTTGTTTCACACAGCCCCTGAGCATGTCCAGGACTGCAAGTCTCTCTTTTCTTATTTTATACCAACCCCCCTTTCCTCAGGAAGACAGTGTAAGCTCTAAGGTTTTGTTTTCTTGACTTGCATTGTCTTCGCATGGGATAGGAGGTCCAGCATCAGCTCCAGTGTCATCTACGCGGTTGGGACCAGGTGAGTGCTTGACAATCCGGGCCATACACCAGGGAGCAAGAGCTCAACTGATCATAAACAATATGGAAGCAGGGGAAATAGTGCTGGAGAGGGGAACCAGGCAGAGGTGCTCTCTCTCCCCATTATTGTTCACCTTGTTTATTGAGCCACTGTCCCAAACTCTGTGTCAAAACCCCTATTTCAGGGACCTCAGTAATAAAGCTGTAGGCAGATGATGTGGCTCTGTATTTATCACCTACAGTTAACAACATAAATAGGGAACGGCAAATTATTAGCAACTATACAGTTTTAGGAGGCTATAAGATAAGCAAGTCCAAGACAGAATATTTTCCTTGTAATGTCTGCTCAGAAAGGCTCGGCCTCTTTTAAAAACGATCTATAAACTGGGCCCTAAAAGGTATTGAGGTACATAATTTTCAGAAAAGCAAGGATATTTCTTCCATGATAATTATAATCCAGTTTTAAGAAGGGCCTACAATCTACTGATAATCCAGAGGCATCTTCAGCTTTCAATAATCGGTAAGATTGTTCTCATTAAGATGCTAAACTTTTCTTTGATTTTATTTCTCTTCCTGAACATTTCATAGAAATTAGATAATTCTTTCTTTGTCAAATTTGACCAGATCATACCCTCGTTTGTACAGAACCGGCAACACCCCAGTGCAAAGATGAGTATTTTACAACTGCCAAGAACAAGAGCGGGCTAGGACTCCCAGATCGACGGTGCTATTATTGGGTATCTTCAGCTATACAGGTACGCCGTCTATCACTGGAGTCCTTTAGTTTTGATAATTCGGTCTTTTTTCAAATGCTGAAAACCTTGAATATCCATGACTTATCCTGGTGTGTGAAAACCCCGAAACTCACAAAAGTAAGATATCAAATGCTATTCCAATTTGTGTCATGTACGAAGAAGATTTTTTCAAGTCAAGGTATACCTAGTAACAATGTGGAAATGCCGTTAGGTTTCTGCAGTTTTATTTTGCCTGGATTATCAAAGAAAATTATCCGTACACGGGCAGATCAAGGCATAACGAAGGTTGGAGACCTTTCTGAGGGATATGCTGTTTCTGGGTAAAACACTCCACACTCAATAGTTTTTTTATGTATGCCCAAATAAGAGCAATACAAGAGTATATTAATTAGTCGAATATCTAGTCCTCCAAGGGGATAGTAAAAGATCTGTTGATAGGGGATAGAGCTAATCTCTCTCTTAGATTTTGGTATCAGGCACTAAGCCCAGACCCTACATGGTTAATTGAAGCAGCAAGAAGTTAATGGATGCAGCGTGCAGGAGATGATATAAGTGACCAACAATTGCAGAGGCACTTCAGCCTCAATTTCACCTGTTGTAGGGATGCGAACTTCCCATGCATGGCTTTCTTTGACAGGTTGATCCTATGTCTAACATCACGGACTCAGAATAAAATGTTTACTTTAGTATCTGAGAGGTGCCCAAAAGGTAATTCTGAGAGGGAATGGTTACACATGTTCTGGTCCTGCAATTTCCTCAAACTTTTTTGGGAAAGAGTATTCAATGCAGTAAGTTGGACCATTCAAGAAACTGTCCATTCCTCATCGAGAGCAGCTCTTTTAGGCCTGGTGGATTGGCACTTCCATAAAACCTTGAAAGCTGGGAGCATTATTTTTATTGCAATGCCGATTGCACGGTCTCTCATTACTACCCACTGGTAGGGCCCAGCTTTGAGCAATGGGAGGCATAAATTAAGAAAATCAGTCAATTGGAATCCTGGATCCATGCAAGAATTAATAGGTATATTACACACCAAAGAAATTGGAGAGGCTGGGCTAGTAAAGTATAGGAGTACGGAGAGTATATATCGGTTAAGGAGGGAAGCGGGCAGGCATTAGCACTTTTAGTACTGGTCAGGGAAGGGTCAGCTGGGCCACAGGCCTTTACCAGGTGTCGATATGACAAATATGCACAAACAATGAGGCAGGTCAGGGGGAGGGTGGCAGAAGAGGTGAGAGCATGTCCTAATTAAGGGGTAAAACAATTGTTTTCTCTTTTCTTTGTTTAAGACATTATGTGGATCGGGCCTGTGCAGAAGAGGGCCAGTGTGGGGGGTTGGGTATATGATTCTATGTATGATTTTATTGGGAAGAGTTATCTATTTTGATTATTTTGGTATGTGCTCTCTTTAATATATCAAAGGAATGATAATGTTTCTGTTTAATCACCTTTACTAATATAAATAAAAAAATTTAAAAAAAGACTGCCTTGGATATGTCATCAACAAGAGAATTATGTAAGTTAACAACACAGTGTAGGACTGAAAAAAGTAAATATAAAACAATGAATGAATACAAATGATTCCAATTTCTGACACTATGCCCCCTATTCTAGCTCCACTCCATGAGAAAAGTAAACTTTTATTTCTCTGAAGGCACCACCACCCAATTACAGATTCAGAACCTGGCCTACTATTCAGGCCTTCAAGTAGACTGAACAGTACTTGAGTCCTTGAGGAAATCTGGAACATTTGCCTCACCCCACTATACGGAACACCCACCTCTTTTCCGATTTGAAAAAAATCTTGTACTGAATCAGATTTAATTTACTCCTAAATATCTCTAAAATTTGTTGGAGATCACACCAGGCGCGGCCACTGTTCGATTAGTCACTTGACTAAGGTCTGCACCGCAATTGAACTAAGAGCTGACTCCTGAATATTGCACGCTTAAAAACTGTTGTAATTGGTTATTGTGCTCACTTGCCGGCTTATGACAGAGGACATGCTTATTAAGGGAAACACGTCATTGATCTCCCAAACAGTAAGAATCAAATGAGATTCACTCTTAAATTACATTTTTTTTAAATGAGACGCTGAGGGCGCGCGCAGCGGCAGCAACAAGATAGCCGCGACCTGAGAGGCTCTGTACCACTTCACTTGAAGGGTCCGGTTTATCGCAACGCACCTGTTCGCAGAGCGGTGCCCATGCGTCGGAGGCTGCCAGGAACCTCTAGGCAAGTTTCTGGCTGATTTTATGACTGCCTAGATCCTTTTCTTCACATCGCGACTCAGTGCCTCCGGTAACAGCGGCCGCCATTTCATGCTTTCTCACATAAGTGCGTGAACAGCCGTTATGTTGCCTTCCTCACAATCTACATACTGAGTGTTTTGGCACTGCTCATTTTTCAGTGTTCATGATGTTTTTTTTACAAGAAGCATTGTTTCATTGTTTATAAAGTCTGCGCTTCTGGTTATTACTTGGAATTTTTCCTTCTCGTCATGAGGTCAGCACTGTTCTTTCCTTTGTGTCACTTCTAGTCTGCTAAAGTACTTGCTTTACCACAGCAAGTCGCTTGTTGCAGGGCATGCCTGCTTTGACTTTCTACAGTGCTTTATTACCGCACACAGTGTTGCCCTACTAAATACTGTTTGCAATTATCCTTTGTCCGTAGCATTGGTTTTACAACTTACCTACAGGCCTGTTGGTTGCAGCGTCCTTTGGCACCTGTCAAGTTGTGGTATTTTTCTCTGACAAAAGGCCCTTTTTGTGTGCAAATTTTATGTGAACTGCTGGTTTTGTACACTTCTGCCTCTGCTAAACTATATTCATGGTGACTTCGCTATCCTTTTTTGGCCTTTAACAGTTTATTTATTTATTTAACAGATTTATAGCGCGCATAGCTGCCCCAGCAATGGGGCGTCCCAGCACGATCAGAGACACGAGAGAGAGCTTGAAGCGGGAGGCGATTATACAACGGCAGGGAAGAGCCAGGTCTTGATCGCCCTGCGGAAGGTCATATGAGTCTGGATCTCTCTAATAGAGAGAGGGAGCCAATTCCAAAGTCGCTCTGCAAGACAACGAAAAGAGCGCCCCCCGGCTTTTGCTCTCACAGCCCGGGGGACAATCGCCAGCAGCTGATTGGTCGATCTAAGGAGTCGCTGAGGAGTATACAGTTGGAGTAGCTTAGTTAGACCCAACGGGGCCTGTTGAGAAAGAATTTTATGTGCAACACATAAGGTTTTAAATTGAATTCGTTTCTCAACAGGCAACCAGTGTAGCTTGGGAAGGATGTGGGAAACCGAGGCAGATCTCGGCATTGCCACTAGCATACGTGCCGCGGCGTTCTGAGCTCTCTGTAGGCGCATGATACAGGATTTGTTAGCCCCGAGATATAATCCATTTCCATAATCCAGTCTAGATAGTACAGCCGCCTGGATGATGGTCTGGCGATCTCTAGGGGGAAAAAAGCCCAGTACTGGCTTTAGGCCACGCAATAGGCCAAAACACGATCCAGCCACAGCCTTGGCTTGCAGTGGTGTTTTGTGTCTGCCTCACTTACTCTTTTTTATCATGGATCCTTCGCAGTCTAACAAACCTCATGGGGGTGCAAGTGCTTCTTTTTGAGGTCGCAAAGACCCAGCAGTTTATACTAGTAAGCGACCTAAATAAAATCCCTCCTCTCCATCTAATTCTCCTCTTCCCCTCACACTAGAAGATATAATGGATGAACTGGGCCTCATTCGCCCCTTTATGTCACTGCCCTCCAACGTATTGAAGAGAAATGGTCTGGCCTTGAATTAAGACTTTCTGATGTCAAGCAAAAGATAAGTGACGCACAAGATGTCATTGCCAAGGTTGACACTCTCACTAAAGAAGTTACCCAACTCAAGAAAGCTACAGAGGACTTAGAAAATCGAAATCGGCGTAATAACCTACGCATTTACGGAATTCCAGAAGGTTCGGAAGGTCCTTCCTGAAATCTCAAGTCTTACAGATTGTTGGCCTTCCAAAATCAATGGACTTCAATATCCAAAGAGAGCACAGACTAGGGCCTCAGAATGCATCTTCTTCTACTAAGCCAAGAGGTATCATTGCCTATTTTTTGTTGTATTCTGACCTTATGGCGAACCTTAATGCTGCCAAACAACATAAACAGATGCTATGGTCTGGCCACAAAATCTTTTTTAGACAGGATGTCTCTAAACCAACAGCTAGTAGAAGTAAGGAATTCCTTGATCTCAGACCAGCTTTGAAATCTATAAATGCTCGGTATGGCCTTATACACCCCTGTTTCTTCAAAGTGACTTATAAAGACAGAACATTCTCCTTTGAGGATCCTGCTGATTTTCGGAAGTTCATCCACACTCATCGAGGAGAATTTATGGAACTTAGCAAACAATGAATGACTTATTGGTTCTCTGTGCTTACTTTTATCCCTTAGGATTATTGTATGGTGTTTGTTATGTTAATCCTCATGTTTGTCTCTCATTCATAACTTTTAGGTTCTTCCTGTGCAGTTCTGTCGTTGATGATTCATGATTTCACCATCCGTGTGTCTATATCGTTTGATTCATTGCGTTGCTTTGTTAATTGTGTCTGGTAAGTTCCCTTCCTCCTTGTTTCATTCGTTTATCATATTTACTTTTGGAGTTTTCCCCCTATTTTCTTCATTGTCTTGATATAGTTGCTTTGTTTCCTCTCGGTGTTCTTTCCAGTGGAGTGGCCGTCTTGGTTTTAGTCGTACCCCCTCCCACATTAATGTTTTTTGTTTTCTTGATTGTTATGGCTAAAGCCTTTGGGCTTTTTGTCATCTCCTCTCTTCTAACTTTTTCCTCGCGACTGTTCTCCCTTCCTTTATTGCTCCTTCTTCCCTTCCCTTCCTTTTTCCTTCTTTTCTCCTTTGCTTGCTCTTTTCTCCCCTTCTTTTTCCCTCTACTTCTCTCAGCATGCTCCTGTGGTGGACATATGGTACAATTTCTTCTCTTTTTGATATCCTTTGCTGTCTTAATACTTTCATCCTCTCTTTACTCTTATATTCTCTTCTCCTTCCCTTTTTTGCCTTTTCTTCACTTTTAAGCTTATGTTTATTCCAACTCCATAGATGATGATCTACTCATTATCTCATAGAATGTTAAAGGTATTCGCAATCCTGTTAAAAAAACAACGTGTTTTATCTCATTTAGCGAGATTGAAATATCAAGTTGCATTGTTGCAAGAAACTCACCTCAAATTGCAAGATCTGTCTTCACTGCGTAAATAATGGGGGGGAGAAGCTTTCTGCTCCCCGGCAGTGAATAACAAAAATGGCGTTGTTATTTTGTTTCATAAGTCGTTAAATGTTCAGTTACAAAATGAGTTTCATGATAATAATGGTAGATGGTTGTTCTTAAATGCTACTGTTAACAACATACAACTTTCCTTTTATAATGCTTATGGCCCAAATGGTATTGATTTAACCTTTTTGAATGAATTTTCCACACTTCTTTCTTCGCATGCGACTGATGATTTAATCGTGGGTGGTGACTGTAACCAACTCATGGATCCCTTTTTGGATCAGAAATCACAAACTAGATAATAAGATGCAGAAAACTTTTAATTAAGCTATTTCTTCCAGAGGTCTAATAGATACCTGGAGACTCTCACATCCTGACACACTGGAATTTTCTTTCTTTTCCCCCGTTCATGCATCTCAATCCCGCATTGATTATATTTTTCTCACTCAACACGCCTTACAATTCATGACTAATTCAGAAATAGGCTCTATTCTTATCTCAGACCACGCCCCCATAATTTTAGACATGGATTACCCTTCACCTTCTCCCCCACTCGCCGCGGGCGCTTTAATAATTCTCTCCTCTTAGACTCCCATTTTGTTGAGCAATTTACGCCTTTCATGGAGGAATTCTTTCGTAACAATCTTCACTCCACGTCTCAATTTCACTTTATTTGGGATGCCTTCAAGGCTGCTGCCAGAGGCTTTATTATTGATTTTGTATCTCGGAAGAAGAAACAAGCCCTCTCACAGTCCTCTCTCACCCTTAAACAAATCAAAGATCTTGAACATCAATATTTTATCACAAATTCCACTGACACACTCTCTTCTCTTATCAAAAAGAAAATGCGATATAACAAGCACTCTTGGGACTCCGCCTGTAATAATCTCCTCAAATTTAATGCAAAAAATGTACAGTGGGCGGAACAATGCAGGCAAATCCCTTGCAAATTATCTTAAAATCAAAAAGCAAAAATCCAAAACTATAGCTATTACTTATCATCATGGAGTTCGTCAGTCCACTGATGATAAAATCCTTGACTGTTTTGTTCAATATTATTCTTCCCTATACACTCCTGAATCCAGTTATACCTCTGCACAAATTGACTCTTTCTTTCAAACAATTCCCAAGTCTCCCGATAATTTTACGGATCTTTCATCCCTTGACTTTCCCATCTCAGAAAAATAAATAATTAATGCCGTTACTGTCCTACCTAAAGACAAAACCGCCGGTCCGGATGGCTTCACTGTTCGATCTTATCTCCATTTTATAAAAAAATTAATACCACACTTACTTTCATTGATCAACCATTTCCTAACCAAAGGAGAGTCCAGGGGATCTTTTACACAGGCAATACTATGCTTAATCCCTAAAAAAGATATGGATCCCTCCCTTTGCAAAAATTTTAGGCCCATCTCCTTAATCAATACAGACTGTAAAATGTATGCCAAAATTTTAGCCCTCCGTATTAATAAAGTTATCCCTGATCTTATTAATACCTATCAATCTGGGTTTGTCAAAGGTAGATCGATTACTGATAATTCGAGAACTCTCCTTAACATCATACACCTTGCCTCTAAAATGGATTCCCCAGTTGCGGCTATCACATTGGATGCTGAAAAAGTGTTTGATAGGGTTAGCTGGGACTTCATGTTTGGAGCACTGAGATGGCATGGTTTTAGCCCCCCTATTATTCATTATATTCAATTGTTGTTCTCTGCCCCTCTACTTCTATTTGGGTTAATGGTTCTCAATCTAAATATTTCCCTCTTCGTAGAGGCACCAGGCAAGGTTGTCCCCTTTCCCCTCTTCTTTTTATTCTTGCTTTAGAACCTTTCCTAGAAATAATTTGGCGTTCACCATCTTTTACCGGCTACAAATTTCAGAATCTTGATATTAAATTCACTGCTTATGCTGATGATATCCTACTCTATTTTACTAATCCATCCACTTCTCTACCCTCTCTTTTCTCTTTATTACAAGAATATTCCTCAGTCTCTGGATACAAATTAAATATTGATAAATCTGAAGTTTTACCTTTAAACAAATGTTGCCTTTCCCATATGTTTCATGGTTTCGGCTTTGAATGGAATCCCAGGAATATCAAGTGTGTTGGTATCCTTTATGCTAACACTATTAGAGAAACTATTAAAATTAACCATACGGATTTACTTAAAAAAATCTCTGGACTCACTGAAGGTTGGTCCCCTCTTTTCTCATCCTGAGGGGGGAGACTAGCAACTATTAAAATGATGCTCCTCCCTATCGTTAATTTTTATCTTTCAATGCTCCCTATTTCTCTCCCGCTTTTTTTCTGTAAAACCATTAACCACCTCTTAATTACATTTTTATGGAACAATCGCAAAGCTAGGATTTCTCTTTTCCATCTCCAACAACCCAAAGAATTAGGTGGAGTTAACTTTCCTAACCTTAATCGTTATCACTCCGCATTCACTTTAAAACAAATCTGGCCTTTTTTAAATGACTCTTTTTTCCCTGCCTTAACAGCTTGGAGTTCAATTGAGCTAACGCAACTCTCACCCTTTTCTTTCCTACAGCTACTTGTCTATCTCAACCCCCAAAGCGTTTTCTCACCCCCATATTTAAACACTCCAAAGCACTTGCTCTTTCGTTGTCTCGTTCCTTTCTCTCACACGCTGATTTTTGCTCCCAAACTCCAATTTGGAATAACAAATTCCTGAAGATTAATAATAGAGTGCTATTCTGGAAGGAATGGATTGATAAAGGTATCACCGTTTACTTAAAAATAACTCCCTGAGGGACTTCTCAGACATTTGTGACTCATTTGACATTTCCAACGCACATTCTTCCCAATACCCCTTGTTGAAAAATGCCCTAGCCTCTATTATTTCTCAAAATATCTCCCCGAATACTACTGTTCCGACCCTCTCCCCTCCACCAGATTTTTCTATTCCTCTCAAAGCTGCTGCCATCTATAAGCTACTCTCCCATCCATCTGAAGATAGGTCCAAGTCTAAATTAGAACTCTTATGGGAGGAAAATCTAGCCCAGGAACTCTCCTTCCAGGTTTGGGACTCTATATGGTCTAAAATACATAACTGTTTCTCACTCTGCCAGCACCACACAGACTTTATACATTTTTTATAACAGATTTTTTCTCACCCCATCCGATCTACACAAATTCAGACTACTTAAATCCAAAACATGTTGGTCCTGCTCATGTGTTGATAGTGATTTTCTTCATATGTTTTTTCATTGCCCTTTGGTTAAATCCCTTTGGTCTCGTATCTGGTCAAAAGTAAACAATATTTTAGCCACAGATTTTCCTTTTGAGATTGTTCATATTTTTTGGGCGGTTTTTCACCTTTATGGAACGTTCAATGTACGTAAATTTATAGCTATTTTTTTTCAGATCATCACAACCAATTGGAAGGATACTTCAAAAATCTCGTACAGTGCCTGGTGGAACCTGCTATGTCATCACCATAGGCTTGATCGTGCCTTTGCCACCACAGTACCTTTGTTAATTAAAAAGGACTTGTTATGGTTACCTTTAACCAAATGTATCTCTAGACATGTTCCTTGAATTTTCCCTTTTCTCCTTTTCAATATTCCATTGTTATTAATAATCAGTATTTCACTTTTATTTGTTTATGAATATTCATTATTGAATCCGTATCTCATGTTGCCCTTCTTCTCCCCCTTCCCCCTTCCTTCTCTCTTTCTCTCTCCTTCCCCTCTTTCCCCAAAAATCTTTTAAAGCTCTTTTCCTTGGTATTGTTTGTATATCCCTTTTTGGGATGCAAGCGCATATATTTTCAATTTACTCTTTTTATTTTCTTTTTTAAGGCTGTAAAATAATAATGTTTTACTATGTTTATCTTATTCAATAAAGCTTTCTAAACATTAAAAAAAAAACGAGTTGCTGAGTTGCATTCCTCATACATATTGTCATTGAGCACAGAGTTTGGATGTGTTCCAAATATTTGGCCTGGAGGACATATTACGAGATTTAATTACCTAAATTCTAATAAGAAAATATTTTTTGTCAATGTTAATTCATGCCTTGGTGGTAAATTGTACAGTGCTTGGTTCATGCAACTTTCAGGACTGCATCTTGAAACTAGATTTACAGTAGGAGTAATTTGACATAAGAATGTACATGTAGTTCAGTAGAGGTGCAGTAAAATAACAGCATAACACACCACAACACAATAACACCAAAATAACACAACACAGCTGTACATTAATAACATAAGATCACAATAACACAACAGAAATGCAATACAGCATGTCAACACCACACAGCACTCCAGCAAACACAGTATAATGTAGCATAGCAATTTAGCAACTAAATAAAACACAACACATGCATAAGACAAAATAGCTCAGCAACAAAATTCAACACAACACTAGAACCCAGTGACAATAAAAGAAGACAACAATACTGCAAAACAAAACACAAATTTAACAGCAGCCGCTAAAGTTTAGAATGGGTAAAATCCTATTTTTAGTTTAGTACAATCTTGAAAAGGCCTGTGAGAGGTTAATTACAGAGATACCTGGAAAGCTGGGTTCTGTCCAGGTAATGTGAGAGAACTGAGGGCAAGATGTACGAAGGTTCGTAATACTTCACACTTTGCGATTGATAGTGAATCACAATTTGTGATTCGGTATTTTGTATGTATCTTAGGAAAAGAAATGATTTGCGATTCAGAAGGATTTGCATTTGCAATTTACCGAAACGTAAATACCGAGTGGGCAATTTGCAAATGCATTCGCAAATTGCGAAGGCCGCACTCGGGCAGTGGGTGATCACCTCACAATGACCACATGCTGTGTAGAGGCCTGGGGGACACAAGGGAAAGCGAGGATTGCTGAATGTGGATGTAGTTTTAAATGTTCTCATCCACAGTAGCAAAATGTCCAAAGAGGATTCTGAGAAGGATGCTGGAGGGAGGAAAATGAAAGCTTACATTTAGTAGGAAGGAACTAGAAATTCTTACAAAAGAATGTGTGTCACATAATAATACACGCTTTGCCAGATCTTCTTTAGTTGCGCCTGAATCTCAAAATAAAATCTGGTCGAGTATTCAGGAGAAAATGTATTCTGTGGATGTCACAGAACATACTGCTGAGGAAATCTAAAAGCGATGGCACGACTTGAAATCAAGAACAAAGGAGAAAGTGGCAAATAGAATAAGTGAGGCACATGTTTCTGGAGGAGGATCCTCTACAAAGCCACCACTGGCCCTTCTGTAGGAATTAATTAAGTCACCCTTTAGTGCTGAGAGAATTAGTGGTTTCAATGCAATTAATACAGCAACAGCACCCTCAGCTGCCAAAGGCAAGTGAGAAAGTCTCAATATTTATATTTAAACTGAACATTTACTTAATTGGATTTACTTTAGCTGTTTATGGTTAGATAGTACATTTTATTGAAGTAAAGTAAAATATGCAATATGCACTCCAGACTATTTCACTTCGTATTGCATTATGGGTGGTGTAGTGCTACAGATTAAAGTTACCTTTAGACATAAATTCAGAAATGGTTTAACATGACTCATACGATACTAAAATGTAAGAACTCCCCTTTCTACATTATTAAGAATATCTAAATTATTATTTCAAGCAAAATCGTAGATACTGTTTTATTATATATCATTCTTGCACAGAAAGAGAGGTCAAGAAACTGAAGCAGAGGCACCTCAAAACACAGGATCTTGAAATAGAGGATGGCGTTTATCCACCACCCAGTACTACATCACCTGTGCCTTCAGGATGCAGACCAAGAGTTAGTACGCGTTTTTCAGAATAATCTGAGGAATCTCCAACACCCACGGCCATTCAGTAACCTGGTATAAAGGCAGTGGCGGTTGGTGACATCAAAATACAGTGTGACCGGGCGCTACATGCATTAAAACACACATACATTAAACAATTTCAATAAAACACATTAAAGTAAACATCTAGCAAAGAAAAAAATAATAGTTACTTACGTTATCCTGCAGCATGTCCTCGATGCTCTCAGTCTCTAGCTCCAGACTCATCCTAGTGCAAGGTAAATGCACAGAGCCAGCTACCTTATCCAATCCAGATGGTGCTCTCATGCTGTGAAGCTGCATGAGTGAAGCGTCTGGATTGGATTAACCCCTTCGCTGCTAGGCCTCCCCCCGTGCTAAGCCTATTTTTTGGCTATTTGGGGTAGTTCGCGCTTAGGCCCCTGTAACTTTTTGACCATATAAGGTATCCATGCCAAATTTGCGCCCTTTTCTTCCAACATCATCGGGATTCTAAAGGTACCCAGGGTTTGTGGATTCCCCTGGAGGGGACCCAGAAATTGGCCAAAATACAGCTACATTTTTTTATTTTTTTAAAAAGGGCTACAGATTAAAGTATCTGTTTTTTCCCTGAAATCACCATCTTCTCAGCTTTCAGGGACAATCGGACTTTTGTCAGAAAACCACATTTTTTACACAGTTTTGGCATTTTTCTGGGACATTGCCTATTTTTGCTATTTTCTGTGCTTTCAACATCCTTTCAGTTAATGGTAGAAATGGGAATAAAAGCAATAATGGATCCTGGAAAGCTATACACTTTAAAAAAGTAGACACAATTCTGAATTCTGCAAGGGGACATTTGTGTAGATCCTTCAAAGTTTCTTCATAGAAACTAACAGTTGAATATAGGAAAAATTGAAAATTAGTTGACAAAAACAGCCTTTTGTGTCAACGTTTTCACCTGTAACTTCTTCTAATTATGACAGCTGTTTGAAAGCAATATATCGCTACATCTGCTGGACCTTTCTGGATGTGGGGATATATAGGACTTGTAGGTTCACCAAGAACCCGACGATCACAGAGCCAATAACTGAGCAGCGTCTTGCAATGGTTTTTTATTATGTACTGGGTATATAGCAATTAAGTTGGGAAAATATATACATGGAAAAATCGGTATGAAAGACACCTATGTATTTCTGCAATTTGAACAAAATATAGAGTTTAGAAACAGTAGATATTTGCACATTTCCAAAATTGTGAGTACCCATACTAGCATGGGAATTATAGGTCATTTTTCAAAATGACTTCTTTTTTATACATTGTCTTTCATTTGGAAGGCAGAAATGGATCGAAAGTCAATAGGTAATAACAGTTGCTCTACAATTCTGTGTTACTCTAAGTCTCCCGATAAAAATGGTACCTCACTTGTGTGGGTAGGCCTGGTGCCCGTGACAGGAAACGGCTCAAAACGCAACGTGGACACACTTTATTTTTACAGTGAAAACTGTCCCTTTTTTTGCAAAGTGCCTAGCTATAGATTATGAACACTAGCTCTGCCGGCACTTAGAGAAACCTAGCAAACCTATCCATTTTTAAAAACTAGACAACCAGGGGACTCCAGGATGGGGTGACATGACTGGCTCTCACCAGGTTCTATTACACAGAATCCCTTCCAAACCTAAAAATTTGTTTAAAAAAACCCACATTTTCCTCATATTTCTGTGGTGGGAAGTTCTGGAATCTGCGTGGATCCACAAAATTCAATGCACCCCGCGTTCCCCAAAGTCTTGCGATAATATTGATACCTCACTTATGTGGGTAGGCCTAGTGCCCGCGACAGGAAATGGCCCAAACCGCAACGTGAACACACCACATTTTACAGTGAAAACTGACAATATTTTGCAAAGTGCCTAGCTGTAGATTTTGAACCCTAGCTCTGGAAGCACCTAGGGAAACCTAGCAAACCTATACATTTTTTAAAACTAGACACCCAGGGAAATCCAGTATATGGTGACTTGTCTGGCTCCCACCAGGTTCTGTTACCCAGAATCCCTTGCAAACCTCAAAATGTGTCAAAAAAACAAAATTTCCTCACATTTCTGTGGTGGAAAGTTCTGGAATCTGTGTGGATCCACAAAATTTCACCCACCCCGCTTTCCCCAAAGTCTTCCGAGACAAATGGTACCTCACTTGTGTGGGTGGGTCAAGTACCCGCAACAGGCGAGGGCCCAAAACCTATTGAGGTGACATCAAAATGACCTATCACAAAACAACCTGGTTTTGCAAGGGGGGTCACCTGGGTTTTTGGCCTCGGGCTCGGCAGCCATCTTGGGAAGCCTACCATACCCCCACATTTCTGAAAACTAGACACCTTGGGGAGTCCAGGAATGTATGGCGTGCGTGGGTCCCCCAATGTTTTCCTACCCAGAATCCCCTGCAAACCTCTAATTTAGCTGAAAAAATCACTTTTTTCTCAAATTTCTGTGTGGGAAAGTTCTGGAATCTGCGTGGATCCACAAATTTCCTTCTACACAGCATTCCACCAGGTCTCCCGATAAAAATGGTATCTCACTTATGTGGGTGGGTCAAGTACCCGCAACAGGCAAGGGCCCAAAACATATTGAGGAGACATCAAAATCATCTATCACAAAACATCCTGGTTTTGCAAGGGGGGGTCACCTGTTTTTTTGGCCCTGGGCTCGGCGGCGATCTAGGGAAACCTACCAAACCCACACATTTCTGAAAACTAGACACCCGGGGGAGTCCAGCAAGGTATGGCTTGCGTGGGTCTCCCAACATTTCCCTACCCAGAATCCCCTGCAAACCTCAAATGTTGTTGAAAAAATACTTTTTTTACTCACATTTCTGTGTGGGAAAGTTGTAGGATCACCGGGCTGACACAAATTTCCTACCACCTAACGTTCCCCCAGGTCTCCCGATAAAAATGGCACCTCACTTGTGTGGGTAGGCATAGTGGCTGCAACGGGAAATGGCCCAAATTGTACTGTGGAGACTTCAAAGTGATCTATCACAAAACAACCTGGTTTTGCAAGGGGGGTCACTTGGGTTTTTGGCCTCGGGCTCGGTGGCCATCTTGGAAAACTACCAAACCCACACATTTCTCAAAACGAGACACCTGGGGGGGCAGAAAGACTGTGGATATTTTTGGGGGGACTGGGGCATTGGTATGCCCATTCGGGGCAGCCCCCACCCCATGCATAAAAAAGCCAACGTAATCGCTGGCACCTAGTGGGCTTTCTGCCCCCCCGGGGCAGATCAGGGGCCACTGCCCCCATCTGTCCCCGGGGGGACTGACAGACTGGAATTTCTCTGGGGTGGTTGGGGCATTGTCATGCCCATTTTGGGCAGCCCCCACCCCTACATGAATACAGAAAATAAATTCCTGGTTTTTAGTGGGTTTTCAGATTGGGGGCTATTGGGGGGTTGGGGGCATTGGCATGCCCGTTTTGGGCAGCCCCCACCCTAAGTAAAATTACCCAAAAAAATCCCTGGCGTCTAGTGGGCTGTTTGCCCCCCCCCCCTAGCATGGCAGATTGGGGGCTACTGCCCCCATCTGTCTCCCAGGGGAGGCAGAAAGACTGTAATTTTTGGGGGGGGGGTTGGGGGCATTAGGATGCCCGTTTTGGGCACCCCCACCTAATTTCAATTGCCCAAAATAAATCCTTGGAGTCTAGTGGGATCTTTGCCCCCCTGGGGGCAGATTGGGGGCTGTTGCCCCATCTGCCCCCCAGGGGGGCAGAAAGACTAAACTTTGCCAAATAATATGGGGGAAGAACAGGCCCTTGCCCAAGGGGCAGCTCCCCCTCCCTGGTGTCTAGTGGGTGGATCCCTGCTTGGGGATCGCCCTCCTGGGGGGTACCATTGGAAAGGGGAGATTCTCCTCTTTCCAACGATACCACTCCCGTCTTTCTACATGCTCAGGGGGCTGAGATAGCCCCCTGAGCACGTGGAAAGCAAAACTGAAATGAGCCTCAAGGCTCATTTCAGTTTCGGTTTCACTGAAATGACGTCAGCGCGATGTGCACGCTGATCATCATTTCTGGGAAACCAGGGAGGGGGCTCTGGAGCTGGGGAAGCTCTTTTCCAGCTCCTGAGGCTGTTGGGGGCTAAAGGGAATCCCTCTGGTGCCTGCACAAGATGGATTCCCTGTTCCATGGTGTCTGACGTGCGGGAGACGTCCGACGCACATGAGCACTTTTGCGTCGGATGGCTCCCACGCGTCCGACGCATAGAAGGGGTTAAGCAGGCAGCCTTAGCATTCCAAAAGATACTGGAGACCTCTGCCTGCTTTCAGGTTGGGGAGGTTTGAATTGTGCATGTCAGACTGGCCGTAGGAAGATAGCCGGCCAAACCTACATTCACACTTCAAATGAAGGGGCTACTCCTCATTGCTGTCAATCAACAGCAATGGCACACTGGCCCCGCCCCCGCGCTCTATTCAGCAGAGAGTAAAAAATTAAATAGTAATCAAATAATTAATTCCCATTTTGTTCACTCTTTCTGCAGCAGTGTGGGGAGGGAAAAACTCTCCTCCACTCCTATGGCGGACTTCAAACCTAATTATCATCTCTGTTTCTGACGCCATGGATGTGCGGTGCACTCATAGCCAGGCTGTAGGTGGTGATGTGTCTGTGCCTGCTACAATTGCAATGTCAGAAAGGGGCAGTGTTGGGAGAGAAAGGGGAAAACTTTAAAGAAATGTTTTCAGAGTTAGTAATATGCGGTTGGCATTTTTTTTACATTCTTCTGGCAAGAAAATGGAGGTATGTTTATACATTGAGACAAGTATTGTGAAATATAAATAATGTTTAAGTACAAGCCTGGAAATAAATCCTCTGTTTACATACAGAAGCAGCAACACCGGTATACTGTGCAAAGCTTATAAAACAGGTGTATCAATATTTACTTTCAAAATAATCATTAGTAAGTTTGTACATTGTGTTCTTCCTTTGACTGCTCTTGAAGCATCTTGAGGTAGATGTGGTAATGGATTCAGTGCATCAACATCAAAATATGAGTCTGCATCTGCTCTGGGGACTCCCTTTCTAGTTGCTATAATAAGCCATACAGCACAGGTTGCAGGAGGTTTCTGGGCAATTTTGCAGTACCCACCACTCGTATGCAGATACCTAAATCTGCCCTTCAGAACTGCAAATGTTCCTTCAACTACAAGGGTGTTCTGTCGTGAGCAGTATTGTATTTTTGCTCACTTTGGGTACTTGGGTTCAGATAGGGTGTTAAAATACAAGGGTGTAAAGCATATACTCTATCACCTCTAAAAAAATAATAATAGTATTATAATGAAAATGAGAGCACATTTAGTGAGTGAGAGTTAATGCTCACTGTGCCAATTTGTGAACTGCTGCATTTAGCACTATTTCTCAGCGCAAAATGCATCTCACATCCAATTTGGATGTGAGGGTGCAATGTCTGATAAATATAGTAGAACTAAATGCAGGTAGTAAGTAGTACTTGCACACGTGTAGGTCTTGGGGGATGTTTGTGGATTTGAACGAGAAAATGGTGGAGGGGGAAAGGAAATGTGAGGTCAGGATCCCCATTGTCCTCACTAGGGGACATATGTATCAAAATCCGTTATTGCGATTCTCAAATAGCGATTTTTTGAGAATCGCAAAACGGGATGTATTTAAAAATTTGCAAATATTTTGCGATTTCTTGTTATTCCTTAATTGCGATTAGCAAATTGCGAAATCGCAATTAAGGAATGCCTTCCCATTCATTCCTATGGGCCAGGAGGCCCATAGGAATGAATGGGAAGCCATTCTCAATTTGTGATGCGCAATTAGAGAATCGCAAATTAAGAATAATTTCACGGGTGTCAAAAGGACACCCGGATGCACCCCTGGAATGAGCATGTGTGTGCAAATGCCGCACATACATGCCCTAAGGGCATGTATGTGCGCCACATAGCACTTTGAAAAATGCCAAAAAGTGCATTTTTCAAAGAAATAGCAAATTACCACCAACTTGAAGTTGGTGGTAATTTGCGAATTCTTAAGGAGAAATCGCACAACTTGGGTGCTTGTTACATAGCATTTAAGGAATCGCAATTTGCGATTCCTTAAATGCTTACGCAAGATTAAGGAATCGCAAAATTAGCGATTCCTTAATAATGCGATGCGAAAATGGCTCATACATCGCGTTTTGCGATTTTGTATTCGCAAACGCTGTTTTTGTGCGAATCGCAGCGTTTGCAAATACAAAATCGTTTGATACATATGCCCCTAAGTCCATTCTCATCTAACTCCCATATTTGCTCCATATGCAACCATACTGCTGAATAAATCCTTAACGCAGGCAGAGTTTTTGGTAGTCTGGAAGCAGGCATTGGTGGTGCCACTGGCAAAGAAAGAAGGGGAGTATGCTCCCACCCTATCTAATTATCGGCCTATTTCAATGATACCCTATTGGCAAAAGTACTGGAAAAGATTGGTCAATATTTAATTAATCCAATACTTGGAGAGTAATAATTTATTAGACCCTTCTCAAGGAGGATTTAGGGCAAAACCTATACAGAACTACTGTACTAGCAGTGGTGGACAATGTTAGGTCACTTGTGGACCAAGGAAAATCAGCAGCATTGTTCCTCATAGATTGTCAGCTGCTTTGACACTATGTCTCACCAGCGTCTACTCCAAAGGCTGCATGAAATCAGTTTGAACTCAGCTACATTGTAGGGATTTTATTTATTTTTAAGCAATAGATCCCAATCGGTAAAACGATCTCCTTTTAGATCTAGTTCTAGAAACATGCATTGTGGAGTTCTTCAGGGCTCCTTTATGAGACCCACTTTGTTTAATGTTTATTTGGCACCTATGGTAAGTATTGTGAAAAAGAGGTTTTGAGATTGTTGTGTATGCTGTACTCAATTGATTATCTCTGTTGGTGACAAGCATAATGAGATGCTCGGGAACTTGGTTGATTGTCTTTCAGAGGTAGCAGGATGGCTGCAAATTCATTGTTTAAAATGTAGTGCTGATAAAAAAGAGATCTTGCTGTTTGGGGGAGCTGATTAGGTCTGAAATGATTCCTGGTATCCGATGATTCATGGCCCCACATCAAAACCTAAGAAAGTGGTAAAGAATCTAGGGGCATATGTATGAAAGCAAAAATTAGTCGCAAACGCTGCGAATCGCAAAAAACAGCGTTTGCGACTGATTTTTCGCTATTTCATATGTATGACACATTTCCAAACTGAAAAATAAGAAATCGCTAAATTAGCGATTTCTTAGGCTGCGAAACAAGAAAACTGCGAATTTCCTAGCGAATACCTATTTTGCGATTCCTTAGCGTTGCGAATATCGCTAACAAGAAATCGCTAGCTAAGAAATCGCAAACACATGTATGAAAAAATCGCAAATTGCGATTTTACGAAATTCGCTAATTAAGAAATCGCTATTAACACCAATTGCATGCAGGTGGTAAACTGGTGCAAGGTACAAAAACCAGCCCACAATGCAACAAACACACCCACAATGGCTGCAATGTACGTGATAGCCAGGAGGCTGCGTATTCGGGCCCTTGCACACAGGAGAATGAGACAGGAACGTATCTTCAGGCTGCGCATCACCCTGTTACAGAACACTGAAGAGGAGATCTATGACAAGTACAGACTGCACCCACAGACCATAATGGACCTGATTGAGGAGCTGAAACCCCACTTGGAGCACCCTACTCGCAGGACACAAACAATTCCCACACATGTGCAGGTCCTGTGCTCCCTGCACCTCCTCGCGTCAGGGAGTTTTCAACGGGTCATAGCGGAGGTTGGTGGTGTGTCACAGAGTGCACTTTCGCGCTTCTTCCATGCCTTCCTAGATGCAATGCTACTGAGGCTCCCACATCACATTTACTTCCCCACCACCCAACAGGCATTACAACAAACGATACTGGACTTCTACCAGATTGCACGTTTCCCCCACGTCATCGGCTGCATTGACGGGACCCATGTGGCCATCACACCCCCAGCAGAAACTGAATATGTCTACAGGAATCGGAAATGCTACCATTCCCTCAACATACAGATTGTGTGCAACGCTAAGTATCACATCACCGACATGGTAGCCAAATACCCCGGCAGTACACATGACTCCTTCATCTTCCGACACAGTGGAATACACAGACGTCTGAGTGCTGGAGAGTTTGGGGAGGGGTACCTGCTCGGTAAATACATTGCACACATCAATACATCCACTACATCACTTGAGGGGGGGGACATTGACTCACCTATTGTGTTTTTTTCCATGCAGGTGACAGTGCCTATGCAGTGCGCGACTTCATCCTGACCCCATACCTGGATCCTGCAAATGCAAGTGAGAGGAGCTACAACAGGGCACACAGATCTACACGCTGTGTCATTGAGCGAACCTTCGGAATCCTGAAGAGCCGCTTCCGGTGCCTGCATAAGAGTGGAGGCGCACTGCAATACAGCCCTGAGACCTGCTGTAAAATCGTGGCAAGCTGTGCAATGCTACACAACATGGCAATGAGGAAAGGCACCACAATTGATGTGAGCGATACAGACACATCGGATGACGAGCGCCCTGCTCCCCCTGCCAGACCAGCACCAGGAGTTGGGGCAGCTGCTGGACGCCAGAGACGGACTGAGATCACACAAAACTACTTTTAGGTGAGTGTTGAGGAAATGAGACTACAAAGCCTGATGATGTGTCAAGTGTTTAATCACACTTAACATGAAAGAAATTGTAATTGTCCCCAGCACATGTTGTACACACAGTGCAGAGAAGGCACAAGAAATAGGGCAAACAGCCTTTTGCGGGTTAATGCACCCGTGTTGCAGTCAGTGTCCCCGCAGATGATCACCTCCGTCGGTGCCGTCCAGGGTGGTTGACCCCCATGGTGCGCCCTTGGCCTGCTACCTGTCTGCCACTGCGGCGTCTTTCACCTGGCAAGGTTGGAGTGATGCTGCTGCAACTCGATGTGTCCTCACTCTCAGCAGAGGCCATTAGTGCGCTGCCACCTGCATTGGCTGTCTGCAGCTGTTCCACAGCAGTGGTCACCTGCGCCAGCCCTCGCGCTATGTCCTGGCAGCAATGTGCCATGTCCACCTGCATGGTTACGCTTCTGCGTGTGAGTGCGCTGGTGGTGGTGCAGAGGCGGTTGACTGCCTTGGTGTAATTGTGTAGCCGTGCATTGGCACGTCGTCCAGCCCTGTCATTGGCAGCTTGGGTGTCCCTCAAAGTGGCACAGAGCTCTCGTATTGCCGCTACCATGCTGCGATTGTCCTGATGTAGGCGGCCTAGCTGGCGACTCATTGACCGCATTGCCTTGCTTTGCAGGCGCTGTTCCTGCAACATGCACTGTTCCAAGCCGGAGAACACGGTGCCTTCTCCTTCTGTTGCAGTGCTGCTCCTGGGCCTTGACCTGGAAATGGCCTGTTCCCTTAGCCTTGGTGTTGGTGCGTCATGACGGGGCATGTCTGTCACACCCTGACTCCCCTCTCTCCTGTCGGTGTCATCGCCTGTTGCTGGGACTTCATCCTCAAATGGAGGCAGTGGGGGCACATGTGCGCGCTTCCTGCGCTGAATTGGCTGCTGCTCTGTCTCATCGCTGGAGTCCGCAGGGTCTGCAGGCTCCTCTCCCTCAGCGCTGTCTTCTTGTGGCATGGCGTGTGCTGTGGATGTAAAGGGGACTATATGAGTTTGTGTTACTGTCTGCATGTGGCACTCAATAAAGTTACAAATCTTTGACGGCTAATCTCTGACACATTTCTATTCAATGATCCCCAAAACACATATGTTGCATTTACTTGTGATGGTGTCATGGACACACAGTCAGACACAGTACTACGAGTACCATGATGCATTGCTGGGTGTGCTGTAAGACCTGGGCTGGATTGGCATGTTGGGAGTTAACTATGCGCATTTGGGGGAGTGTGCAAGGGATGGGGAGGAGTGCAGGGTGATTTTGCATGCATCTTACCTTGTCTGCTGGATGAGGGGTCGGAGCTGTCGATTGCAGCCACACCACCAACGCTCTCAGGCAGGAGGGTTGACTCCACAAGCTCCTCATGGGGGGTTGGCTGCTCTGCAGTGGATGGTCCTCCTCCAGTCTGACTGGCATCCTTGAGTCTGGCTGCCACCCTCTCCTTGGACCTCTGGCGCATATCATACCACCGCTTGCGCAGCTCCTCGATGGTGCGTGTGGTGACTCCAACAGCATTCACCTTGCTCTGTATTTCCAGCCAGATTTTCCTCTTCCTGGCCTCTGGGACTTTGAGTGCCTTCTTCCCAAACAGGAGCTCATGGCTGCAGACCATCTCCTCAATGAGGACCTCCTGCTCCTTTTCTGAAAACTTGTGTTTTCTCTTTCTTTTTTCTGCATCTTTGCCCTGCTGGTTTTGTTTGGGATCCATTGCTGGTTGCTGTCTCCAGGAAAGCCTCCTCACACTCCACAAGCAGCCTCTGGGTGTGGCTCAGGTGAGCAGGTGCAGGCAATCACTACAGTTTCCTGTTTGTGATGTCATCAGCCTGCACCAGGCTTGCAGATTCCCGTTTTTGCGATTTCTTATTTAGCGAATTTCGCTATTAAGAAATCGCAATACGGGATTCTGCGAATTATTTGCGATTTTTAAGGAATCGCAAATGATTAGCGATTTATTTTATACATCCCGTTTAGCGAATCTGATTTTGCGAATCGCAAATTCTCGCAATTTGAGATTCGCTAAAGGGGAGTTTGATACATATGCCCCCTAGGCTTTATAATTTATGATGCCTTTGCATTGCAAGAACAAGTAACTAGGGTTTCTGGGATTTGTTTTGCTCTTTTTTGCCCCCTTTGGAAACTATTTCAATGGATCTTGGTGGTATGGAGAAGGAATACCATTCAAGACTTGATTATGGGTAGGTTGGACTATGGGAATGCATTGTATGTGCACATGGCAGAGGCTTCAAACTATTCAGAATGTGGCTGCATGACTTATCTGTAATAAGACTATCCTGAGCGCAGTCCCGACTTGTCTTAACCATCTCCATTGGCTCGCAGTTTGCAACAGAGCTATTTTCACGCTAATGTGCTCCACACACACACGCACACACACAGCCCTTTATGATAAGGGTCCAAAAATGTTACATAACCGAGTTACTATTTACAAAATTTTATGGAATCTTCGATCAGCCAACCAGGCCTTATTATCTAGTAAAACAAATTAAAAATCAAAAACACAAAATGGGTGGTCGCATTTTTAATTTTTTGGTTGCGACTCATTGGAATAAGTTCCTCAAAATCTATGTGTAATGTCACATTTGTTGGTTTTCCAGAGGAAACTGAAGGCCCGTTTATATCCTCTTTAGGGTCTTGATTGGAACAAGTCAAAGATAAGGTCTGATGCCTGAATATCCCTTTGGGATGAAAGTGCGTTTTTATAAGTACAAAAATGCAAATACAAATGACATTGCTTCTAAAAAAGTATTTATTTCTAGCTGAACTGTGGTTTAAGGTCATCAATGAGGTCTAAAATAACCAAACCACTAAGAATGTATGTCTGAAAAATCCTATGTTTCCTGAAAGAGGGTAATCCTGACCCTAAAAATCCTTTCCCTTGTCCTCTTCCTTGTCCTCTTCAATCCAACCAGTATCCGCATCCTCCTCGCAACCACATACAAAGCTGCCATTGTGAAAGGTTCTGGAGCATTCTGGTCCTCCTATATAGGTTGCACCTGTTTATCCTGATTATATTTGGTGGGGAATCACATGTGCAAAATCACCATTCTGTGACCATTCGCGATTTGTGAATCCTTCATTCATATAAACAGTGATTTGCTATTAGGAAATTCCTAGTAATTAATTGCTATTTGGAGTAAGTAAGTTAAGGAATTTCTACTAAATTGTTTCACAAAAAGTGACCAAATGGTTTTTCATACTTAAGAAAATGCATTTTTAACAGCCCGTAACCAGTTTGCGACTGGTTACTGATTCGCTAATCTTTCGTACATCTACCTCTAGATACCCTGACAGAACATTAGCGCTCACAGCCCCCGCGGTGCTGGGCGACGAGCTCCGGAGAGCCCCCTACGGCACTGTGCACGGGCGATGGTCCCCTGACCTGAGAGCTCCTTACTGGATCTGGTGGGAGGGCCATCCATGTACTTTGCAGGGGGGCCCTCAATTACACCACTGTCTAGATATAATGGACATCATAGATTAAATTAGACTAATCATGGATCAGGATGTTCTGGCCCCTCTACTGTTTCTAGGGTATTTGACAGAATTCAAAACCACAAATCATGGTGCACTCTTGACCTTACTAACAGAGTTGGCAGGATTAATCAACATGGAACTATCATGGTTTCCCTTGTTCCTTTGTGATCGCATATTTACAGCATGGCTGGGGACTTTTTGAGTTCCCCCACTGGGATTTTTAACTTCTATGTTAGGCAATTGAAAGCACTGGTTAGGTCGTGTAGTCTGCAGTTTCAATCCGATGCTCATGTCACTTAGTTATAGATAGAATTCAGTGGAAGGAGCTCCGGGTATGGCAACCTGGAAGGGTTCTTGAAACAGATCAGCATCCGAAGGAGTACATCATTATATCTGAGACACTTCAAATGACTTCAGCATATCAGCCTGAAAAAGTCATCGGCTGAAAATTCTGGAGGCATGGTTGACATGACTACTAACCAGCAACATTGTGTTAGCAAACAACACATTTGTCAATGGACTTATTTTAACAGTGTGTGAGATGAATAGATTATGACAGCTTTAAAACAAATGCCTTGTCTTGCTAACGAGAGTTAGGAATCATGAGCAATGTGTGAATGCTGTACATGGAATGCACAGGTGAGCACAACAAATCAGATGAAAAGGTTCTTAGCCCAAAATACCAGCTAAAAGAACATTAACAAAACTGATTTGATCATAGTTATAAGCATTGCCCATGTTTTGTTATACGGTTCCCACTAGAATAGGTAGGACTGCGTATTAGTACAACAGGACGTCAGAGTGCAGGGACTGAGTCCATGCATTTCATCGGAGACGGCTGGCGCAATTCCTACCTAGATCACAGTGCCTCACCTGAACCCCTAGCCTTCCTGGGGTGACAGGTGATTTTGTCAACCTTGAACATGACACTGATCCCCAAGGGAATCATGGAAACAGATCTTACCCATTTCATTGTTTACTCATGCACGCCCTTTTAAAGAAAAAAAAACTTACGAAGGATGTATTCAATATAATTATTGAAAGAATTGCAATCATGCATAGAAAGAGTGAGCTGCGATAATTAGGCAGATAAAACAAAGCAATGTAACCAGCATTATAAAATTATTATAAACATAGTGAAAAGAATAAACAGACCACCCATGCCAGTCTAATAGTCTGATTTATATATATATCATAGCGGGTGTACCCTCCGCCTGGTCTGTTAAGTTAGCCTAAAACGTCATACCTGGATAAATTGGTCTGGAGTAGGATTGCCAATCCCTCTCTGCAGGAACAGGATGGAAGTTCAGCCTTAGAAGAGCTGCTTGTCAAACACAACATTGGTTCCAGGTCCATTGTGGCTGGAGTGTGCCTGTAACCCATAAAGGGACAGTGCACTGTTTATATAATAAAACCACTGTGTTAGAGGTGCAGCTGTGGTGCAATGATGTGTCTATATGTTAGAAGCTGTCTCCGAGCTGATAACGCAACACTGGGATATCTTGTTCTATTCTTACCATTGAATGAAGTGTACGGATTGTGTCGCAGGAAAGGCTTTCTAAAAACAAGCAGCATATACGGCATCTTTTTAGATATAGAACATGTAAAAATGATATCACTAAAACAAAGTCAGCTAAAACGTGTAAAATGTCAAACTAAAAGGAGAACCAAAGTAGGTCCAGGAGAGCCTTACTACAGTTTCTTAACCATATCCCAAGGACAGCACAGTTAACAAGCTAATTGATAGTAAACTGACTGCTCAGTGTTAAATAAGATAAAAGTCATTATAAGGTTTAATGTCAGAAAATCTTCATTTGTCTCCAAGGTGGGAACTTATTTTAGCATACAACACAATATAAGAAGTCTATACAACCAGGCAACCTTGCACACATTTTTCATTCTGTCTACTTACAGTACACTGAATCCTAGAAGATGAGATCAAATTTAAAGAATCACAGCCAAATTAAATTAAGATATATAAGACAAATAGCTTTATAGGATTAGTGCACCAAATATATCCCTTACTGTACTTAACATCCTCATCTGCTAGCATATACACATTTTCCACTTGACAGTAACCTATATCAGCAAGCAATATTCCTCTTACCGCCCACTTGGCAACAATGTCTTTATGGCAGGAAGCCAGAAGCTAGTAGCACTCTAACCTTTTCAGGAAAGAAAGTGGAATTAGCCCACAGGGCTTGCATGTGTTGGCTCATGTTCTCCTCAACAGACAGTGATTTCACATATTAGCAAGACTCGAACGCATAAATACTGCATACAATTGAAAGGCATACATTATCATACCACAAATCATATTGACCAACTAAAAAATAAGTACTTCTTGTTTACTTGATTCACAGTGATTAGGTAGTTCCAATTGTTTGGCTGCCTGAACCTTTTACAAACAAAAAGTTCTGTTCACTAATCACCCTTGTGCACTCATTTGTTTTACTTTGCTGGCGTAATGGGACGCACTTGCTATTTTTCAATATCATCTACTATGCACTGTTTGGTTTGCATGCTCTTTAAATTCACCAAAATATCCCACCTATTCCAAAACACCTCCCTTAACAATATGCATTGTCAAAGCGAATAGGTCTTGCCTTTGTGTCCTATTGGCTTTGTCAATGGTTTTTAGCCACAATGGCCTGCATCCCAGATGCTGTATCTTGTGGCTAAAGTTTAAAAAGCCTTTGACAGAAGCACTGGGTCATTTTGTAGGCCACACACCATGCATGCGCATGCCTAAAAATTACGCGATTAGTTACCAATCAGAGTTGGATCGGTAACTAAAAAAACTGAGAACTTTCAAAGAGTTGTATTTTTCTTTTTAAAAGTGAGCAGGGGTGGGTCCGACCAACAAGGGAGAGCCAAAGCAACACAGGGGAGGGCCAGGGGGAGACAAAGCCACACAGGGGAGGGCCAGGGGAGACAAAGCCACACAGGGGAGGGCCAGGGGATACAAAGCCACACAGGGGAGGGCCAGGCGGAGACAAAGCAAAAAGGGGGAGGTTGGGAGAGACAGGAAAGCAACATGAAGGGCAGAGATGGGGGCAAGCAACATGGAGAATGTGGGAAGGCAACAGGGAGAAGAATACGGGTGAGTGCTACAGGTAGGGAGCCGGGTAGAAACATTCAGGCAAAAATACGGAGTGCAGGGGCAGAGAAGTACACAAGGGAGATAGCAGTGGCGGCTCCTCCGCTAAGGTGAAGGAGCGCCGCCCCACTGCACTCAGAGCAGTGGAAAAGGGAAAAATAAAATAATAACAGCAAGGTTATTATCATTTTATAGTTCGTTGCTATGGGGTTGGGTTAGGGAGGGGCTGTTGGCTCAGGGAGGAGGAGTGGGCTGTGCACACTAAGTGCACTCAACTGCTTGGTCAGCCGTCTCAGGCCGGCCAAACAGTCATGCGCGCTTTGCATGTTCCGCACCCAGGCTGCGTTACCGCCTGGGTGGGGAACATGCACAAGCTGCCTGTCCCATCTGACCGCTGAACCAAGTTGCTCAGACCAATCACAATGCTGCATTGCAGCGTTGTAATTGGTTCAGGGGAGCCTGTGTGCTTTCAGACTCTTCAGCAATGATGGAGGAGAGACCAGAGGCGCAACTAGAGCCAAATTTCGGGGGAGGGGGGCTGAGCAAAGATTTCGGGGGGGGCTGAACTTTAAGCAATAGGCAGAGTGGAGCTGCAGGGGCTCTTAGAAGGGGTGAAACAACAGCGAGGCCTCATTAACATGCAAATGGTCTTTTAAAGACCTGTGAAGTGCTCGGGTGCGGCTGCTTTTTTGCCCAGGAAGGTGTCTCATCCCGGGCTGCCACACACGACGGGGGGGGGCTGAAGCCCTGTGAGTCCAATGGGTGTTGCACGCCTGGGCGAGACACACGTGGGCACGGCATGAAGAGGTAAGTGTTTTTTTTTTTTTTTTTAATTGTGCACCCATTACCCCCATCCCACCCTACCTCCCCCCACCCCTGTTCCCTGCCAGCCGCCAATGGGCGATAGTTAGGAAACACATGCACTGTTATGGAGTAAGTAGTGCTTGAAAAGGAATCATTGGAAGCAGAGATGTCAGCCAATCAAATCGGCGGTTAGGAGGCACTGTTCCATGGGAGAGTCACCCATAAGGTTCACAAGTTGAGACACCAATAAGAAGCAGGCAAATGCGAGTGACAGGACTCCCATCTAAGTACTGGTAAGCCACAATATGGCTCACAACAGTGTTTGCACTGTTTAGTAGGCTCGTCCTAAAGAAAAATCTATTGTCATGCGTGGTAAATAAAAGGCTTTAAAAAATCCCTGTGCTAACCGAACTCGGATAGAGGAAAGCCAGAGTTGGTGTTACCTGGATTTGAAATCTTGGGTGATTATTTAAAAAATGTAAAAAAATTGAAAAGCCATGCAATTTTAGCATTACTAAAAAAAACACAACAAAATATACCAAAAATAAAAACCGTTCTTTGTCAAAATATAAAAAAATAGCGTCACCACACAGGAGGGTGGGGGCATAATTCAAAAGCAACGAAACATACACGGTATTTGAATAGTCTAATATTTGTTCAGAGGTTGCGAAAAATTTTGAGGCTCATAAGTGCATGCCAATACGGATTAAACTAGACAGTTTTCACTGCAGGCCTTTCGGGGAAATTATCATTAGATGTAGCAAAAATCCCTTGGTCAGAATTCTGGCTCTGTCCGCTGGGCAGTGTTTAGCAGCCAAAGTGCACGTCCGTGCTTTCCTGTTGCATTAGAAGGTAGCTGCGGGCAAAGAATGTCGATAAAAATCATTTTCTTTTCCTGCAAGCTTCTCCATGATGTTACATTGTTTGCCTAGAAAACAATGAGCGGCTCATTAAGCGTGGAATAAAGAACTGAAATACTGGCAAGTTCGAAAGGGAGCAGCCTCTTAACTTCATTTTCTTAAAATAGATAACAGAGAACATTATATTATTAATAGTGGACTTGGTCTGGAACAAAATGTTAAGACCCAGAGGTGGCCACAAAATAATTAATCTACAGAATCTCTCAGTCAAATATTTATCAAACAGCATTTTCTTCACTTACATGTTTTATTGAAGATCCGATTGTTGGGAGCTGTCCATTGCTTTTTGTTGCATTTAGTGTTGATAAAAACATTTCAGAGATGGTGGGAGCCGCCCTAGCCCTTTTCAATCTAATGTATATCCGCCGATTTACAAATTAATTAATGCCACCGTGAGGACGGGCGGGGCCGTGGAGGGGGCGGACCTCGTGCTGAGAGCTACATAAGAGGTGCTGTGCCCCTCACCAAGACCCCACGACCCTCCCATTTTTTTCTTAAAAGGGTCATGGGGGCTGCCGCCATGTCCTAGGGCAGAGGTATTCAAACTTTTGTAGGCTGAGCCCTCCCAGTTGATTTTTTAAAAATGTCAGGACCCCCACCACCGGACAGAAATTTCTGGAATCTAGTACACCACATTATCGACCGCCCCCCTCATATCCCAGGCCATATCCGGCAAATAATGTCCAACACAATAAGTGTGTTTAGTTAACTGCAGGTTTGTGAGTGGTTGTGGTTAAATGACAGAGGCTTATTACACAGCTCAAAACTCAATCTTCCAGCAGGCGTTACATCACACACACATTATATAAAGACAATGACTCATATAAATATGAAAGTCAATGTACTTAAGATAATGGGGCTACAAAGTGTAATCATTCTTTCATCCATCAATCAGTCTTTAACCATTCATTCATTTCACCATGTCCTTCCATCTGTGTGCCCATCCATGGCCACACATATTCAATCATTTGCAAACCTATCCATCATATCTCCTTCAATCCAACATTTAACTCATCCATCCCTCCATACACCCTTTCACCCTATCATCCGTATACGCATCCATCCAACCAGCCATTTACCCTTTCACCCATTTCACAAGAATTATGAGCTAAGCTTTCGTATGCTGGTCTGAGGGCTTAGTTTTCTCTGGGACTAAAAACTTTCGGGTGTTTTTTCAAACACCTGCAGGACACTTGCATCAGCCTTTGCCTCACATACCTCCCAAGAGCACTTGTCGAAGTAGTGCATCGACTGTCCTGATCCTGAGGTCACTGTAAACAATTGCCTGAAAGTACTTAACTGCCACAAAAGTAGTCATGACACAGAACATCCCTTTGGAAACACCTTGCCCCCATGATCCAGCCCTTCAACTACACCTGCTGAGTGAACCAGAACATGGTAAAGGTGGAATGTATGCTGCACCTGGTTGTTTCAGCAGCTTCACTGCATCCCCCTACCCGATTTAGGTTCATGTATTTTCACTGTTCAGTTTTGATGGGAGATGTACTCATTCATTGAGTGATTATGCTTCAGGCCGTGATAGGTTGTCAGTCAGCCTGTATGGACACTCTTCTTTTGACCACCTCCTTAAGGTGTGAAATGATTAACTCACTCAACAAGCAGACATCAAAATGTCCTTCAGCCGACCTTTGGCCATTTCCTGCCCCAATTTCTTTCTAACTATAACTTGCTCATCCTTTACCCATCTCAGTTTTTCGCCCCAATGCTTTCATGAACGCACTTTGGAAGTTGGGTAAAATCCAATGCTTCCCATTCCTATCCAGAAAATGGAACAGTCCCTACCTACATTATACACCCAGACTAAGCATCTTAACTTCACCAGACCTGGGGCGTAAAACAGGCCCCTGCAAATCCTGCGGCGCAACGGGCCCCTCATCCAATTAGGTGGCGCCCCATTCAGTCCAAGACCAATAAGCATATGTGAAACTCTTGGGCCCCTCCACACATTCTGCAGGGGGGGCATCTTTTGTTTTATGCCACTTCACCAAGCACTGAGGGGCCGATTCTGATCCGGCTCGGAAGGGCACCGAACGTGATCCGGCCGGAAAAACTACGAGCCGTACGTGTGTTTTCCGCCCGACTCGTACAGCTGTACGAGTCAGCCAGTACGATGCGAGCTACATGAAATTCACCGACGAGTCGTTTCCGGGTCCGAACCACTCCGTATGTCTCGGTCGTAAGCTAATCGTGGCGTGCAAAGGATGCGATTCACAACCGAGCCAGTACGACGCACGCGTTGGACAGCCTGTGCGAGCCGGAGTGTCTGGCTCGCAAAAGCTCCCGGAGTCGGACTTTGGAGGTCCGCGTCGGACCCCCCGACACCCGCAGCCATATGACTCGCACACAGGGGGTGACACATGGGACTCCCCCACACAGGCATGTACGGCGCGGATGGCACCGACGTGTACCCACTGTAGGGGGCACACTTGTTCGAGACGTACCCATTCAGTCAATGGGAGCGCATGTATACGTCGTACAACTGGCTCCCATTGACTTCTATGGTAGACCGACCGAACTGAGTCCGACTGCACACGTGCGCATCGTACTCGCTCGGTCGGACTGTAGGGGTCCGGCTCGGTCGGAAAACACTCTGGATCTGACTCGGTCGGAGTACTTTCCGACCCGGATCGGAATCAGCCCCTTAGAAACGGGGGCAGACAGTCATTTCAGCTGCAGTAGGAGGCAGGGAGTCTCCTCTGCCATGAAACAGAACACAAAGGAACAGACCATCCACTGTAGACTATCTCTTCGTTAGCTTTCGGTTTCATAGCGGAGGAGACTCCCTGCCTCCCACTGCAGCTGAAGCATTTCAGCTCTAGCAATTAACCCATTCCTAGGACGATTAGCTCTTCCCAGAAGGGAGGCAAAGTTTACCTTGAAATTAAAAAAGCATGGGCACGTCGTGACCCATCCCTTTCCCCTCCAACCTCCATGACTGCCGAACCCCCTTCACGTCCCCCCACTCCCCTATTCTATTACAAAAGCACATTCCACTTACCTGTTCGTGATCTTCCAAGGTGTCAAGAGACCAGCAAACTCCTTCACTGCGCGGCGGTAAAACCAGGAAAGCCTCCATAGCACACAAAGCAGAATCAAGGCAGAAAAGGCAGCAAGCACGAAGCAAACAGCAGGAATGTAGAAAGAAGTAGGTGTATGCAGGAGTTATTTGCACGTAAATTTCGCGGCACTTCCTGCCATCCATGCTGCTGCCTCCTCATTGGTGGAACGTCAGTGGTGACGTTCCTATGTGTTGATTGGCTGCTGTTCCGGAGCTGCCCAATCTAACATCCCCATTTGAAATGGGTAAAGAAATACCGGAAGCAAAACAACTTGCGACGTGGGAAACAATGGTTAGAGTTTAGAGTGAAGTGCGTGTCCCCCCTGAGGTGGCGTCACGCCCCCCTAGGGGGGCGCACCCCACAGATTGAAGAACACTGTCCTAGGGTGTTTTCACACCTCTTAATGGACATCAGATGGTTACTGCTTCAGAAAACGAGCTGAAAATCCGCTGTTTACAGAGGTTTTCAGCTCATTATCCCTGCCACCGTGTGATTTCGGCCCCTCACCGGGTGACCCTGTGAAGGAAGGCGAAATAGTGTGACACAGAGTAGCACCATGTGAGCTGTCAAGTCTGTAATTATAGCAAACAAAAAGTATTGGATGGAAGGCTTGAATTGATCTGAGACACTGTTAATTACTGTGAGTGCATTCTAGTATGCCATTTTTAGATCTAGCCTGCGACTGCGCATGCTCCGCATTTGCTCTTGCTTGCTAGAGATATTGTATACAACGAAGGGCTTGCGGCCGACTCGTTGCTTACCATTTGTTGGCTTCAGTGTCACTCTTACTTGCTGCCGTCTACTTGTCCAGCGTGTTTCGGCTTAATTTCCTCTTCTTCGCATGGACCAACTACTGATTGCTTCAGCATGATTGATGGCCTTCTGCTGATCGCACTATAATTGAGGTACTATTTTCATTTTTTCTTCTTCCCCTGTTGAACTCCATGTTGCTTTTCCCCTTGATTTTCTTTTTGTCCCATTGCTCTTTCTCTGCCACCCTCCCACTCGTTGTCAGTGTTGTCTGTTCCTTTCCACCTTCCCTCCTGTTATATGTATTGCTCAACGCCACATGCCATAAGAAACAAAAAGCACTATGATCCGGTAAGTGCTGGCCGCTTCCTAAAGCATTTTTCATTTATAGGTTTCAGCCCTGCTTTACAATATGGCTTAAAGGCGTTGGCAAAGCAATAGCTCTTGCATAGGCAAGACCTAATGCTTCGCCAATGCTTGCTAGGTTTAGTTTCGCAGCGCTGTTGACTTTCCACCTTTTGTGACCACCAGAAAAAAGCTTTCAGAAAAACTAAGAGAGGGGCTTGTGCTTTGTCCACGTGTTGGTGTTCTTGAGGACAGCGTTTGAGCAGAAGTTGTGTGCTTCTACTGGAAAATAGTGCTTGTATTGCACTTTTTTGACTTGTCAGAAAGCTTATGCCCAATACAGAAGGACTGTGTTGGTTATGATGATAAATCAACCATCAAGGCTACAAGAAAAACATGTTTGTTATGGAAAGTTGAGATGAAGGCAGTAGGCCTGTACCATCAGGTGAGCAGTCAAAATATCGAAAATAAAATATCTACCTACACTAATATTGAGTTTTAAATATCGAAGGGACAGAATATCGATGTCAATAATATCTATGGACAGAATATCGACCCTAAGGTAAGTATTTTTATATCGATATTAGTAATATCGAAGTTAGTAATATCGATATCAAATATATCGATGTTACTAATATTGATGTTACTAATATCCATATTTATATTATTGTTATGTATTTTATTATGTATTTAATATGCATGTGTTATATGTTTTTTGTTAAGTGTTCTACTAGTTTTAAAATATATGTATACAATTTTTATATGTTAATAATGGTTTTTTAAGTCAATTTTGTGTTTTAGTACTGTAGCGGGTTGTGGGTTTATAGGGAATAGGGTGGGAAGTAATTTAATTATATGAAATTAATTATACATTTTTAGGAATTATAAGCTAATTTTAATTAATTTTTGCGTTTAAGTTCTGTAGCGGGTTGTGGGTTTATAGGGGAATAGGGTGGGAAGTAATTTAATTGTAATTAAGTAATAATTTATTTTCATTTATTGGTATTGATAATTATATTATTGTTAATTAAGTATTAATTGGTAATTAATTTTTATTAATTGGTAATTAGTTTTTCTTAATTGATTAATTGATAATTATGTTAAGTGTATTATTTTACTATTGGAGTGTGTCGTGCGTTTATAGGGGAATAGTGTTGGAAGTAATTGAAATATAATTAAGTAATTATTAAATTTGTTGTTGGGTATTGATAATTAATTAATTGGACATTAATTATTAATTGGTAAATATTTAGAATTATAATATTTTGGTTATGAAAAATAATGTATTGTTGATTAATCATTAATTGTGAATTAAATATGATTAAATATTATGTATTGATATTTCTAATTAATATAATAATAAGTAATTATTAACTGGTAAATAATGTTTAATAATTATTATTTTGGGGTATAAAAAATATTTGATAGTTCAATATTTTTTAATTGGTAATTAATGTTTCATAATTATTATTTTGTGGTATAATTTATTTTTAATTGTTCAATATTTTTTAATTGGTAATTACTGTTTAATAATTCATATGTTTTGGGTTATGAAAAATATTTTATTGTTTAATATTTATTATTTGTTAATTAATAATGATTAATTATTATTTATTGGTATTTATTATTAATTTATTATTGATTAATTATTCATTGGTAGTTATGTTTGTAATAATTATTTATTGGTATTTATAATTAAATCACTAATTATTTTAAATAATTATTATATTTATAAGTATGTTATTTTTAACTTTTACGCTATCCAACACTTTCCCTACTGTTGCACTCTCTGGAGTGGGAATAGTAATTTTTACCCCTATGCTATTCCAACACTTTCCCTACTGTTGCACTCTCTGGAGTGGGAATAGTAATTGTTACCCCTTCGCTATCCAACACTTTCCCTACTGTTGCACTCTCTGGAGTTGGAATGGTAATTTTTACCCCTACGCTATCCAACACTTTCCCTACTGTTGCACTCTCTGGAGTGGGAATAGTAATTTTTACCCCTACGCTATCCAACACTTTCCCTACTGTTGCACTCTCTGGAGTTGGAATGGTAATTTTTACCCCTACGCTATCCAACACTTTCCCTAATGTTGTAGTCTCTGGAGTGGGAATTGTAATTTTTACCCCTACGCTATCCAACACTTTCTCTACTGTTGCACTCTCTGGAGTTGAAATAGTAATTTTTACCCCTACGCTATCCAACACTTTTCCTATTCTTGCACTGTCTGGAGTGGGAATTGTAATTTTTACCCCTATGCTATCCAACACTTTCCCTACTGTTGCACTCTCTGGAGTTGGAATAGTAATTTTTAGCCCTACGCTACCCAACATTTTCCTTACTGTTGTGTTTTTTGGGAGCTGGAGTAGTAGTTTTATTGTCTGTGCTATTTAATATTTTTTGTATTATTTTAGTTAATGTAATATATAATTAATTTTAACAATATTCAAATTAAATGTAATTTTTTAAATGTGTTAATTATTTAATGTTTATTCATGTTATTGTTTTATGTGTATGATGTATTTGTCATTTATAATAATTTTTAATAATTCAGAAGTTTTTAAAACAATTATTAAAACTGATCATTAAGTAAGTATATATATGATATATTATATGTATATGTTTAATTAATGTTTTATTAAATTATATATATTAATTATAAATCTTAAACATTATAAAATATATTTAATTATGTTTATTTTATTTATAAGTATTATTTGGTTTCTTTTACATATTTGTTCCTTACTAAAAAATACCCTATATTTTTAATAACGATATTTTTGACATTTTATATTTTATTTTCGATATTTTTGTACTTACCATGTTGTAGATAGGATGTTGATATTCTTGACATCGATATTTTTGCTCCGATATTTTTGTAGGTCGATTTTTTGACCTTCGATATTTTGTCAGTGATCCGTACCATCAATATGACAATAGTACAAAGATATCTACAATAATTAAGCATAGTGCCTCCATCAACCATCTGTGGGGCCGATTCCGATCCTGGAGAAACCGGGTACGAACCGTCGGACGGAGCGTTTTCTCCGTCCGACCCGTACCCGGTAGAAATACCTTACAAACATGCAAGTACGATTCGCAGGCAAACACCATTTGCGTACGAATCGTAAAAAACACCGACCCATCAAAAAATACCCACAATTCTGATCTGGGACACCGCGGACGTGACGTCCGGACGGAGTCAGGCAGCGTTTCACGAACCAGCAAGTACGATTCGTGCCGACGTCACTCCGCACGGACAATGTTTTACGGGAGCCAAAAACTGCCAGGAAATCAGGACGATGCGCACAAGGAGCACCTGTACGCGACGGACAGCCATGGACCCCAACCTACGTGTCATCCCGGCCCTCATTGCAGTCCACCTGGTGTACAGGAACCGACGCAGACGCCGCAGAAGGTCAGAACAACACCCAGGGGCAAAGGGGGGGGGCAGGGGCAGGAAACATAACCCCCACCCCAAGTCCAAAATCAAACATGCCATGTACATACCTGACCCCCAGGGCCTGGTCACTTCGGGGGTGGGGGCGTCTCCACCAAGGCCTGCGTCCGCCACAACGGAAGTCAACATGGACGCGAACCGGCAACACAACAATTGCGGGACGCACCGGACCCACGCCTTAAGAGCGTGGGTAAGGGTCGTATCACGCCCACCCCTACGTCACCCCAACAATGACGGGACGGCCCGTACCCACGTCCCAAAGGCATGGGTAAGGGCAGTACCGACATTCTTGGGGTGACGTAGGGGTGGGCATGGTACGACCCGTACCCACGTCCTAAAGGCATGGATATGGTGCCTACCCCTACGGCACCCCAACAATGGCGGTACGGCCCGTACTCACGTCCCAAAGGCATGGGTATGGGCCGTACCGACATTCTTGGGGTGACGTAGGGGTGGGCGTGGTACGACCCATACCCACGTCCGAAAGGCATGGGTACGGGCCGTACCGCCATTCTTGGGGTGACATAGGGGTGGGCGTGGACGACCCGTACCCACGTCCTAAAGGCATGGGTACGGTGCGTACCCCTACGGCACCCCAACAATGGTGGTACGGCCCGTACCCACGCCCCCAGAGCGTGGGTATGACCAGTACCACCCGTACCCCTACGTCACCGCCACAATGGTGGTACGGCCCGTACCCATGCCCCCAGAGCGTGGGTACGGCCCGTACCACGCGTACCCCTACGTCACCCCAACAATGGGGGTACGACCCGTACCCATGCCTCAAGGACTTGGGTACAGCTCGTACCAGGCATACCCCTACATCACCACTGCAATGGTGGTACGGGCCGTACCCAGGCCGTAGGACGTGGGTAGGGGTCGTACCACACCAGTGGACAGACACATAGGGGTGTGTGGCCACCAGCCCCAGCAGTGCCCAGAGATAGGAGGGGTGGGTGCCTATCCCTCGCAGAAGTGCCCAGACACAGGAGGGGTGGGTGCCTATCACTCCCAGCAGTGCCCAGACATAGGAGGGGTGGGTGCAGAGTCCCCCCAGCAGTGCCCAGACACAGGAGGGGTGGGTGCCTATCACTCCCAGCAGTGCCCAGACATAGGAGGGGTGGGTGCAGAGTCCCCCCAGCAGTGCCCAGACACAGGAGGGGTGGGTGCAGAGTCCTCCCAGCAGTGCCCAGACACAGGAGGGGTGGGTGCCTTTCACTCCCAGCAGTGCCCAGACATAGGAGGGGTGGTTGCAGAGTCCCCCCAGCAGTGCCCAGACATAGGAGGGGTGGGTGCAGAGTCCTCCCAGCAGTGCCCAGACATAGGAGGGGTGGGTGCCTATCACTCCCAGCAGTTCCCAGACACAGGAGGGGTGGGTGCAGAGTCCTCCCAGCACTGCCCAGACACAGGAGGGGTGGGTGCCTATCACTCCCAGCAGTGCCCAGACATAGGAGGGATGGGTGCAGAGTCCTCCAAGCAGTGCCCAGACACAGGAGGGGTGGGTGTCTATCACTCCCAGCAGTGCCCAGACACAGGAGGGGTGGGTGCAGAGTCCTCCCAGCAGTGCCCAGACACAGGAAGGGTGGGTGCAGAGTCCACCCAGCAGTGCCCAGACACAGGAGGGGTGGGTGCAGAGTCCCCCCAGCAGTGCCCAGACATAGGAGGGGTGGGTGCAGAGTCACCCCAGCAGTGCCCAGACACAGGAGGGGTGGGTGCAGAGTCCTCCCAGCAGTGCCCAGACACAGGAGGGGTGGGTGCAGAGTCCTCCCAGCAGTGCCCAGACACAGGAGGGGTGGGTGCCTATCACTCCCAGCAGTGCCCAGACATAGGAGGGGTGGGTGCAGAGTCCCCCCAGCAGTGCCCAGACACAGGAGGGGTGGGTGCCTATCACTCCCAGCAGTGCCCAGACACAGGAGGGGTGGGTGCCTATCACTCCCAGCAATGCCCAGACATAGGAGGGGTGGGTGCAGAGTCCCCCCAGCAGTGCCCAGACATAGGAGGGGTGGGTTCAGAGTCCCCCCAGCAGTGCCCAGACACAGGAGGGGTGGGTGCCTATCACTCCCAGCAGTGCCCAGACATAGGAGGGGTGGGTGCAGAGTCCCCCCAGCAGTTCCCAGACACAGGAGGGGTGGGTGCAGAGTCCTCCCAGCAGTGCCCAGACACAGGAGGGGTGGGTGCCTATCACTCCCAGCAGGGCCCAGACATAGGAAGGGTGGGTGCAGAGTCCCCCCAGCAGTGCCCAGACATAGGCGGGGTGGGTGCAGAGTCCCCCCCGCAGTGCCCAGACACAGGAGGGTTGGGTGCAGAGTCCTCCCAGCAGTGCCCAGACACAGGAGGGGTGGGTGCAGAGTCCTCCCAGCAGTGCCCAGACACAGGAGGTGTGGGTGCCTATCACTCCCAGCAGTGCCCAGACATAGGAGGGGTGGGTGCAGAGTCCCCCCAGCAGTGCCCAGACACAGGAGGGGTGGGTGCCTATCACTCCCAGCAGTGCCCAGACACAGGAGGGGTGGGTGCAGAGTCCTCCCAGCAGTGCCCAGACACAGGAGGGGTGGGTGCCTATCACTCCCAGCAGTGCCCAGACATAGGAGGGGTGGGTGCAGAGTCCTTCCAGCAGTGCCCAGACACAGGAGGGGTGGGTGCCTATCACTCCCAGCAGTGCCCAGACATAGGAGGGGTGGGTGCAGAGTCCCCCCAGCAGTGCCCAGACACAGGAGGGGTGGGTGCCTATCACTCCCAGCAGTGCCCAGACATAGGAGGGGTGGGGGCAGAGTCCTCCCAGCAGTGCCCGGACACAGGAGGGGTGGGTGCCTATCACTCACAGCAGTGCCCAGACATAGGGGGGGTGGGTGCAGAGTCCCCCCAGCAGTGCCCAGACACAGGAGGGGTGGGTGCCTATCAGTCCCAGCAGTGCCCAGACATAGGAGGGGTGGGTGCAGAGTCCTCCCAGCAGTGCCCAGACACAGGAGGGGTGGGTACCTATCACTCCCAGCAGTGCCCAGACACAGGAGGGGTGGGTGCAGAGTCCACCTAGCAGTGCCCAGACACAGGAGGGGTGGGTGCAGAGTCCTCCCAGCAGTGCCCAGGCACAGGAGGGGTGGGTGCCTATCACTCCCAGCAGTGCCCAGACATAGGAGGGGTGGGTGCAGAGTCGCCCCAGCAGTGCCCATACATAGGAGGGGTGGGTGCAGAGTCCCCCAGCAGTGCCCAGACACAGGAGGGGTGGGTGCAGAGTCCTCCCAGCAGTGTCCAGACACAGGAGGGGTGGGTGCAGAGTCCTCCCAGCAGTGCCCAGACACAGGAGCGGTGGGTGCCTATCACTCCCAGCAGTGCCCAGACATAGGAGGGGTGGGTGCAGAGTCCCCCCAGCAGTGCCCAGACACAGGAGGGGTGGGTGCAGAGTACTCCCAGCAGTGCCCAGACACAGGAGGGGTGGGTGCAGAGTCCCCGCAGCAGTGCCTAGACACAGGAGGGGTGGGTGCAGAGTCCTCCCAGCAGTGCCCAGACACAGAAGGGGTGGGTGCCTATCACTCCCAGCAGTGCCCAGACATAGGAAGGGTGGGTGCAGAGTCCCCCCAGCAGTGCCCAGACACAGGAGGGGTGGGTGCAGAGTCCTCCCAGCAGTGCCCAGACACAGGAGGGGTGGGTGCAGAGTCCCCCCAGCAGTGCCCAGACACAGGAGGGGTGGGTGCCTATCACTCCCAGCAGTGCCCAGACATAGGAGGGGTGGGTGCAGAGTCCCCCCAGCAGTGCCCAGACACAGGAGGGGTGGGTGCCTATCACTCCCAGCAGTGCCCAGACATAGGAGGGGTGGGTGCAGAGTCCTCCCAGCAGTGCCCAGACACAGGAGGGGGTGGGTGCCTATCACTCCCAGCAGTGCCCAGACATAGGGGGGGTGGGTGCAGAGTCCCCCCAGCAGTGCCCAGACACAGGAGGGGTGGGTGCCTATCAGTCCCAGCAGTGCCCAGACATAGGAGGGGTGGGTGCAGAGTCCTCCCAGCAGTGCCCAGACACAGGAGGGGTGGGTACCTATCACTCCCAGCAGTGCCCAGACACAGGAGGGGTGGGTGCAGAGTCCTCCCAGCAGTGCCCAGACACAGGAGGGGTGGGTGCAGAGTCCTCCCAGCAGTGCCCAGGCACAGGAGGGGTGGGTGCCTATCACTCCCAGCAGTGCCCAGACATAGGAGGGGTGGGTGCAGAGTCCCCCCAGCAGTGCCCAGACATAGGAGGGGTGGGTGCAGAGTCCCCCCAGCAGTGCCCAGACACAGGAGGGGTGGGTGCAGAGTCCTCCCAGCAGTGCCCAGACACAGGAGGGGTGGGTGCAGAGTCCTCCCAGCAGTGCCCAGACACAGGAGGGGTGGGTGCCTATCACTCCCAGCAGTGCCCAGACATAGGAGGGGTGGGTGCAGAGTCCCCCCAGCAGTGCCCAGACACAGGAGGGGTGGGTGCAGAGTCCTCCCAGCAGTGCCCAGTGTTGGACAGGCCACATGAAGGGCTTGCTCCCCCCCCGCATGACAGGGCCCGAGCCCCGGCCCTCCAGGTGTTACCCACAGAAACAACCCGCACCCCGTCTCCAGACGGGACTCCTGCCCCCGGACATCTCTGCATCATGGGGCCGAACCACTACCGGCTCCCTCACCCGGCCCGGCCGCCATCTTGGACACTGCACCACGAGGCCGCGTGGCCTCAGCTCGACCCTAACCCTGGGCCTGGCCAGGCCCCGACATCCCGGCACCACCATCCACCCAGGAGGTGAACGGACCACTTGGCAGGTCGATGGGAGAAAGAAGTGTCTATGGCTCTCCCCCGCCAGGTGCCGATCGCCCCCCAGCTCCCCCGGGCGCTGGCTCCACCCCCCTGCTGGGTGTCTGGACTCCCTCATCCCGGACCTCCCGACCTCCAAGTGCGAGGGTCCGGACATCAAAGGGCGCCAGACCTATAACTGGGGCAGCTCCAGAGCAGGAAGGCAGTTGTATCCTGGAGTCGAGAGACACCGTGAAGAACTCATCCTTGACGGACTACCGCGCTGCCGTAGCCCTGCCTTGTGAACTATCGTCCTGCCTGCTGGCGCTGCCGCGGCCTTCTGCATCCTCCATCCTCGTCGGGACCTGCTGGTGCTGCCGCGGACCGTTGTGACTACCACCTTCGTCGGGACCTGCTGGCGCTGCCGCGGACCGTTGTAACGACCACCTTCACCGGGTCCTGCTGGCGCTGCCGCGGACCGTTGTAACGACCACCTTCACCGGGACCTGCTGGCTCTGCCGCGGCCCGTCCATCTAGAACACCGAGCTCGAGGATTGTGAGCTATTCATCATATCATCGTATCTACCAGATTGGTAACAAGACTGTCCCGCTACCCCCTTTCCCAACCAAGAGACTAGAATCGAGGGGACCCCTGAGTCCAGACCTCCTTGTACCATTCTATCGTACCTAAGAGATCGCTTATAAAAGAACGTTAAACCTTATCCTTGTGTGGTGTACATCTGTGGGGGGGAAGTTACTCATCTGTACGATCGCTGGAGACGGCTCTCCCCGGAGACCTCTCCCCTTGTCCTCGGCCGACCCTCCCGGTCCGTCTAACATTGGTGGCCAGCGGCGCGATCCGAATCAACGCGTAATCGTACAGAGAGTAGCTCACCCCACGACGAAACCACAATGTCAACCAAAGAGAGCGGATCCACCGAGAAATTCCAGATGGAGAAATTGGAAGAGTACAGCCATCGTGAATTGAAACAATTCTGCATTGAACTAGGCATTGCTACCACCGGCCTGAGTACCAAAGACGATTTCAAGCACGCCATTGAGTCGTGGGCAGAAACCGGGGCCGCCAGATCCCCGGACCAAAACATTGCAGCATCAGAGAGGAACACCACGGCTCCCGAAGAGCGAAGAACGGGCCTCTCGCAGGAAGAGATCCAAGAGAGAGAAAAAAACAGACTACATGAGTTAGAAATGGCACGGCTCAAAATGGACGGTGAACTAAAATTAGCCGAACAAAAACTGAACCTAGAGCATCTGCGGCTCCGAGAAGAACGGGAAGAAAAACAGAGGCAGAGAGAGCTCGAAGAAAAGAGATTAGCATACGAACACGAGCGCAAACTGGCAGAAATAGACCTACGGAAGCAGAACAAAGAACTGGAGGTGCCCGAGCGACCGCGCACCCCGGGAGCGACAGAAAAGAAAGTCCACATCCCCAAGGATGTCGTTCGAGAGTATGTCCGAGAGGACGACATACAACAGTGGTTCAAGGCCTACGAGATCGCCATGACCTCCCACCGGATCGATCGAAGTGACTGGGGAGCCGGTCTATGGGGGAGGTTCGTCAATGAAGGCCGCGATGCCCTGTTACAGCTCCCAGACCATCAGATGTCATCCTATGACCACATGAAGGCTGCCCTCCTCACCCGATATGGGCTCACACCCGAAATGTACCGCCAGAGGTTCCGAGACTGCACCCGGATCCCGGGTACAACTTGGGTGGAATATGTCAACTATTTCAGCCGAGCCTTCGAGGGTTGGATCAAGGGAAGCCACGTAACGACCTACGAGCAACTTTTTAATCTCATGGTGTGGGAGCACCTCTCTAACAACTGCTTCGTCGAGCTCAGGCAGCACCTCCTGGACAGTAAATTGACTGACCCACGGCAACTCGCCGCCGAAGCTGACCGGTGGGAAAGCACCCGAGTGGGCCGGAGAGGGCCGCACGAACAGAACCGGAACAACCAAGGTCAGCACCGTCCCCGAGGAGGGGGAGGAGGCCAGGGACGAGGAAGAGACATCGTCCCGGCCGCTCCCGCTGCCAGCACCCCGCCCCCGGCCAGCCGGGGCCACCCCCCGATGCGCCCGGGGTTCCGAGCCAATGTCACGTGTCACCGATGCCAGCGAGTCGGCCACTACGCCAATGACCCGAACTGTCCACAGAACCAAACTCCGAGACCCCGCCAGGTAGCTGCCGCCGCCCTGGGGGAGAACAAATCTCCGAAGAACAGGAAGAATACGAGCAGGAACAACAAGAGTGGGAACCGGCCGCCATGGTTCTAGCGTGCCTAGGGGGAAGAGACATGGTCCCGCGGGCTCCCCTACCCGCCAACACCAGAAAATATAGTCAGTGGGTGAACATTAATGGACGCCGGGCCGAAGCACTACGTGACACGGGGGCCAGTGTGACGGCCGTCCGCTGTCACCTGGTAAAACCAGAGCAGATCCTGCCGAACATTCTCTGCCCCGTCCGTTCAGCTGACAATTCGGAGAGTCTATGTCGGATGGCCTGCGTCCCCTTCGAATGGGGAGGAGTCTCCGGCATGTTGAAGGTAACGGTCCGAGATGATGCCCCCGTGGACTGTCTCCTGGGGAATGATCTTGAGAGTTCCCCGTGGGCCGCCGTAGAAAGAAGAGAGCACCTGGGGATGTTGGGCCTCCCGGACTGGGCGTGCGTAACCACCCGGTCCATGGCCGCCCGTGCCATCCCACGACCAGAAGAACCAGAATGGCCAGCACCTCCTCCCCCGATCGATCCAGTAGAGGACACCGACCATACCGACCCCCCAGAGCAAACCCCCGAAGGGCTCGCTCAGCCCCAGGACCTTCCCAACCTGGCTCAGTGGCGTCAAGAAGGGGGGCCCACCCAGGAACAGTTCCGTCAAGAACAGAAGACCTGTCCCTCCCTCGAGGGACTCCGCCAGCAAGCCCTCGCCCAGAGCGCAGGGGACACCACCGGAGCCCATTGGATCTATTGGGACAACGACCTATTGTACAGTGAACAGAGAATCGCGGAGTTAGGGGCCAGTCGAGTGCTGGTGGTGCCCCTCCGTTTTAGAGACTTCCTGTTAAATTTGGCCCACGATGTCCCTCTGGCTGGACACCTGGGCCAGGACAAAACCTACAGTCGCCTGGTGACCCACTTTTTCTGGCCAAAGATGAGAAACGACGTCCTCAACCACTGCCGGTCCTGCCCCACGTGCCAGGCCAGCGGGAAGAGCGGCCGCAAACTCAAAGCACCTCTGCAACCCTTCCCAGTTGTCACCACCCCGTTCGAGAGGGTGGGAATAGACATTGTGGGGCCCCTGGACCCCCGTACAGCACAAGGACATCGGTTCATCCTGGTACTGGTGGACCACGCCACTCGCTACCCCGAGGATGTGCCCCTGCGAACTGTAACAGCTCCGGTGGTCGGCCGGGCCTTAATGGGGATCTTCTCCCGGGTGGGCTTCCCCCGAGAAGTCGTCAGCGACAGAGGCACAAACTTTATTTCGAAGTATATGAAGTCCCTCTGGCAACAGTGCGGGGTCACCTACCGATTCACGACCCCCTATCACCCTCAAGGAAACGGACTAGTCGAGCGGTTCAACCGCACGCTCAAGTGAATGATTGGGGGGTTGGAAGAGCCCCTCCGTCGCCAGTGGGATGTACTACTTCCGTGCCTCCTCTTCGCCTATCGAGAAGTTCCCCAGAAGTCCCTCGGCTTTAGCCCTTTCGAACTCTTGTACGGGCACCCTGTGCGAGGGCCCCTCAGCCTAGTCAAAGAAGGTTGGGAGATGGCCCCCCTAAAGACCCCTCCAGACGTCTTCAAGTACCTCCTGACCCTACGCAATCAGACCAGGCGATTCAGAGAAATGGCAAAAGCGAACCTTGAGGCCAGTCAGGAGGACATGAAAAAATGGTACGATCAAAATGCCTCCTCCATCGAATTCGAACCTGGCCAACAAGTGTGGGTGATGTCCCCCACCGAACCATGTACCTTGCAGGACAAGTGGACGGGGCCCTTCAAAGTGGTCGAACGCAAGAGCCCCGTCACCTATCTCATCGATATAGAATCTCCACGGAACCCCCTCCGGGTCCTCCACACCAACAGACTCAAACCCCACTTTGTGCGCTCGGAGCTCAGCCTCCTGATGGCTACAGACAATGGAGCGGAAGAAGACTCCGAGCCTCTCCCTGATCTCCTGAAGACTCGGGAGAAAGATGGTTCCGGGGACGGGGTCCGGCTCTCCGATGCCCTCACCCCGGAACAGCGCCAAGGCTGCCGGGACCTCCTGCTGCAGTTTGCTACCTTGTTTTCCCTCACCCCAGGGGTCACTCCCTGGTGCTTGCACGACGTGGACACTGGGGACAGTCCCCCTATCAGACACCGGGCGTACCGCGTACCAGATCGGGTACGGGCCTGCATCCAAGGGGAGGTATCAAAGATGCTCACGCTCGGGGTCATCGAGCCCTCGGACAGCCCCTGGGCCAGCCCGGTCGTGCTGGTCCCCAAAGCTGCTGCCCCCGGCACCACTCCTGAGCTCCGATTCAGCGTCGACTATCGGGGCTTGAATGCTGTCACCAGAACCGACGCTCATCCCATCCCCCGAGCGGATGAATTGATCGACCGCATGGGGGCTGCCCGCTACCTCAGCATCTTCGACCTGACAGCGGGCTACTGGCAGATCGGTCTCACACCCCGGGCCCAAGAACGATCCGCCTTTTCTACCCCCGATGGCCACTACCACTTCAAAGTCATGCCCTTCGGCATGAAGAATGCCCCAGCTACTTTTCAGCGACTGGTGAACCAGGTCTTGGCGGGGCTCGAGGAGTTCAGCGCCGCCTACCTGGACGATATCGCTGTGTACAGCCGCCACTGGTCCGACCACCTCCACCACCTCCGAGAGGTCCTGCAGGCCCTCCAACGGGCCGGCCTCACAATCAAGGCCAGCAAGTGCCAAATTGGTCAGGGGTCCGTGACCTACCTCGGACACCAGGTGGGAAGCGGTCTGGTGGCCCCTCTGCAACTCAAGATCGCTGCCATCCAGTCCTGGCAGCCCCCAGTCACGCAGACCGAGGTCCGAGCCTTCTTGGGGCTCACCGGCTACTACCGGCGGTTCATGAGGGACTATGGCAGCATTGTGGGGCCCCTCGCGGGACTCACATCCAAAAACCACCCGAAGAAGATCAACTGGACCCCAGACTGTCAAGCGGCCTTCGAGAAGCTGAAAGCCGCCATGTGCACTGCCCCTGTGCTCCAGGCCCCCAACTACAGTCGGGAATTCATCATGCAAACAGATGCCTCCGACCATGGCATCGGGGCGGTCCTCTCCCAGCTGAACTCCGAGGGACTTGACCAACCGGTGGCCTTCATCAGCAGACGCCTTCTGGCCCGAGAACAGCGCTGGAGCACCATCGAGAGGGAGGCCTTCGCAGTGGTGTGGGCCCTCAAAAAGCTCCGGCCCTATCTCTTCGGTACCCACTTCCGGGTGCAAACAGATCATCGACCCCTGCAGTGGCTAATGCAGATGCGGGGGGAAAACCCCAAACTATTGCGTTGGTCCATCTCCCTGCAGGGGATGGACTTCACTGTGGAACATCGACCGGGCCAAGACCACGCCAACGCAGATGGCCTGTCACGCTTTTTCCGCCTCTGCGAGGAGAGTCCCCAAGAGGATGGGTGACTCTCCCCGCCTTCAGCTGGGGGGGACGCATGTTGGACAGGCCACATGAAGGGCTTGCTCCCCCCCCGCATGACAGGGCCCGAGCCCCGGCCCTCCAGGTGTTACCCACAGAAACAACCCGCACCCCGTCTCCAGACGGGACTCCTGCCCCCGGACATCTCTGTATCATGGGGCCGAACCACTACCGGCTCCCTCGCCTGGCCCGGCCGCCATCTTGGACACTGCACCACGAGGCCGCGTGGCCTCAGCTCGACCCTAACCCTGGGCCTGGCCAGGCCCCGACATCCCGGCACCACCATCCACCCAGGAGGTGAACGGACCACTTGGCAGGTCGATGGGAGAAAGAAGTGTCGATGGCTCTCCCCCGCCAGGTGCCGATCGCCCCCCAGCTCCCCCGGGCGCTGGCTCCACCCCCCTGCTGGGTGTCTGGACTCCCTAATCCCGGACCTCCCGACCTCCAAGTGCGAGGGTCCGGACATCAAAGGGCGCCAGACCTATAACTGGGGCAGCTCCAGAGCAGGAAGGCAGTTGTATCCTGGAGTCGAGAGACACCGTGAAGATCTCATCCTTGACGGACTACCGGCGCTGCCGTAGCCCTGCCTTGTGAACTATCGTCCTGCCTGCTGGCGCTGCCGCGGCCTTCTGCATCCTCCATCCTCGTCGGGACCTGCTGGCGCTGCCGCGGACCGTTGTGACTACCACCTTCGTCGGGACCTGCTGGCGCTGCCGCGGACCGTTGTAACGACCACCTTCACCGGGTCCTGCTGGCGCTGCCGCGGACCGTTGTAACGACCACCTTCACCGGGACCTGCTGGCGCTGCCGCGGCCCGTCCATCTAGAACACCGAGCTCGAGGATTGTGAGCTATTCATCATATCATCGCATCTACCAGATTGGTAACAAGACTGTCCCGCTACCCCCTTTCCCAACCAAGAGACTAGAATCGAGGGGACCCCTGAGTCCAGACCTCCTTGTACCATTCTATCGTACCTAAGAGATCGCTTATAAAAGAACGTTAAACCTTATCCTTGTGTGGTGTACATCTGTGGGGGGGAAGTTACTCGTCTGTACGATCGCTGGAGACGGCTCTCCCCGGAGACCTCTCCCCTTGTCCTCGGCCGACCCTCCCGGTCCGTCTAACACCCAGGCACAGGAGGGGTGGGTGCAGAGTCCCCGCAGCAGTGCCCAGACACAGGAGGGGTGGGTGCAGAGTCCTCCCAGCAGTGCCCAGGCACAGGAGGGGTGGGTGCCTATCACTCCCAGCAGTGCCCAGACATAGGAGGGGTGGGTGCAGAGTCGCCCCAGCAGTGCCCAGACATAAGATGGGTGGGTGCAGAGTCCCCCCAGCAGTGCCCAGACACAGGAGGGGTGGGTGCAGAGTCCTCCCAGCAGTGCCCAGACACAGGAGGGGTGGGTGCAGAGTCCTCCCAGCAGTGCCCAGACACAGGAGCGGTGGGTGCCTATCACTCCCAGCAGTGCCCAGACATAGGAGGGGTGGGTGCAGAGTCTCCCCAGCAGTGCCCAGACACAGGAGGGGTGGGTGCAGAGTCCTCCCAGCAGTGCCCAGACACAGGAGGGGTGGGTGCAGAGTCCCCGCAGCAGTGCCCAGACACAAGAGGGGTGGGTGCAGAGTCCTCCCAGCAGTGCCCAGACACAGGAGGGGTGAGTGCCTATCACTCCCAGCAGTGCCCAGACATAGGAGGGGTGGGTGCAGAGTCCCCCCAGCAGTGCCCAGACACAGGAGGGGTGGGTGCAGAGTCCTCCCAGCAGTGCCCAGACACAGGAGGGGTGGGTGCAGAGTCCCCCCAGCAGTGCCCAGACACAGGAGGGGTGGGTGCCTATCACTCCCAGCAGTGCCCAGACATAGGAGGGGTGGGTGCAGAGTCCCCCCAGCAGTGCCCAGACACAGGAGGGGTGGGTGCCTATCACTCCCAGCAGTGCCCAGACATAGGAGGGGTGGGCGCAGAGTCCTCCCAGCAGTGCCCAGACACAGGAGGGGGTGGGTGCCTATCACTCCCAGCAGTGCCCAGACATAGGGGGGGGGTGGGTGCAGAGTCCCCCCAGCAGTGCCCAGACAGAGGAGGGGTGGGTGCCTATCAGTCCCAGCAGTGGCCAGACATAGGAGGGGTGGGTGCAGAGTCCTCCCAGCAGTGCCCAGACACAGGAGGGGTGGGTACCTATCACTCCCAACAGTGCCCAGACACAGGAGGGGTGGGTGCAGAGTCCTCCCAGCAGTGCCCAGACACAGGAGGGGTGGGTGCAGAGTCCTCCCAGCAGTGCCCAGGCACAGGAGTGGTGGGTGCCTATCACTCACAGCAGTGCCCAGACATAGGAGGGGTGGGTGCAGAGTCCCCCCAGCAGTGCCCAGACATAGGAGGGGTGGGTGCAGAGTCCCCCCAGCAGTGCCCAGACACAGGAGGGGTGGGTGCAGAGTCCTCCCAGCAGTGCCCAGACACAGGAGGGGTGGGTGCAGAGTCCTCCCAGCAGTGCCCAGACACAGGAGGGGTGGGTGCCTTTCACTCCCAGCAGTACCCAGACATAGGAGGGGTGGGTGCAGAGTCCCCCCAGCAGGGCCCAGACACAGGAGGGGTGGGTGCAGAGTCCTCCCAGCAGTGCCCAGGCACAGGAGGGGTGGGTGCAGAGTCCCCGCAGCAGTGCCCAGACACAGGAGGGGTGGGTGCAGAGTCCTCCCAGCAGTGCCCAGACACAGGAGGGGTGGGTGCCTATCACTCCCAGCAGTGCCCAGACCTAGGAGGGGTGGATGCAGAGTCCCCCCAGCAGTGCCCAGACACAGGAGGGGTGGGTGCAGAGTCCTCCCAGCAGTGCCCAGACACAGGAGGGGTGGGTGCAGAGTCCCCCCAGCAGTGCCCAGACACAGGAGGGGTGGGTGCAGAGTCCTCCCAGCAGTGGCCAGACACAGGAGGGGTGGGTGCCTATCACTCCCAGCAGTGCCCAGACATAGGAGGGGTGGGTGCAGAGTCCTCCCAGCAGTGCCCAGACACAGGAGGGGTGGGTGCCTATCACTCCCAGCAGTGCCCAGACATAGGAGGGGTGGGTGCAGAGTCCCCCCAGCAGTGCCCAGACACAGGAGGGGTGCGTGCAGAGCCCTCCCAGCAGTGCCCAGACACAGGAGGGGTGTGTGCCTATCACTCCCAGCAGTGCCCAGACATAGGAGGGGTGGGTGCAGAGTCCCCCCAGCAGTGCCCAGACATAGGAGGGGTGGGTGCAGAGTCCTCCCAGCAGTGCCCAGGCACAGGAGGGGTGGGTGCCTATCACTCCCAGCAGTGCCCAGACACAGGAGGGGTGGGTGCAGAGTCCTCCCAGCAGTGCCCAGACACAGGAGGGGGGGTGCAGAGTCCTCCCAGCAGTGCCCAGACACAGGAGGGGTGGGTGCCTATCACTCCCAGCAGTGCCCAGACATAGGAGGGGTGGGTGCAGAGTCCTCCCAGCAGTGCCCAGACACAGGAGGGGTGGGTACAGAGTCCCCCCAGCAGTGCCCATGGAAAGAAAAGGGTGCAGTACCCACAGATACAATGCCCACTGTTGGACAGGCCACACAGAGGGCTTGCTCCCCCCCCGCACGACAGGGCCCGAGCTCCGGCCCACCCGGCCTACCTCCGTGACAAGCCCCTGTACTCCGTCTCCCGACGGACCCTCTGCCCTCGGACCCCTACTCATCACGGGGTCCAGCCCCACCGGCTTCCCCGGCCGGGTCAAACCGCCATCTTGGGCCCTGCACCACGCGGCCGCGTGGCCTCACCTCGACCCTAACCCCGGGCCTGGCCGGCCCCGACATCCCGGCACCACCATCCACCCAGGAGGTGAGCGGACCACTTGGCAGGTCAATGGGAGAACGAAGCGTCAAGAGCTCTTCCCCCGCCAGGTGCCGATCGCCTCCAGCAGCCCCCAGGCGCTGGCTCCACCCCCTGCTGGGTGTCTGGACACCTTCATCCCGGACCCTCCGACCTCCAAGTGCGAGGGTCCGGACATCAAAGGGCACCAGCCCTATAACTAAGACAGCTCCGGAGCAGGAAGGCAGTTGTATCCTGGAGTCGAGAGACACCGAGTGAACTCAACCCTGACGGTCTACTGGCGCTGCCGTAGCCCGCTCTTGTGAACCATCGTCCTGCCTGCTGGCGCTGCCGCGGCCTTCTGCTACCTTCATCTTCCTGGGACCTGCTGGCGCTGCCGCGGCCCGTTGTAACGACCATCCTCACCGGGACCTGCTGGCGCTGCCGCGGACCGTCATCTTCCTGGGACCTGCTGGCGCTGCCGCGGCCCGTTGTAACGACCATCTTCCTGGGACCTGCTGGCGCTGCCGCGGCCCGTTGTAACGACCATCCTCACCGGGACCTGCTGGCGCTGCCGCGGACCGTCATCTTCCTGGGACCTGCTGGCGCTGCCGCGGCCCGTTGTAACGACCATCTTCCTGGGACCTGCTGGCGCTGCCGCGGCCCGTTGTAACGACCATCTTCACCGGGACCTGCTGGCGCTGCCGCGGACCGTCATCTTCCTGGGACCTGCTGGCGCTGCCGCGGCCCGTTGTAAAAACCATCCTTACCGGGACCTGCTGGCGCTGCCGCGGACCGTACCACCTAAACACCAAGCTCGAGGATTGTGAGCTCATCATCATCTCATCCGAACTACCTGATTGGTAAATAGACTGACCCGCTACCCCCTTCCCTACCTTACGAGACTCTAATCGAGGGGACCCCGGCGTCCAGACCTCCTTGTACCATTCCACCGTATCATAACTAAGTACCTATAAAGAACACTGAACCTTATCCGTGTGTGATTCCTGTCTGTGGGGGGGAAGTTACTTGTCTGTACGATCGCTGGAGACGGCTCTCCCCGGAGACCTCTCCCCCTGACCCCGGCCGGCCCTCCCGGTCCGTCTACCTTTTCTAACACCCACAATTGTCAGTCAGGTGCTCAAAGACCCTGCAGAACACGTAACACATGTGTGCGAGGCTGGGAGTACACACATGCATAGTGTGTAAAAGGGAACATGTCCACATGAAGTCATGTCAATATACTCCATACACAAGTACAGTGACCACCAAGGATGCCACTAATGATGCAGGTGGAGACATTGCCCAGCATGCATGGGCAAAGTTGAACGGATCTGTCACACACCAAGGAAATGTAGACACTGCTCAGCACAACATTTAGGAAACACCCTGCAGGGAAGATGTCAGGGGCCACAGAGGAAGGAACACACCTTGGGACAATGTCACCATGCAGTAAGAGCTGACATGAACAAAGAGATTTCGCAAATACCTTGTGATGGCACACAGATACCAGGGTCCACCCCATGAGCAGCACACCACTACATTTCCCAGACACCTAACACATTATCACCACCCCAAATCATGGAGCAGCACCAACAACAGCAATACCAGAAAAGCAGTAGTGTTCAAAGGAAAAAAAACATTGCTTTATTCAGCATGAAAAAAAATGGTTAATAAAAGTTCAATATGTACAAGGCCCATAGGGCAGTCCATAGTCCAATTCCTGGTGGGGGACACATAGGGACGCGTGTCCCCTAGCTTGCCTGCACAGTTCATGCCTCCTTAGCTTCCACAGGGGGGAGCATCATGTGGGGGGGGAAGGACCAGACACCGCAGGGACAGGAGGGGCAAGGGTAGGTGTTGTGGGTGCAGGGACGGAGGACTCCACCACAGGGGGTGGGGCAGCGCCAAAGGTGATGGTGAGAATGGCGCTGCACACGGTTGCAAGGTCCCCCAGCGTCTCCCCTGCACCCGAAGCGTGTCTTCCGTTTTCCCCCCGACCCAGTGGGTGTGCCTACTTCACCCTGTGTGTGCGTGACAGGAGGTGTGCGCTTGGCCTTCCCTGGTGGTGCCTGTGTCTGGTGGGGTGTGTGCATGGGGACGTCTGGGTGTGCTTGGGACAGGCATGGGAGTGGAAAGTGTGGATGGTGCAGGGGTAGGGGGGGGACGCAGCGCTGCAGGAGACCCACTGCTGCAGTCAGTGTCGAGTCTATGGACCTCAGCAACTGGCGTTGGTCAGACTGCGCAGCTGAGATGCCCTCCATATATGCCTCCATCTGGGTGAGCACACAGGTGTGGCCATGGAGGACATTAAGCATCGCAGTCTGACCAACCTGCAACTGGCGCAGGATGTCCACAGACTCGGCATTCGCGGCAGCAGGGGAGACAGGGGCAGGGGGTGCGGTGCCTGGCAAGAAGGAGACACGTGGTGACCTAGCACGGCGGGAAGGGACCCGAGCAAGTGGGAGGCCGGTGATGGTAATGGAGGGGGCGGGCAGAGATTGAGCACTGCTTTCAGCTGTGGGAGCTGCCTCTGCCCCCTCTGGGAGCTCAGCCTCGGACCCGTCAGCGTCATAGTCGGTGGTGGGACTGGACAGGTCCTCCGCTGTACTCCCCTTGGCCTCCGTGCCACTTGATTCGCCAGACAAGACAGCACTGGTACTCGATCCCTCCTCACGGTCCGTGCCAGTGTCTCCCTCGGAGTCCCCCGACGATGCTGTGGGCAAGGTGAAGAGACAGGAAATAATCAGGCACCTGGATACATATGTCACATGAGTCAAATCTACATAGGTCACAGTGCATAGCCTGAAAAGCAACATGAGTAACATCTACAATACAAGGTACATATGTAGGCCCTGCAACACACAGTTGGTTGACCCACCATGCCACTGAGAAACAATGGAGAGCATGACACAACAGCAAATTACTTGATATCAAATTGGACAGAGGAACCAGGCTCTGGGGACAATCGTACACAGCATCTGCACCACACAGCGTTGCCAAAAAAGGGATGAGCAGGAACCATGTCTATTAACTTTTTGCACATGCTGCAAAGCTAATACATTAAACCATGCTCAACATGACTGGGTCACTGCACCTTGAGTGTATGTCCAGACAAACATCACACACAGGCCAGACCAAGCAAGGTAACTTCAGATTTTTACATGTAGGCCTTGCCCGCACAAACCACCCCCTACCTGAGACAATGTGATTGAGACAGAGGAAGTACTTACACCTCTTACTCTGGGATAAAAACACATGGCCTGCACTAAATCCTGATTGTACACAAACTACCCCTGGTGCGCCTGTCCACATATATCATGGACAATAAACCATCATCAGATTGTCGTACCAAGACACACAGGCACTGCCCACTGTGAGTATGCACAAGCAAAATTGGGTCACACTGTACAGTGGACACATGTAGCACAGTTTACGTAAATACAGATGAGGCGAGGGTACAATGCCACAGAGCCCAACCTATGCCGAAGACACAGAGAATGTCCACATTGTTGGATGACACACATGATACCTAGGAAAAGGTGCCCCAGGACACAGTAGTGGCCACACTCCTCCATGGTCCTGGATGGATATGACTGCAACTGAAGCAACCGTCCCTGCACTATGCATTACTCCCTCTCATGTACATCATGTCAGAGGGCACAACATTGGACATGCATGCCGTAAGGCAGTCCACTTGTAAGACACACTCCTATGTCGGGACTCACCATCAGTGCCAACTGACATGGACCCCACAATGACTGAACTGGCCAGGGCACAGGCAAGGTCCCAAAACCTGTTACACACCACCCCCACACATGATACTGCAAGCATTGGGCACTAAGATTAACTGGCAGCCTAGATAACCTTGTGCAAGAGTGACTACACACAGACCAGGGAACACATGGAAAGGAGGGGAATGGAGGAAGAACAGCACCGGTGTACTTTGGGGAACAGGTCATGCACTGCACATTTAAACCCTGGCAGTGTATCCATGCAACAGCGCACTTCCAAAAGCTGGTGACACACATGTACCTACCCCCTTCCTGCTGCTGCTTCTCCAGTAACCGCCTATCCAAGTCGGGGAAGACCACTGCCAGCACACGCTTATGGATGTGGGTCAGACGCCAGCGCCCATGGTTATTGTGGCTCTCAGGTGAGTCTCCCAGCAGGACCCGTGCGATCCTCCTCGTCCAGCAACGGATATCCTGCCAGCGTTTCCTCACCTGGGCTAGGCGCCGCTTCCGACCCTCCGTCTTCCTCACGGCACTGACGGCTTGCTTCCATATCTCCCCCTTGGCATGGACGCCTACCTGTGAGGATGCAAAAGTGAGAATACTTTAATACACCTGAGCAATGACACAGAGACACACATATTAATAACTTGTCTTGTTTGAACAGGCCATGGTATGCAGGCAACTCATTGCACCTTTGTCATAGAGACATTATCCTCTGGGGAAGGCCAAATGCACTACGTGGCATTGAACGAACACAGGTAGCATGAGGGCTGCCACACAATCAATGATCCTGGATCACACTGTGCATCACAAGCTACACCAGGATTATGTACAGCACCTCAAAGCAGTCACATGCCCCAGCCCACTGACGCAACCTCAGCAGAGTACACAGACACACACAGGCACAGGACAATCACCTGCCATTGGCAACTGCGGGTACAAACCTCACTCTGCCTGTTAGACCTGGCACCTTGGCGTGAGTCTCCCTTCCTCTTTTTGTCGCTGTGCCTCATGTGCTTTTATGGTGTTGGCCGCTCAGCGCGCTGTGCCACTGCCAACCAGTGTCGCGGTGCGAGTGCTCCCTATGTAAATTATATATGTTGGTTGGATTCCATGATTGGATTGTTTGGTTTACTGTCAGGCCCCAGTACAGTGCGCCAGGACCGCCAGGGCATGTAAATGCAAAACCCCCCTAAGGGGGCTTGCAGCACTGGTTGTGCCACCCACAGAAGCGGCCGGTAAAATATGTCTAAGGTCTGCCATCGCAGAACCTGCGTGCAGTCTGGTACTGACATGCTAACTGGCAAGTGCCCACAATTGCCGGTCCCTAGGCCTTCCCTTAACTTCATGTTAGTCACCCCTCTGGTAGGCTAACGGGCAGGGTGCGTTGTAAGCATAAGGTAGGACAAGCCTGGATGTGTGGCATGTCCTAGTAGTGAATTACCGCCATCTTGTTGTTCACTACTGTAAGGCTACCCTGTTCTTATAGGCCAGCATGGGCGGCTAGGATTGTTACATCCTATGATCCTAACCGACCCAGGGAACATGGTAGAAGATCGAGTTTAGTATGCCTGAACTCGGAATAATAAGGTACATCTTTTCCCAAGGTTTATTTTAATATTCCGCGTTTGCAAATGCCGCTTTTAGAAAGCTGGCCCTTGCTTGCCTAAACATTTCAGCCCGCCTCTGCGTGATGTGTATCTGATGTCTAGCTGGTGTGAGTGACAGGGCTGGGGGAACCCAGATGGGCAGGGCTAGGTAGCCTGGTGGTGAATAGGACGATCGACAGGTAGATGGGTGGGAGGAGTACTCCTAGGCTCTGAATAGGACAGTGCTCTGCCACCACAATGCCGGCTCCGCCCCCTGTGGAGCGTCTGATGACTCTGCCCTGCACTCTGAAAGAAGAAGCCTGCATCACGTAAACAAAGTGCTCAGAAACCGGACTGTACTAGGCAAGGGCCCCCCTGGCCTGGGAGAACAAAAGATTTGCTGTATAAATGTAGGAGCCCTGCTCCTAAGAAACTAGATCCGCATTTGACCAAGAAGAATCTCTGCCTGAGGAGGAGGCACCGGGAAAGCTGTAAGGAGGAAGACTGTCCCTATCCTGGGGGACTGGCCTGCAGTGGTGACCTTGCTGCCAAAGGAGAGAAGAGGAACCTTTTGCTGAAGACTTTGCTTTATTTTTACTTTCAAGACTTGTGCTTTTCAAAACGATCTCCAAGGGCCTGAAACGAGCTTGCCCCCTGAACTGAGCCCCAGGACCATTGGGCTCTACCTGATCTTCACTCGCCTGCCGCTGGACTGTGGTGTCCTTTCCCTCGCCGGAGCTGTGACCCTCGTGCCCCAGTCCCTCCTTGAGCTGTGACCAGGACTGCTTAGCCGCCCCCGCCTTGGGAAGAGCCTCGCTCGATCTGAGCCGCTCCCCCTACGCTGTGCTGGGCTGCCCCTGTCACCTCGCTCGCCGGAGGCTCACTGCGCACCTTCACCCTCCCGCCGGAATCGGCGGTGTGAGCATCTCCAAGCCTCGGACGGCCCGGACGTAACCTGCGTGCCCGGCTGCCCCGCTTTGTTCACTCGCCACCTGCAACACCCCGCTCTGGTCGTGAGCCTGAAGATCAGACCCCCATCGTGAAGTGTGGGAGCCCCGGACGCCACCTCGCCCTTCTGTCGAAGAGCCGCTGAAATCCCGCACCCGCCTTTGCGTCAAGAAACAAGGTACTGTACTTACGAACTCGACCGCGAGCTCGCATCGGATCCAGGGTCCGCAACGTTCTGATTTCCCTGTCATCTGCCGTGTGCTTCCCGGTCACCGCCTCAGCACGAAGTGCGCTGAGGCCCACAGTTACCTTGTGCCCGCCTAAGAACTTTCCGTAACAAAGAGAACTTTACCATATTCCTAAGAGTTGTGGCCCCATCAGTTTAACGTTACTGGGCCTTGTATTGAATCTGCTGAATCTACATAAAAGCTTATTTTTATATACTTCCTAATTGGTGTCCGTTTGTGGTGCATGCAAGGGGTTTACTGTATGTGTAATTGCACTTGCTTAACCGTGTACGCCTAAGACTTAGCCTAGACTGCTCGCGCCACGCACCTAGAGGGTGAGCAGGGGTTATTCTGGGGAGTCATCCTTCGCCCTGACAAGAAGTAAAGGGTCCCTGCTTGTTGTGGGTACACACCTGCACCAACCAGAGCCCCCTCATTTCTAACATTGGTGGCAGCGGTGAGGATTTACGGATTTGCATTTGTGGTTTGCGTATAGTGAACCACTGATCACCACGTAGTGAGAGCAGACCAGTAACACAGCCACAAGACTAGTAATTGTTTTTGTTGTGCCAAGAATCTCCGTTGTTAAAAGCCATGCCTGGTTCACTCCCCGCCGGAAGGGCAGCCTCTATAATCTCTGGTTTAGATGACATAGATTGGGGAGAAGGCGCACTTCAGAATCATACCAATGAAGAATTGAAAGGTTTTTGCTCCAAGGTCAGAATTGCCCAAACTGGATTGAAAAACAAGGCCCAACTCGTGAAGGCGCTGAGGGCCTGGTATGAGTCAAAGGCACCAGAGAATCAGGTGGAAGTGGTTCCACCAGAAAGTGTCCATGAGTTTGGCAGAGGCCTGTCGCCAGAAGAGTTGGCAGACAGGGCAGCAACCCGGGCACAGGAAGTGGAGATGGCAAGACTTAATGGGCAGATGGATATGGAAAAACAAAGATTAGCCATGGAAGAAAAGAAACTACAATTAGAACATGAAATGAAGCTGAGGGAGCTGGAGCTGAAAGCAAAAAGATTGGAGCTTAATCCCTCTGGTGGCAGCACACCGCCAGTACCGGCGGAACCAAGAGTTTATATTCCCAAGGATGTGGTTAAGGAGTTCTTTAAGAATGACGACATCGGGCAGTGGTTGTCTTCCCACCGGGTCCCTGAGAGAGATTGGGGAGCGGGGTTGTGGGGACGGTTCCTGAGTGAAGGGCGGGACACACTGTTAGATTTACCTGCTGATGTTCATAATTCTTACGCCCATATGAAGGAAGCCTTGATGACTAGGTATGGGTTGACCCCTGAGTTAAATAGACAGAGGTTCAGGGGTTGCACTAAGATTCCCAATAGTACGTATGTGGAGTACGTGACTTTCTTTTGCAGAGCGCTGGATGGTTGGGTAAAGGGTAGTAAGGTAAATGATTATCAAGGGCTTCTTGATTTAATGGCATGGGAGCACTTGTCCAGTAATTGTTTTCCTGAGCTACGCCAGCACCTGATAGATAGTAGGCTGGATAACCCTAGGAAGCTTGCTGAGGAGGCTGACCGCTGGGTCAGTACCAGGGTCCACAAGGGTCACGTGGGAGATTCCGCCAAAGGTGGGCAGGGTCCCCAGCAGAAGAGTGGGGGGGACAGGGGTAAACAGAAGGAGTTCCCAAAAAGGCCCCAAAGTAATCCCCAAGGGAACCAAGGGAAGGGCTCTCAGCCTCCCCCACCCCCGAAACCGACCGGGGCCCCGACAGGTCCTCCTGTTCAGAAGGGGCCCGTAAGATGTTACAGGTGTAACAATTTGGGGCATTTTGCCTCTGATGTAAAGTGTCCATTGTTTGGTAAACCAGCACCCACTGGTGCGCCACCCCGGCAGATGACTAGTGTAGCCTTGGGGGAGGAGAGGGGTATCCAAGGTGGGTGGGGTCCCGCAGAGATGTCCCTTGTCTCGCTAGGAGACCGTGAAGTGGTCCCTCCAACCCAGCTGCCTGAGAACACTAAGAAGTACAGGCAGTGGGTGACCATAAATGGCCATAGAGTGGAAGCTCTCAGAGATACAGGAGCCAGTGTGACAGCTGTCAGGTGTCACCTGGTGTCTCAAGAGCAGGTGGTCCCCAATGCATTCTATCCCGTTGTTGCCGCTGACAACACAGAGAGGCACTGCAAGGTGGCTCAGGTTCCCTTTGAGTGGGGGGGGGGTCTCTGGTACTCTTCAGGTAGCTGTGAGGCCCGCCATGCCTGTAGACTGTTTGTTAGGGAACGATTTGGAGAGCTCACCTTCGGCTAAGGTGGAACGGAGTGCTCACCTGGAGATGTTGGGTATGCCGGATTGGGCGTGTGTCACCACACGGTCCATGGCAGCCAGTAGAGGTACTCAAGAGGTCCTGGAGCCTGAGAGGGAGGCCCAGGAACCGGCCTCAGAGAGAAGGAGCAAGGGGCGCGGGAAGCCGGCCCCTGAAGTTCCCACGGTCCAGGAGGAAGCAGACCTTGAGGGGGATGCCCTGGAGCCTACAGGGGAACAGATAGCTGAACTGGGAGACCTGCCGGAGCTGACCCATTGGCCGCAGGAAGGAGGTCCCACCAGGGAGGACTTTTGTAAGGCGCAAAAGGAATGCCCTTCTCTCGTGGGTATGCGGCAGCAGGCTGCAGACCAGGCCGCAGGTGATCAGTCAGGATCACATTTCATTTACTGGGAGAACGACCTCCTATATACAGAGCCTAAGGTTGCTGAGCCTGGGTCAGCCCGTGCGCTGGTGGTACCCCAGGACTTCAGAGCCTTCCTACTGGGGCTGGCTCACGATGTGCCATTGGCAGGGTATTTGGGGCAGGACAAGACCTTTGAAAGGCTTGTCACCCACTTTTATTGGCCTCAAATGCGCAGGAGTTCAGATACTCACTGCAGGACATGCCAGACTTGCCAGGCAAGTGGAAAGAGTGGAAGGAAGCAGAAGGCTCCACTCCAGCCATTCCCTGTGGTCAGTACCCCATTCCAGTGAGTGGGGATTGACATTGTAGGGCCACTGGACCCCAGGACAGCGATGGGCAATCGGTTCATCCTAGTCCTGGTGGACCATGCCACCCGGTACCCGGAAGCCATTCCTCTGAGGACAATGACGGCCCCCGTGGTGGGACGTGCACTGATGGGAATTTTCTCCCGAGTGGGATTCCCTCTAGAGGTGGTGTCTGACCGAGGTACCAATTTCATGTCCAAGTACATGAAATCCCTTTGGCAAGAGTGTGGTGTAACCTACAAGTTCACCACACCTTACCACCCCCAAGGAAACGGGTTGGTTGAGAGATTCAACCGAACCCTCAAAGGCATGATAATGGGCCTAGAAGGACCCATGAGGCGTAAGTGGGACGTCCTCTTACCATGCCTTCTCTTCGCTTACCGTGAGGTGCCACAGAAGTCTCTGGGGTTCAGTCCCTTTGAGCTTCTGAATGGTCACCCAGTCAGAGGGCCTCTAAGTCTGGTCAAGGAAGGATGGAAGCAATCTCCCAGGAAACCTACCCAGAATGTATATAGTTACATGCTGGCCTTCAGGAATCAGACTAGGCGATTTAGGCAACTTGCTGAGGCAAATCTGGAAGCCAGCCAGGAGGAGATGAAGCGGTGGTACGACCAGAATGCCACTCTGGTAGAGCTTCAGCCTGGACAGAAGGTATGGGTCTTGGCCCCCGTGGAGCCGTGTGCGCTCCAGGATAAGTGGACCGGTCCCTTTGAGGTGGTGGAGCGCAAGAGTCCTGTTACCTACATGGTGGACCTGAAGTCTCCTAGGAACCCCTTAAGGGTCCTACATGTCAACCGCCTCAAGCCCCACTTGGAGAGGTCCCAAGTGGGCATGCTCTTGGCAACAGATGCTGGGATGGAAGAGGAGACAGAACATCTTCCTGACCTCCTGTCAGCCAAGGAGCAAGATGGGTCAGTGGATGGTGTCATCCTCTCTTCCACCCTGACCCCTGAGCAACAGAATGATTGTCGCCAGTTGCTGGGACAATTTTCTGATCTGTTTTCCCTGGTTCCCGGTGTCACTGATTGGTGCGTCCATGATGTGGACACTGGGGATAGTACACCTGTGCGGCACAAGGCCTACAGGGTGACTGACAGGGTGAGGACATGCATCAAGGAGGAGGTCTCCAAGATGTTTGTACTCGGGGTAATTGAGTCCTCCAGCAGTCCTTGGGCCAGCCCAGTGGTCTTGGTCCCAAAGGCTGCAGCGCCGGGAGCCACACCCGAACTCCGGTTCTGTGTGGACTACAGAGGACTCAATTCAGTCACTAGGACTGACGCACACCCCATCCCCAGAGCTGATGAGCTCATAGATCGGCTAGGGGCTGCCCACTACCTCAGCACGTTTGATTTAACGTCTGGGTATTGGCAGATCGCCTTGACCGAGGGGGCCAAAGAGAGGTCAGCATTTTCCACCCCAGATGGGCACTACCAGTTCCGGGTTATGCCCTTTGGGATGAAGAATGCCCCTGCCACCTTTCAGAGATTGGTCAACCAGGTGTTGGCTGGGCTGGATTCGTTCAGTGCAGCCTACCTGGATGACATCGCGGTGTTCAGCTCCACTTGGGAAGAACACCTGCGCCACCTCTGGGAAGTGTTGATGGCGCTGCGCAAGGCAGGCCTCACGATCAAGGTGAGTAAGTGCCAGATCGGGCAGGGTTCCGTGGTGTACTTGGGGCACCAAGTTGGGAGTGGCCAGGTGGCACCCCTTCAGCCCAAGATAGAAACCATCCTGAATTGGGAGTCGCCCAAAACCCAGACATAGGTGAGAGCCTTCCTAGGTCTCACCGGGTACTACAGGAGGTTTGTCAAGGGGTATGGCAACATGGTTGCCCCCTTGACAGCGCTGACTTCGAAGAAGCAGCCCAGGAAAGTGATTTGGACTGACACCTGTCAAAAAGCTTTTGAGGCCCTGAAAACTGCTATGTGCACGGCGCCCGTGCTCTCAGCTCCCAACTTCTCCAAACAGTTTATCGTTTAGACAGATGCTTCAGCGCATGGTGTGGGGGCTGTTCTTTCACAGATTAATGAGGAGGACCTAGATCAACCCGTAGCCTTTCTTAGCAGGAGGTTACTTCCACGGGAACAGAGGTGGAGTGCTATTCAGCGTGAGGCATTTGCTGTGGTCTGGGCGCTGAAGAAGCTAAGACCCTACCTGTTTGGGTCTCACTTCCGGGTTCAGACGGACCACAGGCCCCTCAGATGGTTGATGCATATGAGGGGTGAGAATCCAAAGCTGTTGAGGTGGTCCATTTTCCTACAGGGTATGGATTTCACGGTGGAACATCGCCCTGGTACAGATCAAGCCAATGCTGACGGTCTGTCCAGATTTTTCCGCCTTAGTGATGAGGAACTCCCTGGGGTAGGGTAGTTCTCCCCACTTTTCAGCTGGAGGGGACACGTGTTAGACCTGGCACCTTGGCGTGAGTCTCCCTTCCTCTTTTTGTTGCTGTGCCTCATGTGCTTTTATGGTGTTGGCCGCTCAGCGCGCTGTGCCACTGCCAACCAGTGTCGCGGTGCGAGTGCTCCCTATGTAAATTATATATGTTGGTTGGATTCCATGATTGGATTGTTTGGTTTACTGTCAGGCCCCAGTAAAGTGCGCCAGGAGCGCCAGGGCATGTAAATGCAAACACCGCTAGTGGGCTTGCAGCACTGGTTGTGCCACCCACAGAAGCGGCCGGTAAAATATGTCTAAGGTCTGCCATCGCAGAACCTGCGTGCAGTCTGGTACTGACATGCTGACTGGCAAGTGCCCACAATTGCCGGTCCCTAAGCCTTCCCTTAACTTCATGTTAGTCACCCCTCTGGTAGGCCCACGGGCAGGGTGCGTTGTAAGCATAAGGTAGGACAAGCCTAGATGCGTGGCATGTCCTAGTAGTGAATTACCGCCATCTTGTTGTTCACTACTGTAAGGCTACCCTGTTCTCATAGGCCAGCATGGGCGGCTAGGATTGTTACATCCTATGATCCTAACCAACCCAGGGAACATGGTAGAAGATCGAGTTTAGTATGCCTGAACTCGGAATAATAAGGTACATCTTTTCCCAAGGTTTATTTAAATATTCCGCGTTTGCAAATGCCGCTTTTAGAAAGCTGGCCCTTGCTTGCCCAAACATTTCAGCCCGCCTCTGCGTGATGTGTATTTGATGTCTAGCTGGTGTGAGTGACAGGGCTGGGGGAACCCAGATGGGCAGGGCTAGGTAGCCTGGTGGTGAATAGGACGATCGACAGGTAGATGGGTGGGAGGAGTACTCCTAGGCTCTGAATAGGACAGTGCTCTGCCACCACAATGCCGGCTCCGCCCCCTGTGGAGCGTCTGATGACTCTGCCCTGCACTCTGAAAGAAGAAGCCTGCATCACGTGAACAAAGTGCTCAGAAACCGGACTGGGCTAGGCAAGGGCCCCCCTGGCCTGGGAGAACAAAAGATTTGCTGTATAAATGTAGGAGCCCTGCTCCTAAGAAACTAGATCCGCTTTTGACCAAGAAGAATCTCTGCCTGAGGAGGAGGCACCGGGAAAGCTGTAAGGAGGAAGACTGTCCCTATCCTGGGGGACTGGCCTGCAGTGGTGACCTTGCTGCCAAAGGAGAGAAGAGGAACCTTTTGCTGAAGACTTTGCTTTATTTTTACTTTCAAGACTTGTGCTTTTCAAAATGATCTCCAAGGGCCTGAAACGAGCTTGCCCCCTGAACTGAGCCCCAGGACCATTGGGCTCTACCTGATCTTCACTCGCCTGCCGCTGGACTGTGGTGTCCTTTCCCTCGCCGGAGCTGTGACCCTCGTGCCCCAGTCCCTCCTTGAGCAGTGACCAGGACTGCTTAGCCGCCCCCGCCTTGGGAAGAGCCTCGCTCGATCTGAGCCGCTCCCCCTATGCTGTGCCGGGCTGCCCCTGTCACCTCGCTTGCCGGAGGCTCGCTGCGCACCTTCACCCTCCCGCCGGAATCGGCGGTGTGAGAATCTCCAAGCCTCGGACGGCCCGGACGTAACCTGCGTGCCCGGCTGCCCCGCTTTGTTCACTCGCCACCTGCAACACCCCGCTCTAGCCGTGAGCCTGAAGATCAGACCCCCATTGTGAAGTGTGGGAGCCCCGGACGCCGCCTCGCCCTTCTGTCGAAGAGCCGCTGAAATCCCGCATCCGCCTTTGCGTCAAGAAACAAGGTACTGTACTTACGAACTCGACCGCGAGCTCGCATCGGATCCAGGGTCCGCAACGTTCTGATTTCCCTGTCATCTGCCGTGTGCTTCCCGGTCGCCGCCTCAGCACGAAGTGCGCTGAGGCCCACAGTTACCTTGTGCCTGCCTAAGAACTTTCCGTTACAAAGAGAACTTTACCGTATTCCTAAGAGTTGTGGCCCCATCAGTTTAACGTTACTGGGCCTTGTATTGAATCTGCTGAATCTACATAAAAGCTTATTTTTATATACTTCCTGATTGGTGTCCGTTTGTGGTGCATGCAAGGGGTTTACTGTATGTGTAATTGCACTTGCTTAACCGTGTACGCCTAAGACTTAGCCTAGACTGCTCGCGCCACGCACCTAGAGGGTGAGCAGGGGTTATTCTGGGGAGTCATCCTTCGCCCTGACAAGAAGTAAAGGGTCCCTGCTTGTTGTGGGTACACACCGGCACCAACCAGAGCCCCCTCATTTCTAATACTGCCCATGTGCCACTAGACTGGGGGTACTATTCCCATGAGGCACAGGGTCAGACTGATTTGCATATGGCCATGTCTGAACTGGGGTGGCAGAGTGGGCTAAAGAATGGTGATGGATTAAACCCAGATCAGTTGACTGGGGGTGAGTGCTTGCAATGTTCAACACTCCGTCCATCATTTCCTTTGGTTTTTGCTTTGTTCGCCATAAGTTGGCAGGGTATGCTCAGACGTGAGTCCCTTGCTCACTTTGCCACTGGATTCAAGCAAGCCTGGCTGAAGACGGCTGAAATGCCAGAAACCGGTCCTAGGAAGCTTGTTTCCGGTCCAGGGAAGACATGGCTTGGCAGTTCGGGCTGTACTATTCCCATGAGGCACAGGGTCAGACTGATTTGCATATGGCCATGTCTGAACTGGGGTGGCAGAGTGGGCTAAAGAATGGTGATGGATTAAACCCAGATCAGTTGACTGGGGGTGAGTGCTTGCAATGTTCAACACTCCGTCCATCATTTCCTTTGGTTTTTACTAGACTGGGGGGTGTCACAGGTGTGGGGCTGGCTCAGCACAGCAGTCACACAGCACTGCTCCCTGCTCACATCAGATGGCCAGGGTATATCCATCCCTCATGCAGCTGGTGTGCAACACTCCCCATATGCACTCACCGACATGACAGGGGACTTACACACACACACCAATGTCCAGGGGACGAACACATCATTTGGACACTCACAGCACAGGTACACTTAACAAACACACATCTATGGGTACTGTCACCTGTCACACTGGGGGGACCACAGAATCACATCAGGACTGTAGAAACAACATTCCCAGGAGGAGTAGCCAGGCAGAATGTGGCATGCACCATGCATTGATTGTCACAGTAAGCACTATGCAAGTGAGGAGTGCACACAGGAACTACAGCATGCTCTGCATGGGAGACATGAGGCCTTCCCCACCCTGGGACCCACTCTAAACAACATTGCATGTCTGTCACACATGGACACAATGCCAGAAGTCACAGTCACAAAAAGGGGCACAGTCTAAGCTAGTGGAGTCTGCACTCACCTGCTCCCCTGGTCGACCATACAGCATGGTGTACTGTGGGAGGATCACATCCACCAACGCCATATTCTCCTCCATGGTGAATGGCTGGGCCCTCTCCACAGACCTGGACATGGTGCCAGAGGAATCACAAGCAGCAGCAGTGTTGTGGAATGAAAGGATGTGCAGGCAAGTGCTCTCTCATGGGACCTGGCTGCCTTATATCTGCCTTGCTGGACTGTTTCATTTACAGGAGTACAGAGTGATTGGTCAGTCACATTAGCATCCTACGTTTCCTCCAATCCCTTTAAACCTACCCCAGTGAGTGTCTTTGCATGGTTTAAAAATTGAGCATGATGTCAAGTCAACAACCACTTTGCAACAAAGTATATTGTTTCCATCCGACTTCTGCTGGCCACCTGATGGAAAAATTCAAACTTTAAACTCGGTCTCCATGACAACCAGCATGCATTTAGGCCCTTATACTTGTCCCTCATGTGTCCCCTATGTTATTTCAATATTCACACACAGGTACGGTGCGTTCCACGGCCCTAGGGCACCCCAAATGCAGTGAAACGGACCGTACACACGTGTGTACGGTCCCTATCACTATGGGAGTGCTCGCGTATGCGTACGCCATAGTAATACGGACCGTACACGCGTGTGTACGGTCCCTATCACTATGGGAGTGCTCGCGTATGCGTACGCCATAGTAATACGGACCCTACACACGCGGGTACGGACCGTATCACCATGGCGTACGCCTAGGGCTGCACAACCATGGTGGTACGGACCCTACACACGCGGGTATGGACCGCATCACCATGGCGTACGCCTAGGGCTGCACAACCATGGTGGTACGGACCCTACACACGCGGGTACGTACCGTATCACCATGGCGTACGCCTAGGGCTGCACAACCATGGTGGTACAGACCCTACACACGCGGGTACGGACTGTATCACCATGGCATACGCTTAGGGCTGCACAACCATGGTGGTACGGACCCTACACACGCCGGGTACGGGACGTATCACCATGGCGTACGCCTAGGGCTGCACAACCATGGTGGTACGGACCCTACACACGCGGGTACGGACCGTATCACCATGGCGTACGCCTAGGGCTGCACAACCATGGTGGTACTGACCCTACACACGCTCTCAGAGCATGTACGGTGCGTTTCACACCTTACACTGGTGACAGGCGGCACACAGAAAAGGAATTGAGCTGTCATACTTGGCCGAGGCTGGACATCAAGTCATTGTCAGTGCAGTCCTACATGTCTCAGGCCTAGGTGTGTCAGGCTGTGATGTGGCACAAATCTCCTCATGTTAGAACCCAGTAGATGTGTGATGAGCTGTGTACACATGTCATGTGTCAAGCTGCACTATGTGCCACACATCCCCTTCACACCTTTGACATGTGTGCATGTAGTACAGACTTGTTGAGCACTGCATCACTGGCATGGCACAGTCGCCAACACCTGCAACTGTCCCCTGATGCCAGGTACATGGATAATGACACCTGACATGTGACTACCGGCTTTGCACGATGTGAGTATGTCATGTGTGTGTCATGTGTTCCCAGAAGCTTGCTGTTGGTGTTCCGTCAAATGCATCTGCAGTTGCTGCATCCAACATGTGCATGTGTGTGGATGGGCATGGCACACTATTATGCACACCAGGACACATGTGGAATCAGACGTAACGGGTGTATGTATGCATCGAACATGGACTTGCGAGACAAGGGCATATCTGCGTAGTATCAATGTATGTGTGATCAGTTTTGACATGTACCCCTTCATGGCAAGGTGTGTGGTCTGTCCTTATTTCAGGGACATGTGACCTGTGCCTCTAGTGTTCAGCAACCTGTCTGTATGATAAACATCCTTCTTCTGCACACATGTGGATGTCTGTCACTCCTGTAATGCGTCTGCCTGTTCACTTACACTGGCCCACAGCTAGTCTCATGCCATGTCATGTTGAGCTTGTAAATCCACGTTTGTAGATGGCTCTAGGTAGGAGTGTCACCTGCCTGGCATACGTGTCCAGGGTATATAGCACAGACCTGACTCTGCATTTAGCATATGTGTATTGGCTGTTCAACATGTGCTCAGCACATTGACAGTGTTGTTGTACTGTACTCACTCTTCGTTGTCCCTTCCTAATTGCTGCAGGGCTCCGCCTCTCCCCCGACCAATCCCAGACTTGGCTGCCCTGAGGGAACGTGACTGTATACGCCGCTACCGCTTCCCCCAACGGTTGATTCTGAACTTGACAGCAAGGCTGGCACCACACCTCCAACCGCTACACAGGTATCCTACTGCACTGACACCCAAGATGAAGGTGATGGCAGCCCTACATTTCTTTGCCACGGGTACGTTCCAACATACCATTGCTCATGTTGGTGGCATGTCCCAAACCATGTTCAGCCGTGTCCTGCATGATTTTCTAGAGGCCATGTTGGTTCACCTGGATGAGTTTATACATTTCCCAACTCCTGAGCAGTTGACAGGTGTCAAGGGTGACCTCTATGCCCTGGGAGGGATAGCCCATGTCATTGGGTCTATTGATGGGACACATGTGGCTTTGGTATCACTACAGGCACATGAGGTAGCCTATAGGAACAGGAAACATTACCACTCCATTAATGCCCTTGTGGTGTGTCTTGCTAACATGGTGATTTCCCATGTCTGTGCTCGTTTTCCAGGATCACACGATGCCTACATCATGAGGCATAGCAGGGTGCCTGAAATGATGCTGCATCTGCGCAACGAACGAGCATGTCTTGTTGGTGGGTATACTCTGTTACTCCTGTATTTAGCGTCATCTTTCTGTCTTACGGCTTCTCCTGACCCACTTCTGTCCATGATGTTTCCATGTAGGGGACTCTGGCTATCCCAACATGCCATGGCTGATCACACCTCTCCGCAACCCCAGAACGGCTGCCGATCACCGGTACAACAACGCCCATGGGCAGACCAGGCGAGTGATAGAGAGGACCTTTGGCCTCCTGAAGAGCCGATTCCGGTGCCTCGACAAGACCGACGGCGCACTCCCATATGCACCAGTGAAGGTCTGCAAAATCTTCCTCGTGTGCTGCATGCTGCACAGCATGGCAGTGAAGAAAGCTGTGCCACTCATCCTGGATCCGGATGATCAGGAACATCCACCCGTGGAGGACGAGGGGCTTGGTGATGAGGCAAGTGATGTTGAGGAGGAGGAGGAAGAGGACATCCGGAGTCGGCTCATACGCAACTTCTTTGCTTAGTGGTGAGTTGCAGTGTCTGAGTGTACACGCATTGAGCCTTGTGTGGCATGTGTTGCAATGTGTGGGTCCATCTGCATGTATGGCAAGTGAGTCAGAGGTGTGTATGGATGTGTCACTCGAGTGATGGTGTAATGACTGTATGTCTTACCTGAGACACTATTTTCACCTAGCATGTTGACAACCTTATACGTGTCGAGTACATGCCCATGCATGCGGATGTGCTTCTTTTGGCTCACTTCTTGTGTGTCTCTCATCCCCAGGTATTTGCGCATGCTGTGTGCTGGTGGCATTGTTGTGCTCCTGCTATTCCTCATGAATACAGCAACATGTGCTGAATCAGCGTAACATGCACGGACATGTCGAAAAATCACCTTAGGGTAAGGGATGCACCACGGCTTTTTGGGTGTGCTATGTGTTTGGAATGTGTGTGCACTGCTCCTGTTCATATTTGGTTACTTAGCATACATGTAGAATCACCATGGGGCACATGACATGGAGCTGGATTCACCTGAATTGATAGTCACACTTGGTGACAGTCATCTGTAATGTGATTGTGGATTGTGATGAAGGCATCAATGTGTGTGACACTGCCCTCGGACACATACAGGATGCACCGGCTTGACATGGTGTGGGACATCCCCATTAGTGGTTCAATGGTGAATTGCAGCCTCTCCGTGAGCAGCACGGGGTGTCTGCCTCACACCTGTCACTTGTGTGCCAGTTCTATGGGTTTCCTGCATCTGTGGTTCAAAGGGGGGTGCCAGTGTAGGCTCCACATGTTCATCCACATGACCTGTGCATCTGTTAATATAGATGCATTTGTCTTCCAGCAAACATGACTAATAAAGGTGTCCCTCAGCCTCCAAGGTGCCACACCTCTGTCAATGCAGGTCTCTTGCCACTGTGCATGCGGCATGTCTGGCATAGTTGTCACAGATTGTGCATATGAGTCTATGTTTAGAGTAGCAAGATGCAAGCAGTTTGTCAGGGATTATGATATGTATTGTGGATGATGTACATGGCTGCGTAGGTATTTTGCCATCTCAGTCCCCACAACTGCCACTTAGCTGCATGTGTATCCATTGTCTGTATGTGTGCCATGTTGGACCAGACACTCCTCCCTTCTCATACTCCTTTACAGTGATCTATTCTGACAGGCTTGCATTAGTGTGCAACTTGTGGCATGGTTTCCAGGACATGGCGCCTGCTGCTGCAGGCCCTGCAGCAAGGGCACACAGAGTTTATAGATTGGCCCTCCCACACACGCCTCTAAGACGCAACCCCCTTTCTCCCTCCACCCATTCATTTTGGTGTAATCTGCTTGTGTGTGACACAGTTGCGGTGGCAAAGGCTGGACCATCTGCACATGCCACGTGCACATTGCATGTGCCTCATGTCCTTGCATGTGCCACATTACGCTACACCATGATGTTGAGGCCACCCACCAAGCAATGTCCATCCAATACATCTGTTGCATGCACTCAGGCATGCACTCATCGGCCACACGACACTTTTGCATAATGAGTGTGCAACTCCAACTGCCTACACAGCGCTGGCACACCTTCCAGGCCATGTCACACCGACCAGGTCATGTCCCTCCTACTCCCCACAGGCTCTGTACCCCAACAAGGCCATGGGAGTGGTACTCCAGGCCTCTGCATGTAGTATGGTGTCGTTGTGGGACACATGGCACAGGTATCATGTCTCAGCGTGTCAGTCTACAATGTGTCCAGGATACCCCTCTACACCATGACATGCGCACTGCATCTCATCCTCATCTGGTGTCCCATTGCCAGCCAGGTGCTCCTCACCCTCCCCAAAGACGCAGTCCTTGCCAGTTCCCATATTGAATGATGCATGGTATCCATTGACAGATGGCTGCACGTTGGCCACCTGATGCTGGACTTGTACACGACTGAGGTGTTCATCTGCGGATTGTCCCCTTACAGCTGGGTCCACTGCTTGTGTCCCACCCGCAAGGGCCCTGCACAGGCACACAGTGTCCACGCACACAAGCTGGTGTGCATCATGGAAAGCTTGCCCACATGTGCTATGCTGATCACCAGCATCTGTACCTCAGGCCTCAGCACACTCTGCATTATGCACAAGGTCCACTGTTCGACCCACCTCAAGGCAAGACAGACCATCCCCCAGGTCAACTTCGACATCCATGTCAAATCCTACCCTGCACTCTAGGGAGAAGTACCTTACGACTCCCATGACAGTTGTCCACATCCAGGGTGCATCTGCGCAGCTCTGCTTCAACATCCGGCAACCCAGCCACATCACCATCCAACAGGGATGGCGGCAATGCATCACTGTCATCTGCAGGATGACCTTAACAATCCACGTCCACACTCAGGACGCAGCCCACGAGCACGCCCCCAACACAACCATGTGGCACTGTCATCCAAGACCCCATTGTGCCATCTCCATGCATCCAACCTTGGCCTGGCCACCATTCTCCACATCCACCTGACTCCTGCTTGCAGGACATAGTTCTCCCACCTGGCTACACATACCTGGGACTCCCACCCCAGGACACTCCACATGATCCCTGACCTCTGCGCATGACTGTTGCTCTTCGAAATTGGTCTGTCCGCACAGTTGTGCAGGCACCCCCTCAGCTGGTTGGGGCCATCACGGGTGAGTATGGTGCTCCATGTCTGTATTGGATGATACATTGTGACCCATGTGTGTCCTGTGCCTGACTCAGACCCCAGCGTATGCATGGTTGGAGTAACTTCAAAACTCAGGCATGGTTTGACTTGCCAACACACACATGTAGTGGAATAGTGCTAAATGACGGCATCATCTCGTGAATTGTAATGTTTTTATTGGTGGTGGGGTACGTGTTGGGGGGATGCAATTAGGTACTGTACCGGGGGTATAGAATCCAAAGTTCACAGGGGGAGATGGTATCCTTGCCATTGAAAGTCATCAGAGTTCATGCCATAGTCTTTGTCAACATTGGTCAGACAGTGACCAGCAAGTCCATGTGGCAGAGAATGTCATAGGATGAGGTGCTGCTGTTGCGCCAGGGGGCCAGGCGCCAGGGCAGGTGACCTGGGAGATGGTGATGGTCCTCTGACTCTCACGGTCTTTTGCGTGGACGACCCACCTTCCTCCGGGGACCCTCAGATGCAGGCCTTGACGATGCTGGGGACGCTCCGTCAGATGAATCCTCCTCCTCCTCCCTCCCTGTGTGTGGTGCTGGTCTACGCCTGGTGGCACAGGGAGGGTTTGCCAGGCTTTGGGCGATCTGACGGAGTGATTGGCTCACGTCCCTGTGCACCGCCAGGAGCTCAGCCAGTCTTGCCTCCATCCGTCCATGGTGTTGTAGATGACTGGCATGATGCTTGACCTGCATGTTCTTGATCTCATTGAGGGTCTCCACTACCTGGTCCATGCCTCTGGAGTCACGCCGGTATGTGTCCAGGATGTTGTGGACGTGTGACATAACCGGGTCCTCAGCTGCCTGGTCAGGCTCGCGCCTCCGCCGTCCTCCACTCCCACCACCCCTGCCCACTTGAGCCCGGCCTGCCCTTGTGGGCACGTCGGGTCTCCGGGACCCCTGAGGGATGGCATTTGCGGGGTCGCCTGCCTCCTCCTGGGTGCCCAGGATCCCTCGTCCCTCCTGGTCAGACTGGCTGCGTTGTGTGCGAGCAGGGCTCCTGTGTGTATCCTGGGATGTGGCAGGAATGGGGGTGGTGGTTGGCACAGTTGTACCTGACGCAGGTGCTGCAGGTGCTTGGGCACCAGAGAGGCCAGGTTGGTCGGGGTCATCCACGGTGTGGTGAGAGTCGTCGCTGCCGGTGGGATCTTCGTAACGCCGAGCCTGGTCCTGTGTGTCTTCCCCCCCAGTGTTGGGGGAAGATCGACGACGTTGCCCTGTGTGTGAGAGAGAGACAATGTTAATGGTGTTACATGCGTCATCCATGTTTCATACATATTCAAGTTGGCACAGTTGCTCTTGGTAGTTGGATATGTCTAGCCTTCTTCTCACAGTGCACTTGTGGATGGGTATGTTGCGGGGGGTCAGATTGATATGTACTCCTGGTCATTTGGCCTGTCTGATGAGTGTTGGGATGCTTAGTTGGCTATGGATTGGTCTTGTTGTGTCACATATCCATTGTGGGAGTGCAAATTTGCGTTGTGTGGGACCGGCCTCGTGGCGTGGGCCCCCCTGACCATTAGTCCCTCCAACCCGACTCATGCCACCCCCCCTGATCCCTGGTTATAGACCCCCGGCCACCATGTCCCGATGTTCCGATGGCCGACCCAGGGCCCCAGCGAAACCTAGACCTTAGTCGCGCCATGCCCGGCCAAGGGAGAGGGAACCCCCCCAAGCAGGACAGGGAGGAGTAGTCTCTGTCGCACCTCTGACCTCCTCTCAATGGAGGGTTTCGATCGTCCTCCGGGCCCCCAGGGAGCTGGCTCCCCGCATGCTGGGTGTCTGGAGTCCCTCCCGGCCCTACTTCAAAGGATCAAAGAGCCGAGCGACAGGAAATCCCAACACACCGCCCCCCGACGCCAAGACCCCTCTCTGTGAGGACGCTGGACTTCAAAGGCAAGAAGGCGTATAACAGAGGGTGCTGAGGGGACTGGGGGGAGAGAAGACCTGGAACTACGAGAGCCCTGAGGACCTGGTCGCGGCTCGAGAGCTCAGTGGTCCGGATGGACCCGAGACTGCACCGTGTCCCCCGGCTCGAGGATTGAGAGCTGTGCGAAGGATACTCGGCAGTGACTCTGAACCAAGAACTGTTCCGCTACCCCAACCACCCTGTGCAAGAATTACCAAGCATATTGTACCGACCAAAGACTACCTTGCGGATCATAAAGGTCCAACGACTCTTAGATAAAGATCTCTGTCTACTAAAACCTACTGTGTGGTGTCTCTTTGTCACATAGTGCAAGCTCAGCACGTGCGAGGCCAAGTACGAGAACTCCCTTCCTGAAGTGGCCTCACCGCCGGTGCTCGGCCTGGTTCTGGGAGAGGCGGGTCACAGGGTGGTCAGGAACGTGTTCTGTAACCCCCCCTGGGATCACCCTTCCAACACGTTGGATGCCCCGGGGGTGTGTGCTTGTGTAAGGGGGTGTGTGTGTGACCGGGCATGCTGTTGGGTGTGGTGTGATTTGTCATTGGGTCTACCAGGTGATGTGTCTATCCCCTCATGGTGCCTGCTGGCATGACAGTGACCCTCCTCCCTCCCTCTGTCTGTCACCCTCTGTCGCCCTCTGTCTCCCTCACTCTCCCTCTCCCTCCGTCTGTCTGTCGCCCTCTGTCTCCCTCCCTCTCCCTCTCCCTCCGTCTGTCTGTCACCCTCTGTCACCCTCTGTCTCCCTCTGTCTCCCTCCCTCTCCCTCTCCCTCCCTCTGTCTCTCACCCTCTGTCACCCTCTGTCGCCCTCTGTCTCCCTCTGTCTCCCTCCCTCTCCCTCTCCCTCCGTCTGTCTGTCACCCTCTATCGCCCTCTGTCTCCCTCTGTCTCCCTCCCTCTCCCTCTCCCTCCGTCTGTCTGTCGCCTTCTGTTTCCCTCCCTCTCCCTCTCCCTCCGTCTGTCTGTCGCCCTCTGTCTCCCTCCCTCTCCCACTCCCTCAGTCTGTCTGTCACCCTCTGTCTCCCTCCCTCTCCCTCTCTCTCCCTCTCCCTCCGTCTGTCTGTCGCCCTCTGTCTCCCTCCCTCTCCCTCTCCCTCCGTCTGTCTGTCACCCTCTGTCGCCCTCTGTCTCCCTCCCCCTCCCTCTCCCTCCGTCTGTCTGTCACCCTCTGTCTCCCTCCCTCTGCCTCTCCCTCCGTCTGCCTGTCACCCTCTGTCACCCTCTGTCACCCTCTATCTCCCTCCTTCTCCCTCTCTCTCCCTCTCTCTGCGTCTGTCTGTCGCCCTCTGTCTCCCTCCCTCTCCCTCCGTCTGTCTGTCACCCTCTGTCGCCCTCTGTCTCCCTCTGTCTCCCTCCCTCTCCCTCTCCCTCCGTCTGTCTGTCACCCTCTGTCGCCCTCTGTCTCCCTCCCTCTCCCTCCGTCTGTCTGTCGCCCTCTGTCTCCCTCCCTCTCCCTCTCCCTCTCCCTCCATCTGTCTGTCACCCTCTGTCACCCTCTGTCTCCTTCCCTCTCCCTCTCTCTCCCTCCATCTGTCTGTCACCCTCTGTCACCCTCTGTCACCCTCTGTCTCCTTCCCTCTCCCTCTCTCTCCCTCTCCATCCGTCTGTCTGTCGCCCTCTGTCTCCCTCCCTCTCCCTCTCCCTCCGTCTGTCTGTCACCCTCTGTCTCCCTCTGTCTCCCTCCCTCTCCCTCTCCCTCCATCTGTCTGTCACCCTCTGTCTCCCTCTGTCTCCCTCTGTCACCCTCTGTCTCCCTCCCTCTCCCTCCCTCTCCCTCCGTCTGTCTGTCACCCTCTATCTCCCTCCCTCTCCCACTCCCTCCGTCTGTCTGTCACCCTCTGTCACCCTCTGTCTCCCTCTCTCTCCCTCTCCCTCCGTCTGTCTGTCACCCTCTGTCGCCCTCCCACTCCCTCTCCCTCCGTCTGTCTGTCACCCTCTGTCTCCCTCTGTCTCCCTCCCTCTCCCTCTCTCTCCCTCTCTCTCCGTCTGTCTCCCTCTCTCTCCGTCTGTCTGTCGCCCTCTGTCTCCCTCCCTCTCCCTCTCCCTCCGTCTGTCTGTCACCCTCTGTCTCCCTCTGTCTCCCTCCCTCTCCCTCCGTCTGTCTGTCACCCTCTGTCACCCTCTGTCTCTCTCTGTCGCCCTCTCTCTCCCTCTCCCTCCGTCTGTCTGTCACCCTCTGTCACCTCAGCCCAGCTTCCTGGGCACACACACTTTGCAGGTATTTCAAAGGCCATTGGCTTGTTCATGTGGCTTTGGATGGACTCTCCCGCACCCCATTAGGCACAGTGTCTCTGAGTCTGCGCTGCAGCGGCGGTGTGTGCTGACACTCTTTCACAGTGTTGCCTCTTCATTGGCTGCTGTTATGTGCGAATTGGGCCTTCATACCCATGTCATCCTGCGACGCGGCCGCCATTTGCAGGTGACACAGTACAGTGTCGGGACACACTGTTTGTATAGCTCTGCCCTAGGCCATATGGGCTGAGGGCATTGGTGTCTGCTTCTGAGTTGCACAATGTGACTTTGGAGGCCCCCCCTCCCGGCATCACGGACATCCTGTCTTGTGTTGGTGTTTTGTGTGGCCTGTGATTTGGCATGGCCTTTCCTTGGTGCATGTGCGTGTTGTTGGAATGTGGTTGAGTCCGGTGATGGCTTTGGGGTAGTTGCGTGCATTATCGGGAGTTGGGTTGTGGATGCGGTTCCCCCCATGTGGGCTGATTTGTTTGTGTACTCACCAGGCTCGGCGGGTCCTTCTAGTCCGTGTACTCCCACCGGCGGCAGCATGCGCATCACCTTCTCCTCCCAGGGATGCTAGTGTACCGGTCTGCGGGACGGCCCACCTCCAGTGATGTTGGCCTGGTTGTGTTCGTCGGTCATCTTGCGGCGGACCGTCCTCCGCAGATCGTACCACCTGGCTTGGCATTCATGCCTGGTCCTTCGGATGGGCGCAACAGCATTCACCCTCTCGATGATCCTCTGCCACATGGCTGATTTTTCTGATGCGCTGGTCTGTCTGACCAATGTTCCAAAGAGCTGTGGCTCGACTCTGATGATTTCATTGACAAGGATCTCCAGCTCCGCCGTTGAGAACTTTGGATTCCTGTCTGTGGGCATGGTGTGGGGTGTGGGTGTGGATGGTTGTGGGTGTGTGGGTGTGGTTGTGAAGGTGTGTGTGTGAATGTGATGAGGGGGTGTTTGTGAAGGTGGTTGTGTGAAGGTGTGCAAGTGTAAGGTGTAGTAAAGGTTGAGGTCTGGTGCTGTGGGTTGTCTGTGGGGTCTGGCAGCAGTGGGTCTGTTGCAAAGGCTCATGGTTTGTGTGTGTGGGCCCTTTTTATTGGTCCATTTGTGGGTGTGGCTGTGTTTGAACTTTGGGTGGGTGTGTTATAAGGGGTGGTTGTGTTTTGGGCCTCTGTTTACCTGTTTGGCTGTTCCAGGTCAGTGTATTGGGTGTCTTTGGGCTTGTTGGACGTGTTTTGTGGTGTTGTGCGATTCAAATTGACTCTCCTTGTGGTGTTTTGCAGTGTCCTTGTTCAGTACGTGTGTTTTTCGCGTCTGTGCGGTGCGTACATTGGCTATGTTGTTGTACAGTGCTCACATTTGCTATGGCTTGGTACGACTCATACATGCACAGGGCTGGGTGAGGGTGCTGGTGTCGGGGCCTCGGGTAGGGTGCGTACAGGCACGGGCAGGGTGTGGGGGCCTGGGGGTACATGCCGTACATACGTGAACCCAGGGTACGACGCGTACATGGGGGGGGCTGGGGGTACGGCGCGTACATACCGGGTGCTCGGGGTACGGTGTGTGCCCCCACCTCCGTATGGACGGTGCGTACCCCCACCTCCGTATGTACGGTGCGTACCCCCAGCCCACGTATGTAGGCACCGTCCCCCAGCACATACCCCCAGCCCCCGTATGTACGCGCAGACCGTATGTACGCGCCGTACACCCTGCCCCCCCTATGTACGTGCCGTACCCCCAGCCCCCCCATGGACGGTGGGTACCCCCACCCTCCCCCGTAGGTACGGAGCATACCACCACCCCCCCGTCGGTACGCTGGGGGTCCGCACCGTACATAGGGGGGGTGCGCTCCGTGCCTAGGGGGGGTGGGGGTACGGCGCGGACACGGGGGGGTGCTGGAGTACGGTGCGTACGTGGGGGGGTGTGCTGGGGGTTGTTCGGCGCGTATGCGGGCACATATTTGGGTGGCTCCATAGTTGCTAGGGGAGTTCGCACTGTACGGTGTTTTTCACATACGGTTGTGCATTCAGACGGACGGGACGGATCGTACTTGCGCGCTCGGACTTGAGTTTCCCGATTCGTAGGTAAAACTGTCCGGGGACATGTCGGACACTATTTCCGACCCGAAGACGTGTGGGGGAATTTTCCCAATGCGATTCGTATGGATTTTTTAACATACGAATCGTACTTGCCAGTTTGTACGAGACTTGCACGATTCGTACGGTAAAAAATCCGGATACGATTCGTACGGGGAAAATTTTTCCAGGATCGGAATCGGCCCCTAAGTGTTTATACAAAATTTTATGCAGGATGAGCAAACAGAAACTAAAATTAACTTTAAAAAAACGAATTCATTATAATCATCAACTCTGACCCCGAGCACAATGCCATAGAATGATCGCTTACTTATCTCAAAGATGCTGGCTTTTCTCTGAGCTGATACAAAATTCCAAAAGGTTTACATTACATGGCAATCTAATATACAATAATTGCCACAGAGTGCTCACCAACAATTTAGACTCATTACATCAAGATACTCACTCCAGGGCTAATCTTAAACAGGTCTAATAGACACTGCCATTATTATTATTGGAATGGTGTTAAACCTACATCAACACTGGGGTCCATGCTAATTTCATGTAGCTGCAAGATTGATTACAGGCAAATTTGTCCATATCACAACAGCCCTTTTTGAACTACAGTGACTTCCTTTCCAGGCCCGTGGTACCTTACCATCTATCTGGTAAATTCTTGGAGCTCCAATCCTTAAAACGTCCCATTATCTTAAAAATAAAGTAATACTCTTATGAGGACAAAGGTACCATTGCACCACTAGCACTCTCCATCTGGAATCACTTTGTTGCAACAAAGCGTCCACTCGAACTTCACCCACAGGGTTTACTCTGAAGATCTGTATCAACATTTCTTTAATGAAGAATTGCAAAGATACATTTTCGGTAAATATTAGTGTTGCAGCTAGGTCATCAAACCAGGGGCGGCTCCTCCACTAGGGTGGAGAGGCGTAGCCCCACTGCTTTTTCACAGTGCTAGAAAGCCAAAACCTAAAATGATAATAACATTAAGTTATTACCATTTAATGTTTCCATTGCGCATTATGGGCGGGCGGGGCTGCTCTGCTCTTTGAGCAGGGCAGGGGAGGAGCGGTTTGCCCACTCCTGAGTGCTCATAGACTGTTTGGTCGGCCCTCTCAGGCCACCCAAACCAGTCATGCACACTCTACCCTTCTCCATGCAGGCTGCATGCAGCCTGCATGAAGAACATGGCCACCCCATTAACTCTGGCTGGGAGGCATCCTGACCAAACACAACGCTGCTTGCAGCGTTGTGATTGACTTAGGGGAGGGTGCCTGGCTGCCTGCTCAATGTTCTTGCCGGAGATCCCCCCACAACACCCCCCCCCTCACACCTCCCACAAATTCCCCCCGCAACCATCCGCGCCCACCCTCCCACTGCAAGCCATGCCTATCGCTACTACATCAAACTCAAAAACATTGTATATAAACCGGTGTATATAAAGTAACATTATCAAGGTCTACTATCAGGGCCGAACTGGAAACCCAAAGCAGCTCTAGCAAAGTTTGTCAGTCCAGTCCCTTTGCGTGCATACTGAGTGCAGTGAGCTTGCTTGGCCATTATAAGGAGGGTTTAGGGAGTTGCCCCCCCCCCAAGAAAATCTGGGCAAAAACAGAAGATTCCACAACACATATTTCATTACATATACAATTGATTAGCTATTAAAGCATAGTAAATGATGACCTTTAAGCGCACCTGGATACGAGAATCTTTGCTGGTGCCCATCAATGATTCCCTTACTATCACCCTCCAACAGTGGCCTCCCCTCTCCATAGTCCCTCTCACATAAATTTCATTTGTCTTATAGCACCTCTCATTCCACTGTAGTATGTCGGAGCACTTCATATCACACACAGAGACAATGAATCACACGTTTGTAAATCAATTTATAATTTTTTTTACATAAGATAATGGGGACATGGTGTAGGATTCATGTCATCCACACTGGTAGGCATTTTTTAAGAGTGCTTTGTCTGGAGAAGCACAAACTCAAGATTCAGAATGTAACACAGTGGTTAGGGTTGGCTTTCCTAATTAGAATTTATTTCTACCTAATCAAACCCTTTTTAGCAAAATTAGGATAATGTAATACTCAGAAAAAAACATAACTTTCTAACCTTTACCATGTTGTTTGCATTCAGCTCTTTGATGACACTTTATAATTCACTGTGCTAGATTATGATTGTAACTTATGAAGTGTACAGTAACAAAAGTGTCTCTGTGACAAACGCAGTAACTCACTAAGATATGTGCATAAATTCTCTTCTGCATGGTACACGTTCTTTTCAGCAGGCATATTAACCCTCTGCTCTACCTCAGATGAGTCAAAACTGGCACTAGGCAAAACTCAGCCTTCTGTACAGCAGGTACATTAATCACCAGAGTTATCCTGACACTTATGTTGTCGTCTGAAAACTACTGGATATACAAGGAACTCTGCAGCGGGTGCTTTCAAAACTGCTGTGCTGCTATAAAAATAGCCCCCAGTGACAAATGCAACCCGACCCCTCCAGCCTTCTGGAGAAATGCCTGATGCCCAGTACAGCCAGTCCGACCATGTCTACAATTCCTTTCTACTGATGCAGCCCATGGTAGATCACTTCCCTATGTGCACCTCTGTGTAACACTTGTTCTTAGTCCACTGTAATCTTTTCACTAAGTTTTCAGACCTCCAAGCCTATCTACCTTCTGAGGCTTTCCTCCAAGAAGAGGTTGTACTTCCCACACTGGTCTTCTATAATAAGTTGTAAATGATTCCAATGGGGATAGGTAGTGCTTAAAATGAGCTGGTGGTTGCCGGTGGGGCCCACTGGCAGTCTTATTAGGGACCGGCACATATTTTTCCTCATCATACATTGACCCCAAGCAACTGAGGGAAAAACACACAAACAATACAAAGGCAATCAACCAGCAACTCATCGAACACCTGGAACACAACAACCTCCTGGACCCCTCTCATTCCATATTCCAAGCAATCCACCGCACCAAGACAGCCCTGATCACAGCCACTGACAACATCAGGGCCCTACTGGACTACAACGAAAAAAACAGCCCTCATCCTCCTGGACCTAACACCTGCCTTTGACATTGTTTCCCATGACCTCTTGATCAACAGACTCCACCATAGCAGAATCCAGGAAGATGACCTCAAATGGATCGCCTCATACCTCACTGGAAAAACCCAGAGAATCCGTCTCCCACCATTCACCTTGGAACCCAAGAAGATCATCTGTGGCATCCGCCAAGGATTGTCCTGCACCCCACCCTCTTAAACACGCACATGACCTCCCCGGCCAACACCATGGTATCGCACAGACTCAACATCATCTCTTACAGCGACAAAACCCAGCTCATCCTCTCGCTGTCAGAAGACTCCTCCTCCACCAGAGCCAGCTTCCACAGATGCATGATGAACGTCATTTTCTGGATGAAGGCATGATGAACGTCATTGTCTTGATGAAGGATAACTGTCTCAAGTTCAAAAACATGAAAGACAGAAGTCCTCATTTTTGGTAACACCTCGCTATGGAACGATGCATGGTGGCCTGCTGCACTCAGCCCAACCTCTACATCATCTTGGACCGCAAGCTATCTATGAAGCAACAGGTAAACATAGTCTCATCCTCCTGCTTCCACACTTTACTCATGCTCCCCAAGATCTTCAGGTTGCTCCCTGTCAACACCAGAAAGACGGTCAAGCAGGCCCTCCTCCCAAAAGGCTGGACTACAGGAACATACTCTACATAAGAATCGCCGCATTCCTCCTAAAGGCACTACAGACACTACAAAACTGAATGGCAGGACTCATACTCAATCTCTCCAGAAGGACCCACATCAAACTGTACCTCAAGAAACTACATTGACTGGCAGTCCAGGGAGAAAAAAGGGATTTTGGTGGTCGGCAATAATCCCACACTTTGGATCAGTTCAACTGGCCTCCCTCATTAGGAGAAAGTCCATTCCCTAAATCAGAAGTAAAACGCCTAGGGATTTCTTTAGTCATGCTTCTCACCATGACCTCCCAACCTAAAAAGGTGGCTAGAAGCTGCATTGGCCTTTTAAGAGCCTTAAGGAAGGCTCTGAAATGGCTCCCAATGGAAGTAAGGAAGACTGTGATTCAGGGACGGATTCTCTCCCTCTTGGATTATGGGAATTCACTGTACTTGGGAAGCCCAATGTCAGTCATGAAAAAACTTCAAATTATTCAGAATGCTGCTTCCCAAATCCTGCTAGGCATCCTAAAGACACAGCAAGCTTGTGCAGCATTTAAATCTCCCCACTGGCTACCTATAAGATGCAGAGTTGAATTTAAGGCACTTTGTATTGCGCTTCTGACAAAACATATAAAAGGACCACATATTCTCCAAGATATTGTTATCTCTCACAGGGCTGAGAGAGCTCTTAGGTCAAACAATTTTGATCTTCTCACTGTACCAAGACTCAAGAGAGCTAGAAGTGAAGGTCACTCATTTACATTTCTTGTACCTAACCTCTCTGCCAACCAGCTTGAGAATGGAAGATAATTTCTTGAGTTTTAGAAAGACATTGAAAAGTTTCACTTCTCATAACCACCTTTAGGCCTTGATCTCTGATAGTTGGACAACACTGGAACGCCGTCATCAGGTAGTCTTGCGCTTTATAAACATATGAATAGTATAAAATAGAATCCAGAGGAGATGCCTGTTCAAGATGTTGAACCACGCATACAAATCCCTGCACAACGAAAGACCAGCACACATCTGCAAATGCATGACCTTCCACCAACTGACCAGACAACTAGTATCCACCTCCCTCTTCCTGGCAGACACCCACCGGATCTGCCAAGGCAATAGCAGAGGGCGCTCCTTCTCTCACCTAGTGGCCAAAGCTTGGAACGACCTCACCTGCACCTCAGGACTGCCTCCTCGCTCCGGGAGTTCACAAAAGGACTCAAAAACTGTCTTTTCAAATGAATAGATCATCAGACAGCAGTTAGCAACTCCAGCGCCTTGAGACCCTCACAGGTGGTTTGTCACACTTTAAAAATCCTTGCTTGATTGATGAAAGCAGGAAAGAAATAGGAAGAGAAAGACGGAAAAGTTGTTGCAAAGGGCAAAGGAAAGAACATGCACGATTGAGATAAGGGGACAAGGAGTGTTGGCTACTGGATGGAAGAGCCACAAGATCGATTCAAGACTACTGATCCTTAGTATTCAGTGTGCTGATATTTAAAAGCACCTGCCAGGGGTTTCTGAGCAGAGCACGGGCACCTTTGGGCATTGACGTTCATTCTATTACAAATCAGGCATTGGGGATATGTATAAAAAGGCTCATTTAAGGCACAGTGTGTGGGGCTAGGGGTAAGGTTCACAAGCTGTAGTGCCTTGTCTTCAATGCCATTGCCTGGTTTTGAGGCTTGAGCTTTGTACCTCGATAGCCTTACAACACCCCCCCATGTTCTTCCACAATTGCCTTCTTATCGATTCTTTGGTCTGTGCACCTCTCCTTTTAGAAGAGAGAAGTCTGATAGGTTCAGGGGCTTGGAGCCATGAGCCTTCATCCTATTGTTGCCTCTGGCATCCGTGGCTTTGAAAAACAGGCCCTGTGAGGGATTCACCTAGGTCATCAGATGAAATAATTTTAAGGGTCTCTAATAAAGTTAATCGATATTTGTCGAAACTTTTCAAGTTTGTCATTTAGGCTGAGTATTATTAGTGTATTGGAAGCCATTTTTTTACATTTGTTGCTCCCAGGTTTGTCTGTGGAGTAGCCACCTGTTGAGTCTAATTGTACACACCATCACTGTGGCCAATGCTTTGGCAAAGCAGCATTTCTGTTAAAAACGAGTTTCAGAATATTGTAGGAAGCCATGCAATAGGACACTTTGTGCAATCAAGTGGCCCCTCATGTTCAATGGCCGACCTCTACCTTTATTTGCATTTAAAAGGGGACCAAAAGTGGGCATTTCCAGAGTACATGGCCTTGGTCTCCCTCATGGGAGTCACCTCACCAACCTGGAGTAGGATTTTAGTCAAGCTCAGTTTCTTGTGGGACCAATGCCACTTATGCGGGACTTTATGCAGGATTTTCCACAATGGTTTGTTGTTGGTGTCCTTGAAATCAACCCACTCTTCATCAAAGTTAAGCACTTGCAATCTCATTATCTACTAATTTCAGGGAGCGAGAAACTGGGTTGGAGATTTGAGGGTCAATTGTGTTCTTGTAGAGGCCTGAAGCCACCCTCTTGTAGGTGTCCTATTTCCCTTAAGTATTCCAGAATAGCAGATTGGTTTAGAGCATGTGGGGGTGGACCGATGGTGTTTCGTATGCACCGGGTAAGGCGTTGATAGTGCTAAAAGTGATTGGGCTGCAGGTTGAATTGTGTCTGGGCTTCTGTAAATATTAGTAAGTCTCCTTCCTTGATGAGATCTGAGATGTTGAGGATTGCTCTGGTTATCATCTTCCTCCACATTGGTTCTTTGCTTTCTATTCTTATCGAGGCATTGTACCATTATTGATCAATTGATCACGGGCAAAAAGGTTTGCGTGTTGTCCCATTAGTTTGTGGGCCCTCTGCAATGTGTATCGAGTTGTGTGCAAGACCAGATGTGAGACTTTTGTCCTACTTGGGTCCCCTGTGTATAGCATCCTAACACCGCCTATTTTACCAAGAAGAGCATTATACATTTTGACCCAGCTTGGTGTGTCAAGTGAAGCATGGAGGACCTATCTGACGGGTGCTGGTTGTGAGGCTAACTGGTATGTATGAATATGAGAGCGTCTCAACTCCCCGTTTGTCCATGGGTGCCTGTAATTTCTCCAATTTGAGGTGAGGCTTCTGGGCACTCCAAAGGAAAGCTTTCTGAGATTTGTCTATACCTGGTATCAGGTACGGTGGGATGCATAGTGGTATCATGGTCTTGACATTATGTTCTTTTTGATCAGTTGTATTTTCCTCACAGTGAAAGATTTTAAGCATTACTATCTGGTTAAGTCTGACTGATTTTGTGTTCAATCATCTCTTTCAGTCCTGCTGTCATTTTGATCCCTAATCATCTAAGTTTATCTTCTGACCATTTAAATGTTTGTCCACCCATTGTGATATTGTGGTATGTCTCAGCAATGACAGTGCATCACACTTATCCCAGTCAATCTTGTAACTGGACAAAAGTGAGAAGCAAGAGATCAGATCTATGAGGGGTTTCAGTGAGAAGGGTGGGTCAGTCAGCATCACCAGTATGGTATATGCATATAGGAACACTTTGTGTGTTGTCCTTGCCACTTGTATTCCCTGGATGTCTGATGATTCCCTGATAGGTATCGCCAAAGGCTTCAATGCCAAGATTGCATGTAATGGGGATAGAGGGCATCCCTGTCTAATGCCCTTTTTAACACTGAAGATTGAGGACGTATGACTGATACATGTGACCCTTGCAGTGGGGAGTGTGTATAGTTTTTGAAGTCTAGAGATGAATCATGGGCCAAAGCCCACCCTGCACAAGATTTGAAACAGATTCATCCACTTGACCTGATCAAACCCCTTTTTTCGGTGTTGAGTGTTTTTTAACCTAGTCTGCTCTTACCTGCCACACAACATGCACCAAAGAATGATGGTGTGATGCTGCGGTGTAGTGTGGGACACAACCCACCTGATATCTGTGTATGATGGATGGTGGTACCAGTTTGAGCCTGTTCACAAGAAGATTTGCCAGGTTTTTTTGTGTCGACATTAAGCAGCGATATCCACCTGTAGCTGGCACATTACAGTGGATTCCTGGGCCTTACTACATGAGAGGCTATATATCACAGTTTTGATTTCCTCCTCTGGAATATCTTCTTCAAGACTTTGTCACTCTTCAGGGGACAGTGTTAGGATTGAAAAGTTCGATAAAAATACATCTGCTTTTGTGTCTGTGGAGCCAGAAGAGCAGAGTACTCTGTAATAATCGCTGAAGCTGTCCAGTATGTCAGTGGGATGTGTCAAGATGGCATTTAGGATTACCAGGTTAGTATGATTGTCTTCCTGGTGTCTCATTTGCCTGGACAGTAGTCTCCGAGCCTTCTTGCCTTGTTCATAATGTCTCCGCTTCAGGCAAAACAAAGCATTTTATGATCTTTATGTATAAGGAGTATGAGGTTTGTGTTTTGTCTCAAGCTGGGATTTTAACATGTAATCTAAGTAGTGGGAGGAATAGCTAGCTGCGTCCACTTCCCTTTCCAGGATGACCAACTGCCTCACTGCTTCCTGTTTTCTGCGGGTTGTTACACACATGATTTCCCCCAGATTGAGGTCTTGCCCACTGCCCACAGGACTTCTGGCGAGCATACTGATCCATCTCATCCAAGAAGACTTGGAGGAGAGACATCTCATATCTAACCATATTTTTACACCATCAGGGTCAGAAACCTCGACAGGCTTGATGCCTGTGTCAAAGAATTGGCCAGGAGTGAGGTGAAGGTAAAAAAAAATCAGTTTGTGTCTGTGTGCTGTATGCATATGACATAAAGGTGTAATTCCTTTCATTAGGGTGTTGGATTCGCCAGGGGTCAACTAGAGAAAAATCAGGCATCTGGTCTCCTAACAGTCCTCTATCAACCCTGGGTCATGCCAGTGAATAGTCAGACTTATCCAAAAATTGGTCAAGGGGCATGGTCCAGTCTCCTCCCAAGATCATATTGGTTTTCGATTGTTGGTGTAGGATTCTCGAAATTTCTTGGAATGTATTCCATTTTGTATATGTTGGGGCATAAATCGAGCCTGTGGACAGTGTTCATTGACGGATAGGGACTCTAATGAAAATGTAGTGACACTATGGGTCCCTCTATACCTTGTGGATTATCATTGTCAAAAATTTTGAGAAAGGAATGGATACTTCCCTTTGTGGAGAAGCTCAGAGGTGGAGGTATTCGTTTGTGCATGGTGCTCCCTTCCCTCCCAATCTCTCTTCAGGTTTTGACCTTCTAAACTAGAAATGTTTGTCTCCTGGATCAAGTCTATGTCTGGCTAAAGGGAGTGTGTATAATCTAGTATTTTCTTTATCTTTAGAGAAATACTGGCAAGATTGGGGCTGGTGGTTATTTGTGAGGTGCTGGTCTGCAGTTGTAAATGTGATATTCAAGAATCTGCGGGAAAGGTGATGTATGCCCTGGGTAGTATCACACAGCTAGTGGAGGTTAGTATAGCGTGAAGGCTTCGAAGTCCGAGTGTGCTGTTGTGCAGCGGGTAAAAGTAGGATGGCACCTGTCATGTCAACACTTTCGAAGTAACTGGATTGAGTTAATTTTCTAAACTATGTAATGTTCTACTTCTGAGTGAGTGATACAACTATGTTCGGTGGAAAGGCAAGGCATTTGCTTTTTGCATAGAACTAAGGGAGATTGATTGTGGAGTTAAACTAAACTCCAGGTGATGTTGGAAAATACCTATTTTTTGGTTGGGTAGGCAGTGGTGTACCCAATCATTCGGCTGCTCCTACCTGGCCAGCCTGTTCTAAGAGTATTATTGAAGTGCCGGAGACAGTCCTGTGGAATTGATTGTATGGAGAGGCATGGATAGAATGGAGTTTTTTTAGGGGATCTACTTAGGCACTAGTGGCCATTCTGTCCTACCTCAACGTCATCATGGTATGCATCCCCTGTCTAAGTTGATTCTGGAGGCTTCGGTGGAGAGCGAGCCTGTGTATGCTGACATTTGTGCTTTGGCTCAGATTACCACTGCCTAGTGACTTCTTCCAGCCACTGGTGCTCTTGTACAGATGAAGAGGTTGAAGCCATGGCATGGGGCAATATGAGCCATATGTGTGTCTTCCCTGGATGTCCATTGTGGTATCCATGGTTGTGTTTGTTAGGGTATCTAGGGATCATTCTAGCTGTCCCAGTTTTCCAAATTTTCTTGTCTTGTTCACATGCACAGTGAGTTTTGTAGCAGGAATTAGAAATCCATATCTTATACCCAGGTGTTTGAGGCGGGAGTAATTGGAGGAATCATTTTCTAGTATTCGTATTTTCAGGTAAAAAGTATTGAGATATGAAAATCTTGTGGTTATTGTATGAGAAATGCCCTTGATTTTTGGCTTCTGCAATTATTTTTTTATATCTCTTGCTGATGGTAGAAAATGTGTGCTATGATTTATCTTGGTCTGTCTTTGATGATGAGTACTCAGGTTGGACCCTGTGTGCTATTCGGAACTTCTGAGGGTGATCGAAGGACAGCTTTATGAGAGTTGCAATGAAGTGTGTTAGAAAGGACATCATGTCATCTCGCTCCAAATTTTCTGGGATTTCCAAAGGACTAAGATTGTGTCTCTGGTGTCAATTGTCTAATTCCAATATCTCTTTTGCAGGTACCAGTGGTGCTGTTCCTAGTCGATCCAGGAGGCTACTTTGTTTTCCATCTGGTACAGTCCGTCTTCCACAAATTGCATTGTGGCACTGAAGGAGGCAATATTCACATGGGTGGATTGTATATCCATCAATGTCTTGGAGGTGTGATCTGTGACCTTTGCCACGGTTGACCTAAGCGTCATCTGCTTTTTCATGATTATTTCTTGTGCCATATCTTATGGTTGTGGTTCCGAGTCTGTTGTAGTCTTTGTTGTTTTCCCATTACTGCCATCATGAAAAGTAACTGCCTGGCTGGCTTTGAAATTCTGTGTTGGTTGAACCTGAATAAGAGACAGGTGGAGGAGTCAACCACCGTCAGTGGATATGCAACCACAATTCACTTTTGGGCAAGTTGGCTGGACAATGGAGAAGATGCCCAGTGAGAATTTTGCCACAGGTCTGGGAACCTTTCTAGTGCAGGTTCTAGGGTTCTAAGCCACGTGCCTGAGAATAATACTGTATCCCTGTTCACGTTTTCAATTCAGGGGGACACGTAGTTCTTGTGTGCTCTTCACTATGAGGCTCCTGAGGGTCTTCCCATATTATAGTCCTTATCTGTGTCTAAGCTGAAAGAGCCCTTTAATGGCAACTTCATTTCAGATACCCAGTAGATAATGAAATGTAAGAGGGGTGTCTTTCACAACTGGGGGTGTTGTCTTACCTCCTCGCCCACTGGCACTGGATGTGCACCGGCTGTGTGGGAAGAGTAAAGAGGGGTCCTTTCCTTCATGTTTAAAGGTCTTCTCTCACCATGTGGGAGTTCATGAGGTCCTGGGGAGGTCTTTCCTAAATCTTAGAGTTCTCTTCATCAATCAACATGTGGGTCTTCGCCTCCATAAGAGAAGTGCGTAGGTCACCCGTCCCAATGCTGCTTACCATAAGGGTTGAATCGTACCTTCTCACTTTGTGTGCCAGCACTCTTAGGGGTGCAGCTAGATGCTGCCTTTTGGAGTAGTCCCTCCTCAGAGAAAATATCCAGGCCCTGGTGGTAAGTCAGTAGTAGGCCTGTATTCAGGTAGGCTCCAGGGAGTGGGAAGTCAGAAAAGTCATTACTCAACATAACTTTCTTCCCAAGCCTAGTCCGTACGGGTGTTTGACTGGGGTGCCAAATATTCTGGCGATTCTCTGTCATTACAGAAGTCCTGTGTTTGTTGTGCTGTGGAGCTTCGGTATCTAATTGTTGTGGTTCTCCTTTGCGTCAAGGTCCTTCTCTCCACTTTCCAACCTGCCTTTTGAGTCACCTCTAACGCCCCAGCGCCGAGATGCTAATTTTCGTCAGTTCCAGTAGCCTTCCAAATTCCATAGCTCCATTTTTATGATAGTAGGGATATTGTTATGGCTGGTAGGGAGGCCACATGGCCGCCCAATCACAGAGCGTTAGTGGCACACCGCCATTTTCTCACGTGTGAAGCTACGCCCCCTTCTTCTCTGAAGATCGGAATTGCATCTGATTAATTGCTAGAGACAACTTATCTATCACATCTTTCAAGCACTGCCTGAAAAATAAATTTTCTCCTGAAACTGAAAAATCATCTTGGATTATTTCCATGCAATAGAAAAATCCCAATAAATATTTAAATAAATGATTCATAGTAATTCTCACCTCCTACTGTAGCTGCCATGTCTCAATCACTGCACAATGTTTGAAGCACAACTGTGTCTCGGATCGAGAGACTAGTTTTTATCTTAGTGAAAAGATTTACTTTTTGACTTAGTCACTGGGATGGAAGTAGAAAATTCTTGGTGGTGCAAGGCTGCAGGCTTTGTCCGAAGAGGGCTCCACATCATGGGGTCGTCGCTGTCCAAGGTCTTGGATAAGCCACTGACTTTTTACAGGAAAACTCAGAGCAGGAGAAGTTTGAATATCGTGCCCAGAAAAGGTCCCTTGCAGACCGGATACTTTTTCTACCTTCGCCCAGTGAAGATTTCTACCTTCGGATATAGTCACTTGTCGGAGCTCAGATTCTTCCAGCGGAATAAGATGCAGGCTGTAGCCGAAGAGGGCTCCAGGAGGCGGGGAGCCATCCCTGCAAAGCCCCTATGAATCGAATTTGCTGTTGCGAAGAAGAACATTGAGGGAGCAATCAGAATCTTAGGCCAAGAGGCAATGCACCTTCATCAGATCAGTTTGACACGCTGAACCCGGTCCCCTACCGGTCTCACAGCAAAAAGTATGCAAAACGTTTCTAAGTCCCAGGGTCCAGGAACCTTTGAGAGGAGTACGCTTTGACACCAGCCAGGGGTCCACAATCTTGGGGGTCAAGTCTCACTCCAGCACAGCCAGCAGCAGGGTCTAAGGGAGGTCCAATTGGAACTGAGGAGCTGTGTAATTGTAAGAAAAGCCTCTGGAAACTTTTGGTGTCCTGGTAGCTCAAACAGGAGGTCAGCCAATTGAACCTTGGAGTGTCCTCTGGGTTCCGGGGTTCAAGGCAAGCAGGTCCAGTCTCCTTTCAGGTTCTTCAGACAGCAAATCAGTCCTTACTCTTATTCTTCACAGGTCCAGCAGTGATCTGAGAAGGGTACTTAGTGCCAACATTTATGTTGAGTGTTGGCCTGTGGACAGGTGAAACTCTTGGCCCCTCCCTAACCAATTGGGTAAACGTTCAGGGAGATGACCCTGCCTATTTGTACAGCACTTCCTGTGTGTTTTACAGTAAGCTATTCCACAGAGTGCATTTTTTCCTAAATCCAACATGCCAGAATTTATTTTCCCCTTGTCAGAGTTTCCTGTGACCCCCACAGGTGTGGCTATGATAATGAGCAAACACTTCTTTGTGGTGACTCCAAGCCAATTCTGGGCGCACCCCCTCTCCCACTGGGATAGATGTGTTGTTAGCTAGCAGGACAATATAGGAGTTGGCCTATATGTGGGTTATGTCTGCTCGTGATAGGTAGGCACCTTTTGAAGTGTAATCAAGATCATGGGCACAGCCCAGATGGCCAACCTGTAAGGAAGAAAAGCATCTTCCTTAACCCTTTGTTCACTGTCTGGGAACAATACACATCTCACCACAGGAGAGCCATTAACAGTCATGTGACACTGAAAACGTTTACAGAAAGGCACATTTGGTTTAGGCAGGAAAATGACAACTTTCTAAAAAAGAAAAAAGAACAATTGATGGACAAAATGTTGAACAATGCAATCATTCATCGTAATCCCAATAATCTGGTTTTAATCGATCATTCTTTTGCTCACCACACCACCCCAGTTTGGACCCAGCCATATGCAAATCAGACTTGACCCTGGTCCTCATGGGAACACTCCAGCCCGAACTGCCAAGCCAGGTTCTCCCTGGACCGGAAACAAGTATCATGGGACCGGTTTCAGGACATCACCCCTCATCAGCCAGGCTAGCTTGAACCCAGTGGATCAGTGAGCATGGGACCCACGTCTGGGAATGCGCTTCTCACTTAGGGTGGCAAAAACAAAAGGAACAAATGATGGACAGAATGCTGAACAATGCAAAAATTCACCCCAGTCACAAAGATCTGGGTTTCACCCATCATCCTTTTGCTCACTAAACCATCCCAGTTGGACCCAGCCATATGCAAGTTAATCTTGACCCTGCTCCTCATGGGAACAGTCCAGCCCGAACAGTAAAGCCAGGTCCTCCCTGGACTGGAAACAAGCATCCTGGGACAAGTTTCAGGCCCCAAAGTAGGAAGGGTATGTCCAGATGTGCGTCCTGTGCTCATTGCACCAGTGGAGTCAAGCTAGCCTGGCTGATGAGTTCCCATGAGGGGCAGGGTCAAGACTGATTTGCATATGGCTAGGTCCAAACTGGGGTGGCGTTGTGAGCAAAAGAACAATGGATTAAACACAGATCTTTGTGACTGAGGGTGAATGTTTGCATTGTTCAGCATTCCGTCCGTCATTTGTTCCTTTTGTTTTTGTTGTGCTATGTGGGGAGGGTATGCCCAGACGTGGGTCCCGTGCTCATTGTGCCATTGGATCCAAGCTACCCAGGCTGATTAGTGGTCATGCCCTGATGCCGGTCCCAGGATGCTTGTTTCTGGTTTAGGGAGGACCTAGCTTGGCAGTTCGGGCTGGACTGTTCCCATGAGAAGCAGGGTCCAGACTGATTTACATATGGCTGGGTCCAAACTGGAGTGGTGTGGTAATCAAAAGAACCATTGAGTAAACCCAGATCTTTGTGACTGGGGTGAATGTTTGCATTGTTCAGCATTATGTTAATCATTTGTTCCTTTAACTTTCTAAAAGTGGCTTCTTTAATATAGTAATTTGAAATCCAACTTGACCATTAGATTGGATTTTAAATTACTATTAGTTTGAGTCCTTGAATCATTATTCGAGCTATTTCCAAACTGATGTTAAGCATTATTTGGTGTTAATATGTAACCATGTGCTTTTCTATGGGAGACCCTGCCTTGCCACAGTAAGAAACAACTTTTGATATTTTTTTAGTGCCAGGACATATACAACTTAAGTACACATGTCCTACTTTTAAAATACCATGCACCTTGCCCTATCAGCATTTATGGCCTACCTACGGGGTGACCTATAAGTGTAAAAAACGAATGTTTAGACATGGCTAAAGGTTTAGGTAGAAAGTGCAGCGTAAAACTGCCCACCCAGTCTGAAATGGCAGATATGTATACATGTTTTACAGTGCTACTTTAGTGGGTGGCACAATGACTGCTGCAGTCCACTAGTAGCATTTAATTTACATGCCATGGGTACATGTTGTACCATCTACCAGGAATTTACAACTACAATAAATGTGCCAAGAATGGTATTTCAATTTTATCATGTTTAAAAAGGAGAGCACAATCACACTTTACCACCGGTTAGCAGGGATAAAATATGCAGGAACAATATAAACCAAAATGGTACTGAGGAAAGTTGCAAATTGGATTACCTAATTTCTGAAAGGTAAACACACATTAATCAAAAGATAGGTGACCCCCTTCCTAATTCCTCTTGGTCACCCAGATTCAAGGGGCAAGAGACAAAAAAACACTCCTATTTTTTTCAAACAGGGCTCTCGCTCACTTATTACTATGTTGCATGCTTCATCATTGAGTCCTCACCCAGTATATTTTGAAATACTGAGCATGCTCACCCCCTCCCCGATGTAAGTGGGGTGACTCTTCTACCAGCTGAAACATGTTGACCTGTCCATGTGTGGAGGCATAGATACTCCATGAACATCCCTTTATATTTCTAACCTGTCTAATAGTGCCCATATAATAAAAATAGCCCTTAAAAATGTTAAGCAACACCCTAAAACATTTTGACCTTTAGCTTTCCCTGGTCCCAAAATCCTGCTCTTCCACAACATCAAAGTGCTTCCTCCAAATATAGGGTTGCGCTTGCCTGGTATTTTGGAGTATTTCAGATGAGGACTCGAGGGCGAGCATGCCACATTTTGATATATGGGTAAGTGTCCTCTTAAAAAACAGGAGTGTTTTTCTGTCTCTTGTCCTCTGGATTCTGGGAGACAAAGAATTATGAAGGTGGTCAGATCTCTTTTGATTGATTTCTAAAGTGCACAGAGTCCTATGGCCAACAAAAACAATTTAGCATAAAATTCAACAAAATCTGGGGGAATACCACACTGAAAATTGTCATTTCCAACAACACCTGTTTCACATGGACAGCAAATTGTTACTTTTTGACATCCAACACTGTCATACATTTTGGTACCATATGGGCTTAGGTATTATTTACTTATTTCTTATCCAAGAAGATGTCAATGATCATAAACATAGACAAGTCATGCCCAAGACCCAAAAAATGCAAAATTAATTCTTCCTTTATAGTAAATCCTGTAAAAATGACTAAGATTATGCTTGTGCTAAAATAATTTGTGGACAATAACCTTGATTCCATGTAGTCCCTGCAAACATTATAGCAAGCCTTGGAAGTATCCCTTAGAGATGAGGTAATGAGACTACTGGCTTGCTCAGAACAATATAATGAACAACAGTTATACTAGAAACAATGATATGATGAACCACTGGTTAAATTAATTCAAAATCTTACAGAGACCCCAGCATAAAATAGCATTAGTACACCTGGTGCAAAGAACAGTATGAACGGAGATAAGGTAATCTTACTTTTGGCCTTGCACCCAGAAAAAAGAGACCTCATGTGGTATGTCAGATATTGACATGAACAGCTGGACATTGGTTGTGTTTCAACAGACATAGCACAAGATTTTAAAAGCATTTTTTGAAATGCATTTACAGTTTAGAACTTGGAAGAATCGAAGAAGCGCACGTTGGATAATATAACTATTGTTCACAGTCAAAAATTAAAGTTGTTGCTAAAAACACAGCAAACTAATGTGGAAATAGTAAAGGGAAAGACGTTGAAATGATAAACAGGATCAACAGTGAAGAGAAATTTAAATCTCATTTTATAAAATTCACTACAATCTCTTGGCACCTCTATTATGCAACATGTTCAGAGCAGCAGAAAATGGTGGGGCATTTCACCAAAAACCAAGACAAAGAACCCTCTACCCTTCATTATAAGGATATTGCCACTCACTGAGGTCATTAAATTCTGAAGTAACTTGAAATATCCTTTACTGCTCTTCAGAGGGGGTTTGTATCTTACAATTCATGGTTGCACCATTACTCTTCATTCAAATATCTGAAATCATTGGGATCTTGTTCCTTTCTATGAAAGAGATAGTATATTTGTTAATATGTTTATTCATGAAGATATATTCCTACTTTCATGCAATGAACTCTAGCCATGCAAAAAACAAGCACAGGTACATAAATGTCTCTTTTTTGCTAATGACGATCCATGTCAGTGAAACAATTCAGAAGAGCTTGTTTTCCTTTGACTACTTAAAGAGGGATATTAACTGTGTTCTTGTCCATGTCCTGGCTTTCAGTCTATATGTTTATTCTGTCACTACTCAACCTCAATACCTACTGCAGCTGAGCTGCAATGCCACTTTCATATTCAAGCGGTGAAGAATGTTGTCACAACTAGACTAATAAGAACATTGTAGATTTGTTTTTATACGTATATTACAGGCTTTCATGTATCATTCAGTATTATAATCCCCGATACCAAAATCTGTGAGGGATCATGTTAGAAATTGGGTCTCTAGTTGGCAGAGGTATGCACCCTGTCCAAGAAGGGACCACTAAGCTAGTCAGGGTAAGCTAGATACACACTAAAAGATAACCTGTGCTCATCCTCTGGTACGTGGCACAGCGCAATCAGGCTTAAATGAAGAAGCAATGTGTAAAGTATTTGTGCAACACATACACACACACAGCAATACAATGAAAACACCACAAAAATATCACACATTGGTTTAGAAAAATGGAGAATATTTTTATGAGAAAATCAAGACCAAAATTCGAAATTCCAGTAATATAACAGGGTTATTAACTTTTGAAGAATAAAGCAAAAATAGTGCTTGGAAGTCAATGGTGCTAAGGGTTGACTTGAGGTTTCGCTAAACTGGGGTAAATCCAAAGTTAGGGTAGACGGCTAGAGGACTCATGCAGATCCCACTGAAAAGTACCTTGGATGGATCAAACATTGATATCGAAGAATTAATGCGAGGAGGCAAGGAGGCGCCACATCCTTGTCGATCTTGTGGATGGAGGCGAAGCGTCTGCGCCAATTCACGCAGTCGACGAAGGCTTCGGTGTCGAACCCCTTTACAATGCAGGCACTACATTGTTGTAGAGGAGCACTGTCTGTAGTTTTTGAGCTCTGCAGTCGTCGAGAAAATGTCATTGATCGGCTCCTGTATTGGCAAAGAAGGGTTATGCATTGGTTCCGATCAGAGCAAAGTAGTCACTGCGTCGATTTTGATGGTTCTGGACAGCAGAAATCACATTACAAGGGGACAGGACTAGATTGTCACCACTTGTCAGGGCAGTACTCACAGATGGCAGAGTCCAGGTGCTGTTGTAGCCTTAGGGAAAGTATTTTATGGCACTAAAAGTTCAGAACAGAGGGCAAGTCCTTGAAGTCACTCTGGGGTCAAGTGAAATGGGTCCAGTCATTGTCCTCTGCAGGGCAGAAATCAAAAGGAAGCAGTTACTTCAGAGCAGCAGTTAGCCAAAATGGCAATCCTTGTAGCACAGCAGCCTTTACTCCTGGCAGAGTTCGTCACAGGCCCAGCAGTGTAATGTCTTGATAGGGTCAGAGCCCCAGTACTTATACCCAAATGTGCCTTTGAAGTGGGGGTGACTTCAAAGCATGCCCTTGAAGTGCGCAGGTCCCCTTTAATCCCAGTCCTGTCTGCCATGCTATTTATCGGGGAGCAATCAGCCATTTTTGTCAGAAACAGAATACTGCCCATTCAGGTGTAAATGTCAGCTCCCCCTCCCTCTCCCTGCTCAGGAAGAGCTATCAGAATGCACATGGATGCAGATGAGTTCCCTGCCACACCCACCCTTCCTTTGTTTGTAGCTGTCTAGAGGGAATACACAAAGTGTAGCTGTCACCCACCCCAGATGTGTATTGTAGACAGGCTGCAAGTCACACAGAGCAGTAAGAGCAGTGAAATGACCACTTTATAAAAGTGCCATTTCTAAAACAGTAATGTTAAATCCAACTTCACCAGAAAAGAGAATTTATCATCAGCATTATCAAAGATGTGAAACACTATGCAGCGACTCCTTTCTACTCAGGAATTATAGCTTAAAAGTGAAGAAATTCTCAATGCCTGCCTATGAGAGGAGCAGGCCTCACAGTAGTGAAACATAAATTTAGCTGTTTGTCACTACCTGGACATGTAATACTTAAAAGTACATGGCCTACATTTTAGTTACACTGCACCCTACCCTTATGGCTACATAGGGCCTACCTTAAGGGTGGCTTATGTGTAATAAAAAAAGGGGGGTATTAAGGCTTGGCAAGTAGTTTTAAATGCCAAGTCAAAGTGGAAGTAAACTGCACTCACAGGCCCTACAATGGTAGGCCTGAGACAGGTTTGAAAGGCTAGTTGTGTGGGTGGCTCAACCAGTGCTGCATGTCCTCTAGTAGCATTTAGATTACAGGCCCTGGATATATGGGATACCACTTTACAATGGACTTATAAGTAAACTAAATATGGCAATCAGGTATACACCAATGTCACCATGTCCAGGGGAGAAGCACGTGCACTTTAGCACTGGTCATCAGTGGTAAAATGCTGAGAGTCCTAAGGCCAATAAAAGATACAGCAAAAAGTGGAGGTAAGCAGGCAAAAGGTTTTAGGGGAAGACCACCCTAAGGTTGGCAGGTCTAACAGATCACATTAAGTTTGAGAGCTACAGACAGATATGTTTGCAAATATACAAAATAATTATGAAATCACTGGAAGTAAGACTGAAAATAATACAACTCATCAACGCCACACAGTTGGGCTTCACACTTGAGTATTCATAATGAGGAATTCTTAGAACATCTTTGCACCATATTAGCAAACCATGGATGATATAGACTACAAGAATCCTTTCTCATTCAATCTGCTGAAGGTCTTTGAGTGCCTTGAATGGGGCTATCTTTTCCGAAAACTGCAAAGGGCTGGTAAGCCAAATAACCCAGTTAATATCAAGGTATTATAATGCACTCTTCCCACACAGATGAGCTGTGAAACATTCCTGTTCAAACAATTTTTGATATGTAGATGCAAGGTACAAGAGGGCATCCTATCACCGTTCTTGTTGAAAAGACCATTGAGCCACTTGCTGCAGCAATTTGATGGATAAACATACCTGAAGAGAAGTACAAATAATACTTTATATTTATAATGAAATGTATATTATCAGCTGCTCATATCAGTCAGCAAAAACACTTATTAACAAGATAAAAGAATTGCACAAGATAAAAAACAATTTGGAGCAAAATAAAATCAGCATCAAATGATTTATAAAATTCAGCTGGGAAGCCATCATTGCCTGCAGCCTTACCGCTAGGCATTGTAGCTAGAGCATCATTTAATTCCTTAAGTGCAATAGTAGACATGAGTTGATCATCCTGAGTGTCCCCTATAGTTGGTATACCGATATCCTGAAAGTAATGTGCTATACTTAACTGGGAAGTAGAATAGCTGGTTTTGTATACACCCTTATAATGCTCAAGAAAAACCTGAGATACTTGATTTTTGTCTGCCCGTTCACCCGGGGCAGTATTCTTCAATTTCCTGACATATGCAGACTCTTGTTTTGCCCTGGCAGACCAAGCCAGATACCTGCTGACTTTCTTCCTATAATTGATGTTGGTAAGCCCTGGAACTAGTAATTTTTTGTAACACAAAAAAATCCCTCAGATTCTGCTTAGCCTTTTCATAGGCAGATGAATGTCTACTTACTCAAGATGCCTGATCTACAGCAGCTTGCAGCTAAACTATTTTTTGTTGATGTTCTCTATATTAATATGTCTTATATGCAATACTCCGTCCCCTGTCGGAAGCTTTAAACGCTTCACATATAGACAACCCAGAAGCTGTAAGCTGATTCAGTTGAAAACATTCCTTAATGAATTCCCTCATATCACTGAGCCATTGTTGGTCTGCTAATAGTGAGCGGTCCAGCTGCCACCTGGGCCTATCGTTCCGAGTGATCTCGACCTCAATTGTAATTGAGATAAGTGAATGATCTGAAAAAGATTTGGCCCAGATATCCGATCCTGCCTTTGTCATTGAGTGAGAAAATAAAAAGAAATCAATACGGGAATCAGTGTGATACCGGCTTGAAAAACAGTCATTCTTCAGAATATCTATTAGCTTTTTAGCTTGAGGATTTAATTTGTTTTGTTGTTTTATTGGATTAAAATCCTCGCCGATAATGATCGAGCTGACCGCTTCTAATGCAATTTTGTATATATATCTGCTGCACAGGTTCGGGTGCATCAGTCACTCGGGCATAATAGTTTATTAAGTTGTTAGGAAGGCCATTAACCACAACCTTGACCCAGAACCAGTGACCCTACGGCTCTCTTATTATATCACTAAGGACACAGTCAAGATATGGGCAAAAATTGATCGCAACCCCTCCTACGGCCAGATCAGCTGAGGCAAACATCGCATGTGATTACTGCCTTGGTATAAAAAAATTCTGCAAGTTATTCTTCAGATGAGTCTCTTTAAGAAAGAGAACTTCCGGGGAAAAAGAAACCAACTATCTAATTAATGCACCACACTTTTGTCTATTAATCATTACAAGCTAGAATTCTGGTTTTATATCCCATTTTCAATTGTTATTTAAAAATAAACAATTACTAAATACCATAACCATGTATACATAAAGTTATCCAATAGAGGTATGTGAAAGGAAAATCTGCCTTTTTTTTATATAAGTGCCCACCTCAACCCCTAGAACCACACCTGTGACCCACCAATGCCCCCACAAAAAAACATAAAAAAATAAAAATGCACTGCAAAAACCCCAGCCCTAATCGGAAGGGAAGAGCCCACAATATCCCTCCCAAGGTGTGCCTACCTAACCTGGGTAACATGACATTGCACCCTTGCACCTTCTCCCCAACCCCTCTACCCCATTACCCATCCTAAAAAAAAACGTTTTTCTTTTTTTTTCTTTATTCCTTCTCTTTTTCCCCAAAAAAAATTGCTACTAACCAGCCAGACCCCTGCATCCACCAGCATTAATAATAACCTCAAAGCTTTGCTAGTGGCAGTTTATATAAATCACAATTAAACCTTATTATAAATCTGTTGTAGAAGCTACTGAGCCTCAGAGACATTAGAAAGTGGACGAAATTGCCCTTTCAACAGAACTTTCAATTTAGATTGCTGCTCAGTGCTTGCCTGTACACATTGTGCTTTATATAGATGAAGCATTTTGACAAATTCCTTTTGCCGTCTGACTGCAGAAGCGGACAAATCAGAGAAAATGCGACAAAGGGGTACTTCAGGTGTAGACATCTGTCTCTGACTGATTGCTTTTGACAAAACCTACTCTTTAATTTGATAGTCCCCAAAGTTAACAAGAATGTACGTGGCCATTTTTGAGGTAGCTGAGCACTGGGCTGGGTCATGGTGAGCTCTTGTTAGTGTCAAATCTCAAGAAAATTCTGGCAAAACATGGGACTTGATGAATGAATCTACCCACTGAAGCATTTGTTGCCCCTTACAGCTTTCCGGGACTCCCACAATACGCAGATTGGAACAACATGAATGATTTTCGAGTTCTTCAATCTTATTTCCCATCACGCACTGTTGTGTATGGACCTAGCCGATTTCCTTCTGCATCATACAAAGCTGATCCTCTAACTCTGAGATCCTGAATTCAGCCTCCTTCCGCCACTCTGGAAGCTGGGCTATGGAGTCCTCAATTATATTGAGCCTGTCATGTAAGGCAGCGGTTTATGATGCTTGAGAGACCTTTAAATCCCTAATCTCTTCCAAAATGAGATTTAACATGTTTTTGACTACCAGTTGCAGAGTGAGTGCTTTATTACCCTGCTGCAGAGCTTCTTGCTGTGACCCAGCCACCAAATTTCCCACTGGCTCTTCCGCTAGTCCATATGACGGCAAGATCTCAGATGCAGCGGTCTGAGAAGCCAATAAAGAAGATTGAATGTCATCCTGCTCACCCATTAAAGCAATAGCTGGTAGCACAAGGAGAGGGGGAAAGCCATTGCCTGAGAGACTTCCAAAACGGTGGCTGCAGAACCGGCTTTACGTTTTTTAAACAAATGATATTCCTTGACTGTAGCTATATCCTGCTCCAGGCCTGGTTCACTCTCCACAGATGTCTCAGCTATGTCTGCTCTAGCCGTCTGTTTGGCGGTGAACGCCCCAATGACCAAAAGATTTTTGCAACACAGCTGAGAGGGAGAACCTAGTGCCTCAGCATCCAAATGTTCAGCTACCTCTGAAAATGAGCTATCGTTGAGATTTCCTGAACCTGTGCCTGTGGCCATCATCAACTCCTTACATAGAATGGAAGTGTGGTAAGCCTGCGCCGCTGCCAGACCGCCAAGTTTTTTTGCTCTTTGTGCCAAGGCTATTGCCTCAGGTAGCCAGAGATGCCTAATGCCTTAGAGTACTCCTACATAATGCACAGACTTGCTTTTGCTTTAGGATGCAACTACGTGAACAAAACCAGTGACCCCCAACCGGGTGGTAATCCTAGTGCCTATCAACATTAAAGGTTAAACAGATAGCACTTACCCTCCAGGCCGGCAATGGCCTTCCTTCAGTCTCCAGGAGTCGCCTCCAGTCGCAGCCTGGGAACTTGGCACTCAGTGCAATCCAGCCCGTAAGCTTCCCAGAGAGGTAGCACACCAAATAGAGTGATAACTTTCCACGTGACCTGAACCTATCAGTGGTTAGAATACCACACTCTACACCTCCTTTCTCCCTTTTACTGAGCATCCACTGCAGAAAGCGCAGTTCACCTGTAGGCCCACTTCCCTTAGAGCTGATTCACTCATCTGGGAATGCCTGGTGTACTAAGAAGGCTGTCCAAGCACATGAACAAAAAACTTCCTGTAGTGGGAGATTTCTTGGGCCAGCAGATAGATGAAAAGCAGCTCACTGGCAGCAATGCATGTAAGGGGCTTGGTCCCCCTTAAAACCATTACTCAATAGCCTCCAATGTGTTTTCTTAGGAGGGCTGTAGGTGTTGAGTGCTGCAAACATACAAAAGCAGCCCAGTGCCGCTTGTGCTCTACCTTCGTCCATGTGCTCCTGTCCTCTTCAAACCACAATCCATTCTGTCGTCTCAGGAGCCGAGTCGTGGGTCCCTGAGCAGTTTTCCAGAGCAGTTCTCTGGACTGGACAGATTCCAACAGCCTGCTTGAGCCGCTGGTCCCGTAGAGGGAGAGCCGACCATACTGCTGTGGCTTCTTGCTCCACGTCGTGCCCAGAAACAGAGAAACGCTCTCGAATGGGGAAAGGGGAGGGGGACTGTGATGCTCAGCCGCAAAGCATGTGGGATCCACCCGTGACCTCAGCTCTTTGCCAGCAAATTTCTCCTTTTTTTGACAGAGTTATTTAATTATGTTGCAGATGGGGGGAAATTTCATCTTACTTCAGGGAATCAACTATCTTTAGTGTTTTTTTAAAAGGGTAAAAACCCTGAGGATGTTAATTCCTATAGGCCCTTAGTTTGCTCAATGCGGACTATAAGCTTTTTATGAAGTTATGGGCCATTTGTATCAGTCCCCTGGCTCAGGCTGTAATTCATAGGGACCAAAAAGGCTTTGTGGCTGGACGACTGATGGCTGCGAATACAGACTTATTACTCCAGGCAATCCACTTTTCCTCAGTTAACCAGACGAAGGCGGTAGCTAATATGGTCGATGAGGAGAAAGCCTTCGATATAGTTAACTCGGACGTGTTGCTTTTTGGCCTACAAAGATTTGAGCTTCATTCACGTTTTCTCGGTATGCTATCGAAAGTCTACCTAACAGATTAATTTCCGGTAATTCTCAATTAGCATGAACAGTTGCAATAAAGAGGGGGACCTGTCAGGAGTGTTCCCTTTCGTCTATTTCATTCACAATTTTTATAGAGCCTTTAGCAATTAGGACTAGGGCATCTCAGGCTATAGAGGTGCCTCGTTCACATATAACCAAGTTAAAATTGTTTGCAGACGACATTATTCTTTATTTAAAACCAGAAAGGGGAAATGTGCAGCAGGTATTAGACGAGTTTGAGTGAGTTAATGAAATCGGGGGCTATAAGATCAACCAATAAAGTTCTGCTTTTTAACTCTCCTGTTGATGCCCTTTTGGCTCATCTGCATTCTCAGGCTCGACAACAGTCACATATATGTTATTTACGGGCATGTGTTATTCAAGAATATTCTAAGCTTTTTCAGCTAAACTATCTCCCAATGTTTTATAGGATAAATGGGGCTGCTCGAAAAATGGACTTTGCTCACCCTGGCTTTGGTTGGTAGAGTAGCTCTCATCAAGATATCTGTTCTCCTGCTTTTAAGATATATTTTTAAAAATGTCCCTACAAAAGTTAAGAATTGTTATTTTATAGATTTGTATGTGCTTCTTAGGTGCTTTATTTGGAGTAACAAGGCACCTAGGGTCAAGTGTTCTGCCCCTTCAGTTACACATCTTACAGGGTGGGCTGCCTTCTCCCCATTTTCAAGGCTATTACCAAACAGCACTCTTGGATGTGTTTGCCAGAGTTTTGGCTGGGTGTTTCTTACGATTCTGGAGTTAGGCCATTTGGGTTTGATAATAGCTCCCACCACAGTTAACCTTTGGGAACAAGCTGGGTTTAGAGAGGTGGGTCACTTTCTTCTCCAGGGTAGATGGATGACTTGGCTTGCAGTTTCAGCTTGGTGTAGGGATCTAGGCTCTCAGCTCTTCCTCGGCTACCATCAGATTGTATCTTTCTGCAAGGCTCAAAACTTCGATTCTAGTCTTGATGGCCATACTTTATTTCAAGCCTTGTTCAGGTCGAGGATGGTCGGGGTAGGGAATTGCTATCGGCTGATACGGAATGTAGTGGTACACTCAAATGGCATTAAGAATATTTTAGATAAAATACGGTCAACAACATATTGTCATTTTTCAGGTCAGAGACTGGCAGACTATATCGCTCCAAGGCCATACATCATTGAGAGTGGCAAATTTTGGAAGGATGTCTTTTATTTCTCACTGGATAGCCCACTACACCCCGGCGGCATTGAACAGAATGTTACCGGCACTTGACAATTGCTGTTTTCATTGTAAACGCCAGTGTGAGGGGGGTTGGCTACACAACTTTGGGGCATATTATCAAGCCAGGCGATAAAATTATCGCCGCTTTAGCGGCAGAAAACTGCCGCTATAACGGCGATAATGGGCTTCATGATATACTCTATGGAATTCCAATTGAAGCCCATGTTAGATGTGAAGGACATCAAACATGGCCTTCAATTGGAATTCCATAGAGCATATCATCAAGCCCATTATCGCCGTTTTGGCGGCAGTTTTCTGCCGCTAAAGCGGCGATAATTTTATCGCCTGGCTTGATAATATGCCCCTATATTCTTTACTTCTGCTCAGCCTGTTTTGGTATAAGTTAGCGTCTGTCTTAAATTCAGTGATGGGGCCGATTTAGATCTGCCCGTGGTACTTTTCGGTTTCTTACATAAGGGGCAATCTTTGAACGTACCAAAATCAGGACAGAGGTTTTTGGCAATTGTTTTTATTATAGCTTGCTCTCTGATTTTGCAAATGTGTCGACCGTGCAGGGTTCCAGTTTATCAAGAATGGCTGTGTAAAATGACTAGGACGAAGCAATTTGAGGAAGCCCAAGCTAAAAGGGTTGGTGGTTTAAAGCATTTTAACGCCTCCTGGCAGGATTTGGATTTAATTATAAATCAGAGCTCTGCAATCTAACATAGCTTGTTACAGCTTTGGGCTCTATTAAGCTTTATTGTAATTGGACCGGGGCTGTACTATTACATTAGGAATCGCGAGGTAGTCTTTTTAAATGTTATCCCCGGCCCACTGTCCTGAAATATTTTCTATGTTAGTAAGTAAAAGGATCATCTGGGATAGTGACAATTGTTCTCTTTTTGGGTTTGCTGAACCACTTTACAAAAGATTTTAGATAATTATTGCTATGTATGAAAACCTATACTGGATGAAGACAGCACAATCAAGTCAACCATATGGAGTGACAGCAATCCAAGAGTATAATCTCCAAATTATTTCCCAACAGAAATTCAAACAGACCAGGACTACGGAGCATAGACCCAAATTGCAGAGCAAAGTCTTGCAGCTGTCACACCTTTCCTTGGAAATTGTCCACTGTGATTGACAAAGTAAAAGAAACCTGCAGGGAGTAACGTACGGTTGACATCAAGAAAAGAGCAACAAGTATGAAAGATCCAATAGTTATATGGAAAAGACTCAAGGTAGAAGCCAAAGGGAGGCAGGGGGCACTCCTCCTGAGTCACTGAAAAGTAGGACATTTTGGCCAGTTGATTACCAGATCACTGAGAGTGTATGAGGCCCTGCTGAACTGGTGTCTAACAACCAAATAGAGTTCTCTTAAAACTGGGTGATGCTTTTTGAAGGGTAGATCATTGCATGCTCTCTACAAGTACATGTGGAGCAAAGCTCTGAGGTCCAACTGAAGGCAACTGAAGTTGAAACAAGGGTCTTCCAAGGGTCTGCTGGAAGTCTCAGAGGGTACACTGAGGAAATCCAATAGCTCGCTGGGTCTTGTTAGGACTTTTTGGGGGTAACTGAAGACAGATTAAGGGTCTTTTGAGGCCATACTGGAGATACTGGAGATATATGAGGGTACCCCAATGATCTCTTTGGGCCTATTGGGAGTGCTAAAGGACCAACTGAGGGTAGGGACAGTTTGAGGGTCTCTGGGAATGAGCTCATGTATTCTAAGAGCAGGCTGTAAAGTTTCAGTGGATAAATAGAGGCTCTCTAAGAGTACACATAGGTTCCTTATATACTAAAGGGTGCAGTCTGTGGGTAGACTGAGAGACAGCTGGGTGTGTAGGAGTCACATAAAGGTATCTAATTGAGGGGGCAGCAGTCTCCCGGGGCTCTCAAAGGGTTAGAGTGGTCTGGGAATGTTTTAAGGAAAGTTATGGTTTTGGAACAAGAATGTCACCTGCATGAACAATTGGCATGTACCCTTGCCCTGGTTACCCAACTACAAATGAAACTGATATCTTGACTTTTTTGGCCACAATAGTATAGTGTGTGCGTAGAGACCTAGCCTTATTGTTGACAATGCAAGGTGCTGGATCTGTTATGTGGTGTGGGCAGGCACAGCAAGCTTGCCTTCTAGTAGACAGTGGATTACTGTCCATGTCCTGGATGTAGTCCATAAAGCAGTGGTGTCAGTGAACACTGTTTTGTGACTCCTTAGTATGATCAGACTCTTTTATCTGTGTCAGGAGACGTTGACCAACTGACATCCCTTGTGCAATGTTCAGCTGTTGTGTGAAACCCAGAATCTTGCACAGACAGCCTGTGTGTGTTGAGTGCATGTGCCTGTATAGTATGATGATGTAGTCCATGTATGGTTGTAGATGTTTCGGTAGGAGTGAGTCTGACTACAGAAGCCAATATTATGCAATTTGGAAGCCCTTGGATATACCACGGCACAAGATGGAGGATGAAGCTAGCTTCCCCTGAAAAGGGAGAGTGTTGATTGCTTTTCAGAGTGAAGAGTGGAGATCTAGACACAGCAGTGAGAAGGATGGAGCCAGGGATACCTTTAGAATTTCAAAAGACTTTGGTACCACGGAGCTACTGATAAATTCTTCCCGAGCACTACCATTCAGTTGACAATAGGGGTGAAGTTGGGGACTGTAGTTTCTGGTGTTCAAGGTGATGACATTTGTAGGATAGGCTTTCCCTTTTGTTTGTCTCAGATTACCACTTCAGAAAGGCTGATGACAGCCAGATGCAGTTTTAATTGTGTTTTTGCTTGAGGGGAATGAAGACCATTCTCAAGCAACAACCACAATCCCTTTTAGGGTGAATCGCTTAAGTCACTAAATTAACCTTTGTCCTGTGCTTAACCCTCTGGTAGCTTGGCACAAAAAATAGTAAAGTGAAAATACAATGCAAGAAAATTCCAGCGACATGAACCACAGATATGCAATTTCAAAATATTAGGTAAGTATTTCGTCTAATTGCACAAAGCGCCATTCGCATCAACATGGTTGAGTTAGAATGGGGGATTTCAAAAGTTCAGGCCAACTACAATGGAGCTTGGGCCGTATACAGGGACAAGGTTAGTCTCGCTGAAAGAGTGACCTTCACAGAGCTCGGAGTGGGAAGTCCTGTTCCTGGAGGAGGAGACCACGAAAAGCAGGCCGAGCATTTGGGAGGGTCATCGCTGCAGCACAAAGATCTGGTCAGGCATTGTGGATGGTTGTTACTGGAGCTTCAAGCTGGCTGGCACCGAGGGCTGTCATTGCCGTGTTGCAAAGTGCAGATCTTGCATTGGTGGTCGCTTCTGTCAGTGGCTGTAGCATGAAGAGTGGGGTTCACTGGAGCTATGTGTTGTGTGGCAGAGTCTTTTGGTCGAACCAGACCAGTTTGCCATGAAACGAGCCGACAACTTCGGGATTTCTCCCTTTCTTTGCAGAGTTGTACACTCTGAATCCAGCCAAGGGTCCAGGACCTTGGGAGGCGCCTCTGGGGATCAGGTACTCACAGAAGTCAGCAGGTCAGTTGCAGGGGGCCCTCTGGAGCATGTTGTGCTCTTGCAACTCAAATAAGGAGGCCAGTCAGCAAGCCCTTGAAGTCATTCCGGTGGTCCTAAGTTCAAGGAGCAGGTCCAGGTTTCCTTCCTCAGACAGCAGGGCAGTCCTTCCAGCAGCAGGGCAGCCCTTCTTCTAAGTCTCCCACCTGATTAGACATGATCTGATGAGTGGTTCAAGAGGTCCAATATTCATACCTGGTGCATGCCTTTGAAGTTGAGGAAACTCTTATACCACCCACACATCTGGTTCTGGAAAGTTGTTTCTTTCCCCTGCCCAGGATTCAAGTGGTCTGGGGGTGACAATAGGCTTGTGTCAAGTTCCTTTTTGTGTGTGGAGGTAGCCCCTTTAAAATGTAATTGGGACAGGGAATAGCTCCACCACTCCCATCCTGGCAAGATGGCCCACTATGTGGGAGGAATACATAAAGGCCAGCTTCCGACTATTAACAGTCATGTGACTCAGGGCACATGCAACAAGCACCAGATGGTCAGGACAAGAAAATGCCAACTTTCTACAAGTATACAAAAAAGTGATGGATGGAATGTTTGAATTAATCTCAGCCACTGGCAGTTATTCTGGACTGCATGCCAATCCATCGTTAATTTGCACACTATGCCATGTCAGTGTGGACCAGGCTCCAATGGGAACAGTCCAGCTCGAACTGCCAAGCCAGGTCCTCCTTGAACTGGAACACAAGCAACCCAGGTCCTGTTTTGCCCTACTTAGGTCTCATCAACTTGGTATAGCTTCATTCCCATGAGCCAGTGTGAACAGGACCTACGTCTGACCATACCTGTCATACAGCTCCTGCAAATCAAGTAAGGCTGTACGTTTGGACAACATATGCGCCAGAATATAGGAACTTAGTACACGAATATCATCAGAATATGTTGACCCAATTCCTGACTAGCTCACAGTGCCCATCTGGAACCTCAAACCTGAAAGGGTATCGGATGGTGTCTGCAACCTTAGAGCATGACCACTCTGACTCCCCCCAATGAAATTGTGGAAACAGATCTACCCTTTTGTGGTTACCTTAATCATGTCCAAAAGGAGACACAAGAAATATGCAAATTGGCATTGCAAACATTTACTGAAGCAATTTGATTCTTGTGTAAAATATATGAGCTGCAATTATTAGTAGAAGGAAACAAAACATTGTTACCAGCATTACAAGAATGGTGAAGAAGAAGAATAATTCAACCATTATAACGTTGCAGTGATTATATGAATGCATAATTACAAATCATAATGATAACCTTACCTTACACTGATTCTAAGATAGAGAGCGCATTAAAAGGTGCATCCTGCCAGATCTCTTGGAGCAGCTTAACTCCCCATTTACCTGTATGTGTGATATATCCAGAAGCCAGTCGGTGTAGAACAGGTCGCCTACTGTTAGAAATGGGGTTTCTGGTTGACTAGGGTTTGCACCTAAACCAGGCAGAACCCACCACTCTAGTCAGTGTGAGTAAATTACACACCAAAGATAACCTGTGCTCACCATCTGGTAGCTTGGCGTAGAACAGTCAGGCTTATCATCAGAGGCAATATGTAAAGCATTTGTGCAACACACTCATGCCAGTAATACAATGAACAAACCAGAAAAAAGACCACACACAAGATTGTATAAAAATAAAATAGTATATATTGTGCATATAACAAAGACCAAACCGACATAATCATGACAACTGTGCATACTGTGCAAATCCTGAGTCATTATCCTGACAATGCAAGAATCATATATTATAGCATCAGGGCATGAAATGCATCAGATTGTAAAATAAAAAAAACATGAATCATCTATATTGTACACCAAATTGGCATAGACCATAAATACTGCACATAGTATGCAATGCCTGAGATAATACTCGTGACCCTGAATAATGTGAGGCAAAAAACGACATACATTACAACCTCAGGGCATGAAATGCAGCGGGTTATGAACCGAAACATGAATCATCACATTCGGGCAAGTAAAGAGACCTTATTGGGGGACCACACATAAATCATCATATTTCTCCATAAACACATAGGATGCAGTGCTTCTGTACTCCTATTAAACATTATGTGGTAAATGAATCCTGAACGTAGGGCCTATTACAGGGAATACGATAAGACAATTCTCGCCACGGCAATCTGTTTCTACTCATGGGGCCTCTGCCGAGGAGTCACGCCGCTAAGCCCCCGGAAGAGAAGAAGCTGCTCCCTAAGTGTGCCCTCGCAGATAAGAGGAGAAAGACACCAACTGTGGGATCACGTGGGGAGACCCTGGTGGTCCCAGCTGTTTGTGTGTAAAACATAGCTAGAAAGGGTTGTAATGGTTTTGTTGATCGCACCTCTTGTATCATGTGCCACAATTAGTGCTATACGGTACAGATGCACCATACTTCAGTGGAGGCATACAATGCATCAGTAAATACCTCAGTGCAAATATGAGAAATCACAGTACCAAAGCACTCCCAACAACAATTAACAATTAATCGGATGCCGTCACCGAGCCGCTGCTCGCACTGCGACCTGAGGGCACCGCACTCCGCACCGCTGCACTTCGCACTACAGCACCCGACGCCTGCCGATGCCAGCGCTCCTGATTTCAACAGAGAGGAGATTGATCTGCAATGCGTGTGACTACAAGGGCCCTGACGTCTCCTGCACCGACCTCCAGAACCAATGCCTGCGGACGCCGTGCTTTCGGAAGCTCAACGAGAGGCCGCAAACGTCCTGCATTTCTAAAAGGTACTGTTTGCGGGTCTTCCCGACACCGTAGCTGGCCCGCCACACCACGGTCAGCCAGAACTGTTTGGATTTGGTTGCTCATGACGCCGTGATAGCCCTGGATGGAGCTATCGACATCAAGGAACTATCTTTCAAGCATATTTTGATAACCAAAGATTTTTAAGAACTGTATTGTGGATTTATATTGTTTTTGCTCTTCTCTTAAGTATATAAAAATATTGGATATTTTTCTAAACTGGTGTGGTGTCCTTTTGTAGTGCTTACCCTATATTACTGTTGGTTATGTGCAAATGCTTTACACACTGCCTCTAAGATAAGTCTGACTGCTCGTGCCAAGCTACCAAGGGGGGTGAGCATGGTTTATTCTCGGAGTGTAACTGCCTTATCTTAACTAGGAAGAAGGGTCCCTATTTGGACAAAGGTGCAAGTCCTTGCCAACTAGAGACCCCCCATTTCTAACATTACCTCTATAAACTCACAACCGCAACTAAAATGTACCTTAAAAAAAGTTTGTGCACAATTAACATCATTAATTATCAATGAAATAATTATTATTAATTAAAAACGAATTATTAATTCATTACAATTACATTACATACCACCATTTACCCCTATAAACCCACAACTCTCTATGAAACTAAAAATCACAATCATATATTCAATGTAATCAAATAACAACTAAAAATGCAACAACTATATTAAAATCATAAACAATAATTATGCGAAACATTTACAACATATACGATTAAATTATATACTAAAATGCATAACAATAATTAGAAAACGATATTATTAACAACAGTATTTTTGTAAACGATATTAATGACTTTACTAAATCTATATTACTTACCTTAAATCGATATTCTTGACAATGATATTCTTGCAGATGATATTTCTATATCACAATATTTTGGACACGCTTTTTTGATAGCACAATATTTTTATTCTGCTATTTTGTCTGTATAGGACAGAAAGGAGGCAACTCGCCGTTGGGTGGGTGAGCAAGCGGGACCTATTGCATAAAGTCCTTGCCAAAAGTAATGAGGCAGGGACATTGGGGGAGGGAGTAGGAGGGAGTAGGTCCAGGGGCTGGTAGGCCTGCTTAATATGCAAGAAGTAAGTTGAGTTGGTCAGTAACTAATGTACGGTATTATTCCATGGGATGTATCGCAACTAATCGGACTTGACTTGTTATGTATTCACTGTATTTACTTACATTGGAATTACACTGTGGACTTACCTGGTACTGTACTGTATGTTACATGTTAAAAGCAATAAAAATGTATTTAAAATAAAATACAATTTACACTGTAATGATAAACAGCCTAAGCTCAAGACAAAATATGTAAGAGCAGCAACACAAATGGTAAGACTAACATAATCTTCTAATTTTACATGACATCAATTAAAAGGAGACAGACTACAATATAAATATTTCAACATTTTGCATAGCGGGAACTTTTTGTCAATGGTCATGAAGCTGAACTGAATAAAGACTCAATATCGTGGTTATGCAAGACAGGGAACTTTTGTTAAGTGCCTGGTTTAGGCCTGTGTAGCAACGCTACACATTTTCTTACATTGTCCTCTTTATGCAAAATAACATTTTACTGTGACCTTTTACACATGTTTGCATGCATGACAATGTTGGATGCGTTTCTCTGAAACTGCTTTGCGTACACATCTGGCTTCGTGGAACATTTTCATGATGCCTCGAACACTGAGCACAAGGCCTTTGAGCACATTGTGCAAATGTTGTTCTTTCTTTATCCATGGGGCAACAGGGCTATCTGCATACCCCAGTGGCTGTTCCTCCACTGAGGCGGAGAACGTTGACATACTGCTGTGCAGCGGTAAAATAAAGGAAAAATAAAATGATGCTAACTCTCAAGGTTATTATAATTTTACTGTGTCCCAGTGCGGCAGCTCTGCAGGGAGGGCGTGGCTGCTTTGATACAGGAGCACGGGGAGCGGCGAGCACACTTTTCAAGTGCACAAGAAGGTTTGGCTGACCTTCTGGGGCTGGCCAAACATTCATGCGCACTTACCATGTTCTCCACCCAGGCTGCATCACAGCCTGGGTGGAGAACATGGCCAGGCTCCCATTCCCTGGCTGAGCTCCGAATCGCGACACTCAGACCAATCAGTGGCTTAGGGAGCCTGGGTGTGCTTCCTGATCCTTCCAGTGGTGCTGAGCGTCAAGGAAGAGAGACGGAGAAGAGACGCGGTGGTACGGTAAGTTTTAAAAAAAATATATATATTTTCATTTTCCTTAACCCCCTCCGGCCCGCTCCCAACGCCCCTGCCCCGCCAGCCCCGATTGGTGCCAGCCGCGATTGGCATACCTATTAAAACACTAATCTGCATATACATCGCAAGCATGCTTTTTATGATAAATAAATAAGCATCTCCAGGGGTTAGCAGAGGAGACACTTCAGCTAAAGTTAAGGGGTCCCTGCATGCTGAGGCCTATCCAAGCAGCTGCCTAACATCTCCGTGAGTGGTGGCCAGTTCACGAACAAGATGGGGTCCTACATTCTTTCCTGCCAGGTAATGGGGTTGGATTATCCTGTGGGGGGATTCTTGGCTATACACCTACACACACTCTAGATGCACAAAGAGTACCGATTGCAGGGTAGGAGCATGCTTGATTACCACCTTATCTTAAATATCTGCATATACACTGCTTTAGCACCATTGTGGAACTATATCTGCTCTTCACTATTTTGGTGCTTGTAATCACTTTCATATGCTTCTGTCACAGCACATGTATTCTATGCAAGAATAACGTTGCTTCTATAAATATATTGAAAATGTCCCATGGTGTATTCTCTGTATAGTTCCCTGAGAACAAGAGTGCACAAGTGATTGGGCCAAAGGGCTCTAGATCTGTTACCACGATCCCTGAAAGGTCAGGGTTGTCAGGTTCAGTAATTGTCAGAAAGCAATTGCTCCCTTTTTAAGTTAGGGGTGCTTATGGTGGCACTGTGAGCATTTTGTGCTGGCACAATCAGAATGGGCCATTACCTCTGCCGCACCAGTATGTTACAGTATGGGACTGAGTATGACATTGGCGGTGAGGCGCCAGGTCCGCCCTGCCACCAAAGTCGTGGTCAGGCCGCCTGCCAGATTAGGCGTTTCCTCCTGTCTGGCAGCCTTTGTTTTTGATGTTACCACAGTGGTGCCCGGCAAATGGGCACCGCAATGGGAATGCCAAAAACAGTTCCTGCATGGCATGGACTCTAAAGTCCATGCCGTGAAGAAACTGGTGCTCATGCACACAGGGGGGCTCACGTTGTGCACCCTATGTGCTCCACATGGCCCAGAGGCACAAGGGGGCCTAGTAGGGCCCCCTTTGTTTCCTCTCCTCCACGGTTTTCATGGCAGTGGAACAGCCATGAAAACCATAGCAGAGAGGAAACTTGTAATATGCTTGGCGGGAGGAGGGCAGTCACGCCAAGCATATTATTGCCTCCTGACAATCGCAGCACTGCCAGGGAACTGCCATTAACTGGTGCCTGCAGTGGGGCAATGGCAGTCCGACCGTCTTTATTTTAATAGGGTGGTCGGGAGGCCGCTATCACGGTGCCTCTATGAGTCTGTCGGTCCGTGGACTACCAGACTCGTAATTAAGCCCTTAGCGGTAACTGGGCCTTTGCTGGAAGATGTGGTATGTAAAACATTTTTTCATGTATAATGTGAGAGGGCTTGTGTGAGAGAGTCTGTTGATATGAGAGAGCGTGTGTATATGTGAGGGTCAGTCCGTGAGCAAAAGTATATGACAGTTACTGAGAGGTAGTGAATGAGATTGTTTGATACTGAGGCCCAGATTCACTATTCTTTCATGCAAGGCAAACACTGCACCAAAGAGGATGTGCTGGCGTGCCTTAAAGGGAGAGAGATAAAATGCAACATACCTACCAAGATATGATGCATTGTTTCTCTCACCTATGCGCTGGTGCAAATTCCTCTCTACCAGTGTTTGTAGATGGGTGGCTACATGGGAACACCCAGGAGATGCAAAATAATGCAAAGCACTGCATAGCGCAATTTTTCTTTACTTTGGAATACTATCCAACGCAATCAGGATTTGCATTGGACAGTAAAGCCCACCCTAACACTTTGCACCAGGCTTGCGTCACAAAAGTGATACAAACACGATACAAAGCATTCGTAAACCTGGGCATGAGTGTCAGTAAGTGTGAGTATGAGTGAGATTTAGAGTGAATGCAAGTGAGTGAGAATGGACCATGAGTGAAATGGGTTGTAAGAGAGGGTGAGTGTGATATTAGACTCATGCGACATGACAGTGGAAATAATTCAGGGTCAATGGTCATATGGTGTCACTTACTGTGATGTCATTACTGTCAAAGGGTATATAATGTCAATTCTGCTACCTCTTTATTAGAATAAACTTTGCACAGTTGCTGGTCATACTATAAATGTGGTGTGTGTGTGTGTGTGTGTGTGTGTGGGTGTGTGTGTGGGTGTGTGTGTGTGTGCGTGTGTGTGTGTGTGTGAGAGAGACAGAGAGAGAGAGAGAGAGAGAGAGAGAGAGAGAGAGAAACACGCCCTCCTGCTGTTTGCTCTGCACCTTATATGTGTGGAAGGACTGTATTCTAACTGCTCTGTAGGTTAAATTACTACATTACACTCTTTAATATTGTGTTACCCTTGTATGTGTTTACTACTGGTCACATGTTCAGCTTTTGAAATTTAAAAATATTCCTTAACAATATAGTAATGAGTAGGTAAATACCACCATGATTTCTGAAGTCATACTATTACTGATATTAATAGGAGCAATACTAGCAACAACAAAAACAATGATAATAATAGTATACATGATGATGATTATAAAGATGAAAATAAGAATAAAAGAACAAAACAGAGTAAAGACCGTGGCTTATTTCTTGAGACCTCAAGAGATGTGTGCACTGCTCTGTATACTAAAGAGTGCTTTTTCAAAGGTTTGAAGTTGTTTGAAAACGAAGTACTGTATGTGTAATTAATATATACTTCCTAATGCACTTCTAGAGACTCTGCTAGTAACTTTCAGATGGAAAGCACCAGAGGTTGGGCACTGCCTTTAGGGAAATGTCTTTCTGAATCAGCATTTCCTCCCATTCCTTGTTCTAAAGCTTTAACATTGACACTATAGTCACGTTTCCATGATGCATGCTCCGTAGGAGGACATTTACTTTTTCAAAGAGATTAACTGACTGTGAAATAGTTAATGGGTGGTAAGGAATGCGAGAGCTTCAGGGTGCTGGTGAAATGCCACCAAAATGACAGGCTCATCTGGGAACAGGTGGGTTTGTTATTTGCTTTATCCTCTCTGCAGGATGTCCAATTTATCATTTTGACAGGCATGACCTGAATGGCAGGTTTTGATGCAAGGACATTTCAAAGACAAGAAAAAGTATAAGTAGATTACATTGTATGTGACTGCCTACCTCGTATGCGCCTTTTTAGGTCTGGCTTGACAGTGCAAGTGTCTGATTCACCTGTTATCAATTCTGTAATTCACATAGAAGCGTATTTATCTCTCACCTCACGCTATTGTATGTTTAGGGTATCACTATGCTCCCTGTAGAATGCTTGCAATGCACAAGAGACTATTATACATAGCAAAGCAATCTCAATAATCACATGTTAAGGGCAAATGTACCTAAACACTGGCTGCAAAAAGTGTTTGCAAAGTGCACAACGACTTTTTGTGACCAATCATTAATTGTGCTATGCAAACTATGTACTATTAGAACATTGGAATGTTGAGCACTCCATTGAAGACAATTCTAATGGCCGGTAGAAGCCCGGAGCATCAACATTCCAATGTTTGTTCTGTGAACAAAGGCTTCACAGAGCCCGAGGGTATTTCAACGTTCTCCGGCTTTGTAAGCCCTTTGTTTTACAACATTCTGCCCTCTAGGGGCAGAATGTTCTAATATCCTTAAAGCGCTATGTAGTGGGCTCTACTGGCCATTAAAGGCCCACTCCCTTGTTAAAGGCCCCTTCTTTCGGCTCAAGCCTTTAACGCTGGCACAGTCTTTTAATGAAGCAAACACAAGAGAATGATGGACGGAGCGCTGACACTTTTCAGACATTCACCCCCAGCCACAGATCTGGGTTGAATCCATTATCATTCTTTAGCTCACTTCGCCACCTCACTTCAGAACCAGCTATATGAAAATCAGTCTTGACCCTGTGCCACATGGGAACAGTCCAGCTCGAACTGCCAAGCCAGGTCTTCCCTGAACCGGAAACAAGCATCCTGGGACCGGTTTCTGGGTAACACCCTTCTTCAGCCAGGCTAGCTTGAATCCAGTGGCAAAGTGAGCAAGGGACCCACGTCGGGGCATACCCTGCCAACTTAGAGCAAACACTGTTCTGCATTCTGTCCATCAATGGATTTAGGTCCAGATTTCTGTACTGGGGTGAATGTATGACATTGTTCTGCATTCTGTCCATCAATTGTTCTTTTTACATTTGTAACCCCGAGTGGGACGGGTATGCCCAGACGTGGGTCCAGTGCTCTCCATGCCACTGGAGTCATGCTATCCTGGCTGATGAGGGCTGAAAGCCCGAAACCGATCCTAGGATGCTTGTTTCCAGTCCAGGGAGGACCTGGCCTGGCAGTTCGGACTGAACTGTTCCCATTGGGCGCAGGGTTAAGGCTGATTTGCATATGGCTGGGTCCAACTGGAATGGCATGGTGAGCAAAAAAACATTGTATTGCTTATGTAAAGATGATTCAGATACCCTACTGGTGACTTTGTTAGGCTGCTCTTGTTGGATGATTTTATTATACTTTTGCATCGAATTTTGTGAAATTTTAAAAAGAAAATGCTGCAATTTACCACACACCTAATGTGGAGCTCTCCAGCACAGAGTACTAGCCGACGTCTACCTGCAACATTGTTATCTTATTGAGTAGAACACTAGTGGCAATACAATCATGAGCTCATCGCCGCAGGCATGTCACTTTCCTTAAATTAAGGTAGACATTGCAAAAGCCTGGGTGCTGCCTGGTGGCATATCCTTAATGGGTGTTGCAGGTCGCTGCTTAGATGGAAATAATGTTCTGTTCTAGGGATCCGATCTAGGATCGATGACGTTCAGTTGCATCTTCTGAGCCTTCCTGATTTGGAGCTGGTCAGACTGGCAGATTGTGAAACTGTAGGATGGCAAGATCCCTTGCACAATGACTGATGCAGGCTGCATAATGAAGGGGGGGCCTGCATTGCTGAGGACTATGTAACTGAGAACAGTGGCAGGAGACGTCTGTTTTATTTAAGACTATGCAGTGGCTGAGTCCCAGCAGGTACACGGTTTTGAAGGTGCACCCTTGTATTTTCTATGGTGCTTGCTAGCTGTGCTGGTGCTGGAGGACTTTCTTAAAGGAATATTAGGCACCGGGCTTTTTCTACTCCCATGTGCGCACTTGTTGCAGCTGTTGGTGATAGAATTCAGAGGCCACGAGTTGAGCTTGTGGAGAAGTTGGAGAAGCATGGAAATCACTCCTCTAAAAAACATAAGAGCACCTCAACTTCTCTGCCTTCTGTTTCTCTGAAATGGCTTCAATCTCTGAGACCAAATGTTCTCAGAAGTCTATGACACATACTGTAAGGAGGGAGGCCTAGGATCATCACCTGAGCAATCCTGACTCCCCATTTTTCTTATGAGAAGGAGGATACACTAGACGCACATTGAGATCAGAAGGTAAAATACATTTGTCAGTGGGGCATGCTAACAGCATTAGCATTTTAGTGGCAAAAACAGTGGCCCCTCATCAGTACCCAATTTGAGCTGAGGGTTGCCGGTGGAGGCCACAGCGACATATTTTTGGAGGCTGACACTTATTTTTCTGTATCTGACATTATTCAAGAGTGACAGAGGTAAAAACATTCAAAGTAGAAAGACGGAAAAGAGAAGAACGGAAAACCTGTGACAGAGGGAGAAAGCAGGAACCTGCAAGAGTGAGATAAAGGGACAGGGAGTGTCTGGTAGAGGATTAAGGAAGCATGAGGTGAATTGAAGTCTATGCCTTGGCATTCGGCATGCTGACATGAAATAAACACTGCACTCCATGGTAAAGTTGTTCACTATGTATAATGGGTTTCAACACTCAAACACAGAGGGGCATATTCTCAAGCCCCTATCACCACCACAACATCACTTTCAGTAACGCTGTTGTGATGATAGGGGCTTAGCCCTATTCACAAGGCAGCGTTAAGCCACGTTAAGCGGCTTAATGCTGCCTTGTGAATAGAGCCTCCTTCATGCTGTTTTTAGCGTGAAAGGGGCGTGCAGTGTGTATTGCAGTGGGTTTTCCACTGCAACACCCATTGAGTTTGATGCTACCTCCTATTCTCAAGGGCAGAGTAAATAGGAGGTAACGCCAAACTTAAGACTAGGAAAAATCTGGTCTTAAGGTGGCGAAACGAGGAGAAATGCTTTATTTCTCCTCGTTTCTGCTTTTTCCATTGTTGCTGCCTTGTGCAGCACACATGCAAAAAGCAAAATGTAATGGTTTGTTTATGTACAGAAAGGTGTCCCTTCCTCTACATAAACAAACCTTTTTTGAAAATGCCGTTTTATAACTTACATGTGTTCTGCACGAAGCAGCACACATGTAAGTTACAAACTGGCATTTTAGGTTTGTTTATGTGCAGGAAGGGACACCTTCCTGTACATGAGCAAACCTCCCTGCTTGCAGACACCCTTGCACTCAGGTGCAAGGGTGCCTGCGTTGGCGCTAAGTTGTGAAACTTAGCGCCATCAAAGGGAGAAACACAAGGCTGCACCATATCCTTGTGAATAGGGTGCAGCCTCGCCTTTCCGAAGTGGGGGAGAGAGGCGTTAAGCCAAGAAGGCTAACGCCTCACTCCTCCACTTCATTGAGAATATGGCCCAGAGTGTCTTATGAGCTTGCACACAACAGGCAGCTTGCCGTAAAAATCCTATACACCCAGACAAACTGTATATAGAGATATATGGGTGAGAAAGAAAAATGTGGGGCATGGCAGTGCAACTCTCCAACTATACTCAGAAATCCAATAGTCTGTACTGGTGTCGGGGTCTCACATCAGGTCCCCCCTCCCCTCAAACAGCAGCAGTGAACTGCATTTCCGTTCCCAGTGCTGCTTTGCTCTTGGTTGGCCCCAGCCGGTGGGATGACAGCAGGTTACGATTGGGAATGGAGCCGAGCCAATCCACAGAGGCCTGTAGTGATATTCAGTAGATGTCATATAGATCCTCATTATGGCTGTCATGAACACATACCGGGAGATGAAGGAGACATGACCAACTGTTAAGGGGACAAAGTCAGGAGGAGACTTTCTGACTTAGAACCAAATCAGGCATGAAAAAATAAAGGAAAGAGCCACACCACTCTATATTCCACAGCCTATCAGGGGCTTTATTACAGATAGGGCACAGTTTTTCAGTTTGTGCCACGGTGCAACTATAAGCAGGCAAAGTGTGCCCTATCATGGTGAATGTGCTGCCCTCAGGGCCACTGTGATCTTGCACTGCCCCCAGGGCAGAGCATTCAAGAGAAATACGGAGCAGATGTTTAAAAGCTGCTTCCTGTTTCGCGGTGTAGTCAGCAACCCGCCTGCACTTTTAAGTGGGATTATAGATCCCCAGAAGGCAGGTGCAGTAAGTTACTTCACCCACCTGCAGGGGGATGTCTGGGGGGTTCATCCCTCCAGAGGGTGCCATGTTTTGTGGCGCACTTTTATTGCACATCGTAAAGGCAAATTTGCACCTCGCCCACATCGGTAATGCAGCATCCCCATGCAAATGAGAGAACACCATCTAATTTTAGCATTGGTGCTGCTTGTGCACCAGTGCTATGTGTATTACAGATGGGGCAGCACAGGCGTCTGATGTACCTTCTGTAATTCCATAGTGCCCCAAGGGGACACAAAGTGGGTGCAAACGCCCGTTACGCAACGGGGGCACATCTGTAATATGGCCCCACAGCTGATCTTACCGGAGGAAGGGAAGGATGTCCCATATGGGCACAGTACTTATGACAGAAAAAATAAGGGCTAATAGGGCAAAGGGAGACAATGCCAACAGTTCCCTTATACCAGCTCTTCTCTCTCCATTATAGAGTTCAATGTGAAAAGTAAGGTGATGGTCAGTTAAAGTGAGCAGTGGTTGACCACGAGAGGGAGGCTTGGCCCAGAGGGAAAATCTCACAGCAATAGAACTCCCATTCCCATTAACAGAGATTGACTGGCGCCATATCGACCAGACAGTCTACAATAGCCCTGAGTTGACGTCCCAAAAGCACAAGTAGCATTCCTAGTATAGAGCGAAATATTCCCATGCTCCCTGACCAGGAGCAAGATTCTCTGAATTGCGCTCTAGAGAAGAACTCAGGCACAGGTAACATGCCATCACACATTAACATATAAGAACAACTTTTGCTTGACACTGTCCTGCAGCACCGTCCAACTCCACCTCCGCAGACTCTACTACTAAGTTGGAACATTGCAAGAATCAAGGGTAAATTTGGGACACCTAATTGGGATACTTTTGTTGATGGCCACGATCAGTAGTGGCTCCTCGTGGGAGTGCTGTGGGGCGGTACACGTACAAGACAAGCGGAAGATCATCGACTGATTGGCCTGTTACCTTTAGATACCGCTGTTCTTGATCTAGTGCCCTTGTCTCCTGGAATAGACATATATCGTGGCCAGTGGTGGCTCCTCGTGGGAGTGCTGCGGGGTGATGGGGCGGGGCGGGGAGGAGCAGGGTGGTGGGTAGTAAACTCCAGCTTACGGCGGAACGGAGTTCAGTAAAAAAATTATAATAATAATAATTACATTGCGCGCGATGCAGCGCGCGCAATGTAATTCGTTTTTATTTTTATTTTTTTACTTAACTCCGTTTGGCCGTAAGCCGGAGTTTACTACCCCCCACCGTGCTCCTCCCCGCCCCGCCCCATCACCCCGCAGCACTCCCACGAGGAGCCGCCACTGGCCACGATATATATCTATTCCAGGAGACAAGGGCACTAGATCAAGAGCAGAGGTATTTAAAGGTAACAGGCCAATCAGTCGATGATCTTCCCCTTGTCTTGCACGTGAAACTGCTTCCCACCACTCCTGATGCAGACTCATCTCCTGTGTCCTCCTTGAGCGATGTTCTCATTTACCTCTGGCTTGACAGCTGTAGATGATTATTAGAGCACACATAATTGCTTAATGGAAATATGAATGAAGGGATTTCGGGAGGCGTAGTTTACTGGTTATGGCTCGAATGATGGATGCACAGTGCTCCAAACTCCATCACATCAAGTCCATTTCAGGGAGAGTAACTGCTGCAGGGCTTCACAGTGTTGGCATTGTCTGTGTGAGGCTTTGCGTGCGTGGTGAATGTGTTATGCGACGGCGTTATGACAGCAAACTACATTATGCAGCAGTCCATGAAGTTCCATGTTGTTTAGAGATAGCAGCAGCCATCCTGGATTATCGGCTATAGCTTTCCTCGTGTTATACAGAGACCGTGATTGACAATTGTGCTACAATGTTACTGAAGCCAAGACCTTGCTACTTGGATTAAGGATTTATTTTGCAATAAATAGCTGCTTCTTTGAGAATTTGCTGGGGGACATTTGTAAACTCAGATAAATATTTTTAAAGTCAAAGCATTTTCAGAATGATTTTGAACATCTAACTTTAAGTATTTTTTAAAGACTTCAGGAATTGTTGCATTTAAACTTGTGGTTTGAATGAGAGTGTAAAATAGTGAGATGGAGTAAATGTGTCTCGTCAGAGCTCCACGGAGTACCAGCAAAACAACAACCCACAAAGAATCTATCTTGTAGTAGATACAGACAGAACACCAACAAGCTCTGAAGTGCCCTGCTGAGGATCCTGGTGCTAAGAGTTTAACACAGTTTAAATACAGAGGAAGTCTCTTGGATATCAATGCAAAGCACACACTAGCTGAAGCTAAAAAACTCTTGAGGGAACAAGAGAAAGACAAGAGTTCACAAATCAATTAATCAGGGGTTTGTAAAGCGCGCTATTCACCCGTGATGGTCTCAAGGCGCTGGGGGGGTGGGGGGGAGCGGCTCCGTATCAGTCGAAGAGCCAGGTCTTGAGATCCTTCCTGAACGTGTGAAGGGTCGGGGAGCGTCTGATGTCAACAGGGAGCTCGTTCCAGGTCTTGGCTGCGATGTAGGAATAGGGTCTCCTGCCGGTTCTGTTTCTGCGGATGCGGGGGACCTCTGCCAGGGCAAGGTCGGCGGAGCGGAGGTTCCTCTTGGGTACGTGGAAGATACTCTCTTGTTGAGGTATTTGGGTCCGATGTTGTTGAGGGACTTGTAGGCGTGGGTGAGGACTTTGAAAGTGACCCTCTTCTCGACGGGGAGCCAGTGTAGGCCTCGTAGGTGTTGGGTCATGTGCTCGTGATGCGGGTCCCGAGGATGAGTCTGGCTGCGGCATACTGGATGGTTTGGAGTTTGTGTAGAAGAGTTCTGTTGATTCCGGCAGAGAGGGCATTGCCGTAGTCCAGTCTGCTGGTTATGAGTGCGTGGGTGACAGTCCTTCTGCAGTCGGGGGGGGGATCCATTTGAAGGACTTACGGAGGATGCAAAGGCAGTTGAAACTGGTGGAGGTGACAGCGTTGATCTGGCGGTTCATAGAGAGGGAGGAGTCAAGGATAATGCCGAGGTTCCGAGCGTGGTCTGTCGGGGTGGGAGGGTTCCCGAGGGTGGAGGGCCACCAGGTGTTGTCCCAGGAGGAGGTGCAGGGTCTGAGGATGAGGACCTCGGTCTTCTCTGAGCTGAGCTTCAAGCAGCTGTCTTTCATCCAAGCTGCCACGTTCTTCATTCCTTCCTGGAAGCAGAGTCTGGTGTCTTCGGGATTCTTCATGAGTGAGAGGATGAGCTGGGTGTCGTTGGCGTAGGATACGGTGCTGAGCCCATGCTGTCTGACGATGGTGGCTAGGAGGGCCATGTAGATCTTGAAGAGCGTCGGGCTGAGCTATGATCCTTGGGGTACTCCGCAGTTGATGTCAGTGGGTTCGGAGAGGAAGGGAGGGAGTCTGATCCTCTGGGATCTGCCGGAGAGGAAGGATTGGATCCAGTCCAGGGCGGCTCCTTGTATCCCTGCGTCGTGGAGTCTGGCTGTGAGCGTGCGATGTGAGACGGTGTTGAAGGTTGCGGAGAGGTCTAGAAGGATGAGGGCCGCGGTGTGTCCCTGGTCTAGTAGCATGCGGATGTCGTCAGTGGCGGCAAGGAGGGCGGTCTCGGTGCTGTGGTTGCTGCGGAAACCAGACTGGGAGGTGTCTAGGATGTTGTTCTCTTCGATGAAGGTGGTCAGCTGGGCATTCACGAGTCTCTCTGTGACTTTGGCTGCGAAGGGGAGGAGAGAGATGGGCCGGTAGTTTTTCAGATCCGTTGGGTCAGCTGTAGGTTTCTTGAGGAGGGGTTTCACCTCCGCCCGTTTCCAGTCGTCTGGGAAGATGCCGGATCTGAGGAAGGTGTTGATCATCCGTCCTAGTTCGGGTGCGATGGCAGCGGCGGCTCTGTGGAAGATATGTGGTGGGCAAGGGGTCCGTTGGGGCTCCTGAGTGGGTTTTCTTCATGATCGTGGTGATGAGTTCGACAGTCGCAGGATCCCAGGACGTGATGGTTGGCTTGTCAGCGGCGGTAGGTAGGGGGTGTTGTCCGGGGCTGGTTCGCTGAAGTTGTCGTAGAGGACCTTGATCTTCAGATGGAAGTAGGAGCTGAGCTTGTCGCAGAGTTCCTGGGAGGGTATGCCGTCTGTGGCTTTGCAGGTGGGTTTTGAGAACTGCTGTATGACGTTGAACAGTTCCTTGACGTTGGTCGCATTGGTCTGGACTTTGTCTCTTATAAAGGTCCGTTTGGTGTCTCTTATGCGCTGGTGGTATTCCTTCAGGGCGCTTTTGTAGTTGAACAGTGCTTCCGTGGTTTTCTGGTTTCGCCAGGTTTTCTCTAGGCGTCTGCAGGAGCGTCTGGCTTCTTGAAGTTCTGTGGCGAACCACGTGGCCTTCAGAGGGCGTTGTTTGGCGCAAATGGTCCTCAGGTGTCTCTTTCTGTGAAATACTAGAAACAAAGAGACTAAACTGGCTTCGGAACGACTAGAACCAGTGGAAGACATGAGAAAGCATTGCAACGTCAAGGGCCAATCTTATACAGCACTTGGAAAGCACAGGAGATGCAGTGCTGCCAGCTATGAAAATATTGCTGAAACCAAGGCAGTGGACAACCACGGAGCCAATGGTTAGTTGGAGGACACAATTGCTGAGGTCCCATTGGGCAGCTGAGTGTGGGTATTTGGGTTTTGTGAGAGGGGCTCCGGGGCCTTGAGGTCAGCAAAGTATGACCACTTTTGTCATGGACACTGCGATCCCGAGTAGACTGGGGTTCCGAAACTGTACTATGGATACCAAACCACAACCCTTTGGTACTTTATTAGATTACATGGTATTGTTTGGTTAGAAAGGAACATCCAGGTGGGCTAAAGATATAGATAAGCAACCTACTAACTAAAGATATACATAAGCAACTTACTAACTATTTGGATACTGGCAAAATACTTACACTCACTACTAACTACAAAATCGGGACACATATTCAAAGTCCAAAGTCCAGATGCTCAAACTCATTAGTTCTGATAGCAAGACTGGTGACTTAAACCTCCTTAAAGAGACAAAATGTGATAAATGATTCCTGCAAGAGACCCACCTACTAAAAAAAGGAATGGCTCTGCCTCAGTTCTAGAGTACTCAAGGCAGTTCTTTTAATTGATGAATGTTAGAATGGAGGTGTAGCCAAACAATTATTACACAACGTGAAAGCCAAATTGTTTGATACTTACGCTGATGATAAAGAATGTCTACTACTGATAAAAATCAAATATGGCGAAATGATATTCCCAATCGGCAATTTATATGCCACAAACCAAAAGAGACTTCTTAGATCTAAAGAAGAGACAATATTAGAGAATGCAAATGGGTACTTGATAACAGAGAGAAACTGAAATCTCATTATTGATAACCTCAAGGACAGATCTAACTTAAGGATAGAACACAGAGGTTCAATGACAAAGTAAGATAGGGATTTGCTTACTGCAACTCAAACACTATAGACTACTTCTACACTCAGCAGCCCATAGGACACATGACTTTCTTGACTACTTTCTGGTGGGACCTGCCCTGCTCCCCAGGATGTTAACCTAGGACATATAGTGATGTCAGACCACAGCCATATAATGATGACTATGTATGACTCTGTGAAGTAAGCTAGAAGAAGCCAGTGGTAAGGTAAGATACATTTTTATAATGCATGATTAATTAAAACTTTTGCAACAATAAAACAATATTAAACTTCGCATTAAAATTGCCCAGTTCAATTTGTTACTCATCTACAATTTCTAAAATACCTGTGTGTCAAGATCAAGAAAACTGATTATAATTGTCCTTCGATCAGGTAGATTTTAAAGTGCTTGTGCTTCAGGAACAGATCAAGCTGTATGTAGTTGACCTGAATTAAGCAACAATGTTCAGAAACAAAGCAGTGTTAAATCCATTTTTAAACATTTTTTAAAATTGCATCAATCGGTGTAATATGATCTGCAGATCTTAAGGTGCTTGCGCTTCAGGATTAAATAAGCTGGACATAGTTTCTTGAGTTGGGCAAGTCTCAAAATGCTTATGCTCTGGATCAAGTAAGCTGATCGGAATTGTCCTGGATTAGGCAACAGTTTGCAGAAACAAAGCATTATTAAAGTCCACTCTTGGCATTGTTTAAGATTGCACAGTTCTGTATGGTACTCACCTGCAGGTCTTAAAGTGCTTGTGCTTCATGATCGAGTAAACTGGACATGATGTCTTAGTTGAGCAGATCTCAAAGTGCTTGTGCTTCGAAATCAAGTACACTGATCCTATGTATCCTGGACTCCACTCTTGAGCTTTATAGAAGGTTAAGCAAAACAGTATAGTGCTCATCGATTGATTTGAAAATGCCTATGCTTCAGAATCAGTGGCTAGTCATTATTGCCATGGAGTGTACAGATCTTAAGATGCTAACACTTCAGGATCAGGTAAACTGGTCCTGGCTTGGATGGGTCTTGAGGCGCTGGTGCTTCAGAAACAACTAATCTAGATGTAATTATCCTAAATTAGAAAGGATGCTGGTTCTAGCGCTAGTAGTCTTATTTCATGTTGTTCTTTTGCATATTTTACTATCATCAAGCAGGACAACAGTAATCTATAAGCTATAATTGTTTGTATTTTGAGCTAGCATCAAGCAGTACCCTGACCAGCTGCATTTGTTTGTGCATGCAACATGTTTTTATACCGCCTTGTTACTAAGTCAAAATTTTTTGTAAGCCGGCATTTTAGCTGTGTCGCGGCTGGGTTGAAGCACAGTTTTACTGCCTGCCTGCAGGTCCGAATTCCATGCTGCTTAAAAAAAGGCCGTAGTAAGCTATACCTAATGTCCTTTACATTGGGGCAGATACAGATGACATGGATAATGTCCTCCTTACCGACTCCTCATAGCTGACAGTACTGCAAACTGTCTCTCCTCTCCCAGGGTGGCAGGTGAGCGGTAATCGGAATAACACCAAGTCGTAGTTTTAAGAGCTTTTCTTTCATCTTTATTTTGACTCCAATTTTGAGGTAAGATTGCGGTTGCAGTATTCCATAATCGCTAAGCATTATCCAGCCATGTGCCCTTTTAGCAAGTATTTCCTTGTCCTCTATGCGGATACAATTCGTGTTGATTTATTCACGATTTGCAATGGCAGACAATTGAGGGGGTTTCTAAAAACTGCTATGAACACCTGTATCAAAGAGTATGATACAGAAGTATTGACTGCCAACACTCACTATTAGGTACACACTAAAGGCAATTCTCACATGACACATAATTTTAGCTTCCTCACTAAGTAATACATACATTTACAGCTAAGACACACCTAAATATTGAGACCCAACTTAAAATATTGGCAGGGAACCATATAAGAACAAACTCCTTTAAAATATGGAGTTGAATAATGGTAGTGAGGACACAGCCAAGAGGATTAGATCACAGCAAAGCTGAATATATAATACTTAGAATCGCATGAAAGCACTAAAGTGGTACAAGAAGGAAAATAAACTTCTAACCTGCAAATTGAGAAAAAAAAGGTGACAAGAGACAGAGCGGTGAGACAAGATATGGACCAACTGCAAAAAATATAATAAAATCCTTTAGCTAATTTTATAAACACATCTATAGGTAGAGGAATGCTTGGGGCATTCAGGTTTTCCTGAATGAACACCTGCGCAGGCAATCCATTTTGATTGCCCATTAACTGTACCTGAGGTTATTCTCTGCCATAAGAAATTTAAGGCAGCAAAAGCTCCAGGCCAAGATGGATTCCCCTCTAAAATCTACACACTCTTATGCTATGCGTTAGCTCTAGTCCTAAAAAACACAAATCAGTAAATATTCTGATATAAATCTGATAGCCCTACCGCAATGAGCGAAGCCATTATAATAGTTATTCCCAAACCCAGAAAAGGACCACACTCTAAACAGCTCATATAGGCAAATTTCACTTTTAAGTAACGAAAGGAAGATTTTAACAAACATATTGGCGGCCAAACTAAGTCCTCTTAATGGCTGGTCTAGTGATGCAGCTCGATCAGACTTTATTTAAGGAAGAAGCAGTGGTGATAATACCCGAAAATATGGCCTATATTAGATAATGTACAGAGAACATGCCAGGACGCCCTGCTGCTCATATTAGATGCAGAGAAAGCGTTCGACTATGTAAACTGGCAAATCCTAGGTTAGGACTAGACCAGAGATATGAATGGAATTGATAATAGCAGGTAATGGAAATTCAACAGCATTCATCAAGGTCAATGGATTCTTCTCAGTCTTTTTCCTAATTGGGAGTTGCATTAGGCAAGGGTGCCGTCCCTTATATGATAATGTCCGCTCTATCGATGGAACCATTGGTTAAAAGAATTCACAAGAAAAGAGTTGACTCCGAAGTGCAAGTAAGGAGTAAGGAGACACATGCTGCAGCACACATAGAAAGAGGAAAACACCATCAATGATTGTTTTTGTGCAGGAAGGTGTCCCTTCCTGCACAAAAATACTTGGTGCAAGGGTGCCTGCGTAGGCGCATAGCAGCCAATTGTGCACCAGCGCAGGGGAAAGCACAGGGATGCATCATATTGTTGTAAATATGACACATCCCTGTGCTTTTAAAATTACGCAGCTCGGCGCAGCTGAATTGCTCACAGCGCTGCACCATTTTGTTGTAAATAAGTTGCTACCTACGCAGAGAAAGGGACACCTTTTGTGTTGTAAATAAACGCCTCTACATGTGTTTGTACAGCTTTGCTTTACTTTGCGTCAGTTTGCCTTAGTGCAGGCCTTTAGTGAATCTGTCCCTTACTGTTTCCTGGGAACTGAATATGTAGTTCCTTTGCCATTCTCGTTGCTGCCTCCCGAGTGGGATAGGCCAGGATAGAGATTATATTTCATGAGAATCTCTACATTTAAAATTAATAGTATGCTCCCTATCTAATTGATAGCCTCAGCTGTGTCTTTCACAGTTTCTTTACTCACATTTTTAGACTGGTGTTAATCTACCAGTCTCCATGTTTTAAAGAGGGGTTTGCCATAGATATTGAAGACGTTCTGCACTTGGTTACTCGGCACTAATGATTTCTAGGTGTATTATAAGAATTCAGCTCCCGCTATGATATGATGAGCCAGTCAGGTGCCTTGAAGCTGGTAGGTGATGCTGCACCACCTCTCCGCAAGAGGCAATCAATGAGGAGAACATGACACCCATCAGCACAGGATTCACAATCAAAAGATTCATTGAGACTCTGATTGTTTCAAGGATCAACAGATCTCCAACTGCACCACCTGCAGTAAACATGTGGGGCCTAATTTATGAGGAATTGGCATAGGGCAGCGCCACAAGTCTTCTTGCTGCGCTGCCCTACGCCAATGTGAAAGGGCAGAAATGCACCATATTTATGAACTACGGTGCATTCCTGTCCTTTCCCCTGTGCTGGCGCACAATTTGCTACCTAGCATCATGATAAGCCCCCTTAGGGTGATTCTGTTGCAGGCACGGTTATTTTTCTGCAGGAAGGGGCACCTTCCCGCAAAAAAACAATCCTGAGAGGCGTTTTCCTGTTTCTATGTGTGCTGTAGAATGCAGCACACATGGAACAGGAAAAAACGAGGAGAAACAAAAATGTTTATCCTCGTTACGCTTGAGGGGGTGTAAGGTTTTGGCTCTGCCCCAGTTTTTGTGATTAAGTAAATTTGGGGTAGCGTCAAAATCCATGGGTGTTGTGTCTCAAAATCCATCGCAGCGCCAATGTAACGCCTTCTTGATTCAGAGTATGGCAAGGCAGCAACTTGCACAGCTTTGTCTTACTCCAAATCTATGGGGCCATGCTAAGCCACGCGGAGTGGCGGTGCGTCGCCTCATAGATATGATTCAGAGGCTTGCACTGCCGAAGCTTCAAACAAGCATTTGCAATGCAATCGTTCTTGCCTTTGGGACCTCATATGTATTTAGCGATGCAGCACATTAGCCTGGGTGCTGAAACATCTACTGTCCTTTAACATGGAGGGAAAGTAAGCACCAAACTGCTTGACACACCAGGTATGGGTTACCATGGAGAGAAATATTGCCTTTCAGTGGGAAATCTTTGGTTTTAATATAAAATCAGGGCCTTTGGGGTTCATAGCACTGAAAATACAAGATTTGAAAAAAATATTATTGTCTACGGGTGCTCGTGGAAGACAATTTCTATGGACTGGTATCTAGAGAATGCTAAAGTGATTCTGGTATTTTACTGACCTCTGCTGGTCGTTTTCTATCAAGACAGTTAAATAGAGGCAGTTGAACAGAAAAAAAAGTCCCTAAGTTGAAGCAGACAAGTCCTAGGGCTGTTCTCCTCAGCCCCCAAAGCACATACACATATAAGTATATACTAAAGTATATACAAGAGGTCTTGAATGCTTGACCTAAAAAAGTGACTCCCTGGTGGCACAAGCCTCTCATAAATAAGCCCCTCGTTCTGCTTCTCTATATATCATGACCATCGTAAGCGACTATTCAAACCTAAAACTGTCCTTCAAAGCATGATGTGGGCTTGTACTTACATGTGGCATACACGAAGCCCGTGTGCTGTATGAATGATGTTGGATGGACGTAGATATTGCATGTGACGCAACAAGGTTGTTCCCTTCATCAGGGTTAAGGACATGTCCAGCTTCCTTCTCCTTCTAGAAGCTTCAGTCCTTCATCAAACAAACCCCATGTCAGATACATTCACATCTGTTTTCTAGGCTGCAATCATCATGTGCAGTTCTTTGCATTTCAAGTACTAAAAGTGTTAACAAAAGATTAATGAGTTCTGGGAATAGTAAGGTATTGTAAGATAAATACAAGGAAAAGTAGCTGTAAGGGAATCAGTCAAACACAATATCTTGGCTGGCTGACATATCAAAATCCATTATGTGATGTCTAGTGACAGTTTTCGTTTGTCCTATTCCTTGGATTATTACATTTGTACCTACAGTAATGTCACCGGCTGTTGGTTATATACCCACATTTTGAAAACTTGGTGATATTGCATCTCTGAAAATGACCGTGCTTGGTTTTTTTTGGGTTTTTTTTGCATCTTTTACATAGCGCGAACTCAACCCGAAGGTATTGGAGTGCTGTACAGGAACAGCGTATTTACCTTACATATTCAGGCACAGGGAGATTAAGTGATTTGCCCAGAATCACAGGATGTGGACGCGACCTCGAGGCTCGAACCCTGGTTTCCTGCACCAAAGTCGGCAGTTTAAGCCGAGGGTTATTCTCCCCATGCATTTCTAACAACTGTACATTAAATCGTTAAAACATTGTGCACACACTCCTAAAATCGTGTGTTAAAACTGACCAGCATAGGTAGAAAGTTAAGATTATAACAGGTAATATATTGTAGATGGGGCAATATAGCAAAGCGCAAAAAGTGCTACTGTAGGGAAAACATGTGACGTTGTAAATATAGTTACTAGTGCATATAATATCAAGACTGAAGATACGTAGGTGTGGGTTGGGACACCTAAAACGTTTACATGCAACTCTATGCCATATAATGTCAACAAAACTCTCCTATGACCTTTAAAGCGATGTAATGTTGAGACAGCTCGACATGTTTATAAAGTATTCTCCCAGGCTGGCCCCCAGATCACCTTACATTCTTCGTAGATGGTATGGAAAATGTAGCTAGGAAAAGCATAGTTTCCATTACAACTTGTGACCCAGTCGAGTGAACAGGTGTTTCGCCTATTATGTATAAAAATAAATATTCTTAAAAAAAATACATGCATGGCCAAACATTTCAGAGTAGGGCCTTTGTTACAATGAATTGATAGCATAACGCTATCTGTTAAACCATCGAATTAACAACAATTATAAATGAAGGTCGAGGGGAAAGTTTCAGACCATGTTATTCAGACAGATTTGTTCCTGACAGTTGCCAGCTGTTCTGACAGATTTTCAGTTACACTCCAGTCGCAGAGTCAGGGTCCCTTTGTTCTCGCGTTGACAGAAACACATATATTTGCCGTGATCTCCCCAGTGGCGCAACATAGCGTACAATGATGGAGGCCCCAGAACAATGTGAAGAAGAGGGGCCCCTGAGTCCACAATATCTGACAGATATTCATTGGGCTTGAGTGGAATGGGGCCCTGCTGAAGGGTGTGGGGGGGGCCCTAAAGGTTTGGGGACTTTCCTGCTCTGCAGGGGCTGTAGGGTCCTGTGCTACGCCCTTGGGCAGTGGGGCCGAGCTGGGAGGTTAGGGGGGGGCAGATGAGCACGATGGAAAATTCAAGAAATAATTCATTTTCCTCATCATCGTCTGCCAAGATCCCACCCACCCAACCACACCGCTCTTACCTGCACGGGCTGCTTCTCCCTAGCCCACACACCAATTATGGGGCATATTATCAAGAAATGGCGTTAAAATTATCGCCGCTAAAGCGGCGATAATGGGCTTGATAATATGCCCTTGAAATTTCCCATGGAAGCCCATGTTCTGGTGTCAACGTGGGCTTCTATGGGAATTCTCTGCAGCATATTATCAAGCCCATTATCGGCGGCGATAATTTTAACGCGGTGCTTGATAATATGCCCCTATGAGCTCGAGGTTGTGCTTGACTAAAGGAACAAGCTAAACTTCCATGCCCTGGGTCTCCCCCAGTCCAGCATCCCCCAAAAACACAACACGCGTGCTCTGTAATAATACTACATATATGACACTACATTTCTATTTTTAAAAACTCAAAGTATTTTTGCAGTTAGAAAGCTCGCAAAAGTTTTTTTTTCATATTCAGTGCATGGTTATAATCTTGTGTCTGGATGGCAGGGCACTGACTCAACAGTTCAAGCGATAAGATGAGGAGTACCATGGCTGTCTAACAACCCTACGTGAATTGTGCAAAACGTACAATGACAACAATGTGATCCCTCCAGTGATAGTGAGGAGATTGGGAGCTTCAGATTGAATCCCCATAAACTAATTTCCTCTATGTTGTTGAGATATGCTATCAGCGGCCCCTCCTATCCTCAAACTGGGGAGAAGTCTCCCTAAAAGGGCCATCCTGGTAACTGCACCTCACAAAATACCAGTTTGCTACCACCACAGCAGCCCCACTAACAGCTTGGTGGCCATCATCATTAATGATCAACCCATGTGCCCCACACTCCCAGTTATGATCAAAAAGACACCCTTCTACAGCAGAGACATCTTAAGGATTTTGGGGGCCCCTGTTTGAAACTGGTTTGAATTTATAATCCAATTCCAGATTTTTCATGCCCTCTTTGGCCAGGTCACTGACAGTGCACAGGCACACTTGTACAAATGTCTTATGTGTTTACATCTAATATTCAGGGATAGTGATGTGTGCTTTCAATATTGCAGCAACTCACTAATATTACTGCAAATAATCTCTATGCCACCCTCCCATTTCTCATACATGAGGCTCTGTTTTGATCTAAAATAAACTGCAAAATGTCTGTAATAGGCAGTCACACTTCACCCACATTAAAAATAGATTAAAGCAAAACGTATTTAACACAATCTGTTTAAGAATCATTCAAGGTCATCAGGGCAAGACTCTCTGCAGAATAGAGATAGCTCTGTCAGGGGGCCCCCTGAAAAGCTGGGGCCCTGGACCAGAGCCCACTTTGCCCATGCCTTAAAATGTCTCTGTTCTACAGTATTTTGTATTTAAAACCACCAAAGATAAACTTACTTGCTACTTTACAACTAGCAGCCGATTTACAGCGGGTACTTGTGGTTCAGTGGACTACACAGTCCACTCCAGCAATTTGTGTTTGACCTCAAAGTCACAGGTTTGAAGCTTTTTCTCACATTGAAGTCTGGTTCAGTAAAACCTCTCAGTAAAGGCGATCAGCCTTGTGGAGCCCTTTCCAGCCACAGCTTCCAGCCTCGTCCCACTTGGATTTTGGGATCAAACAAAGTGACTAATCCAAAGCTGAAGCCTTGGATCAGAGTGAGGCATCAAACCTAACCTCATAGCAGAGCATCCTCAGTAGCTAAAAGATACAGCATTGCCCTGCTGAGAGCTTTTGGTGCCAACACCAATGCCTTCAGGGGGATCAAAGTTACCATTGAGGGGCACTCACTGACTTCAGCTTTGGACCTTGCCCTCCTATAAAAACTTTGACCTCCAAAGGTAGACGGAGTTCAAAGGTAAATATTTTGACTGGGATGACCCATTTGTTTTATGCAACCTCTGCTACTTTGAGGTTGGTCTGAAATCGCACCTATGTCGACTGTGAACCAATACTTTGTATTGGTACTTTAGAAGTTCTAGGTACTTTTTGCCTTAAAACTTTAAAAATGCATACCTCTGATTCGCCTTCTCCTATACACTTTTCTTTAGGTTTCTAAATTGGTTTGTAAATGCTATTGCGTTGCTTTCATGACTTTAAAATTGTCGGTAGTGCTTCAACCTAACCCTCATTTCTCTGAGGAATTATCTGGTGCTTGTGCCACAGCTACCGGGGTTGAGCAGAGGTTCTCTAATGAGTGTGATTTAACCCAACAAGATTGTGTTTATTGAATTGGTATGTTATTTTATTTAGGCTTTTAAAGCGCACTTTTACCCAAGGGTGTCCTGGCGTTAAGCACTGTCTAACTGGTACCCCTCTGCACCTGAGCTTATACAGTGAACAACCACGTTTTAAGCCCCCTCCTGAAAGAAAGGAGATCCGTGGAGATCCTAAGATGCATTAGAAGGTTGTTCCAGGCATTGGTGGCACCTAGGATAAAACTCCTGCCACCCCAATTGGCCTTCTTTGCTTTTGGGACAATCACTTGCTTTGCTTCCATAGAGCGCAGCATTCTCCCTGGGACATACCATTGAAGGCGCTTTCTTAGGTATTCCGGGCCACTGCCCATCAGGGACTTAAAAAAGGTACATAGGGCATTAAATTGGGCCCGTTGTTTTATAGGGAGCCAATGCAGGTGTCGCAGGCCATTTCTAACTGAAACGAACCTTGGAGTGCCCGTTAGCAGCCTTGCTGCCGCATTCTGCAGCATCTGTACTCTGTTGAGATGTTTCTTTTGAATATTCAGATACAGGCTGTTACAGTAGTCCAGACGGGATGGAATGAGGACTGAGACAGCTGTTCTGAAGCTTTCCTCAGGTAGGAAGAATTTTATTTTCCTCAGGGTTCTAAGGAGAAAAAGACCTGTCGAAACCACCCCGCTGACCTGGTCACCAAACGTCAGTGTGTTGTCCATAATCACCCCCACGTTCTTGGCTTTCAACGAGGGGGCTGAGGGGTTGCCCATTTCATCGGGCCACCAGTCTGGTGACCAGAGGTTGGGGTTATTCCCAAAAATAATCACCTCTGTTTTGCCTGCATTCAGCTTCAGGCAGTTCGCAGACATCCAGCCAGTTACTGCTGTCATACAGTCGTGACATCTTGGGGCCGTTTCAGCCTCTTTACCCCACTGAAGAGACAGCACAATTTGGATATCGTCTGCATATGATGTTAATTGCAGCCCAAAGGATCTTATGAGGGCGGCCAACGTGCTCACATATATATTAAAGAGCGTTGGACTAAGGGAAGACCCCCATGACACCACACAGGGAAGGGAGAAAGGCTCTGATCTATCCCTCCCCAGGTCCACCATTTGTAGTCTGTCAGCCAAAAATGATTTCAATAGGTTCCAGGCCTTGCCCTGGACCCCTGCCTTTGATAATCGGCCAATCAACACATCGTGATGGACCGTATCGAAGGCCGCTGACAGATCCAGCATGATCAGGATCGCTGAGCCTCCCTGGTCCACCGCTTCGCGAACCTCCTCCATGGCTTTAATCAGTGCAAGCTCTGTACAATGTCCCGTGTGGAACCCATACTGAGAGGGATCCAACACGTTGTTGTTCTCAAAAAACAAACTGAGATGCACATTAATAGCCTTCTCCATTATTTTCGCCGGTAATGGAAGTTGGGAGATGGGTCTGTAGCTATTCGGATCGCTAGGCTCCAGATTAGGTTTTTTAATCAAAGGCAGAATGAGGCTATTTTCCATGCTGTTGGATACTGACCTGCCTCCAGTATGAGATTCAACAATGGCGTCAGGGTGGTGGCAATGACCTCAGGGGAGTTTTTGATTACTGATGCCGGACAGGGGTCCAGGGGGGATCTGAAACGACATCCCAACAGCAAGTTGGTAACCTCCTTGTTCTCCAATGGAGTAAAACTCTCTAAAATGGGTGCATCGTTAACTGCCTCAGTTTTTAACCAGACTGCCGGTTCCCTGGCTGCGCCCTGCTGATTGTTGAAAGAAGATAAGATGACTTCCACCTTATTCAGGAAAAAAGAGGCTAGTTCGTCACAGAGTGCTGGGCTACTGTGAGTAATAGGTTTGGGGGGGTTCATGAGATTAGTCACCGTTGGGTATGGGTGCCCCACTCCCAAATTAATAAGTCAATTTGCGATTGTAGGCATTTCTAAAGAGAGCATCTGCTTTTGCATACTGTTATGCACGTCATTTTGTTTACATGGCATATGACCATTGCTCAGTATGTGTATGAAGTATTGAGTAACATAACATTTGCTCTGTGTCAATGCATTGTACTATTTGCTACACGTTTGTGTATCTGTGTGTGTGTCTGTGTATCATGAATTGGTAGTGCATGCAATCACAGATACACGTGGAGTAAAAATTCAATGTGTGTTGTGCTTTAATTGTCCATGCCTAGCTCTATTGACTAAGTCTAATGTCCATAGAGCCAGTTACTGTAGTTTGAACAAAATACTTTGCCTAACGCACACTATGACTGGGCTGCCATTTGTGCCAGTGAGAGCGCAGTCTTTGGGGATGTATAAACATGTGTGCATATGAATGGGATATATGTGTATGGGTGGCTTAGAGCCTGTGTTGCATGTACTTGTGGCATAGGATATACCTTTTGCCATATGTGGCACCGATACATGTATATCACAAACCTACAACCAATTTTTAAATGGGAGAAATTTAAAGTGCAGAAAAAAGTTCAGCAAAAATGTTCAAAACATGGAATATTTTTGTGCACTTAAAATTTCTCACATTTAAAAAAATGACTGTATAAGTTATATATATGAAACAATGTCTACTGGCCACTGGGTACAAGAGGCCTGCTGTTTGTTAGAAATGGGAGAAAAATAAAATGAAGATTTAACTTAATCACCAAGGTAACTTTTAATTTTAATTTTCTCCCACTTAAAAGAATTTAGAAACACCATTTTGTTCTCATCATGCTCCAATATTGAGTTGAAAAGGGACACAGCAGTGTCGTTGGGCCTCCACTGAGGGGACTACAGGTTCCAGATGCCTCCCCTCCCCCAGAGGAGGCACCAGGACTTCACCTACTCCTGCGGACAGTGCTACAAAGCGCCTCCAGTCATCCCGTGGTGCGGGACATAGCAGTGATGTTGGGCCATCACTGAGGGGACTATAGGTCCCAGACGCCTTACCATTCCAGATGATTGGCCAGGACATCACCGCCTCCTGTGCACAGTGCTACAAAGTGCCTCCAGTCATCTCGTGGCGCGGGACACAGCAGTGTTGTTGGGCCATCACTAAGGGGACTACAGGTCCCAGATTCCTTGCCAGCCCAGAGGAGGAGCCAGGACATCACTGACTCCTGCAAAAAGTGCTACAAAGTGCCTCCTGTTATCCTGCAGTGGGGGACACATCAGTGTTGTTGGGACATCACTGAGGGGACTACAGGTCACAGACGCCTTACCGCCCCCAGAGGAGAGGCAGGATATCACCCCCTCCTGTGCACATCGCTACAAAGCGTCACCAGTCATCCTGCAACACGGACGCGCGCGGGCAAAGGGCAGGCCCATCGCGCCCATCAGAGCACAGCACAGCGGAGGCTGGGCTTTCTCTTGGATCTTCCGCAGGGATAGGACCTGAAATTACTTCTCCGGTCCCCCTCTCTTTACCTGCTCCCTCCACAAACACACTTGGTTGTACACTCTAGCCTTCATCAGCACTGAATTCAGCATTGTATTCTTTAACCACATTTTCCTGCCCATTAGATAGCCTGCTCCAGCCTGCACCAGCCAAGTGTTAGAAACAATTTACCAAGCCGCGACCAGTGGATACAGTAGCCTTGACTAATCAACCACCGTCGGCCCACTTATCTGAAACTGTGGGAGCGAAAAGAAAGATTGAGGGCTGCATGGATAAAGTAATTACTGTGGGTGGAATTATTCCTCATATTGTTAAGGTTGAATGCCATAGAATCCATGCTAATGAACTTAAAACACTCATGAGAGCTCTCTGCTCAGGGCTCTGCTTAGCTGCCCACGGTAAGCACAGGCGAGATGGGGGTGATGTAGTACATCAAAGTAATTCTGCAAGGCTCCAACCTGACTCAGTGGGGCCTTCAACTTCTATAGCTCCATTCTGCTCACCCAAGTTGGCATGTAACACCACAAACCACAAGCACAATAGGGACTGTTGTGTTTCCAAGCTCAATAGTTATTCTCAAACAAAGGACAATATTGCAAAATAAGTCCAGCAAATGATTGGTGATGGCAGGGGTAATTCCATAAAAGTGGCAACGCAGCCAGTTATTAATTTACCTCCAGCTTCATGCCACTGGGTGACAATCCATGCAGATGTACCCCCACTGAGAGTGGATCAAAGAGAGTCCCAGGCCAATTTGTTCAACAAGACACTGAACTGTTTGGATCACCACAAAAGATTTCCACTGGACCTGGCAAGTGACATCTTGCTGACTAGGAAGGTGGGCTGGCTTGGTGCCGGACCAAAGGACAGGCCAGGGGACTGCATCATTGTTAACTTTAGATCACCTTTTAAGGTACACCAATTGCTTTTTGGATGCATGATTAGTCAGTATGATCAAAGCAACATTGCCTTACTGCCTTGGACTATTTTTATAATCTTGGATCATGCACCAGTAAGGATACCAGTTGGCCGTAGCACAGAGCAACAAGTTCGAACATTGTCTTGCAGAGTGGGATCCCAACCTGCAACCATTTTGATGTTCTAGCCGACATCGATTGACATACTGGGGGAGGGTCTGGTTTACTCCAGACGGCCAACCGTGTGAGCCTATACCTGGATGGGACCAAGCCTGCCCCTGTTACAGACAGTGACAGGGCACCCCACCTTGGAGCGGAGACCACTCTCCTTTATGATGTTATCGGGAGAATTTGTGCATGGATGGGGATGGGCTCGAGCCTCTGAACCCTGCTGAGGTTGAGGGTGTGTGTGCAGGCAGGGCCCACTCTACCTCAATGCTCATACTGATATCCTGGAATGTAGCTGGACTTCCGTCTAAGTTGTCCTGCCCCGAGTGGTGTGCCTTCATTGATGCTTATGACATTTGCATATTCCAGGAAACTTGGTTGACTGGCTTAATGCATCACTCAGGATTTGTGTCATTCAGTACGGAGGCCATTTTGCTGGGTAGGGATAGGTCAGTAGGGGGCATAACAGTTTGGGCCAAAACAACATTGTGTACCATCAAGGAAATCAAGTTGGATTCCCCAGACTTGTTGTGCATTACTTTGACTTCTCTAGGCATGGCTACATGTTACATCTATAATGTCTACTGTAGGTCATCGGTAGGCAAATCTGAGTCTGGAGTAATCCCATTGTTATCTGCCCACCTGGCCAAACTCTCGGGTAAGGTTGTCAAGATTGTCGGGGGAGAGTCTAATTATACATTTCAGCCCCTTGATGCCCATGTGGAACTCCATTCAAGTGGGGAAGATAAAATGTGGTCTACACCTACGCTAACTACTCCCCCATAAAAAGATGGTCTCCTCTGGCCCTTCATCTTAAACTCTCTCACATTGAATCAGGGACTGAGAGCTTGTAATGGCAGGTCAAGGCCAGACAGTGAAGGCAAACACACATTTAATAGATCTCAGTGAACCAGTCTCATTATTTTCTACTTGATGTCCGACTTTGGTCCACATTTATTGATATGGAGGTTCTACCTCACCAGGATAGTGACCACAATGCACTTGCCTTAGAACTGAGGAGCCTTGTACAGGGTCGCCTTAACAAGATTATAGGCCCCTGGGCAATGAGGTGCACTGGGCCCTGCCTACACAACCACTCACAGGAATAAAAATGTTTAAAGAAAATTAGTGTTAAATTCTGCTCTGCATGGGGCCCCTATGCTCGTTGGGCCCCCGGGCAGCACTGGCCTTGTACATGTTGTGCAATTGAACAACACTGAGCCCTTTGATAGAAGGTTAACTCTGGTCCCCAACAGACAAAGGGTAAGATGGAGCGTGTTATTGCGGTCAAGGGAATCGATTGCTGAAGTCTACAAAGTGGTTACTGATGTGGTTGGGGTGATAATGTTATTACTAAATACACCTATTGACCATGGTATGGCCCTGCCTAGCTCTAATAATATTCATACCCAAATGTTTTTGAGACTGAGGCAACACTTCTTCATAGTGGCTAGTCTATCAGTTAAGAGGTGCACAGCCCCCCACTTGGTACAGCGTACGTTTTGGTGAGGCTCGAGGGGCACTAGTGGGTGCAATCAAAGCTAACGTTAGATTATTGATCCAAGTAACTAGAGGGGCATATAAAGTTGCCATTTGGGCTGTCAAAAAAGAGTGAAAAATTAAGAAATGGGAGGGTCTCCTTGTAGCAGCCAAAAGAGGATACTCGCGCACCTTTTGGAATATTATTTGTGAAAAACATATTTCAATGACAGATTGGGTAACACATTTCTCTAACTTATATTCACCAGAGGTGCAGCATGATCATACTGTGCTAGATACGTATGATGCAATCTTGGACAGCTCTGATGGATCATGATCCGCCATTAAACTGACTGCCCTGTTATGTGGCCCACAGTAAGATATAAGCTTTAGTGCTGGGAAATAAGACAAGCCATCAGCAAAATTGTGCGACACAAAGCTCTGGGGCTAGATAAAGTCCCTTGGGATCTTTTTCTGGATGAGATCGATGTGTGCACCCCAATTTTGCAATTCTTTTCAATGCAATTGTGAAAGGGGCGCCTGTCCCTCTTACTTGGGCTGGAGCTGAGATTGTGCCTATTTTTAAAAAGGGACCTTCCCTCAAACTATAGACCAATAAGCCTAATTGATAGTGCCCAAAAACTGTTCACTAGGGTCATTTTGAGTAGACTCCAAGATTGGATGAATATCTTTGATATATTGACCCCACTTCAAGCACGCTTTAGAGACCAGACTCGTACACTTGACTAGGTCCTCCGCCTCCAGCTATTGTACTGGAAGATTGTACAGCTAGAAGGCGAGCGACTATATGTGGTGTTTGTTGACCTTCAGTCAGCATTCAACCTCATTCCGCGATTTAAGTTGTGGCAAATTCTAGCTGATATGGGGATTCTGCTTTATCTCCTGAACCTGATCATAAGGTTCCATGATAAAAAGTTCACCCAAGTCAGATGTGGCCAGGTGTGGGAAGTGACAAATAGATTCTCTGTCAATAGGGGAGTGAGGCAGAGGTTCGTCCTTGCACCCACTCTATTTTCACTTTTCATAAATGACTTGGTGATGTATGTGTATCATAGTTTGTCTGACGCACCCTGCCTGGCAAACATCAGGGTTCTTGTCCTGATGTTTGCAGACAATATGCTCCTCCTCTCAAAATCCCCTATGGGACTGCAAAAAATCCTTGATAGATTTGACAGCTTTTGTAGGGCAAGTGGACTAGATATTAATTTAGCAACAACTAAGAATATGTTTTTTATTCCTTTCCATTTCACCTGCTTAAATCCTTCACTGAGAGGTAACTCCCTGGAGCAAGTTCACACCTTTGAATATTTGGGTGTTATATTGACCGAGCACTTTAATTGGCAAGGTGTGGACTAAAACTAGATCAAACTACTTGGGGGTTATTGAAGATGTTTAAGGCTTCCCGATAACGCTCTATTTCACAGGTGCTACAGGTCTACAACACCAGGCGTTAGGATACGCTTTGTTTGGAATCAAACTTTGGGGGCACAGGGAAGCATCCTCCCTGGTCACCGCAGAGAATCGCTTTATGCGGCAACTGGTTGGCTTGCCAGTAAGCACACAATTGCCCCCTTTGGGGATAGGTCTGGGGCTCAAACATGTCTCTGACATAGAGAGTTTACAGCTTCTCTTGTTTTGGAGAATGATTTGGGAAACCCTGGAATTGAGTCTTTTCTAACAGGGGCTGGCAGAGGTCTTGAGCCTGCCAGAAGTGGGTGACCTTCCGTGGGTCAAGCATGTGAGGTCAACACTAGTGAATATTGGTCTTGAGTGCCTGTGGGTTGCCCCAGAAGATGCATGCATGATCCCCAAAAGCCAAGTAAAGTGGGAGTATTGGTTACATCAAATGGGCCTACTGCAAAGTTGGCCCAATGTTGACTCTATGACGCTGGCTTTCCTCATGCAGAAAGATGCCTTTGAGTTAGAGAGGTTTCTGGACAAAATAGAGCCCAGCAACGAAAAAAGCTCTACCTACATTTTAGATATGGGACTCTTCCACTTGCCCCATTCACATCTAGGTGGGTTTGACTGGTCAATCCAACACACAGCCATTGCCCATTTTGTATTTTGTGGTCTGAAACAATATCACATGTATTGTTTTTTCGCTCCACCTATCAGAGCATTAAAACCAAATGAGTTGTTCCATTTTGTTGCAGCCTTGGAGTAAGAGAACTCAAAGCAGCTTTGAAAATTATACAGTCTGACACCAAGCAAGTTGTGGTTATTGCGGTCTCAAGGTTTCTATTGGCCATGTGGAGGATTAGGCAAAGAGCACTTCATACAATGCTGCAATGTACATCATTTGGTAGCTATTTAGTGGACCATTACTGGCATTCATTATTCGTTGTTTTTCTACTTTGTAAATTTTATTGTTTTCAAATGCTTTTTAAGTTTTTATTTTTCATACAGTATATGTTATGTTTAATCTTCAGGTTTTAACCTGTGTAATGTTTGTTTTTTATGATCTTTGATAGGAAAATTCGCTGAATAAAAATTGATGATGATGATGAGTTGACGAGGACTTCTTTTAAGAGTTAAATGCCTCAGTCCTTAAATCCTTCATCGCTGTGACCCAGCCCCGGTCTGGGCCAAAGCCTGATGACAATAATATAAAATAAACACAGCATTCTTTCAACTTTAAAATACAAATGTGACCCTGTGGTTATTCACAAATGAATTCAAGGCTGCAAGCTACCCTGAAGGTGCCTGGGAGTTACTGGTAGCTCGGGATCCAGTGGTTGGAGACACCGTATCTGCACCCATTGGGGCGATAGTTTTGTAAACAATTTTTAGACTGCAATACTTAAATCATACGATTTTTCTGTTATCATTATTCTGACACAACTACCCCTTTTGCTTCATGCTGGTGAGATTATTGCACACACATACTTCCTCACTTCGGTAAGTGGTGTTAATTAAAAGGATTGGGAAAATGTTGCAGGGAATGAATATACACTGGGTGACCTCTATTCTAATGCAAATAGCAATGAATAGTTTTTATATCACTTTTTCACTCACCTTAACACCAACATCAGAATAAAGTAACAAAAGTGTAATTATGCAAATGATTGCAAGCAAAATATCGATGTCTGTCTATATTCTAAACAGTTATAAATGCAAAACCAATTGCATTTTTCGGTTTAAAACATAAGACCAAATAAATATAACCGTGCGGTAGTTGCAGGTGACTCAAAACGTAGGCAACTTGCTTTGTAATGCAGCGATAACTTAATGTTCATCTTCACATTTTATTCTTCTTTTCACAGTGTTTACTTATGTAGTGAGTTCACTTCCCATTCTGGAATGTTGCTGTTGATATCATCATATTTTAGTCCAACATGGCCTATCCAAGTCTGTAAATACTGAAGTGTTCTTTGATTGCTTTTCTTTTTTTCCTTTTTCTTTGATAAATATGCATAATATTATTAATTCATAAAAATACTATCAAAAGGTATTTAACTGATGCAAGCGACAAGGCAAGGAGCTTCTTGTTCATCATGAGAAATTAAATACTGACAGGGTCGTACGAAAAAGGAAAATCTATAATTAAACTCAAATTCTGTGAAAGTCTTTAGTTTCGTATTTCATGTAGGAAATAAATTAAAGGTCACCATATGGCCATCAAATGGGACCGATTTTTGATATTTTGTAAAACTGCGAGCTCTAATCCACAAAAGTCTATGGGCCAGATGTACGACCGCTGAAATTAGCGACTCGCAAATTGCGACATTTTGCGAGTCACAAAATAGTGCCTACGAAGGTAAGGAAACAAATGATTGCGAGTCGCTAATGACTCGCATCACAATTTTGGCTCTCCTCAATTTGCGAGTCGCTAAAGGGTAGAAACATGCCAAAATTGCACTCGCAAATATCGATTTTAAAAAATACATGGAAAACACTTCCTGGTTGAGTTGAAGGATCCCAAAGCAGGAAGTGGTGTCCAAGGATACTCCGGATCAAAATCCTAAGCACAAGTCCAGGTGCAGCAGCACAGTTCTACACTGCTGTGTGACCATTACCGAAAGCATGAGCAACAAGGCCAGCAAGAAGAGTGCCAAGGAGAGGCTGAGGAAGCGCAAGTTTTCTGAAAAGGAGCTGTATATTATTACAGAGGAATGCTGCAACTCACATGAAGAGTTCCTTGGGAGTGCCTCACACCGTGTGCCAGAGGCAGACAAACTGAAGATCTGGCGTTGTATGCAGCAGTGCATCAATGCACTTAGATTCGCACACAGGTCCCTCGAGGACATAAAGAAGCGCTGGTATGATCTGCGCGCCAAGGAGAGAGTGGCAGCACATCTGCAAGCGGCACAAGGGACAGGAGTGGGGCCATCTGCTGCTTTGGAACCTACTGCATCTGAAGCCATGGTGGAAAGTACCCTGGAGAGGGCGGCTGTTGTAGGTTTCGGGAGCCTTGACACATCACAGCCAACAGTAAGCCCTGGTAAGTGGGAAAAGTGTTTGTGATGTGTGAATACCCACTAAAGCCTGTCCTGTGCATGCATATTAATCATCCACAACCAAACATTCATTCCTACCAAACAAGTAACACAACTGTTGCATCATGGGAAATGTAGTCTGTGACATATAGAGTGTAGTTAAGGAATGACTGGAGCTAATAAACATTGCAACACCACTGAGATAGTGACTCACATACTTTATTTTCTTCTTCCATCTTTTGCCACATAGGCACACCATTGGGAGGAGAGCACAGTGACGATGACACTGCGGGTAGCCTGGATCTGGCCCAGATGGAGGAAGGGCAGGATGGGGAAATTCAAGCGGGCCCAGTTGTCCAGTAGTCCCAGCAAAAGATGCACCAACAACAGCACATCGTACAGCCAGTGTGACACAAGACCCACAGCAATCACCTACATCCCGACGCTCTCTGCCCACCAGGGTGCTGATGTCACAACCCACACAACAGTCCCTATGGCGTTTGCAAAGGCAGTCCTCTGATGGAGCAGCCAGTCAGCTCTTGTCTGTAGGCCTGGAACATGCAGCGCCTGCAACAGAAGACACAGAGGCAAATTAATTTGAGGATGTCACAGGGCTTCCGCAACATCACAGACAAACTGTCTGAAAATCAGAGCCGGCTTGAAGCAAAATTGGATGCCCTCACCAATACAATTGCTGACCTAGCCAAAGAATGGGCAGATGATAGGGCGCAGCTTTGGCGCATGGAGTGCAGCAGCGGCCACAAATTGGACACTCTGAGCAGGATAATTTGTAAGCTTGCCCATGCGACAAGCCAACACAGCAAGCGCACGCTGTGGCTCCAGGTGGAGATGGGCACTTCAGTGGGGATGTGGCTTGTGACCTGGAAAAAATCCCTTCAGCAGTGGAAACATAGCAAACAAATATGATTGTTGGTGGAAGTGCTATGGGTGGCACAGATAGTGAGGTGTCAAGCTGCAGTAGTGTCCGCTGTGTAGACACCTGTAATGCGCCGTAGCAGCAGCCATCACCTTGGATTGGAAAGTGGCAGCTCTGGCCAGGCTGGACGGACAGGAAAAAAATTAATGTGTAGGGTCACTGCACAATGTTTGGCCCACATATCATTTCTATGTTGTGGTGATGTAACCACAATGGAGTCACTTTGTTATTCAGGCCTACATTTTCTGATGGATGGAAGTTGTCTTTTTTGTGGTGGATGCTTGCACAATAATGCACAAATTGAAAGTCACAATTTGTTCTGTCTTATGTATAGGAGAGTGGGTAATTAATGTGTATGTACCTTTAAAAATAGTTATTGGCAATCTGGTCCCTGCGCCTTCTCCCCTCTGCCGCAGCACTAGCATCCCTTTGCTGTAGGGCAAGTGGTCCTGGGTGCTCATCCTCCGATTCTGTGTCAGACACATCCAGGCCATGTTGTGCAGCATAGCACATGTTGCCACGATTTTACAGACTGTCTCAGGTGCATACAGCAGAGCTCCGCCACTCTTGTGTAGGCACCTGAAGTATAAATTCAGAATCCCAAAAGTGCGCTCAATCACAGTCCTGGTGCACCTGTGTGCCCTGTTGTACTGCCTTTCATGGACATTGTTGGCAGACAGGTACGGCATGAGTATCCATGGCCGAAGGGCACACACACTGTCACCTGTTGTGAGATATATGATGCTGAGATTACATGCATACAGACATAAAAGTGCAAATGCTTTTCTATGGGGACAGGAAAGATAATTACCTAGGAGGTATCCATCATCAAAGTCACCTTTTTCTAACCTCTGGTATATGCCACTGTTACTGAATATGTGTGCATCATGTGTGCTTCTAGGATATTTTGCTTCCAGGTCTGTGATGATGTTTTTGGTGTCAGAGACAACTTGGATGTTGAGGGAATGAGTGCTTTTCCTATTACGGAAGATGTATTCCATGCGGGATGGGGAACATATGGGCACATAGGTCCATCTATGCACCCTATGACCTTGCTAATCTGTAAAAATCAATTTTTGTTTGCTGAAGATCCTCATCACCCCAGGGCATGTATATGTGTTGATGGATGTGGTATGGCATGGCCTCTAGAAAATTATGGAAAAAACGTGAAAATGTGTCACACCACCAGCCACTGCAATGAGATCCTGGTAGCTACCAGTGGCCAAGAAGAGGAGGGGCACAACACCTACACATGTGTGGGAATTGCATCGCTGCGTAGGGTTCTGCTCTCAAGTTGTGGCTTCAAGGTGTCTATGAGGTCTAGAAGGACAGTGCTACTCAGCCTGTACTGGTCATAAATCTCCTCCTCTGTCTTCTCAAACAATGTTATCCTGACTCTGAATGTCCTCTACTGTCTCCTCCTCCTCTGCTGGGCAGCCAGTATCTGCATCCTCCTCGCTATCATGTACAGGGCAGCCATTGTGGGAAGGTTTCTGATGCATTCTGGGGCTGTTTTTATAGGTTGGGCCTGGTTACCACCTGTTTCTGGTTAGTGGTAAATTCCATTCACAAATGGGCCTAATTGCGCATACTCACTATTTGCGACTGCTCCATACATTATATTTTGCGTCTCGCAATTTGTGGGTCGCATTTTTGGATACGCAAAAAGCGCACACATTTTTTGCGAGTCGGTATTCAATCGCAACACAAAATTAAGAATTGTGAGTGCATTTCGTACATTGTGTTCGTCCATTTTTTAAAAACATATTTTATTACATTTTTCAAGTACCACTTGTGCGAAAGCCCGACATAATCCACTTGATGGCAAAATATCAAAGAATTAGCAGATTCCTAAAGCTCATATTGGGAGATTCCTAAAGCTCATATTTCTTTCTTTATTGCGTTCCTTGTTGTTTGTTTTGATAGCCACAACCCTTTATCCAAAGGCGAGTCACTTGGCAGGATTCAGCCCAGCCTTTTGGCAGGTGGAGCGCTCGTTGCTTTTGGGAGGGCGGGGAGGTGTGTGTCCATATTAAGCTGTATGCTATTTTAGGCGAGGGAGTGCTGCATTTGGATGCTTGTAGTTTCCTCAAAAAGAAACTGGAATTTTTGCACTCCAAATGGGGCTGTTCTGACCTGATGGCTTCCTATTAAAACACCTTGAGCTACACAGAATATAAGACGCCGAAGCTGCAGGAAGAAGCCTGCCGAAACGTTCATGTTTACATTGCCGACAACATGTTTTGTGGTCCTAGGTTTTTTATGTCGCACAAACCACTGATTGATTGTGTCCTGCTCAGTGCTACGAGAGACCTGCATGCCAGTGAGAGACTCTGTATTTGTTGGAGGTGGGACTGCGAGGACCAGCTTCCCTAGCGCCCTGAGCACCATCGGCGCAGCTGGGTCCTCTTCCCAATCACTCCCCTGACAAGGCGGAAACGACTCGCGGCCCCCGCTTCGCGGGGGGCGCTCGTGAATTTAAATTGCTGTTCTGCCTCGAGGGTGGGTGTCCTGCTCAGTGGTACGAGAGACCTGCATGCCAGTGAGAGACTCTGTATTTGTTGGAGGTGGGACTGCGAGGACCAGCTTCCCTAGTGCCCTGAGCACCATCGGCGCAGCTGGGTCCTCTTCCCAACCACTCCCCTGACAAGGCGGAAACGACTCGCGGCCCCCGCTTCGCGGGAGCCGCTCGTGGATTTAAATTGCTGTTCTGCCTCGAGGGTGGGTGTCCTGCTCAGTGCTACGAGAGACCTGCATGCCAGTGAGAGACTCTGTATTTGTTGGAGGTGGGACTGCGAGGACCAGCTTCCCTAGCGCCCTGAGCACCATCGGCGCAGCTGGGTCCTCTTCCCAACCACTCCCCTGACAAGGCGGAAACGACTCGCGGCCCCCGCTTGGCGGGAGCCGCTCGTGGATTTAAATTGCTGTTCTGCCTCAAGGGTGGGTGTTCTGCTCAGTGCTACGAGAGACCTGCATGCCAGTGAGAGACTTTGTATTTGTTGGAGGTGGGACTGCAAGGACCAGCTTTCCTAGCGCCCTGAGCACCATCGGCGCAGCTGGGTCCTCTTCCCAACCACTCCCCTGACAAGGCGGAAACGACTCGCGGCCCCCGCTTCGCGGGAGCCACTCGTGGATTTAAATTGCTGTTCTGCCTCGAGGGTGGGTGTCCTGCTCAGTGCTACGAGAGACCTGCATGCCAGTGAGAGACTCTGTATTTGTTGGAGGTGGGACTGTGAGGACCAGCTTCCCTAGCGCCCTGAGCACCATCGGCGCAGCTGGGTCCTCTTCCCAACCACTCCCCTGGTCCTCTCTCCTTATAAATCCTGATTGCCTCAAGCGCGCGAGCGGAACGCGCGCGGAACGAAGCACGGTGCGAAGACCGGGCTAAGAGCGGGCCGTTTGAGGCCTTCGAGTACGGGTGAGGAAGGGCCTGGGCCCCCCATCGACGCTCACCGCTGCATCCTATCCACTGAACTGACATACGATAATGTCTACAAGAGAAACGAGAAGTAGAACCACGCTGGCCGGAGGGGCGGCCAAAGGTACTTTGGACACTTATTTTGCCAAAGCAGGTTCCCTCATAATTGATGAAATATCTATCTTGGAAAGGCGAATATCCCAAGAAATTGACTGGGTGAGGAGATCCTCACTTGGCCCCTTTGCACATGCCACCACGCCTGAACAAACCGGTGTTCTCACAACGCTAGATATTAGGGGGACTAATGGTACTCTTGATCCAGCTGACTCACGCAGCCCCAATACAACTGCCACTGATTGCGATATGTCTGTTACTACGAAGTTAAGTATTTTGCCTCTTCCTCCTACTAGACCCCCTTCGCTTCCATCTAGTGTTATAATGACCCTCCCCAATAGTGATGTAATCGCTGAGAGAGTTAGCTCCAACACACAGCCATTACGGCAGGAGAGGGAGGGAGCAATTCCCAAAAGAAAAACAAGGGCAGGAATTACAGGGGGGCGCAGGGCGAATGCTCCTAAACACAATCCCATCAACGAGCCCAACCACCAAATTTTAACTTCTAAGAGGCCGAATCAACATGGGTTAAAAAGGTTGTCACCTACTGCAATCCCGCCCCAGCTGCCCCCCAGTTCAAATTTCATTTCAAGGGACGAGTCCCTCACCCTCTCAGATATTCGTACCCTTTTGAAGGAAATCTTCAATCCTATAAAGGATCGTATATCTAAGATGGAACTAATTCTATCGGAAATACACAAGGGAATTGCACAGACAGTAGAGGGACAGCAATCATCTAGAGATATGATTATTAGGGAGAGTGAGATGCAATCTACGTCCCTCCCTAAAAAAGGCATACCTCTATCCGAGCCTGTTCTAACCCAACAGCCCTCCATAGCTGCACCAGAAATCCCAATACCACGCACCTCAACATATGTAAATAGAAACCCCCAAGAAGATCTGGTTGCGCCTACAGCTGGGGCACCCGCAATGGACTCACAGCATAGGATAGTTAATTTACCACCACAGGCTATTCCTTATGTAGTGATTCTAGCAGGCATCCCCAAATTAAAACCATCTGCTAGAGAACCTGTGGGGGCACTAAAAAATAAGGTAATTCATTGGCTCTCCACCAATAGACCTCTTCCTGAGGGCACACATAGTGAGGTCCTCATGGTGAGAAGAGTCCCATGGCTAGGCACCACTAGGAAATGTATTCAGGGCGACTGTATCGTGATCAATTTCAGGGACCCCGTTACTGTCAAACACATATGTAGTTGGCCCCGGAACGCGCACGAGTCGCCCATCCAAACCCTCCCCCTGTCATTTTTCTACCCCTCGGCGGGGTGTGAGGGGGGAGAGGAGGGTTGGGAAGTTGTGTCTAGAAGGGGACGCAGGTGGAGGCCCAACGTAATGAAAGACCTTTCTAGTTTTAGAATCCCGCCGGACGATTATTTTCCCACATTCAATAGGTTCAGCTATCTTGACATGGTGGACTGACTGGATAGGTCAGGGCTAGGGGAGGACCAGGGTCACATAAGGCCCGTACTACATGATGTACAAATAGTCACCTCTACACAGAAAAAAGGATCCAAGCAGAAACTAACAAATGTGGAAATTTGTCCGGGGGTCTCTAACCTAACTACCACCGCATCATTGGTGTTACCAGCACAGGATGAATTGATTGCTAATATGATGGCTCACCCCATGGTCGTTGCACCTTCCACTGCCAAATCTGAAAGGACTAAAATGCCCTTTCTCAAAATTATATCTTGGAATGTGGCGGGACTGTCTAGTAAATTGAATTGTCCAACCTGGAATACTTTTATAGAGGATAAGGACATATGCCTGTTTCAAGAAACATGGCTGAGGGAAGACCTTACTCGTACAGGCTTTGCCGTCTTCTCTAAAAATGCAAAATGGAGTGGCAAAGGACGCCCCTCGGGGGGTCTTGCAACCTGGGTAGCCATAGATTTAGGCTGCAGGGCTGCCACTTTCCCACTGATTTCGGATGATATTCTGGCTGTGTTACTGGAGTGGCCAGATTCGCATAGCCTCCTGGTACTGAATGTCTATTCTAGGCCAGTTAATATCTCGCAAGAATCCTGTACCATCGAGGAGCTCGATCTTGCTTTAAATGAAATTCCGGAGGGTACCCCATATTTAATAGGAGGCAATCTTAATTGCCACTTCAAGCCACTTTTGCGCTCACTGGATGGACTGGCTCAGGAGGAGGATCTTGCCTGGTCCATACCACCGTCGCACTTACCGGCTCCAAGAGTTTGGTCCCCTCTGGCACTACAAATTACATCCCTTACTCTTAAGCATGGTCTCAGGGCTTGCAATGGAAGGTTAACTTCGGACATTCCTCCAAGATGCACCTTCCATAGAGAGGACAAAACATCAAGACTAGACTATATTCTAGTCCCACTGGCCATGTGGTCACAACTAAGTGATTTTCGGGTAATTCCAAGAGAGGACAGTGATCACAATGCTCTGGAGGTGGAGCTTTACCACTCTGGGCTGGAGTCTAGGGAAAAGAATAGGGACTCACCCGACTTGGGCTTACTACTTTCAAACTACAGACGCAGAATAAAGTGGGAGAAATTAGTAGCCAAACAAGGGCAATTATCTAAGTTATATGCTCTATTAATCCCCACGCTTGAGAAGGCTCAAGTCCTAAGTGTGCAAGGCAGTATCCCGGGACTATTCAACCAGATGGGGCAGCTACATGCAGATCTTATCACACTCACATCTTAAGTTTTTACTATTACATCCAAAAGGGCTAATGGGCCCATTCCTGGTCCACCTTGGTATAACTCTGCCTGCAGGAAGGCCAAAAGTGATCTTCTGATTGCAATCAAGACAGGACAGGGTCGGGTGGAAATTAGGGATAGAAGATCGGCATATAAAACCCTAACCGGGAACGCAAAACTCGAATGGGAGTACCAAAAATGGGAGAAACTAACTAATCTTTTGGCATGTGGAGATTCGCGTAAATTCTGGCGCTGTGCAAATACAGGCTCGGAGGAGCTGGTCTCCGCAGTAGAGCCTAAAATTGCAGCCAAGACCTGGCAAGATCATTTTCAGTCCCTCTATAAGTTACCTGATGGGATCGAAACCGACTCAGTCCGGACAGAAACCACTAGTTCGCGGGGACTGTTACTCACATTAAAAGAGGTTAGAACAGCTATCATGGGTTTAGGGTCAGGTAAGGCACCGGGCCTGGATGGACTTCCGGGAGATCTGTTTAAGCAGGAACCAGAAGTCTGGGCACCTTATTTTATGCTTCTATGTAATTCTATTTTGGAGGGCATGGAATTGCCTGATACTTGGCTGGGCGCAGAAATCGTCCCAATATTCAAAAAGGGTTCGCCTCTGCTCCCAGCCAACTACAGACCCATTAGCCTCATCGATGTCCCCCAAAAACTATTTGGCAGACTCATCCTCAACTGTTTGCAAGACTGGATTGAGGAATCGGGAATTATGAGTACATACCAAGCTGGCTTTAGAAAAAGAGTTTCTACTATTGACCAGATTTTCCGTCTAAATTGTATACATTGGAAGACTGTGCTAATTGAGGGCGGCACCCTATATACAGTTTTTGTCGACCTGCGTGCCGCATTTGATTTAGTGCCCAGGGACAAACTGTGGGCTGTTCTGATGGACCTTGGGCTTCCAACTGATATTCTAGCAATTCTGAGAAGACTACACCAGGGGAATTTTGCAAGGGTCAGGTGTGGGAGAGGTGGAATTCTTACAGACCGCTTCCCCGTTGACAGGGGGGTCAGACAGGGCTGTGTCCTTGCACCAACTCTTTTCTGCCTCTTTGTCAACGGGGTGATCAGTCACTTGAACGGCTTGGAAAACATTGACGCTCCCAGGCTTGGAGGCACAAGGGTACCCGCTATTCTTTTCGCGGATGATACCCTGTTGCTTTCCAAATCCCCCATGGGTATACAGCGGACTCTTGATGGATTCGCAAATTTTTGCGCGATTCGTGGCTTGGAGATCAATGCTTCCAAGACCAAGTATATGATCTTCAATCCACTCTCGTCAACACGCGCCAACCCTGCTCTTGGGCCCTCTAGGCTGGAGAGGGTCTACACATTTGAATATATGGGGGTAACAATTAATCAGTCTTTGACCTGGGACTCCCACCGCATTAGGGCAAATTTAAAATTGACTCAAATGATAGGTGGTATATCAAGGATGACTCGAGGATTGACCTTTCAGCCGCTTTCCCCTTGCTTACAAATCTATAGAATTCAGGCAAAAGGGGCAGTGACATACGGAGCCGAATTATGGGGGCATACTGCCACCCAGAACATGCAGGTCACCGAGAATAATTTTCTTAGGCAACTGACAGGTCTCCCGGCTAGTACCCCGCTCCTTCCCCTTAGACTTGATCTAGGCCTTAGACCAATTGCATAAGAGTTGGGCCTCAAACCACTATTGTATTGGCGAAAACTCTGGTCCACGCCTGAATTGTCCAACTATAGATCTGAGCTCCAGGAAATTATGTGACTTGCTAATCCTGTACAAACTCCATGGCTCAGATACATCAAACAAATATGCGAGGCATTAGGTAGACAGAACTTATGGTCTGATCCTGAAAATATTTGCCCCAGAACTTCACAAAAGTCTTTCTCCAAGGCTTATTATGAGCACCATTTACGTGCACAAACCAAAAATGCAGAGGAGAGGTCTTTAACGGGAATATTTTTGGGACACAAAGACTCATACCATCTAGAGCTTGTATACGATAATATAGGCCCTCAGCTCACAAGGAAGCTCTTTATGCAATGGCGGTATAGCACCCTTCCTCTTAAAGCATATACTGCTCGCTGGACAAGTCTCGAGACTTCATTACAATGCCCAGCTTGTGCCTATCAGAGAGAGTCCGACTTGCATATTATATTCTTTTGCCCAGCATACAGAAGAGCAAGGAACTATTGGTTAGTTCCACTACTCAAAAATGTGGGCTTTAGACGGCACCTTCCCGCATATAGGATTTTAAAGAAAGAGTTGTCGGCCCCAATTGTATTTGCAGTTGCAAAATGTTTAACAGTAATGTGGCACAGTCGTAATCAATGTATTAAGTTATTATCAACTGAATGATTTGGTTTATACTCTGGTCAATTGTCTGTAAATAACTGTTTTATTACTTGTAAATTTTATATTGCTTCCAATTCTTTTATGGTACAAGTTACCGAAATAAAGATAAATAAATGGAAATGGATATATCAATGTACACTGTATACAAAACAAAAGAAAGCAAACTATGAACTGTACGCAGACTTTCCCACCCCACCCGCATCGGCAAAAATAATTCAGTACACATATATGTCCAAGAAAAGGAAACAATGCAACATACATTTTGGCCCACAAACTTCTCATGAGGCAGTTCCTATGGGGATTGCGCAGGAAGAGGAGGGAGATCTATGCCACGGTATGTAGCCCACCGAGACCATATCTTTCTATGTTTTTGGGGGCAGCCCCTCGCTTGAAACACTGCCATCTCCGCACCCATACATTTATCTAGCTCTTTCTGCCACTTCCCTATCATCGGCGGCCAAGTTCCCTTCCACAACTGGGCTATATCCCTCTTGGCAATGGTAAGGGCAAGTAAGTGTTGCTTACATCGGTTCCCTCCGATATCCTCTGTACTATGGAGCAGGAACAATCAGGGATCATGCGGGAGGTCCCAGGGCAACACCTCTTTAAGGCATGACGCTACCCTGCGCCAAAAATGCTGTAATGCTAAGCAGCTCCACACCGTGTGAACAAATGTTCCTTCCTCCCTGTCGCAGAGCAGGCACATGGTGGATGGCACGACACCCATCTTCCAAAGCTGAATACGGGTCTAGTACACGCGGTGCACATACTTGAACTGAATAAGATGATATCTGGAGGCTACTGCAGCGCAACCGATGGCTAGCTATCGCCTCCGCCCAGTCATCAAGTGTGGGGGGCAGAGCATGACGTAACTGGAGGTACCTGTAAAACTGGGCTTTGTGGAGATGAAACACCTCCTGCAGTCACTGGAAGGTTGTAAGGATGGTGCCTCGCATAATGTCCCCTAATGTGGAAATAAGAATGTGGTCCCACTGGTGGAACCCCTTCAATGCGGCCACCTGGCTTAAAGAATTAACGTGCCATAGGGGCCTTGCCTGCGTCAGCCACATATTTCATCCCATTCGTCAAACGGTGTACCGCCATAACCTAATCGTTGTTCAGCTGGCGTGGGGTAAGGAGTCATGCTTTCTCTCCAAGGCTTTATGCTGTAACGCAAATGCCAGTTCGGTAGGGGAATTGTATCACCAATCATTGATAGTTAAAAGGTGGTCCGCCACGTAATAGGAATAGACGTCAGCAGCTGCAATGCCTCCACAATAGGTGAATTGTGCACATCTGCAATGCCACTCGAATTGCCCTGCCGTGTTCTACTACCAGTGGAGAAGAAGGGAGAGCAGCAATGACCAGCGGTGTCAACAGAGGCTATAGGTTTGGTGTAAAGTAGGCATACGTATGCTAGGAAATGTGGCCCAAAATTGGTCGCCCCTAGGAGTTGGAATAAGTACTCCCAGCTGAGGGAGTCAAAGGCCTTATCTATATCTGCCAAGAGTAAGGCCGCGGGGCGGCCAAACTCTGGAGCCAGGGCCATACATTGTGAACACGTCAGATGATATGCCGGGTGGCCCGGTGCGGCATAGAGCCAGATTGGTCTAAATGTACCAAGTCCTGAATGCAGGACTGCAAGCAGTCCGCAAGAACTTTCCCCAGAAATATGGATTCGAAGTTGATAAGGGAGATAGGTCAATATGAGGAAGAGTCCTCTAGTGGGCGGCCGGGCTTTAAAAAGAGGACAATTTCAGCTTGACACCAGTCCCTAGGTAGTAGTTGCTGCTCAAGAGCCTTGTGAATTGTGCCCAATAGGTGCAGGCCCAGCATAGCCACGTGAGAATGAAGAAACGCCATAGGGAACCCGTTAGGCCCCGGGGCTCGACCTGAGCGCATCACATTCAATGCGGCTGTTAATTCGTCTAATGTAATAGGAACATCCAATTGGTCTCTTATATGATCAGATAGCTGGTGGGGGGGAATATCCCATAGGAACTCAGTGATTAAGTCGCCGGAGATCTGTTCCTTCCGGGTGTATAGTGTAGTGAAATGATGTGTGAATTCCTCCACCACTTCCACTGGAGAGGTATGCAGGGCACCGTCCCTACCCCTAATGGCTGGAACTGTGGCCGGGGCCTGCCTGGCCTGACACAGTCTATGCAGCATTTTGCTGGATTTATCCCCCCACTGATAAATTCAATATTGACACGCCAACCAGATTTCTTTCGCCTCCTCTGTAAGGTGATGATTTAGCTGCTGTTGCCCTAGTGACAGGTTTCTCTGAAGAGTCAGAGTGGGCTCTCTTTTGTATTGCGCCTCTAGGGAGAGTCACTGGTTGTCTGTTCTGCTCTCTGAGCGGCGCGCTTACGTTTATTGTTACCCATTACAAAAATGGGGTAACCCAATAGTAGTCACGGACCTGGGCACAGTATGATACAAAAAACAGCGGTCCTAGACCTTCATTTGAAAAGACATAAATCGATAACCCTATTTGGTATATTCAGCCAATAATTTTATGAGCATTGTTAGAAACAAAGTAATTGCTCATAGTACTTAATACATTATTTACAACAAAACAAAAAATTGCAACAAACCATAATCTAAATCACCATGCATTTTATTTTCATGTCAAATGGTGAAACAATCAGACAGTATTAAATGTACGTTATCAATTTTGCAGGGAAGGTTGCTCCAGAGGGAACGTGCATGAAGTAAGGGTGCTCAAGTGTAAGATGGTGAAGAAGAGTATTCAAAATGGTGACATAGGGAAGTTTAATACATTAAACAGTTGGACTGGTTTTAAATCACCGTCCTAGAGAGCCTGGCCACGCTTTTCAATACACAATCTCAAGTATATTGCAGTTTCAATTTACCTAGAAATCCATTCTAGTGTGGCACGTTGGGGGTAAGTTCGGGGTCCAGGCTAGTTTAAACGGGCGTCGACGTTTCGACCCGTCTTATGGCCATGAGGGTGGTTTGATCCTCGGCCTTGCGGATCTTCATCAGGACAGGGTGGGGCAACCTAGGAAGGTATGGGGCCTTGTCACATACCCGCCGTTACTTGCGGAATGTGGATCTGTAGTTAAGACGAAGGGCTAGCGTCCACAATTTCTATGGCTAATCCGGTCAACTCCGCTGATAGATGCGCTTAACACCGGTAGCTTGAAGCTTGAGGCAGATAGTTCAGTCTATATCCAGTGGTATTAACGAAGTGGCTCCGCGTATAAGTCAGTTTATATCCAGTGGTATTACCGAAGTCCGTCCGCGTAGTCAGACGACCATTAAATGTGTCTCAGTTAAGCCGGAATCCAATTCCCCAACTTGAAAGCGCTCTGCGTCCGCATCCGTGTTCCGCCTTGGGTGGCTGGAGCGTTTATTGTTAGTCCTATAGCTGATGTCCACCCCTCTAATGGTAGGTTTCAGGGCCTCCCACAGGGTCACTTTGGAGGAAGCGGAGTCAGCATTTAGGGTAAGATACTCTTGGATCGCTGTGTGGAGACACTCATGGTAATCTGGTTCACGCAGGTGCCACGGGGACATCCGTCATGTAAGAGGGGGCCTTTAAACCTTTAAGAGAAGCATCACCGTAACTGGAGAGTGATCTGACAGCCCTCTCGGAAGATGTGAGGCCTGAGCAAACCGGTGGACATAGCTTCGGGATGTGAACAGATAATCCAAGGGCGATACGGAGCCATGCACCGCTGAAGGAAATGCGTAACCTAACTCGGCCGGATGGTATTCCCACCAAATATCCGCCCATCCCAATGCCCCCACGAGCGAATACAGTTTGGAGGGGCCGATGGGGGAGGCAGCCCCTGAACACACGGCCATTTTTGTATGCGCAAATCAATTTGTGACTGATTTTGTGCATGCAAAATTGTCATATATCTGTCCCCAAGAATTAATTCCCCCAAACCCTAATTGCTTTGGTCTTTGCTCTAGCCACAGTTGAACAATGTGCAGTCTTGCACAAATTATTCTTGCGAAATTAGGGACATATTTACCAACAAATCACCTTGATGCACTGGAAACCCATGTGCGTGCACAAAACAAACCAACAAAAATAAAAACATCGTATGCTACAGTGTGCCGAACACACAAACTGGGAACTCACTGCCAGTAACCCCTCTCATTCCTAAGTGCCCAGCCTACGTGTTATCAGGGTGCCTGAAGACATGGAGTGACTGCATAGTGGGACATTTGGTGCATAAGAAACCATGGAAGCAGTATATTATTGCTTTCTTCCGATAGGTCAGGGCTATGCTCAGTAAAAGTGAACTTGTTTGGAGTAAGGCTGCACACTAATCTATGAAGTTGACCCTGGCAGATCTGTAATGCTGTGTAACCTATTTCTAGAAGATTAGGCCCGGCCAACAACAAACAGGATAGCCATTCTAGTTGTCTGGCTAAACAATAGGCTTCACAGTCAGTGGCCCACATGCTACCCTTCCCCTCCTGTCCTTCAGCAGTTGTAGTTTAGTAATGCTTACTCTAAGATGCAACTCACACTGGGCAAGCTCCACCAGCATTATCGGAACACTCATGACCACTACTCTACTACTCGCGACGCCCACTGCCCACCATGAATGATCAATTCATTGCCGACGAGGAGTGGACAGAAAAACTCACCTGCTTCTGGCGGCAGACAGAGGGGGGGCTCCGGGGCTGGCTAGAAATAATTAAATTATTGCCGCACGGTCAGGCCTGCACACTGTGCCTCTGCCTCTCTGTCTCAGTTGCAGGCAGTCACGCGCACTTTTAATTGCGCGATGCCCAATGCGCATGCGGTTACCCATCAGCCCCACCCTTAGGCAGACGCGATGGAGGAAGAGACAATTCATCTCTGCGCGCTGCGCAAAGGCACCTCCTCCTGAATATTAAATCCACTGCCTGCCTGCACAGTCTGCACCGGGTCAATGCAGACAGTTGTGCTTTTTTCCCTGCAGGCTGCACACGCACCGCGGGGCAGCGTAGACACAGAGAGGAGCAGTAGTCTCAGTCTGTCGGAGACAGACAGTCAGACTACTGTGACTCTCTTGTCACGTCACGGACCGAAAATCGGCCCCAGCCATAAAACCGGCCCCCTGTCAAAAAACCTGCCTCCACCCCAATCCAGCCTACCGGGGGATGGCCCGGTGCCTGGAATTGCCAGTCCGGCCCTTGGGATGCATAGCAGTTTTGATGCATTCCCAGGTCCACCACTTATGGTAAATCTGGGAAAGCTACAAAATCCATAGGTGTTGCGTGGGAACACAAACGCACCACCAAAGCAATGCCTCCATGGGGTAGAGTAACACAACACAGCACTTTGCACTGCATTGCGTTACTGTGGTTTAATCCAGCCACTCACAGCCACGCAAGGTGGCCTTGCGTGGATTGATAAATCATGCTTAACCTCTTCCGTGCGTCGGACGACCTCCGGCCGTCTGACGTCATGGTGGGCGTGTGCGTTGGATGGCCGGGGGCCATCCAATTTGCGCATGCGTTGAATTCGCCTGCACAGAGGGGAAATGTGTGCCGCATGGAAGCGGTTAGGGGTTGTGTCAATTTTGCGCCACATTGCGTGGTGCGAAAGTGATGCAACCTTTTGATAAATATGCCCCTTAATCCCTGTGTATTTCTGCAGGACACTTTTACTCGATCGTAATATTAGCCTCTAAGGGGGAATTATATTTATGTCAAGATCTGCAAAAACCTGGAAAAACCTGCTCCCAATAATTTAGTATAGCTGTGCAATGAAAAACATTGTGTTAAGTGTCTGTGTTATTTTGGTGACAGCGAAAACATCTAGAGGCAGTTCAACAGCCTTATAAGTACAGCCTTTGAGGAGTGAAGTGTATGTCCTGTTAGATTTTGAGACAGAATACATTCTGGAGTCGATAACTTCTTATGATACTTTGCTCTATTTCAGAGACTCTGAAAGACCTCGAGGCCATGTATCAACTATCAGTTGTAAATCATCTGGCTGTTTCTCCTGCAATAAATAATAGACTATGTAGTGTGGCAGGGGTAGGCCCCCAGGCTCCAGCAAACACCACGCACAGCCAGTATTACTGTGGTGATATCAGAAATGACCACACCCAGGGTGTCAGGCTATTTATTCTTTTTCCTGGCTATACACCAGACACCTCCACTACATTTACTCTAGCAGGGGAATACAGGCTCCCCTTGCAAAATATACAGCATGGTGTTGCCCAACATCCGGCAACACTACATTCCTCCTTTACCAGGAGATACAAAACATATCAAACATTGAACATTAAACTTTCAAAAATTGCAATGGTACCCCACTGCAGTCCAGAACATAGTATACATGCATACATTTCACCCCTCTCTTACTTTCTGCCGTGTAATGGATACGACTATTCACACATGCCGCACCCCCATCAGTACCAGGTTAGTTGCATACACAGTCATTGTACATCTGATATGGCTCGGGGTGGGGTCACAGCAGGTAACGCCCTTGACCACCATTGGCAGAAGAGTCTTGCGAGGATCTTCCCGGACTTGCTGCACTTGTAGCTTCTTGGCTCCTCTTGAGTGCCCCCGGGTGTGTGTCAAGAGTGTCCAAGGCGATGGTGTTGAAAACTGTTTTCCGGAGTGTGTGTCCTGTTCCTGGTCCCGATTGTCGTGGTCTTCGCTGTCAGGTTGGTTACCCACTGCAGCGCCTTTCTGTGGATCAGCAGATGTGGGCCTCCGAGGGACTGTCTTGAAATGGGACAAAGTCCGTGTGACGCACGCATTGCCTCTCTGGGCAGTTACTTTAGTGCCGTTGATGTCCATAACAGTCTATGGATCAAGTTTGAAGGGTAGTCTGAACTTTCCGCCTGGGTGGTGGTCTCTCACTAAAACGTGGTCACCGACTTTGATGATGATCTCGTTAGCCTGCTGCTTTTGGGAAGCGTTCTCATTGCTGCCGGTTCTCCAGGAGTCCGACTGGTTCAGGGGATTGGGCACCTCCTATCATACAAGGTGATGGGAATTGGTATCCACCATGGGCCTTCCAAAACACACTTTTCTCAGGGAGAAATCTGTCGTGGAGTGGGGGGTGAGATCTTTATTGTTGCAGGAATTGGTACAAGGCATATTCAGTGCTGCTACATTTGGCCACTGCAACCTGGATCACTTTGAAGCGACCCTTGACCTTGCCAGGTAGGTCGCTCCCCCCCGCTGCAGCTCTGCCAGCGTTTGAGTGTCCTTGTGCCCTGTATCCGCTGTGCCCAGTTTTGCATCTGTTTCCTAGTGTGCCCATTCTTTTCCTTCTGTCTCACTGTGTGCCCATTTAGCCCATTTAGCGTTTGTGCCCTTTTAGCTTTTGTTCCTTGTGTGCCCATTTTTCCTTTTGTTCCTCGCTCCTCCGTGCCCAGCTCGCTCGCAGTTCCCGCCGCTGCTGCCCCTGCGGCCCCGCCCCCCACACCCATTCGCGGACCCCTACCACCCTCCTCCCAGCTGCCCCTCCCTCCCACCTCCCCTTAAAATGGCAGCCGCTGTGTGGCCACGTGCAGCGGGTGTGCCGCTGGCGCGCCGAAGGTGCACCTGAGGCAAACCAGTCTGTGCCTGGACCGCGCACAGCGCCAGAACCCCTGGCCCCCGCACCAGCCATGAAGACCGCCACCGATACGACGCCAGTAACCTCATCGCTCTGAACCCAGGACGAACCCCCACCTGCTGCAGGGCCACCCCGAAGCGCACCCACGGTCCCTTCGCCTGCCAGAACTGAAGCTTCTCCTGCATCAAAGACGCAGAGACACCCGCCATGACAAAACACAACCAGCTCCGATGCATCCTGATTAACACCCGCTCCACATGCAAACACGCCATCGAGCTTTGGGACCTACTCGACACCGCATCTCCAGACGTCGCCTTCCTGACCGAGACCTGGATGAACGAAGCCTCCTCCCCAGACATCGCAATAGCCATCCCCGACGGATACAAGATCGCCCGCAGAGACCGCACTAACGGAGTCGGAGGAGGAATCGCCATCGTCCACAAGAAGACCATCAGGGTCTCAACAAACACCGACGACACTCTCAGCACCGCCGAACACATGCACTTCCAGATCCACACGGACCTGAAGACCACCCTAAGAGGCACCCTCGTCCACAGACCACCCAGACCCCGACCACAATTCTGCGACACCGTCCATCGCCAACTTCATCAGCACACATGCACTGACCTCCATCAACTACATCCTCCTGGGAGACCTGAACTTCGATCTGGAGAACAACAACGACAGCAACTCCTCCACCCTGATAGACAACCTCACCAACCTCGGACTGGAATAGCTCGTCACGACCCACATCGCCAGACACATGCTCAACGCCATCTTCTCCTCAAGCCCACACGTCTCCTTCAGCCACGTCTCCGAACCCACCTGGACCGACCACCACTGTATCCACTTCCGGAAACCAGTCGCACATCACCGCACCCTACAGATCCCCCGTCGCTGCTGGGGCAAAATCATCGAAGCAGAACTACAGACAAACCTCGCACTCAACCCACCGACCAACTCCTCCAACCCCGACGATGGTGCACGCACCCTCAGACGATGGATGGACGACTGCGCCAACACCTTAGCCCCACTGAAAAAACAAACCCTCAAACACACCAGCAAGAGAGCCAACTGGTTCACCCCTAGCATCAAAGCGCACCTGCCGGAAGTTGAAGAACATATGGCACAGCAAGAAGTCGCTTGGCAGCCGCGCAGCCCATATAGACGCCATCCGCAACCACCACCACCTCATCAGGACCGCCAAGAGGACCTCCTTCAAAGATTGTATCGACAACAACACACACAACAGCAAGGAGCTCTTCAACGTCGTGAAGGAACTCTCCAACCCCAGCTCGAACGCCAATGACATCCCGCCGTCGCAAGTCTTGTGCGATTCCCTCGCCACCTTCTTCCACCGCAAGATCACCGACATCCATGATAGCTTCAACCCCCGGACGACCCTACCATGCCCCAACACACAGGAATCACCACACTCCACCGACTACGACCCCCTGACAACCTGGGCCAACGTGAGCATCGAAGACACAATCAAGACCATGAGGACAATCCACTCCGGCTCACCTTCTGACCCTTTTACACACCACATCTTCAACAAAGCCGGCAGCTCCATCGCACCCCACCTACGCAACATCATCAACCTCTCCTTCGAGACCGCGACCTTACCTGAAAGCTGGAAACACGCCGAGATCAACGCCCTACTGAAGAAACCCAAGGCGGACCCAAACAAACTGAAAAACTTCCGGCCCATCTCCCTGCTTCCGTTCCCAGCTAAGGTAATCGAGAAGATAGTCAACATCCAGCTCACCCGCTACCTCGAAGACAACAGCATCCTGGACCCCTCCCACTCATCAGGATCATGCTGGACAACAGCAAGACGGCGGCCCTCATCCTTCTGGACCTCTCTGCCGCCTTCGACACCGTCTGCCACCGCACACTACGCACATGACTCCACGACGCAGGGATCCGAGACAAGGCCCTGGACTGGACCTCCTCCTTTCTCTCCGGCAGAACCCAGAGAGTCCGCATCCCCCCGTTCCGATCCGAAGCCTCCGAGATCATCTGCGGCGTCCCGCAGGGATCCTCCCTCAGTCCGACGCTGTTCAACATCTACATGGCACCTCTCGCACGCATCGCCCGACAGCACAACCTCAACATAATCTCCTATGCCGACGACACGCAACTGATCCTCTCCCTCACCAAGGACCCCCTCACTGCCAAATCCAACCTCCACCAGGGAATGAAGGCCGTCACCGAATGGATGGAGCATAGCCGCCTCAAACTGAACACAGACAAGACGGAGATCCTCGGGCACAACCCCTCAGCATGGGACCACTTCTGGTGGCCCGCATCACTGGGGACACCCCCCGCACCCACCAACCACGCACGCAACCTGGGAGTCATCCTCGACTCGAAACTCACCATGACCAAACAAGTCAACGCTGTCTCCTCCACCTGCTTCAACACCCTCCGTATGCTCCGCAAGATCTACAGATGGATCCCGACAGACACAAGGAAAACAGTCACCCAGGCCCTAGTCAGCAGCAGACTCGACTACAGAAACGCCCTCTACGCCGGAGCCCCGACCAAGCTCATCAACAGACTGCAAAGAATCCAGAATGCCTCTGCATGCCTGATCCTCGACGTCCCGCGCCATGACCACATCACCCCCCACCTGAGGAACCTGCACTGGCTCCCTGTCGACAAAAGAATCTCCTTCAAGCTCCTGATCCACGCACACAAGGCACTCCACAAGATCGGCCCAGCCTATCTCAACAGCCGACTCTCCTTCTACGTACCCAACAGGAAACTCCGCTCCGCAGACCTCTCCCTGGCTACCGTCCCACGCATCCGTAGAACCACAGCCGGAGGCAAATACTTCTCACACCGCGCCACCAAGACCTGGAACACCCTCATCCTACGACAAACCGAAGACTTTCTAACCTTCAGGAGACAACTCAAGAGCTGGCTGGTCGACCAGTAGCAACAGCACCCCCTTCCTCCCCTCCCTTCAGCGCCTTGAAACACTTGCGGGTATGTAGTGCTCTTCACAAATTAATTGATTGATTGATTGATTGATTTGGTGAGGGTTTTCATCAGACGGTTCACATCCCCATTGGCTTGTTGCTACCGATAGCTTATGCGGGAGTGCTTGATGTTACGAGAGCTCAAGTAGTCGGCTAACTCAGAGCCATTGAACTGGGTCCCATTGTCCATGTGGATTTCTCCAAACAGGGGGTAAGTGGCCATGAGCTTCTCCAGCTTTGGGATGACTACTGAGGTGGAGGTCATCGCCACAATTTCCACCTCAGGATCACATGAATATCCACAACCAGCATGTGTGTTCCCCTAGGAAGGCAGCCGAAATCTGTGCTCACTCTCTGCCATGCGAGACTCGGGCTAACTTCGGTGAATAGCGGTGCCGGGCGATCAGGTGGTCTTGTTGCAAGGAAGACCGGACAATTTCTCACCACTGCTTCCACTTTCAGGTCTAAACTTGGGAACCAGACCTTGCTGTTGAGCCAGTTCTTAGATTTCACGATGCCTTGGTGCACTCCGTGTGCAAGGAGTGCAGCTTTCTGTGTCAGACTTTCGAACAATACCAGCCACGGACCTCTCAACAGACACCCTTCGCTAGTAACTGACAACTCCTTGCAGACATGGTTTAATGCTCTGTGAATTGACTGGCCTACCTCTCTGCGGAAGGACGTCAGGTTTTAGAGCGGCCGCCAGTCTCCGGTGGTGACTACCTTGATGGCGATATGTAAGCAGTCATCGCATTGGGTGCCTTCCACTACTTCCGCCAAGGACATCAGGAGTGGTTTGGTGCAGTCCACAATCATCCGAACATGCTCATCGGTTTCTGCAGCTTTGGCCATCTGTGGGGGTGGGGGGGATGCTGGCTGAGCATGCTTGTACAAGAAATCAGCCGGGTTCTGGGTGCCAGGTCGGTATTCCACAGTGATCTGGAACTCCTGTAGTGGCATGATCAACTTTTCTATCCTTGGGGGAGGTCTTGACGAGGACCCTCGGAAGAGGGGGATCAGTGGTTTATGATCCGTTATGACGAAGAAGGTGTGGACGTAGAAGTAGATGTAGAAGTGTCTGCAACCCCACAAGATGGCAATTGCTTTGCTCTCTATTTGAGAATTGCGCTTCTCCGTGGACATAAGCATGCAGCTGGCAAAAAGCCACCGGGGCTCATTCTCTGCACTCCTGGTGTTGAGCCAGCACAGCTCCTAAGCCTGTGGAGCTGGCATCCACACCTAGTTGTGACTCTCTCTGTGGGTTGAAGTACACTAGAGTAGTATCAGCTGAAAGGGCCTTGGTCTGTTGGCATGCTTCATTCTGCTCTGGCCCTCACACCCAAGGACTAGAGGACTTCGTGAGTTCTCTGAGCGGGCCAGTGATGTCCGATGGGTTCTTCATGAAGCACTCGCAATACATCACCATGCCCAGGAAACTGAAGACTCTGGACACTGTTGAGGGACAGGGGCCTCCTGCATGTCCTTTACTTTATCTGGGGCAGGACGGATGCCTCTATCCGAGAAGCGGAACCTTAAGAAACTTATGTCTTTTTGCAAGCGGTCGCATTTCTCATGGTGCAGTGTGAGCCCTCGTTCTTCTGCAAATACGGCATAAAGGAGGGTCAGATGTTGTCCTAGTGTGGGAGCGCGAACGAGGGTGTCTGTGCTCACATTCAGCACACCAGGCAGGCCATGGAGAACGTTCTTCACAATATTCTGGAAAACCTTAGCTGCTCTGGAGTTGCCGAAATTGAGCCTAGGTATCTCCAAATGCCATCATGTGTCAAGAAGTTGGTAATTGGATATGAGTCTGGGTGCCGTGGGATTTGGTGGTAGCCCGACCTGAGGTCTATTTTGGGGAACCATTTGGAGCCCGACAGCTCCTAAATTATGTAATCTATGGTTGGTGTAAGATGATGTTCACACTTGATCACCAGGTTCAGGACCCTTATATCCTCACAAATGCAGACTACATCTGGCTGCTTGAGCTTCTTTGCCTTCTTTGCCACAACAATAGAGGACACACATAGTGTGGAGCCTTTTACCCTCTTAATGATGTCTGCTCTCTCCAACAGATTCAGTTTGGGCTCCACATTGGGCCCAAGGTTGACGACAATCCTTTGATTCCTGAGGGCTACGGGGGCAACAGACTCGTCAATGTGCAGTTGAATGGCTGGGCCTACCAGGCTGCAGATTCAGTCAAACAGAGATGTGAAGTCCTGTAATAGGCAGTCCAGGTCATGCACATGCATGCCAAAAGCAAATTGTATGAGCTTGAGATCCTGGGCTGTGTAGCAGCTAAGAAGGAATCCTGACCCTTCCTGCGATATTCTTACTTTTGCCCTCAGGAGGTAGAGTCATGGGACAGGTATGCTTGGAACACACCACAAAGTCGCACTGGTGAGCAGTTGCCAAAGGCGTATACGTGCACATTGGTATTGTTGAGCGTAGGTTGGTTTGGCAGGGTGTGGTAGACATCCACGGCCATGGTGTTGATCAAAGCACCAGTATCTATGGTAGAGGAAACCGTGTGGTCTTGCACTTCAATGCAGCACATGGGGGCCACCTGGTGAGTAGGTCTAATGGTATTCTGTGTTCTCACTACATGGACAACAGCCACACCGTCTTTGTCCATGTTGCCGTCAGATTGGTTGTCTGGGTGTGGTTCTACTGTGCGGACTGCTTTCCGTAGGCCTTTGGGTCGTCATCCTTGTGACAAGGGGCAGACTTTGGAGAAGTGGTTTGGTTTGCCACATGTGCTGCAGGTTGTGCCACTGTCAGGGCAGGTTCCGGCATGAGGATATGGGCCTCCACACCATCCGTAGGTGCAGGTCTACAGTCCTTGCTTGGCATGGCCTGGTGAAGGCTTGGTAAATTCTGGCTTCTCTGTTTCGCAACCCTTTCTGGAAGGCATTAACAGGCTCTTCCTTAACAGGGGTAGACGAGTGGGGGTCCATATGGGTTGCCCGAATGTTGAACATTTCCTTGGAGTGACCCAGTGTCAGAATGTCCCTCATGGACATATTGGGCCCCTGTAGGATTCGTTCATGAAGTTTTGCGGATGTGAGTCCTTGGATGAATTGGGCCCAGACTTCATCGTCCTCATATGGAAGAGTGAATGTACTCATAGCCAAATATGGAAGACATCCACCGATTCCTCTGGTAGCTACAGAGCTGGACTCAAAAGGAATCTTTTGTAGTCTGGGCTAGCATAAGGCTCAAAGTGCTGGCATCGCTCATGGTGGCGTAATTTTGTGGGGGACATGACTCAACGACGGTCTACGATATTTTATGGATGTCGGCTCCTCCTAGATAGAGGAGCATGGGACGCCTGTGGCCAGCGGGAAGCTTCAAAGTAGTTTTCCAAATGCTCCACCCATGCCTTCAAGCAAGCAGCCTCAGAGGGTGGAGGTCCAGTAATTGTGAAGGGTACCAATGGAGGGATGGAAGCCATGTGAGCACAGGGCTGAGCACGGCAGAAGTGGCTGGTGGCAAGAGGAGGTTACAGTCCGGGGGCCTGAGGTGCTGTAAGACTGGGTGCTGGGGGAAGACCTCACATGTATGGGAAGGATAAATGGTCTTTTGCTGAGGCTGGTTGGTAAGGCTTCACAGTACTCGCTTGTAGGCTTGCTCAGAGAAGATTCTATGTAGCAGAGCAACCGGATGGGCCCACACTTTCTCACTGCATGCCGGAGGGGGCAGAGCCACTGACCTTTGGTGGCTCCTTTCGGTGCTGGGTGCTTCAAACACCAGTAATAGCAGGGTGGCACAATGATGTCGTTAAAAAGAGGCGCTCTCTCCGCCGAGGCGGGACACCAGCGCGTGCTGTGAAAAAAGGCTTCGCCCCCTGGGCCCAATGAAGAGTGTTGTGGTGAAGGATGAGGTAGGTCACTGCGGGAAACAGCGTTTACAATGTTGTCTCCACAACATGGTACCATTACAATGCAGTTGTTACAATGACCGCGTTGTTACCTTGCATGCAATTACATCGCAAGTCATTTCAACGACTTGCTGTAGAGGGTGCACTGGTATTGGATTTAAAATCCGACACCTTCCCTGCTGTTGGGCAAACTGGAGTAGGAATATTAAATAATAATATTCCTAAGTCCAGCGCGCCTCCTACAGCAAGTTGTTGTAATGACTTGCAGTGTAATGGTATTCATTCTAACAACGCAGTCGTTGTAACAACCGTGTTGTAATGGCATGCGATGTATTTGGCCACTGCAAGCGGCTGAAAACATTGCTGCTGGGAGAGGCTCTGGCGGCGGCTAGTGGCGGCACAGGATGCTGCGCGAGGCTTGGGCTAGGTAAGCCGCAGGAGACAGTATGTGATGGGGGACACACATGGGGAATGCTGGCCCCCTCGTCGCCAGTGTAGAGTGGCGGGGGTAGGCCCCAGGTTCCAGCAAAAGAACACGCACACCCTTTGATTAAAGTGGTGCTCTAAGAACTGACCACGCCCAGCACGCCGGGCTATTTATTATTTTTCCTGGCCATACACCAGCCACCCCCACTATGTTTACGCCATCTGGGGGATACATGTCTCTCCCCCTTGCGCAACATACAACATGTTGCTTCCCAACATCCGGCAACACTACAGACTCGTCCTATAATTCCAATATGTATTGTGGAGGACAGGACTTCTATATATTTATGCGATTGAGATGTAAATCAAAAATTGGCATTTACATTGCGTATTCGTGTAACTGCAGGCACTTAAAAAACAGCCCTGTGTATATTAAAGAAAAATAAGAAAGTCTCGAGAAAACAACTGCCCGGGTCATGTAGTTCAAGTGCATCATCTAACTCGGAAATGAGGGATTATGCCACAAAGAAGTATAACGGGTATACGATGGTATCTATAAATGACATTTAATGGCAGTCCATATCTGAGAGTTAATAAGAAGAGTCTTAAATCTATTTTTTATAATACAAAGTCTTGAAAAACCCATGCGCCAGGGATCTTGTAAAGATCCAGCAGAGAATATGGGGTTTGTGAGAGCCCTACGATAAGTGATAATCTTATGGAAAAGCTGGACCAAAAATTAAATTTGAGACTAGGCCGTGACCACTCCCTCGATGTAATGGTTGTCGTAATAAAGCAAGTATGAAACGTGATCTGTAGAAATGGGACTAGTACTCATTTAGACACCCCTCATGTAAGGGTCTGTAGTGTAAATTATAGAAATGGGACTCTCACCCATTTCCATCCCCCATGTAAAAGCATGTAACGACTAATATAGAAATGGGTTACTACCACCCACTTAGTCATCCCTCATGTAAGGGAATAAAAGCCAAACAAGAAAATGGGCAAATCCCACCCATAACACAATCCCACATGTAAGAGATATGTAAACTTCAATGTGACAATGTAGTGTAAGATGTAATGTAAATTGTCAGCATAACTCAATAGCGTAAAATGCGAACATGCAGCAATGTATATACGTGGCTAAACATAAACAAATGTAACGTAACAAGTGAGGAAAAAAATATAGGCAACACACATACTGCTGACACTCTGGACTACACCAGAAATAAATATCCAAAAAATGCCAAAGTTCACTGTTTGTAAGTACATGGACATCCAATCAAACATCAGTTGGCAAAGTACCCCAAAAGACACAGGTAAGTAAAATCACCCACACCACATGAAATGCCACAGATCCACAACAAAGGTAGATGCACCCTACAAGCCAGCAATAATGTAAAATATGCAGCAGCAGTAATGTATGCCATTGCAAATATTCTTAGATAAAATTCATAAAGCATGTAAATATAGAAATATGCTTGATACATGTGATAACCTCAATCGAACAACATATATATATTTTTTTGTAAAACCGTTTTTATTGCAGAACAGAAGAAAAGCAGCTTACATACAGAATGGCCCCGCACCGCACATGCCCGTGCCGTTTCCGTTCCTGGCCATGAGGCTTCCGTACACAGCTTGTAAGCCCACATCCCGGAGGCCGGGCAGCGTTAACATGTAGGTCACTATACCTAACCACATTTCACCCTGTACTTGTATTGATATCATTATAGGATGTCTACATTCCGCTTTTAAATTTTTCCCCCGTCTCCCCCACCCAGTCTCTCCCCCTCCCCTGTCCCTACCCCCTCGCCCCCTCCCTCTCCACCCTCCAGTGCCCCCACCTACGACTGTTCTCTGCCTTAGCATGTGTGCCTGGAAACGTGTCAGAAGTAAAGGACTATCTACTGTGTATGTGCGGTTAGGACAGCCCGGGGATCGTCCTCAGTATCAGATGGCTCCCCTTCCACCTCCATCTCGCTACTGCGCAGGGCCTGCACCAGCACCTCCCACTCTGTGGCCGCCGCCAGCGCCCTATCATCTGACCCACGACTCGCCAGTTGGTATCTGAGTGTGCTTTCGCTGGCCGACCATTTCTGTAGCTCCTTAATCCACCTCCTATGTGTAGGGCCCGCCGTCGACTTCCAGAGCCTCGTCACTTCTCTCTTTGCCAAGAGGAGGCCCATGTCTATAAATTTGCTTGTGGTCTTGTTCTTGGGCGTGTGAGGGAACCAGTGCAGGACACAGACAGCTTTGTTAAATTGCAGTTCCCTGTCCATTACCTTAGCCAGTGTCTCGCCCACGTCCCTCCAGTATTCGCGCAGGTGAGGGCAGTCCCATAACATATGACCTAACTCCGCTCCCACCGCGCCACATCCAGGGCACGCCGCATCCTCTACCCCGAAATATTTCTCAATTTTACCCGGCGTTAGGTAGGCCCTGTGGAGAATATAAAAGTGTATCAATTGGAAGTGTGCGTTCCTCGTGCTCTTCCTGGCCCTCCGTACTATGCCCGCCCACGTGGTGTCAGGGATCTCCGTTTGGATATCCAGCTCCCATTTAGCCTTCAACGCCGCCAGCGGCTGCAAGGTTTCACGCAACATTCTGGAATACAGACAGGCCACACCTTTATAAGTGCCAGCAGACATCATGGTGTATTGGCAAGCCGCCGATGTGGCAGGCTCTAGAAGCCCCTCTCCCCAGTGTTCCCGCATCGCTCCAGTCACTGCCGCGTGCATCAGATAGTCTCCCCTCAATTGAACAACATATAATGTAAAGCTGCTCAATGAGAAAAACATATGGTAAAAATATGGCAGTACACATATTTTTTTTTTTATTTATTTTGATTTATTTATTTGCTTGAGTTTTATATAGCGCTGGCTAGACCCGGCTGTATCGGAGCACTTTAAAAGAGTAACATCAGCGGTACAATAAATTACATAAAATTACACATTAAAAAAAAAAAAAACAGGGGGTAAGGAAATGAGAATACTCGAGGATGGCAAAAACGAAGATGCTGGGTGAGGTAACGAAAAGCAGACGGATAGCTGTAAAAGCGGCAGATAGTAGGAGACAAGAACAATCTAAGGGGCAGGGGATGGAAGACGGGGAACAGAGAGAAAGGGAAAGGAAGGCAGAAAAGGACAGGAAAGTGAGAGTGAAACAAAACGAGAGAGGGAAACAGATAGTAACATGTTCGACAGCGAGGAGTAGGTCAGAGGCACAGGAGAGACAATAGAAAGGTTGCTGGGACAGAGGAAGAGGTCAGAGATCGCTAAAATGGCAGATCAGGAGAAAGGTAGTAGAAGAAGCAAGTCATAAAATGGCGGGGAGCACAAGGGTCCAAGTCCGAAAGTCAAGGCAGAGGGCTATCAGAGCCAGCAAGTTAGGAGGGAGAAAGGCAGTCGGCCCCAAAGTCTCAGCCGCAACGACCATGAGCAGCGGGGGCAGAGGTGTCCAATTCGGAGACCCGGGGTCAGGGAAGAAAGACCACGGGGAGTCTCAGCCCGGCTCTTCAGCAGCCCTCCGGAGAGACCTGCGAGGCATCGGCTACGAAGCGAAGGGGTCCGTCCAGCGTTGCAAACCAGGAAATGAAGAGGAAAAGGCGGGGGAGAAAAAGACTAGCAGCGGAGTTAGGAGGGGAGCAATGCCCTATGCCCGGCTGGGTAGGTGTTGGCCGTGGCGAGATACCTGGGCCAGACACCCCTGTAGCTGAGCATAGCGGCTCCACTGGACACCGGCCATGCTGGCTCTGGAACTCTGCGGGAGAAAGCCTCAAGCGCCAACTCCGACAAGTATCTCGGGCTCACAAGTGCTGGAATGGAGCATCGAGGCACATACACAGGCAGTAAAAACATCATGACAAAAAAAAACACTATAACTGCAAACAATATTCAAATAAGGCACTTCAAAGCTCCAGTGAGCGATATCTCACTCGAAATGGTGCATAACTTAACAGGCCCATTCTTACCAGCATCCCCAAATAGAGATGTAGGCCAGAGGTAAAATGTATCCCTCATTGTCATAGGTCCCAATCAAAGATGCAAGATGTATTATTTTCTGATAACAACAAAAACTAGGTGTGAGTAGTGGGTGTGAGTTGGGTGTTCCACCGTAAACTTTGAAGAAAACAAAATACAGACAATTTGCGATACAATGACCAAACACGGCAAACTGTGAGCCAGTTCTATGACCCACATGTCGCACATTCTGTTATAAAGTACCAGAACAAACGTCCACTGTAGCACTCACAACAAATTTTGCCCAGCGCAGCACAAGACGAGAATAAGAAATGCTGGCATTACTTCATCATGAACTTCGCTTCAGCCTGTGCCTCCTCCTCACTTCTGCCATTGCATGTTATGGCAAACAGAGGGGGTTCCGCTGAAGCAAACCAAGATGGTGGCACGTACCAAAATCAGCACTGGGTGGCTCCAGGCGTGTACGTGCACCAAACCTTGATGCACAGCACACATCCCAGGATTGGAACACCTCATCATCACTCTTTGTTCCTCAGGACCATCTCGCGCCATGGGCGCACGCCGAGACTAAACAGTGAATGAAGGCATCCATGCGGGCGTTCTGAAGCTAATAACACTTGCACATATTAAGGGCTGCGGCAGCGGTCCAATTAAACATTAAACACCAACTCCAAGGCAATGTTAAAAAAAACTATGTACTCACAGTTTTTCACCAGCCATATCATGTTAAAGAAAAATAATGCTAACAAGATAAAAGGTCATGTTAAAGTTTATTCCCAACCTCTTAGAAACAGAGGGCCCGATTCAAAAAAGTAATCTGAGACAAAATCCTAACTTTACGACTTTCAGTATTTAAAAAAGGCATTTAGGAGTAATAAAGTTAGGATTCCTAACTTTACTACTCCTAAACTGAGACAAAATCCTAACTTTACGACTTTCGGTATTCACAAAAGGCATTTAGGAATAGTAAAATTAGGATTCCTACTGTTGAGACAGAACTTGAATCGTTTATTAGCATGATATTATTGAGCGCTCCACTGGTCCAAAAGGACAGTGAAGGAAATGCATGCATATGCGTGGACATGCGTCAAGCTAACAAGGCAATTGAATGAGAACGACATCCAGGTCCACACATTGCTGACATGATAATGCAATTAAATGGTGCAAATATCTTCTCTCGTCTTGATTTAAATAAAGGCTATCATCAGTTACGAAGTTGAAGAAGATTGCAGGTGCATTAAAACCTTTTCTACACATGTTGGTCTATTTCGATACAAAAGACTAAGTTTTGGTTTGACCCCAGCTGCAGAAATGTTTGAAGACGTCATTCAACATATAATAGAGCTTGTCTTGAATGCATTCACTTACAATGATGGAAGTGGTTCTTGGAGCTGCAGAAAAAGAACACGATAAAGCTCTCACACAAGTATGTAATTTACTTGCAGAAGCAGGTTTGACTTTGAATGCAGAATAGTGTGAGTTCCATGAAACAAAGCTAAAATTCTTGGATATATCGTTGCTGATGCGGGTATGACAACAGATACTGCTGAAGTATAAGTGCTGTCAAATGCTGATCCCAGCAAGATGTTTCCATGGTGTGTTGATTTCTTGGCATGTTACTGTTCCAGATACATACAAGACTTTGTCACTATAAGTGCTCCGTTGAGAGACTTGATGAGAAACAATATTTCATTTTATTGTTCACATGAAGGTCAGAAAGGCTTCAAGAAAATTGAACAAGTCCTTGAGTACTCCACTGCAATGGCATATTTCAATCTGAAGCTTCATACAGGGGGTTTTGTATACGCCAGCCCCCTTGGGTTAGGCACCATCCTTGCACAGGACAGTGGACACCTGAATGCTCAAGGCATATTCTGGCATATGCAAGTAGAATGTGTCCTAAGCAGAATGTGCTTGCTCACAACCAGAGAAAGAAAGCTTAGCTATGGGATTGTGAAAATTTCCATGTATTCCTGTACAGAAAACCTTTTACAATGGTATGTGCTGATCATTAAGCTTAACTGACTATATTTGGAAACCCAAAGGCCGAAATGCCTCCTCGCATTGAACAATGGGTATGGTTACAAGAGTATGATTATACCATTGTGCATCATCCATGCAGTGGTGTAGCTAGCCACTTTGCCGTCCGTAGTGGTTCCTGCTTTTGCCGCCCCTGCAGCTGCAGCATGGAAGAGCGAGGGGTGCTGGCGATTGCTGCATTTGCTGCCCTGTGGCAAATGCGTGTAAGAGCGGGGGCAGGGGGGAGGCTACCGCCCCCAAAACACATGCCGCCTAGAGCGACTGCCCCCCTTGCTACCCCGCTGCTTCCAGGAAAGGAACAGAATCTTGCTGATTACTTATCCAGAGTGCCTATACAAGGTCACATGACTCCAGCCAAGATGGCTGAGGCCTATATCAATTCCATTGTAAAATCAAACTCACCAGTTGCCACTTCATTAGCCTACATTATCACAGCCACAAGCCCTTATAGTGACATGTTAAAGCTGAAGGATATCATTACACATCAGTCGAGGAATCAACACACTCAACCACTCACCAGCGAAGGTGAATATCAAAAGTACAAAAATGTGCAGGATGAACTGCCCAGAACTCAGGAAGGATTTATATTATGAGGGTCAAGAATCCTGATTCTGGGGAGTCTGAGACAGAAAATAATTGAGTTAGTCCATGAAGGATATTGATGAATTGTTGCCACAAAACAAGCTCTCCAAGACCCAGGTTGGTTTCCTTACATTGAAGACAGGGTTGAAAATTAATTAAAGTCCTGTCATATATGCAACTGCCTTTTTACAAAAACTATTCACCACCACTTGAATATGTCAGAACTTCCGAAGAGAATAGCCATTGACTTTTTCAGTCCACTTGACAATGGACATCATCTATTCATGATTATGAATGAATATTCACGATTTTCATTAATTGAAGATCTTTCACCTACATCTCAAGATCGAGTCATTGAAAGACTAGATGGCATTTTGCGACATGGGGTGTTCCAGCCATAGTGAAGTCTGACAATGGTCCGTCTTTCAATAGTCAAGAGTTCAGAGGTTTCTTTGAGCATTCAAAAGTAAAGCATCAAAAGAGCACACCTCTGTGGCCACAACCCAACTGACTTGTTGAGCATTTTATGAGTACATTAAAGAAAGCAGTGCAGCATGCCACTCTTGTGGTGCTCAATTTGAAAACTACATTGAATTCTACCTTGAGAGCTTATCGTTCAACACCCCACTCGACCACAGGTGAAAGTCCTGCGACTTTGATGTTCGAGAGAGCAATGAATCCCAAGATATCTCAATGGACCAGTCGGAGAGATAATATAACAACTCATGAAAAGGACTTGGTTAACAAACAAAAGTTGAAAGTGTATGCTGACAAAAGACGACATGTAAAGAACAAATGCAGAAAAGAAAATCTGATACTCCTTTTGATGAAGAAACTTTCCAAGTGGCGTCCCATAAGGGACACATCGTGACTGTCCAGTGCCCTGGGAAGTCTATTACTCGGGACTCTTCTCATTTTAGGCACTTGACTGATTGTTCATCAGATCTAACAGTTGAAAGAGAGACTGGGCTGAAACAACAGCAACTGCTGTTGCTTCTACACTGTTGACGTAGATCCTGTACATTGGTGACAACACCTCCCAGTTTCCCAGAACAAGATCAGGTGAACAATTAAAGCACCAAGAAGACTGATTGAAGAGATTTGAATGTATATGTCTATCTATATGAATATGTTGGAAACATTTGAAATGTATTATTTAAAAGAGGGGAGATGTAGTATCCTGCAAATTAGAAATTATGGAACCCTTTTAGTTCCAGATGAACTCCGTAGGACTGTAACGTAAGTGTTAGTGCTGAGTGCATAGAAGGCTGGTTTAGAATGTTGAGTTCACAATTACACACAGAAGAATAATGATGTGTATTACTAAGTTCCGTGTGTGGCATAGTCCTTTGTGGGTACCCAGGCTGGCGAGGATGCTACAAATGTATTACAAAATTCCAAAACACAGAAAATTCAGATCTGTGTGACATTCCAAAAACTCTGTGAAGAGTGCAAAATTGTCAGTCATTATTTGATAGTCGCCCATAGACCACTTTGACAAAGAATTGAGTAAGGCATGCGCTCATTTGTGGACCATTTTAAAGTGAGCCAGTTGCTGAAGATAGACTTGTATGCCAAGCTAATGAAATTCCTTTGGAATCTGTTGCAGTTGCCATCATTGAGCAAGTGTGCAATGACTGAAATCAGAGCGCACAAACAACATATGTGCCCTGTCCTTAGTTAGCACTTTTGACTGGGCAGCTTGATGTACCAGTTGCCTGAAAAGACAGTTCCCTATATAAGTAAGGAATGTCCTGGGGTAGGATTTTTTTTATTATTATCCGTATGTTACCTTATGGGAAACCAGTGTGCCTGCTGAATTTGACAATAAGTGTCCTAGTCTTGTAGGTTCGAAAAAGTCTTGTGGAATAGGTGCACAATAAATCCATATGGGTCACCCCCCCTTCACCCCTTCTACTACGCCAAGGCCTTGAAGATTATTTTGTCATGAGTGATTTTCAAAGTCCTCAGGCTTATCCAAGAGGTCTTGAGATTGTTTTTGTTGTTCCACTATTTGTGCCTGTAAAGTTGTTGTGACATGCTCAATCATGCACCCACTGCAGTTATTTGTTTAGCCACTTTGTGTGCTGATTCATGAGTTTTTAAAATTCCAGACTCTCTGGACTGCAGTGTCTTTCTTATACTATACTATATTATTCACAGTGAGTACGAATCAAGTCATAAATTGCTGCCAGGAAAGGCTCCGAGGCTTTAGCTACCAGACTTATGGAGGATGACTCCCTTCTCCTAAGTCCTGCCCAGAATCCATTCTCATAGAATCTGGGATGTGGAGAGCGCCATTTATTAAATGAATTATATCAAAAAGTGATTGACTGAATGCTTGAATTAATCACAGCTAATGGTAATTACTCAGGCCCCATTCCAGTCCATCATTATTGTGCACACCATGCCACCTAATTTTGAACCCAGGGATATGCAAATCAATCTTGACTCTGCTCCAATAGGAACACTTCAGTCCAAATTGCTAGCCAGATCCTCCCTGAACCAAAACGCAAGGCACCCAATACTTGTTTTGTGCTGATTGGGGATCGTCTGTTGGGTGCAGCTTGGTTCCATTGGCATAGTGAGCATGAGACAGTCAAATAAAAATCAGTCTCTCAGTATTCCTAAAGTGTTCATAAAGTCCTAATAGCATGTCATAAAAATGTTCGCATAACAATATTCAACTATGGCAAAATATTATCACAATGATATATCTAATTGGCCGCCAATACAAATTCCAATGGACTCGGCATAGTTTTGCAGAACAACAAGCCAGCAGGTCAAGTGATACCATGGAAAAGGCTATGCCCTGCTTTATAATAAGCACATTTTGAGCCTGATCCATTAAGGTACATTTACATATCTAGATTTACTCACATATACATCTGCTACTGCACATCAGGTTAAATCCAAACTTTTTTGACTGACATGTCTCACCCAATGATGGAGCCTTCTACAATAGGATTTGGGAGTGTAAAGTTACCATTAGTAAGTTTTCACCCTATAGGAAAGTATAATGAAACATATGAAAATTATTAGTCGTTAAAACTAAAAATAAAATGTAGAAATATTTCAATCAAATATAAACAAAAAATATGAAACTATATATAATAAAAATATAGACATAAAACTATCAAAAAATGTTTCAGCACATTGACTCATTAAATCAAATGTGTATTGCATACTTAGGTAATTGAAATGCATGTATGTACTTTATGGGAATTATTTCTTAAAGAAACATTAAAGGAGAATTCACACCTATAGTAATATTTGTATTTTTATTTAATATGTATTACATTTTCTTTAATGTTATGTGTCTCAATAATTTAAATTATTTCAATTATTTACTGAAAGTTTAAAAGTTACTTTTATATTATTTTTAAAGTAGGTTTAACAAAACAATGAAATAATTACTTAATAATTATATTTAATTTTTGACATTGAAATATATCTTTGTATATCTATCTATACTTACTGAAAAAAACAAGGATTAAAGGTTACTTATAGTTAGGAAAACATTATCTGTTACTTTATACCTTGCCACTGTATCATGCGCACCATTCTCATAAATTATTTAATTACGCATGAATCTTGTTAGAAATATTATCGTTTAACATGCTATAATTGATGTTATATGAAAAGGTATAAGCAATGCATGGAGAAGGCACAAGTTATATATGTTCAGAGGTGTGCGAGCTATAGTGCACAAGTTGTAACTATAACTTTGGAACTTCTAAGGTTTGTGTAGTTTAAGGTGGTTTTGCATTGTAAGAATAAAACATGTTTTCCTAACTATCACTACTCTTTAACCATTGTGTTTTTTCATGGAATTTCCATGTTTGTTTTTAAATTAAGAAACATGCTTTTGTAACATAAAACAAGGTAAATCCATAACTCTTCTTCACAACAGCCACACAGATTAATATAGAAATGTACAAGTTTTATGTATCCCCTATCCCCTATCAGAGAAAGACTTACTCTACCTTCTACGCTCCTACGATCTCCCACATACCACCCCAACACAGTACTCTCAGACAACTCCCACAATCCTTCCCTAATCCAAATTATCTCCTCCAAAACGCATGGATTTACGAGACACAATCACAGAGGGGTAATTGAAAACAACCTTAAAGAAGTCACCCTTATACAAGAACCACACACAACCCCCATCAAGCCCCGTCTTAAATGCATATTGCTAAATTGCAGATACACCTCAAGACATGCAGCCAATTTAGCTGACCTCATACTCACACAGGAACCTGACCTTCTAATTCTGACCGAAACATGGTTAACTGAATCTTCTACGCCCATACTTGACATACTGGTACACCCGAAACCATGAGATTATCAGACTAGATAGAAGCGATGGGACGGTATTGTCTGCATACACCGGAACAATCTCTCAGTGAACCGTTCCCAATCTCCACTATTCCCCTCGTGTGAATACCTATGCTTAGACATCACAAGCAATAACAAACCAGTCTGCTTCCTGCACACTCTCTATCATCCACCAGGTGACAACCTCACCTTCGTCGAACATCTCATGGACATTGTTTCTATTAACACCGGCCAACAAAACACCCAAATATTTCTCGGAGACCGCAATCTCCACTGGAATGACCCTAAGGGGTCAATAGCCTCAAAAGCTTCCTTTCGGACCTTGACCTCATCCAAATCTGTAACAGCTCCACACATGATAAAGGGTCAATCCTAGATTTAATCATCTCTAAGGCTGAATCCATTCATCTTGACTCGATCATCCCATGTGATTGGTCTGACCATCACATCATCACCTTTTACATCAACGAAACAGTAAAACTAAACTCTGTTCAACCCACAAGAACTAAAATATGGAAAAGGAATCTGAAAAATATTGAGGCTAACATACTCACAACCTCTAGCTCCTGCCTCTTTCTTCCCCCAGTAGGATTATCCGATGTTCAAGATCTTACCAATCACTACTTCCACTACATGAACATGGTATTAGACGAAGTCGCTCCCCTACAGCTGAAGAGAGTCTCCATAAAAGACTCAAAACCCTGGTATGATGGAAGACTCAATGAGGACAGACGATCCCTAAGACTAATAGAACGAAGATGGAGATAGGCTCCATTTGACAAACACCTCAAGCTACTAAGAATGAAGAGAAATGGCTATTAAAGAAAGATCGGACAATCAAAAGCAGACTACTTCAGCTGTCAATTAGCTCAAGCCAAGAATCGTTCCAAAAATCAATTCAATCTAATCAAAAGACAATCGAAGGATGCACCTCACCCTCCCCACGCTCACTCAGGCCCACCACCCAATTGCGAAGCGTTTGCCTCCTTCTTCACTCTGAAGACTAAAAACATAAAGAAGGACTTACTCAATGATCTAATAACACATAGTGTCACACACAGTGACTCTTCAGAATCCCTCCCAGAAATCTCACCCCAGAGTTCACCAAAGTTCAAGCTCAAAAACAATGCATCCTGGTCCTCCTTCAATACCTATAGCGAAGAGGCTATATTCAACATGCTCATGACGTTGAATCCCGCCAATCACTTCACAGACCCTCTTCCCAGAAACTGCATAAAAGACTTCACCCCACTGCCACTGCCTCTTTGGACCAAGATAATAAATACCTCTCTCCTTCAAGGAATCATCCCTGATATCCTTAAATCTGGTCAGGTATCCCCTATCCTAAAGAAGCAAACGATTGACCCCGCGGATTTAAACAATTACCTCCCAATATCCAAAATTCCCACCCTGGCCAAACTCTTAGAAAAATGCGTACTCACGCAGCTTGGCAAACACAAAGACTGTTTCAACCTTCTCATCAATACCAATCCAGCTTCCAGGCAGGACACTGCACTGAATCAGCCATGAACCACATAATAGATGACGCTCTACAAATCCTTTACCAAAATGAAGCCTGTTTGCTAATCCTGCTCGACCTTTTCTCTGCTTTTGATACCGTCAAGCACGATAATCTGCTAGACCTTCTGAAACACAGAATGGGACTATCTGGGTCCGTTCTAAACTGGTTCACCTCGTTCCTCCAAAACCGTTCGCAAAGATTCAAGGTTGATCACTGTCTATCCAAACCCGTTCCTGTCACTTTAGGAGTCCCACAAGGATCATCCCTCTCCCCAACACTTTTCAACTTTTTCATGGAACCACTCACCGAAATCCTCAACTCCTCTAATATACAGTATCATATGTACGTAGATGGCACACAACTATACTTAAAGAAACATTCCCTAGAAGACATCAGATCTCTTAATTCAACGCAAGAAAAAACTCAGACCTGGTTGGCCGGAAGCCACCTAAAAGTAAACACCCTCAAAACGGAATTGCTCCTAATCGCTCCTCCCTCCAAGTAAAGATGCAAAAACACATCAGCGCAGCAACAAAAGGAGCAAACTTTCAGATCAACACCTTGAGAAAAATAAATCCTTTCTGCCCGAAAAGAACTTCAAACTGGCAGTTCAAGCACTAGTTATTACAAGAGTGGAGTATGGGAGTGTCTCTCTTTGCAGCCTTCCCAGATCCTCAGCAGCCGCTCTAAGAGCTTCAATTAACGCAGCAGCCAGACTCATTACCCACTCCAAAAAAACCTTGCACATCTCTCCAGACCTCAGATCCCTAAACTGGCTCCCCTTCGAAGCCAGAATTCATCTAAAAATTGCAAGCCTGAAGCATAGAGCCATTCATCATAACACTCCCAGCTATCTAGCTCAACAATTGGTGCTCTCATGTGGTAACAGATCCTCTAGAAGTGCCAGTAATCTTTTACTGAAACCACGAAGATTCAACAAGAAGAAAACATACAACCGTACCTTCTCGGGGATGGCGCCCAGGATCTGGAATGCATTGCCCTCTGAAACAAGACTAAATCCTTCTATTGCATCATTTAAAAAAGAAGGCAAATCTCTTTTCATGGCTAACTTCACTTGAGCCAGGCTTATATGTGTCTATACGACCCTGGATTTTTATGGAACTCGATGCATGTTACGATTTGCCTATATACCTATACGACCCTGGATTTGTATGGAACTCTATGGTAGTTACAATTTGCCTATGTATTTCCTATATTTACTTTTTAAAGCGCTCTGATACCCCCAAGGGTCTTGTTCGCACTATATAACACCTTCAAAATAAATAAATAAATAAACATATATTCATGTATATGACGAGGTATACATTTATATTTCTGTGTTATTTTATGAATGAATAAGTAAAGCTGTATTGCTTTCCTACAGCCAAAGCAGCCTCTATGGTTGTTGGCTGCTATTTAGTAGTATTGGGCTTTGTTATTGGCCGCTTGGTACCATGTACTAATGAGATAATGGTTTAATTCTTACTTTTTATGGTTGTATAATATGTTTACTCTCAATACAACAAAAAATAGCTGTGCCAGCTAATATTATGTGTTTGTAATTTTGCGAGTGTCACTCTTTTTTTTACATTTCATAAGCACCGCAATAGCTTCTAGATAGTACTGCAGTACTTTGCGTTTGTAAAAAAGCATTTTTTTGGCTTATAACACTGTCAATTATAGGAAAAGGGAAGTTTACACCCTCCTTCTCACCTGGAGAAAAAAAAGAAGTCAACATTAAACTTGTCACCTGCAACCTTTGTCAGAAGAATATTTCTTGTGGCAACCAGAAGCAGTACTCGTTTGGGATGACAGAGATGCGGAAGCACCTGGAAGCCATCCATTCTACCAGGTTGGTGCAGGCCAAAAGGAGGCGGGAGAAGAACTTGCAAGAGGCCACCGCAGCAACACTGGCAGTGGCCACATCTGCAACACCCTCAATGTCTTCAGCGTCGGCACAACCTACAATACCATCCAATCCATCTGTCCTGTCATCAGTACCTTTTCCTTGTACCACAGTGCAATTCGATTGTTTGCAACAGGATAGAGAAAATATTGAACTGTATGGTTGCACTGCAACATACTGTTTGATGTGCCATAAAATGATTGTTGCTGGCGAAAAGTAACGAAAATCCATTGCAAGCTGGGTTTAGCTCACCGCTGTCATCTCTACACCCTTAGTTTGTTCCCCCACCTGTCCTTCTTTTTTGTCTTAACACTTTTTTGTTGTTTGGTCATGTTGACCTTTTAAAAAAAACTAAAACACTTCCAGAAAATATGTTTAGAATTATAAGAAAGAAGGAAAAAAAGTTTTTTTCAGAACTAGCAAAATATTTCAGAAAATAAAGAGCTTGTACCAGTATTGACGATATTGTTTCAGGTGTAAGAAATACAACATTGCAATTCATATAGAAAGAAAAGGTAAGTGTAAGGTAAGTTAAACATATGTTTTATGATGGCTTTATACCTAAGGTAAGTTTATAATATAGTACTGCAGTGACATCTAATTGTATTTACAGCGGAGTACAGTGCTGTACAGCTGAGTACCATAAATTGGAGAATAGTGTCATACAGTGGAGTTTGAGTGAATAGAATGTTGTCGAGTAGAGTGCTTTTGAGTGAAGTTTCATCAAGAGGAGTGTCAAACAGAGCACTTCTGTAGAATGCAATGTTGTTGAGTGGAGTCTTATCGAGTGGAGTCTCATTAAGTGTAGTATTGTATAGTGCCAGAAAGTGAGTAGAGTCTTGTAGAGTGCATTGGCACACAGTTCACTGGCATACAGTAGATTGGCATACAATACATTGGAGGAGAGTGTCATAGAGTGGAGTGCTATACAGTAGAGTGTCATAGAGTGGAGTGTTGTACAGTGGAGTTTAGTAGACTGTGGTAGAGTGTCGTAGAGTTGCATAGACTGGACTAGAGTGTTGTACAGTGGCATGCAATGGAGTAGACTGTCATTAAGTGGCATACAGTGGAGTGGGTTGTCATAGAGTGGAGGGGCATAGAGTGTTGTGCACTAGAGTAAAGAGTCATACAGTGGTGTAGAGTGTACTAGAGTGTTGTACAGTGCTGTAGAGTGGAATAAAATGCCATGGAGTGGCATAGAGTGGAGTACAATGTGGTTTAGTGGAGGAGCAGAGATTCTCATAGATTGGAGTAGACTATTGTACATTGGCATACATTGAAGTGGTGTGTCTTAGACTACAGTGGAGTGTCATACAGAGGATTGTCATTGAGTGGAGTGCCGTTGACTGGAGTGTCATCGAGTGTAGTCTGGTTGAGTCTTTTGTCATATAGTGCCATACAGTGAGTAGAGTGTTAAAGAGTAGAGTGTTGTAGAGTGGAGTATCTCGGAGTGTAATGGAATGGTGAGCCATAGAGTGAGGTGTTGTATAGTATTTATAGTGGAAGGGCGTACATTGGAGTGGCATAGAGTGGAGTAGGATCTCGTAGTGTAAAGTGGAGTGACATGTCATACAAGTGAGTTGCGTAGCATGTTGTACAGAGGAGTGGAGTGACATGCCATATAGTCTCAAAAAGTGGAGTACAGTGGAGTACAGTGGAGTACAGTGGCGTACTATAGAGGTGCACAGGTACGTTTGCCTTTGGGAAACTAAATGTTATTGTTTTTTTGCCTTTGTAAGGCAAAAAAGGCAATTTCATTGACTTGCAACTGTCCCATAGTAGGAAGCAGTAAGGGTATATCTGCAATCCCTATTCCATTTTATTTTTAGCAAGTATAAGGCCATTGTGCTTGGAAGACCCATTTTTTTCTCAAGGCACCTTGTAACTTTTCCACATCTGCAATGGTTGAAAATTGTTAGCTTATAATAGACAACTACAGTGATATCTGATTGTATGTAATAAACATAACACAAATGCAATCCATTATTATTTTCCTTTTTATGCATTTCTCAGAGATGAGTAACATTTCTGTTACACTGGTATGTCATCATTTAGAACATTTAGAGTTCAAATTGATCATATGGTAGTAGTCATCATGAAACACTGGGGGAAAACAAATCAATTGAATTGTTAAACAACCCATAGATGCTGTCACGTCAATCTTTTTAAATATATATATATATATATATATATATATATATTCACTGAAAAAACCATAGGTTTCACACATGTTATAGTTAGCTGGACATTTCACTCGTAAAAAACCAATGAAATTCCCCCGTTATAGTTAGTGCAGGCAACTATAACTCACGCGACCGCAATCCTCTGTTGATGCTAATACTGTATCTTTAGCTATACATATATTACAAATATTTATTTTTCATAAAGACACATATGTCATCAGTGATGTAATATCTGACATCATTAGCAGAGGATTGCGGTCGCGTGAGTTATAGTTGCCTGCACTAACTATAACGGGGGAATTTCATTGGTTTTTTACGAGTGAAATGTCCAGCTAACTATAACATGTGTGAAACCTATGGTTTTTTCAGGGAATTTGCAAGGTTTTTTAAATGCTAATTCCTAACTATACCGTGTGTGAAACCTATGGTTTTTTCAGTGAATTTGTACAGTTTTTTAAATGCAAATTTTTTTTTGATATTTTTTGTAAACCTATGTATAAAATAATATATGTACTATATCCTGCATTATGGAATGGTTAATTTTTTTTTTAATGCTTTTTTTTTCCGTGCGCGTACGGTAAGCTGACGCTACGCGCTCCGTACGTCATACGTACGGTGCGCGTACGGTAAGCTGACGCTACGCGCTCCGCACGTCATAAGTACAGCGCGCTTACGTGATATGTACGTGACGTACGCGTACACGCGGAAGCAACGTCGCGGTTACGCAGGGGCGTGTAATGCGCATGCGCGAGTGCGTCTTACGTACGCGCTCCGTAAGCGCTCCGTAAGCGTCACGTTTGCGCATGCGTACTTGTTTGCGAGCGCGTACCGTAAGCTTACGGAGCGCGCACGGTAGGTCATGTGATCCACAAAGAACACTTTTCATTGGTTGAAACTACTTTCAGTTCCAGAAACTTCCCACACCACGCCCATTCCCCTCATTACTGCTTGAGATCCCCTAGGAGAAGGAGCTGAATTGACATTGAGATACAATGGCAGAACAGCAGACCTCTTCTGAGAGTGAGGCTAGCAGCACCACCATCATCCAGAGAAGGAGGAAACAAAAGAATTCTTTTGTATGGGAGTATTTTACTTTTCCAGAGGGGGAGAAAAAGGTCAATGCTCCATTGGTCACTTGCACACTTTGTGACCGTGTTTTATCTAGAGGAAATCCAAGGAAGAAGTATTCCTTTGGAAATCACTCTATGATGAGACACCTTAGGGATAGACATCCCAGGACCTTTGCTCGACATACTGGAGAAAACTCTTCAGTAAGTCACCAGAGCCCAACCTCAGAGGCTCAGCCGAGTACATCATCGGCAGCTCAGCTGAGCCCTTCCTCTGAGGTGGGAGCATCACCTTCTTCTGCTCCTCTGGACGTTAACCCTCGATTTGGGAGGGTTGTAATGAGGTGTATAACGTGTTCTGGTCTTATTGTTTTTGGGGAGACCAGTGTTCCCCTTATTAACAATAAGATAGATCAGCACGTTTGTAGACGCTCATAATATTCCCATTCTTTCTTTCCTCCATCCCTGTATTAACCCAATGGCTCTTTTAAGAGCCAACCTTACCTCACAATTTTTTTTATTTTTTTTAAGCTTTCCTTTTTGAAAAAAATTTTTTGCCGTGCACGCACGGTACGCGTAATTACGCGAAGTTCGCGGAATTTTTCCTCGCGGAATTTCTCCGTTTACGCCGTGCGCGTACGCTGCGCGCATTCGGCGTTTTTTAAAAAAAAAATTAAAATTACTTTTTTTCCCTTGGGGGTCCTTCTGAGACCCCCTGACCAAGGCTAGGGGGTCAGGAACTGTCCAGCCTGCCCCCTTTTCACGTTATCCTCCTTTGTTTTTCACCCCTCAGACTGCGAGAGACAAAATGGCGACCGACACTTCCTGGTTTCGACCGATTCGAATGATTACTTTGATCTAACAACCAATCAGAATCGCGCTCGCGCACGGCACCGTACGCGTACGGTAAGCTTACCGTAAGCACACAGAGCGCGCCCATAGATATATATATTGATTTAAATGCTATTTTCTCAGGAAATACTGAACAGATTTACACAAGACCTTCAAAAGGCACATCCCTGACCTGAGGGCTACCTCTCTGCCAAATTTCACATAATTCTGTTCAGCCGTTCGGGCTGTAGCTCGGACTAAAGGTCCTATGGAAAAATGCATGGGGAAAACGCGTTTTGGGACCCCCCTTTTTTCTCAGCCCCCGCTTGACGAATTCCCCCCGAGACTTTCAGGGTAGGAGCGGAGCGTAGCGCCCCATTAGTTTTGAAAATTTCGCAAGGATTCGTCAACCGGCGCCAAAGTTATTCAAAATAGAATTTTGAGATTTCCTATGGAAAAACGGTCCTAACTATAACTATCTACTGGCGACCGCCAGTAGATAATATATATATATATATATATATATATATATATATATATATATATATATACGCGGACTTGCCGCGTAGAATTTTCTTCAAAGATGCCCATGCAATGAGAGGCGCACTCCTCCAGCTGTTGGTTAACAAACCCTTTATTTAAATGAAACAGCGCTGCAAATTCGAATTTTGTATCCATGTGGCCTGACGCGTTTCAAAGCAGTCGTGCTTCTTCCTCAGAGGCCGTTTGTCAGCACACCTGAGGCCAATAAATGCATGCAGAAACGCTAGGAGTTGTGGGACCCTGAACTTGATGTGCTGACAAACGGCCTCTGAGGAAGAAGCACGACTGCTTTGAAACGCGTCAGGCCACATGGATACAAAATTCGAATTTGCAGCGCTGTTTCATTTAAATAAAGGGTTTGTTAACCAACAGCTGGAGGAGTGCGCCTCTCATTGCATGGGCATCTTTGAAGAAAATTCTACGCGGCAAGTCCAGCCGCGGAGAGATCGCACCGCCCCCTACACTGTGCTGGGGATCGTCTTACCGGCATTGTCTGGTTCAGCGACGGCGCAGCTGTTACTAGAGCAAGGAACAGAACTTCAAATCCGACGCTAACTGGAGGGCGATGAGTAATCCATTACTGGTTTGCCAAGCACACAGCCACTGGAGGTGTTTAATGGGGGTATTGAGACCACAAGTCCCAGCGTGCATGGCGAAAACTACTAGAAGAGGCACACCTGAGGCCAATAAATGCATGCAGAAACGCTAGGAGTTGTGGGACCCTGAACTTGATGTGCTGACAAACGGCCTCTGAGGAAGAAGCACGACTGCTTTAAAAAGCGTCAGGCCACATGGATACAAAATTCGAATTTGCAGCGCTGTTTCATTTAAATAAAGGGTTTGTTAACCAACAGCTGGAGGAGTGCGCCTCTCATTGCATGGGCATCTTTGAAGAAAATTCTACGCGGCAAGTCCAGCCGCGGAGAGATCGCACCGCCCCCTACACTGTGCTGGGGATCGTCTTACCGGCATTGTCTGGTTCAGCGACGGCGCAGCTGTTACTAGAGCAAGGAACAGAACTTCAAATCCGACGCTAACTGGAGGGCGATGAGTAATCCATTACTGGTTTGCCAAGCACACAGCCACTGGAGGTGTTTAATGGGGGTATTGAGACCACAAGTCCCAGCGTGCATGGCGAAAATTACTAGAAGAGGCACACCTGAGGCCAATAAATGCATGCAGAAACGCTAGGAGTTGTGGGACCCTGAACTTGATGTGCTGACAAACGGCCTCTGAGGAAGAAGCACGACTGCTTTGAAACGCGTCAGGCCACATGGATACAAAATTCGAATTTGCAGCGCTGTTTCATTTAAATAAAGGGTTTGTTAACCAACAGCTGGAGGAGTGCGCCTCTCATTGCATGGGCGTCTTTGAAGAAAATTCTACGCGGCAAGTCCAGCCGCGGAGAGATCGCACCGCCCCCTACACTGTGCTGGGGATCGTCTTACCGGCATTGTCTGGTTCAGCGACGGCGCAGCTGTTACTAGAGCAAGGAACAGAACTTCAAATCCGACGCTAACTGGAGGGCGATGAGTAATCCATTACTGGTTTGCCAAGCACACAGCCACTGGAGGTGTTTAATGGGGGTATTGAGACCACAAGTCCCAGCGTGCATGGCGAAAACTACTAGAAGAGGCACACCTGAGGCCAATAAATGCATGCAGAAACGCTAGGAGTTGTGGGACCCTGAACTTGATGTGCTGACAAACGGCCTCTGAGGAAGAAGCACGACTGCTTTGAAACGCGTCAGGCCACATGGATACAAAATTCGAATTTGCAGCGCTGTTTCATTTAAATAAAGGGTTTGTTAACCAACAGCTGGAGGAGTGCGCCTCTCATTGCATGGGCATCTTTGAAGAAAATTCTATGCGGCAAGTCCAGCCGCGGAGAGATCGCACCGCCCCCTACACTGTGCTGGGGATCGTCTTACCGGCATTGTCTGGTTCAGCGACGGCGCAGCTGTTACTAGAGCAAGGAACAGAACTTCAAATCCGACGCTAACTGGAGGGCGATGAGTAATCCATTACTGGTTTGCCAAGCACACAGCCACTGGAGGTGTTTAATGGGGGTATTGAGACCACAAGTCCCAGCGTGCATGGCGAAAACTACTAGAAGAGGCACACCTGAGGCCAATAAATGCATGCAGAAACGCTAGGAGTTGTGGGACCCTGAACTTGATGTGCTGACAAACGGCCTCTGAGGAAGAAGCACGACTGCTTTGAAACGCGTCAGGCCACATGGATACAAAATTCGAATTTGCAGCGCTGTTTCATTTAAATAAAGGGTTTGTTAACCAACAGCTGGAGGAGTGCGCCTCTCATTGCATGGGCATCTTTGAAGAAAATTCTACGCGGCAAGTCCAGCCGCGGAGAGATCGCACCGCCCCCTACACTGTGCTGGGGATCGTCTTACCGGCATTGTCTGGTTCAGCGACGGCGCAGCTGTTACTAGAGCAAGGAACAGAACTTCAAATCCGACGCTAACTGGAGGGCGATGAGTAATCCATTACTGGTTTGCCAAGCACACAGCCACTGGAGGTGTTTAATGGGGGTATTGAGACCACAAGTCCCAGCGTGCATGGCGAAAACTACTAGAAGAGGCACACCTGAGGCCAATAAATGCATGCAGAAACGCTAGGAGTTGTGGGACCCTGAACTTGATGTGCTGACAAACGGCCTCTGAGGAAGAAGCACGACTGCTTTGAAACGCGTCAGGCCACATGGATACAAAATTCGAATTTGCAGCGCTGTTTCATTTAAATAAAGGGTTTGTTAACCAACAGCTGGAGGAGTGCGCCTCTCATTGCATGGGCATCTTTGAAGAAAATTCTACGCGGCAAGTCCAGCCGCGGAGAGATCGCACCGCCCCCTACACTGTGCTGGGGATCGTCTTACCGGCATTGTCTGGTTCAGCGACGGCGCAGCTGTTACTAGAGCAAGGAACAGAACTTCAAATCCGACGCTAACTGGAGGGCGATGAGTAATCCATTACTGGTTTGCCAAGCACACAGCCACTGGAGGTGTTTAATGGGGGTATTGAGACCACAAGTCCCAGCGTGCATGGCGAAAACTACTAGAAGAGGCACACCTGAGGCCAATAAATGCATGCAGAAACGCTAGGAATTGTGGGACCCTGAACTTGATGTGCTGACAAACGGCCTCTGAGGAAGAAGCACGACTGCTTTGAAACGCGTCAGGCCACATGGATACAAAATTCGAATTTGCAGCGCTGTTTCATTTAAATAAAGGGTTTGTTAACCAACAGCTGGAGGAGTGCGCCTCTCATTGCATGGGCATCTTTGAAGAAAATATATATATATATATATATATTTCCCAAAGTTGCCCCTGAGCTTGAAGACGCCACTCGACAGAGGAACAGGTGACACCTTTATTAAGCAAAACCGGCTCACTTTCCCAAATGATTCATCGCCCCTAACGCGTTTCAATGCTCCTGCATCTTAGTCATAGGGATGGGGAAGGACAAAAACACGGAACAGACTACAATGTCATTTTCCCTTTTAAATACAACCATACTCCAGTGCGTGGTATGTTGGGTATTGTAGTCCAAAATCACACCCCTCGGTGGGGTCCGCATGATTGTTAATATTCAAAACTCCCCAAATGTATTCAACAATGTTTGTAGCCCTCTGGTGGGCCTCAGGAAAAAGCTCCGGTTTCAATTGATGATTCCTCCGTGCTGAAAGCTGGCTGCCGTTTTTCAAGCAACCAAACAGACCTGTTTTCCAGTTTGCCAGGCGGTGTAATCTTCCACGGCCGAGGCCGCCGTGTAACAGCATTTCCCAAAGTTGCCCCTGAGCTTGAAGACGCCACTCCACAGAGAAACAGGTAACACCTTTATTAAGCAAAACCGGCTCACTTTCCCAAATGATTCATCGCCCCTAACGCGTTTCAATGCTCCTGCATCTTAGTCATAGGGATGGGGAAGGACAAAAACACGGAACAGACTACAATGTCATTTTCCCTTTTAAATACAACCATACTCCAGTGCGTGGTATGTTGGGTATTGTAGTCCAAAATCACACCCCTCGGTGGGGTCCGCATGATTGTTAATATTCAAAACTCCCCAAATGTATTCAACAATGTTTGTAGCCCTCTGGTGGGCCTCAGGAAAAAGCTCCGGTTTCAATTGATGATTCCTCCGTGCTGAAAGCTGGCTGCCGTTTTTCAAGCAACCAAACAGACCTGTTTTCCAGTTTGCCAGGCGGTGCAATCTTGACATTGTAGTCTGTTACCTGTTCCTCTGTGGAGTGGCATCTTCAAGCTCAGGGGCAACTTTGGGAAATGCTGTTACACGGCGGCCTCGGATTGAAAAACGGCAGCCAGCTTTCAGCACGGAGGAATCATCAATTGAAACCGGAGCTTTTTCCTGAGGCCCACCAGAGGGCTACAAACATTGTTGAATACATTTGGGGAGTTTTGAATATTAACAATCATGCGGACCTCACCGAGGGGTGTGATTTTGGACTACAATACCCAACATACCACGCACTGGAGTATGGTTGTATTTAAAAGGGAAAATGACATTGTACTCTGTTCCGTGTTTTTGTCCTTCCCCATCCCTATGACTAAGATGCAGGAGCATTGAAACGCGTTAGGGGCGATGAATCATTTGGGAAAGTGAGCCGGTTTTGCTTAATAAAGGTGTTACCTGTTCCTCTGTGGAGTGGCGTCTTCAAGCTCAGGGGCAACTTTGGGAAAAAAAAATATATATATATATATATATATATATATATATATATATATATATATATATATATATATATATATATATATTATCTACTGGCGGTCGCCAGTAGATAGTTATAGTTAGGACCACGTTTCCATAGGAAATCCGCAACATTCTATTTGGAATAACTTTGGCGCCGGTCGACAAATCCTCGCGAAATTTTCAAAATAGGTGTGGCGCTATGCTCCGCTCCTACCCTGAAAGTCTCGGGGGGATTCGTCAAGCGGGGGCTGAGAAGAAAGGGGGGTCCCAAAACGCGTTTTTCCCATGCATTTTTCCATAGGACCTTTAGACACAGCTACAGACCGAACGGCTGAACAGAGTTACTTGAAATTTGTCAGAGAGGTAGTCTACAGGTCATGGAAGTGCCTTTTGTAGGTTTGGTGTAAATCTGTTCAGTAGATCCTGAGAAAATAGCCTTTAAATCAATATATATATCTGTGGCAGCTTACGGTGCATTTACCGTGCGCTTACGGTAAGCTTACCGTACGCGTACGGTGCCGTGTGCGAGCGCGATTCTGATTGGCTGTTAGATCTTAGTAAACATTCGAATCGGTCGAAACCAGGAAGCGGCGGCCGCCATTTTCTATCTCGCACTCTGAGGTGGGGAGGAAATACAAAGGCAAAAAACATGTAAAGGGGCTGTTTAGACTGCTTCCAACCACCTAGCCTTTCCCAAATGATTCATCGCCCCTAACGCGTTTCAATGCTCCTGCATCTTAGTCATAGGGATGGGGAAGGACAAAAACACGGAACAGACTACAATGTCATTTTCCCTTTTAAATACAACCATACTCCAGTGCGTGGTATGTTGGGTATTGTAGTCCAAAATCACACCCCTCGGTGGGGTCCGCATGATTGTTAATATTCAAAACTCCCCAAATGTATTCAACAATGTTTGTAGCCCTCTGGTGGGCCTCAGGAAAAAGCTCCGGTTTCAATTGATGATTCCTCCGTGCTGAAAGCTGGCTGCCGTTTTTCAAGCAACCAAACAGACCTGTTTTCCAGTTTGCCAGGCGGTGCAATCTTCCACGGCCGAGGCCGCCGTGTAACAGCATTTCCCAAAGTTGCACCTGAGCTTGAAGACGCCACTCCACAGAGGAACAGGTAACACCTTTATTAAGCAAAACCGGCTCACTTTCCCAAATGATTCATCGCCCCTAACGCGTTTCAATGCTCCTGCATCTTAGTCATAGGGATGGGGAAGGACAAAAACACGGAACAGACTACAATGTCATTTTCCCTTTTAAATACAACCATACTCCAGTGCGTGGTATGTTCCCAAAGAACCCCCAAGGCCAAAAATTCAAATTTTTTTTTTTTTGAAAAATCGCCGATTACGCTTACCGTACTCGTACGGTAAAAAAAAAAAAATATATCCACAATCTCCACACCCCGTGTGCAAATGGTGCCCGAAGAGCACCATTTGTGCACGGCATATACAGGAAAGTAAAATGTAAAAGATTAACTTTCACAACGAAGCGCAAAATATGTCCTCCATGTGCGCACGGTGCGCGAAGCGCATCGTGCGTACATGGCCCACCGTGCGTGCACGGCACTAACTGCGTAAAGTCGCGCACCGCGCGCACGGAACGAACTGCGTTAAGTGGGCGCGCACGCCACGAATGGCGTAAAGTAACTTAGCATTTAAAAAAAACGTACAAATTCACTGAAAAAACCATAGGTTTCACACACGTTATAGTTAGGAATTAGCATTTAAAAAACCTTGCAAATTCACTGAAAAAACCATAGGTTTCACACATGTTATAGTTAGCTGGACATTTTACTGATAAAAAACCAATGAAATTCCCCCGTTATAGTTAGTGCAGGCAACTATAACTCACGCGACCGCAATCCTCTGCTGATGCTAATACTGTATTTAGACACTTATTTGCCCATGTCTTCTTCCATTAAATTTTAGCTATACATATATTACAAATTTTTTTCATAAAGACACATATGTCATCAGCAGAGGATTGCGGTCGCGTGAGTTATCGTTGCCTGCACTAACTATAACAGGGGAATTTCATTGGTTTTTTATCAGTAAAATGTCCAGCTAACTATAACATGTGTGAAACCTATGGTTTTTTCAGTGAATTTGCAAGGTTTTTTAAATGCTAATTCCTAACTATAACGTGTGTGAAACCTATGGTTTTTTCAGTGAATATATATATATATATACATATATTATCTACTGGCGGTCGCCAGTAGATAGTTATAGTTACAACCTAGTTTCCATAGGAAATCTCAAAATTCTATTTTGAATAACTTTGGCGCCGGTTGATGAATCCTCGCGAAATTTTCAAAACTAATGGGGCGCTCCGTTCAGCTCCTACCCTGAAAGTCTCGGGGTGGTTTGTCAAGCAGGGGCCGAGAAAAAAGGGGGGTCCCAAAACGCGTTTTCCCCATGCATTTTTCCATAGGACCTTTAGACACAGCTACAGCCCGAACGGCTGAACAGAATTACTTGAAATTTGGCAGAGAGGTAGCCATAAGGTCAAGGAAGTGCCTTTTGCAGGTCTGGTGTCAATCTGTTCAGTAGTTCCTGAGAAAATCAAAAGTAAAATCATATATATATATGGGCGGAGCCTAACCACACATCTCATCCTGAGATCTGATTGGCTGTCAGCACTTCATCCAAGAAGTGTTGGCAGCCATCTTGGGACCAATATACATGATAGCACCTCATTAAAAAGCATTGCAGTTAATAGAAGGTTTTAAGACTTTAGTTACATTATAAATCATTTGTTGATGGTACCATACTCATTTTAGGAATTGTGGTATGTTCTAAGGTGATTTCACCATGTGAAAAAGCCTTCTGCTGGGATATCATGATTGAGAGAAAAATATTTTCTCATGCTTTTACCACAGAGGTTTGGAAGGTGATCTATAAGCTAAACTGAGAGCTTATTTTCTGTAAATTCACATTATCTTTCTCAGTCATGTGAGAATGAAGTCTGACATTCTCAGTAAAACATGTACATCCAACAAGGGCAGAGACTGTCAGTTGATTCCTTTGTGTTCTACTGCAGCTTCCCAGAGTGTGCCAAAGAACTACTAGAGCGCTAACCGTCCTACTTATGATAAACGTATGGCACACCTGAATCCATCTTGCTTGGATTAAAGTGGTAACTCTTAAAACATTTAATTTAAAAAGGAACACAATGAGGGGGTTCATTTTTCCATAAAAAGTATGATTAGTGCTGCAGAAAGAAAAATGAGGGCACATTTTGAGTGACTTCTCAAATCCTCTTCTATTTCATTAAAAAATTCTGACATGCAGACTGAAACATGCACTTTCAATACCAGCAGCAGTTTTCCCTGGTGAGCAGTAGCTTTACTACAGTGATCTAATGAGCAAAAAGAGTGCTAACATTCTGAATTTATGGCAAATGTGTGACACATCTGAATGCCTTCTTGGTGGAATCAAAGTAAAAAACTGAAAGTATTTCCTACTGAGGAGACTGCAGTAAATGAGGAAATTAGGAAACTTCATAACAAATAAGTCTCCCAAGATGGCCACCAGAGACAAAAGAGCCCAAATGTAGGCCAAATATCACCCAGATGTAGCCCAAGTATAGCCCAATGACAGAATGTCCAAGAATGTTCTTAAAAACAACTAGAGCGCTTACTGTCTTCATTATGAGAAAAGTATGGCACACCTGAAGCCATCTTGATTGGAATAAACTGGTAACACTTAAAACATTTAATTTAAAAAGGAACACAATGAGGGGGTTCATTTTGCCATAGAATTTATGATTAATGCTGAAGAAAGAAAATGAGGGCACATTTTGAGTGACTTCTCAAATCCGCTTCTATTTCATTAAAAAATTCTGACATGCAGACTGAAACATGCACTTTTAATACCAGGAGCAGACTTCCATGGTGAACAGTAGTTTTACTATAGTGATCTAATGAGCAACTAGAGTGCTAACATTCAGAATTTATGGCAAATGTGTGACATATCTGAATACCTTCATGATGGAATCAAAGTAAAAAACTGAAAGCATTTCCTACTGAGGAGACTACAGTACATGAGGAAATTAGGAAACTTCATAACAAACAAATCTCCCAAGATGGCCACCGGAGACAAAAGAGCCCAAATGTAGCCCAAAATCACCCAGATATAGCCCAAATATAGCCCAATGACAGAAGTGTGCAAAACACTTATTATTTTGTGTTTTTGCAGTGTTATATAGTGCAGACTTGTCAGGTATTGGAGTGCTTTACATGAGCATTGGTTACATCACACAAGAACAAATTCATTTTGGTTGTAGACATGGGGAGACTAAGTGATTTGACCAGAATCACAGAATGTCGAGCTGAAGCAGAAACTTCAACCTGGTTCCCCAGTTGCAAAGTCTGCAGTTCTGGAAGTAACACCACATCCTCTCCCCTAAGTGCAACATGTAATCAAGTGGTCAACTGGATAAAAAAACATAAAGATAACAAATAATTTAAAAGTGCTTTGTCGCTATTTGAAAACTCAGAAAATATGTCCTTATTTTAGTCTTTTAGAGCACTAACCATAATTTTGATGCCAATAAGACCCTCTCATATATGTAATTTCTAAAGGAAATGCTCTAGGTATTACAGTTTTGATTACATCAAGATGATGTCAGGCGTTCCACACTTTTGTAATAAATATAGAATGTTAGCAATCTAGTTGTTCATTAGGATACTGTTGAGAGGCAGAGGCCAGGGGCACGGACTCTGAAAATTGAAGGCAGGTAGGAGGGTGCAAAGGCAACAATTTAACCACACTGAGCAGGCAGGAAGGGCCGTGGAAGCACAACTGACTATGGAGGGCAGTGGAAAGGGGGGCAGGGGAAACAAATCAACAATACAGGACTTGCAAGAGAGGCTGTTGGAGGGAAGATCTATTACGGGTCAAGGAAGCTAGGGGCGGTCCCCAGAGCCCCGGGAGCCACCACAGAACTGAGCAGGAGAGTGAGTCAGGGACAAAAGGGGCACCTTAATTTGAGCCGGGGTGCCTAGGAACGCTTGCTCCAAAAATGAAGAAAACAGACACATGAGACATGGAATTGGAGGCAGAATACAATGGCAGTTTAATGAGAAGATGCAACTTCAAAGAAACCGCAGAATAGAGACATAAAGTACAAAATACAGAATCCAGATAATCATACAGCTGTCATGATATTCTCTGTACCTCAATTAATGTACTTACAGAGAGAGAGAGAAAACACATCTATAAATGCATCATGAGAAACAAGTTACACCAAGGAAAATGTTACCAAGGAACACTCACGTTTACTCTTAGAGCAAGCATTCCTGCAATTACAATACAAAATCTTTTAAATGCAAAAGTAAAGAGAACAATGGTTAAACATAACATGACATTTCATATAGGTAAAATAGAATAAGATACTTCAAGCAAAGCAGAGCAAGACATTTTAAGCAAAGGAAGACAAGAGCTCCCAGCTATTGGGGAAAACCTGCACAGCCTGTTAACCTACATACAGACGGCGAGGTAGTCCGTCGACATCATTTTGTGGGCTCCTTTGCACGCTACATCTACCTACGTATGCTACCCAAAAGCTTCGTCTGCAGATTTTACCAAACATTTCGTCATTTACCCACTTAATGCTGACAATGGACTGGGTGAAAAGGTCAGTCTCTCAGGCCAATCGCTTAGCGTAAGTTCCATAGAGCAAGCAGAAAATAATGGGTATTGTACGGGAATTCAATATATTCATGTATAAAATCTCCTCAGTTCTCCTAACTTGACGCTCTGCGGTTGCCACTTCCTTAAAAGCGGGAAACCTGCCCAGGAAGCAAGTACCAGTCCAGGATGCAGCCTACTGTATGTCGACAGCTTCAGGGGGATGTTGAACTTTGATACCGAGCACGGAGCACTCGGGTAGGGTGGGGGCTACTAGTTTTGAGCAGAAGGCCTCGCAGACCTGCCTTCAGACTGCTATACACTAAAATTGCAGAGCTATGGTCAATTTAACAAAGAGGCCTACATATTGAACAGAAGGGCCTACACAGGGGTTTTATGCTGGCTGAGTGGTAAGGATGTCTCAGGATAATTATATAGCAACACAGGACCCGCTGGTCAATTTAATACGGCCTACAAATGCGGCTGGCAGGGCAAGGACAAGGGTCTCATACTTCAGGTGTGGACAGAACGGGCCAGGGGCCCCCTGTGATACAAAATCTACCCTCCTTCAAGGCTGTGGCAATGTAATAGACCATTGTGGGCAGAAGGAAGAGGCAATGGTAGTACAACCATACATGCCAACAGACCCGATTCAGCCAGGAAACGTCCAATGTTTTTAAGCTCAAATGGGCTTTATTTGATCTGTCTCCTGTCTACAATCTCCTCTTTTTCAATGTAACTCAAAGGGGAAAATCAATACCCCAGTTTTTTTTCAAAATCTCCCTCTTACCAAGTTCAAATGTTCGCAAGTATGGTACATTGGATCATGGAAGGAAATGGGGTAGGGACATGGACTTGGATAACAGAGGACAGGAGGGACATGGAGAGGTGCACCAAACTGACCCTGCAGGGCAGGCATCAGGGTTTGCAGCAGCACAATACACCACACAGGGCATGCGGGACGGGAGTGCAGCACAACAATCCATAGAAAGCAAGAGGGAGGGGACAGGACCATGCACATGGACAACAGAGAACAGAGGGGCAAGAGGCAATAGTAGCTAGCTGACCATAATGGACAGACAGGAGAGAAAGCTGCAGCATAACAGACCATAAAGGGCAGGAGGGATGGATCAGGGGCATTACAATGGAACAGACAAGCCAGGAGGGAGGGAGTAGGGGTCTGCACATGTAAACAGAGGGCTGGGGGCAAGGGGGCAGGGCAGGAGCAGCAAGATAGCCATGGAGGTCAGGCAGGATGGGCACTAGAAGCAAGACACACCATGAAGAGCAACAGTGAGACTGTGATGGCATACACACAGACCATAGAGGGAAGGTGGGAGGGGGTCAGGGGCAGCTAACTGACCACACAGGGAAGATGGGAGGGGCCATGGCAGCACAGAAGACCATGCATGGCAAGTGGGAGGGTTAGTGGCAGCACAATGGCTATGATGGGCAAGAAGGAGGGTGCAGGGGCATGCACAAAGGACGATGGAGGATAGAAGGGAGGGTCAGGACCTGTTCACAGACAAGAAAGTTCAGGGGAAGGGGCCTCACAACAGACCGCACGGGGCAGGCAGGAGGAGCAGTTGCAGCACAACAGACCAGGGAGGGCAGAAGGGTGTGGCAGTACAATGGACCATGTGGACAGGAGGAAGAGGATAGGGGCATGGCATGTGGACAGGCAGGGTGGAGGTGGCAGGGACAGGTTACAGTCATCTGACAATGCTAGGCAGGTGGGAGGGGAGTGGCAGCTCAACAGAACACTCAGAGTAGATAGGAGTGGCAGGTCCATGGAACATGGTGGGCAAAAAGGATGGAGCAGGGGCATGCACAAAGACATCGGAGGGCAGGGGGGGAGGAGAATAGGGGCAGCAAGCTAAGCACAGAGTTTAAGCAGGAGGTCAATGATGGGACATAGAATTGGGCAATGGAGGGCAGGAGGAGTGGACTGGTACATCATACTAAATTGAGGGCAGTGGCAGCACATCAGACCATGCATGGCAGGAGGGAGGAGGCTAGTCCATGGATTCACACAACAGAGGATAGGGAGGAGGGGGATGGGGCAGCAAGCTAACTGTTCAGAGAAGGCGGGTATTAGGAACTTTATTGTTTTTGAAACGTGTGTCTGTGCGAACTACTTAAAATATGAACAAGTATGCAGCATAATCTCACTTTTATTCAGGAAGAAGAGGACGTTTGTGACTGTGATTCCGGGCTCACTTGGCAGAAACACCCCCTGACCCTCCACCCCCTATCGCAAAATGTAATGCCCGTGAAAAGGGTAGGTGAACACAGTGTTATATAGAACATAGTCCTGAGAGCACGATTGAAAATGAAAACTAGATATAGAGTATGGTATAAACTATGCACCAAAAAGTGTGATATAAGATGAACCGGGCGTGAAATATAATATGCAATACATTGTGCGCAATGACAGATTCATTGGAGAGCGCGAGATAGCACAGGCACTAGCGCGTGCTATGCGATATGCGCCTTGGAGTGTAATATGCACAGGACAGTGTTGTGTAACCTAACTAGTCTCTAAAGTTGTAATATAAAATATGTGCTGGGGAGTGTAACGTTGCATATGCACTGTGACAAAGATATGGATCCCAGATTGTAATATTTATGGCATAGCACTGTGCGTTATAACATAGGCATCGAGGAAGGCACGTTAGATGGGGCAATATAACCCGTGCGAAGACAAGTGTGGCATGACATATTCACGGGGTGGTGGTACAGTGCACATGGGCTAGAGAGTGTCATAGCATATGCACTAGCTAGTGGAATACAACACAGAGGTGTGTGGCACTCAGCAGGCAATGGTGGGTGTAACACAGCTTTGGGCTCTGCCAGGAGCGCGCTGTGACTCTCAAGTGATGTTTGTCCCCTTTCCAGAGAGTAAAATAAAAAGTTTTACACATCCGGCAGTGGATGTGTGTTTTATTAATCATGAGGGGGGTTTCTTGCATAGTTTTGGTAGAATTTTTGTCGAATCCCCTTTGAATGGCTTGGTGTGCATGTGTATTAAATGTGCCCGTCAATAGCTACCCATGTTTGTATAAATAAACGACAAGGGTGTCTACCGGGATTAGGCACGGTAGGGCATCAGACATGTCAGAGCTTCACTAGTGGTGTAAATACATTCCACGTGGATTCCTTGTATGCATAGTCGCCTTTTAATGAATATCACGCAAATCGTCATGGTGATAGGTACGTACGGTTTGTCCAGCATGTCCTAGGTGTGTCTATAAATATATATTTTTTAAAAATAATAAAAAACAGTGGCCGGCCCTGGGGATTGGGGTCAAAAAAATATAATTAGGAGACAGGCCCTGGGGGATGGGGTCATCAGGGCCAATACATTAGAATAAGAAGGGGAACCACACAGCCCCCCTTCTTAAAAAATTAAAATAAATAAAAGACTGGCATCGTGCCGGAGGCGACGCCCCCTCCTTGCAGCACTCTGCAAACGCGCCCCCTGGCGAGTTGTAAGTTGGGGAATTAATTCCTCTTCAATATTGAGGGTCCCTGAGGGCCAACTAGCCCAACAGGCATCTCCAGTATGCGCCAGGGAGCTGCGCTGCAGACAGGTGTTCTGAGGCCAAGCATCTTTTTACACCTCTCTGCAACGCAGCTCTGTGGCGCTTACTGGAGGTACCTAGTGGTCTAGTTTGACCCTAGGGACCCTTAGGATTCAAATGAACTTAATCTCCCAACTAAAAACGGACACAGGGCGTGTTTACACAGTGGTGAAGGGAGGGGACGGGGCCTGAGTTAACGTGTGCAAAAAACGCCCTGTGGCCTGTTTTAAGAGGTAGTTTTAATCCCCCTGCCCTATTAAATACTAGGGGCTTACAGAGGAGGTCATGCTAATCACAGGGGGACCCCAACGCATAATGTTCCCTAGTGTATGTAGGTGTTTTCACTGTATTCTAAATGCCTTTTAACATAGCACTGGCCCTAGGACTGGTTAGTCAGACTCAGTTACCACCAGTATCCGTCTGAAAAAGTTGAGGGTACAGGATGATTTTGCAACAAGGCTTCTTTCTGCTCTTCTTTTTGTTCTTTCTGCACGTTATCCTTCTTCCTGCACTTTTCTTCGTCTTTGAGGACTTCTGTTGCTTCTTTCTGCACTTCTTTTTTTATCTTTCTGTGCATTTTTCCTTCTTTCTTCACATGTCCTATCTCTGTAGGCATAGTTAGAAATTAGCATTTAAAAAATCTTTGAAATTCACAGAAAAAACCATAGGTTTCAGGCACGTTATAGTTAGGAATTAGCATTTAAAAAACCTCAGAAATTCACTGAAAAAACCATAGGTTTCAGGGGTGTTATAGTTAGCTGGACTTTTCACTTGTACAAAACCATTGAAATTCCCCCGTTATAGTTAGTTCAGCTAACTATAACTCGCGCGCCCGCAATACACTGCTGATGACGTCACATATTACATCACTCATGACATGGTCAGTGACATCACTCATGACATCACTGATGACATCTCAAATGACATCACTGATGACATCACTGATGACATCATCCTTGTGATAGAGTGGCAGACCTCCTCTCACCCTAATATAACCTTTGATACACACATTCAAAAATAGAGACTACAATTTTCAAAACAATGGACATACCAATACCAGTTACAACAACCTCTTCAGTAATTCTAAGATCCACATACACATCCACTCATTCACCAACAGTCCTATACAGTCACTCATACATGTACTCACTCATCATATGTACTAATACACCTATACATCCTGTTACACAATGCCACTCATCCATAGAGTTACTCACACACATAGTCACTCATGCTAATAAAGAATCAAACATACATTTACTTGCATATACAGTTATACACACACCACCACACTTACTTCTACGGAAACTTACACATACTTAGTCTTTTAAACAATCACTTATAGAAACACATACTTATTCATACAGGAACTCTTTCAATCTCTCACTCTCACATATACTCACTTATAAACACCAATAGTCACATATACTAGTTTAAAACATATGTAGTTACTCATAAAGACACTATTGAGACAGTCATTCACTCACTAACAAACCCATACACACACTCATCCACCCACACAGTCCTGCACACATGCTGTCTTCAACACATACAAACAGTGAGTCACTCATTCATGCAACTATGCGCTACGTAATACCCCCCCACCGAACCATGCAGACACTCAGACTGATACTCAAAAAACCAACTAATAACCTATATAGACACCCATGTAGCTACTCACCAACCCATGCAGCCACTTATACACAAAGTGAGAGACTGATACAGATATTTACATATTTAAACATTACTCACTAAGCCATGTATTCACTATGATACACTTAATCAGTCAGTTACACAATCAATTTTTCAAAAACAAATCATCCATTTAGACACTTATATACCCATTTATTCTTCCATCGACCTTGAGATATAAATATATAAAACATATTTCATTTTCAGAAAAACACACATTCACTGGATGATGTCATCAGTGATGTCATGAGTGATGTCATTTGAGATGTCATCAGTGATGTCATGAGTGATGTCACTGACCATGTCATGAGTGATGTAATATGTGGCGTCATCAGCAGTGCATTGCGGGCGCGCAAGTTATAGTTAGCTAAACTAACTATAACGGGGGAATTTCAATGGTTTTGTACAAGTGAAAAGTCCAGCTAACTATAAAACCCCTGAAACCTATGTTTTTTTCAGTGAATTTATATATATATATACATATATATATATATATATTCACTGAAAAAACCATAGGTTTCACACATGTTATAGTTAGCGGAAATTTTACTGATAAAAAACCAGTGAAATTGCCCCGTTATAGTTAGTGCTGGCAACTATAACTCACGCGACCGCAATCCTCTGCTGATGCTAATACTGTATTTAGACACTTATTTGCCCATGTCTTCTTCCATACATTTTTAGCTATACATATATTACAAATATTTTTTTTTCATAAAGACACATATGTCATCAGCAGAAGATTGCGGTCGCGTGAGTTATAGTTGCCAGCACTAACTATAACGGGGCAATTTCACAGGTTTTTTTATCAGTAAAATTTCCGCTAACTATAACATGTGTGAAACCTATGGTTTTTTCAGTGAATTTGCAAGGTTTTTTAAATGCTAATTCCTAACTATAACGTGTGTGAAACCTATGGTTTTTTCAGTGAATTTGTACGGTTTTTTAAATGCTAAGTTACTTTACGCCATTCGAGGCGTGCGCGCCCACTTAACGCAGTTCGTTCCGTGCACGGTTTTTATCAACTTTAATAAGCCCTGTACATTTGGTGGCCTTCGGCCACCAAAAGCACAGGGGGTGGGGTCAATGTGGATAGTGTTTTTTTTATTTCGATTTTATAATTTCATGTTGCCAAAATTTAGTTTTTTTTACCTATTAATAAGCCCTGTACACACAGGGGGTGGGGTAAGTGTGGATAGTGTTTTTTTTATTTTTATTTGTTTACCGTACGCTTACGGTAAGCGTACGGTAAGCGTACTCGGCGAAATTGCCGAAAAAAAAATAAAACCGTTTTTGCTCTTGGGGGATGTTTGGGGACTCCCTCAACATGACTATGTGGGAGGGAGTTGTCAAAACAGCCCCGTAACATGTTTTTGGCCATCTTGTTTGATAAACAACACTCAGTGCGAGAGACAAAATGGCGGCCGCCGCTTCCTGGTTTCGGCCGATTCGAATGTTTACTAAGATCTAAGAGCCAATCAGAATCGCGCTCGCGCACGCCACCGTACGCTTACGGTAAGCGTACGGTAAGCGTACCGTAAGCGGGCTCAGATATATATATTGATTTAAAGGCTATTTTCTCAGAATCTACTGAACAGATTTACACCAAACCTACAAAAGGCACTTCCTTGACCTAGGGACTACCTCTCTGCCAAATTTCTAGTAATTCTGTTCAGCCGTTCGGGCTGTAGCTCGTTCTAAAGGTCCTATGGAAAAATGCATGGGAAAAACGCGTTTTGGTACCCCCCTTTTATCTCAGCCCCCGCTTGACGAATCCCCCCGAGACTTTCAGGGTAGGAGCGGAGCGTAGCGCCCCACCTATTTTGAGAAATTCGCGAGGATTCATCGACCGGCGCCAAAGTTATTCAAAATAGAATGTTGAGGTTTTCCTATGGAAAAGGGGTCCTAACTATAACTACCTACTGGCGACTGCCAGTAGGTAATATATATATATATATATATATATATATATATATATATATATATATATATAGTATTGAAGACACCAATAATTACAGCAGATTTTTACCAATGGTGCCGACCATAACAGGCCACATAATGACATAGCTACGGAATTATGTAAGTAAAACTCAAAAGTAACATTTTAGCTTATTAACAATGGTAACATCATGGCTTAGAACGTTTGATGTAGAATAAGAAGGGAACTGTCTTGTAAATCTTTAGGTAGTCTGAGCCTAAAAGTCAGAGTAGTATCATTACATTCAGTCCCCCCTGTGTTGTTCTTTAGATCAGTTATGTAGTGTCCAGTGTTAGCAGTCTGTTGAGGATGAAAAATGATAGCAGTAGTTGTATAAGTGTGTCCTGAAATAGAAATTTGTGAAGCTGGAAAGTTAGAAATAGAAGAATTTATTATTCTGTTCTTCACAAACACCTTTGGGTGATAGAAACTTGTTTGGTTACCATTGTTAAATTAAGTGTGGACACAAGTTCAGAATCAAAGTTTGGAAATAAGTTGTTTTGCACAGCTTTGCAAATTAAATTCTGAAATAGAATTGATTTGCAATAAGGTATTGGTAGATATACAACTTTTTCAAAGTATGTAAAAGTGGACCTTGAATGCAGATAATTGAAGCATTAATGTTCCGGAGAGTAGCTTATAACAAACAGGTCACAACTCAGCTCACTTTCGATTGCTATTATTCCTAGAATAGCCAAAGCAGATTTGTTTAATATCTTGTTGTTGATTTATTGAACATTGAATGATACCTGTACATACATCTACCATATCTCTTATGACACTTTTAAAGTGGCATATGTTGTTTTCTGACAACTCTATTGATGAAGAGTTATTAAGCTTTAGCAGAAGGGTTGATCTATATGCTGGTGGATTATTTCCTTCTCAGATGGTAGGTAAAAAGATGATTACCATTTATATTGCTGTAGCAAGTTATACAATTTAGATTTTGAAATGATGTCCTGTAATTTCTATGTGTTTAGTTTTCGGTGCCTTGTTTAGGTACTTTTAAATGTTCTTTGTAATTGTAGTTTGCATCAATATTTCTTTTAAAAGGCATTTATTTTTTAACAAAATGGGATATTTACCCAGATGAGGAGCGTATATGTTTCACAAACAATTGTATTCTGTGATACAGCTACTGTCTGCATTAAACCTTGTCTCATGAAAATCAATAATATATAGTCCTGTAAGTTTTTTAATGCATAAAATAGCAAAGAATGTGACTCCTTCTTTAAATCCCATAGAGCTAAAATTAATCAGTGCATAATCTAAGCTTAGTCTCTGAGAGTTATGTATTGTTACCGCATAACCAAAATAAAGAGGAAACTGTTTTCTGCAAATATATACATTTTTCATAAGTAGGAGCACACCAGGAGATCTGTTTCTGCTGTTTAATGTGGTTAGATTTTACCACAAAAAAATTCAATGTCTTGTTTTTTTTCAAACGTCACAAAGTCCACTACAAATCCCATGGCTATATTTAATAGTCCTGGTTTTACATGTAAATTTCGATTTAAAATAACACAGGAATTTCATCTAGCTATAAATCTTTCTCTAATCTCACTGTCTGTGAAACAGATATTTCCACCTGTAGCATCATCCCTAGCCTGAGTACCCACTAATGACTATGCTACACACGGAGCTTAGAATAGCACGTCTTTATGAGCCTGTTTTCGGCGATCTTCAGGTGAGTCAGTTTTGAACCATAAACCCATTGCCAAGACTGCCCATATATGGGTTGATCACCGGTAATGGGTATATGGATTTGTTCCCACAAATATCATGCATATGTGTGCATCCGACACATATGCAGTTAAAATGCACACTCAGGCATCAATATATATTTGTGAAATATGTTCACCACCGCTGCAAGATCCCTGCATCCATACAATTGGCCCCATGGTCAACTCGTAATAAGGTGGTCTTTGGACTGCCAGCGCTGTGGGCTGCTAGCAGGGCTGAACGTGGCCCTACGGCGTCGGTCTGCCAAACTCGTAATAAGGCTCCAAGACTTTGTGATATCTGGCTTTAGAATATGCCGAGGTATTTAGTCCATGAAATGTTGAGCATGGAATGTGGGCTTGAATTATGTGAAGCGGTGGCAGTTACGGAGAAGGAGACGATAGATGAGGTGCTAAATTAAATATCACTTACCGATATAACCTGAAGTGAAGCCTCATTCTTCTAAACGTTACATTGGCGACGAGCGAGGGATATGCTGAAGACGAGCACCACAGCATCAACAAGGAAGCAATTTGTGGAGATATCAGGAGCAAGAACGGTGTCGGAGGAGCAGCGAAACATCAGCAGAGTCTGTGCTAGTAAAGGTGTGCCCATGCTGGTTGTCAGGTGCTAGGAAAGGTGGGTGGATCTGACCTGTGACAGTACTCTTTTTGGAATTTGCGAGATATTCAGAGAAGGGGAGCAGTTTGGGAGGAGACGGGCATGAGCGGAGCACCGTGAGCCATGCGACACGAGCTAGGCGTGCATCATTGACCTGTCCTCTGAACACAGGCGACGTGGACGGCAGTGTGGAACCGCTGTGTTGAAGTGGAGCGCACGTTCACTGATTGGCATGCGTGTCACAATGAGCTCAGGAGCCAAGAGGAGTCTGTGGGCATCATCAAACAGCTTTATGTGCCATCTTTATGTGGGCATTGGATACGCACACCGGATGAACCAAGGATTTGAAATTTCTCCACTGTCACAGAGAGTTTCTTCAGTGGTGATAGGCACACCGATGTCTACATCGGTGACAGGCACACCTGAAAGGGGACTTTATTATTTAGAGTGGTAGTAACAGTTAAGCTATATTATAGTGACAGCTGCTTTCTGTGTAGAGAGACACATTTTATTTAAAAAATAAGGGAAATTACATATAGATATTTAGATGAATGTTTTGTTAAAAAGAACATTGGTAGAAATGTATTTGAGGATTATTTGTGAGAAGTAGTTTCACTACTGGAAATATTGGTGCACATTGCAAAATTTGACTGCGCCTCCATTTTTTTTAGCAGGCCAGGGGAACCTACAATTAAATGGAGCAAAAATGGAAAATTTGGAAATTATGCACGAGCATGCAGAACTAATTTAAGTGCAGAAAGGAAACATTCTTTGTTAATGCACTGTTTAGCTGGTGAGGGACAGGGAGTATTAAAGAATCTTCCAGATTTAAATGTGGAAGAACAAAGAGGGTTGAATGAATTTGAAATTTGCATAGTGCAGCTTAGTTAGAGAATGCATACAGTGCAAGATCAGTGACAACATTTTAACATGTCAGACCATGCCCATGGTTTGTCGTCAGCTACCAGATAGCTAATGGCAAGAGGTTGCTATTGATATAGTTGAACCACTAAAAGGTGACCATAGTACTCCATATTTAATTGTTTTGTTAGATTTATACTCTAGGTGGGTGGAGGTTTCCTGTGTAAGGGAGGTGACAACTGACATTGTCATACATTTTGTACAAGCACTGTGTAAGAGAGAAAGTTTTCCCAAATCTCTTTTATCTGACAATGGTCCGCAGTTTTGGTCTAAGCAGATGGATGCTTTTTTAACAACCTGTTGAATAGAACACAAAAAGAGTTTTATTTATCACCCTGAGACATTTGGTGCCGAAGAAAGGTTTAATAGAGTTATAGAAGACAATATTCCATTATCCAGAGTAAATGTCTTAAATTGGAAAGAAGAATTACAGAAATGTATCATGGCTCACCTTATGACATCCCATACCACAACTCGTAAGTCACCCTTTGAATTATTCAAAGGTTGAGTGCCCAACACCATGTTATATCTAGGCTGGATGAGTTGGGACAAAGGCATCACATATAATGGTATAGGTGTTTGGAGAAAACGAGAGGAGAGGTTGTAGCTAAAGAAAAAAACACATTTTGATGAGAGGAAAAAAACCAAGCAAATTGCATTAGATGTAGGAGATTGGGTATGAGTGAAAGCTCCAATGGTTGCAATGTCTTGGTAAAAATATTCGAGACCTACACGAGTAATAAAATGTTTTAAGAATGCCATTAAGGTGGAAGATGGTAGGATTTGGAAGATGAGTCGTGTGGTGGAAAAAAATGTTGCTGAAAAGAACAGAGTTCAGGGCAATGAACAGAATGATCAGAGGTCTTTTGAGAAACCTTCAGGTCAAGATATTAGAAGAAGCATGCGCAAAATTATCACTCTATATTTTCTAAAGGACTATGTCAAAAAACTCTCTCGTATTGAAAACATTGTAATTCTCGTAGTGATGTTCATCCTGTGTAAATTTATTAGGGCAGACTTCTTAATTCTTCTTATAAAATTCTTTTTTTTTATAGTTTCCACTGCATGTTAAGAAAATTATATGTATATGTTCTGAAGGTAAGAAGGGAGAAGTCTGATATCTGGCTTTAAAATATGCTGAGGTATTTGGTTCCATGGAATGTTGAACATAGAATGCGGGGTTGAGTTATGTGAAGCGGTGGCAGTTATGGAGAAGGAGACGATGGATGAGGTGCTAAATTAAATATCACTTTCCAATACAACCTGAAGTGAAGCGTCATTCTTCTAAATGTTACAGACTTTCTCTCAGCATTCGTCATCTTAATGAGTCTGACGGGCATCTGTCAATAACTCCGAGCATATAGCTTCCTCATCATTAAATTCATTTAACTTACAGTGTTTGATGACTTTATCCAGTCTCTCAACAAATTTGTCAATGGTTTCACCATCTTTATGTCGTTCTTGACTCAAAATGTACCTTTAGTATTCTACTATCATCATTGAACTGAATTTGAGATTCAAGGCATCTTTGATTTGACTTTATATAATTTTGTCAACTCGCAGCATTTTGGTTTTGACTTCTTTACACCTTCACCAGCTAGATTCTTAAGGTAGCTGATAATCTTGTTATTCGTTTCTTGTAGCGCATGAATGAAATCATCAAATGTCTCTACCCAAGCAGTCTATCTGTCACCAATATTCAGCTTTTTGGCGGTATCAAGTGGTGGTGGTGGTTTCAAGAAGATGGTGGCATTATAACCATTCATTTGATTGGCTGACACTGAGAGTGGAAGTCTCTCTGATATTGTCTGCTGGCTGCTAGGACCTGCTTCATCCATACTATCTCTATCGCCCTGTGATGTTCTGGCCTCTGGGTCATTTTGGCCTGTCAGGGGAACTGTGACCACCCTTTTGGTCTCCATGGGTGCCCTTCACTTTCTGGAGACATCTGGGGGTGTTCTAAGCTGGCACCCAACAGCTTTGATGGTGGGCAACTTTGAGTATGGACAGCTCTGTAAACACAACCCTAGGCATGTTTTCTGGGGCCACTCCACCAGTCTCTCTTTACTGGTAAGCAGATTACAGTTTCCTGTATTTTAATGGCTTTGTTTGTAAGCATCTCTTGCTACTGCTTGACACCTGGTTGATCTTTGCTTCGCAGGGCTTCTGATTGCAGTGTTTTCTTGCAATTTGCTGTTGTTATTTGCTTCTCTTTTAAAACCTGGTTGCATCCACCTTTACCGTTATCATTCCACATGATGTATGGTTTTAGGTTGTGTAGTAGAGCAGTGCCTCTCTTTGCAGGCTTTCCAAGCGGGTTCTTGGCCATCAATGTGTAAGCGTATCAGTGTGTTTTTCATTAACTTCAAATGTTTTTCACAGTTCGGCGTTGTGCTTTGACTTAACATACGCCATGCGCCAATTAAACACTTCGGCCGAGGTACAAATGGCACCCACCAGCAGTTTCCTGGACCACAGCAAACACTCTGGTAGAGCACTTTCTATCTTCAGTTGCTTGTTCCCTATCTCGTCGCCAGATTAGGCGAGCTCCCCAGCCTGAGTACTCATGATTGACTACGCCACACACCGAGCTTAGAATAACACGTCTTTATTCTTCTGTATTTAATCGCAAACTCAACATTCTAAACCTGAATTCACTTCACTTCACAACGCTCTAATGATTATATCACAGTTTTTCGGAGTCCATCAGGAGCTAAAAGTGATCCGTCACTGCGAACTCACACAACACTACACCTTTTGTAATTTTTCAGCGATACTTTTGCTTATAGGTATGTTTACTCCGTGATTCTCGAGTTTATCTTTATAAGAAAGATGTACAATTCATAATTTGATTGAGCACTTTTTTAAACAGTTGGCATTAAGCAAATAATGTGTTGTGATTGTGAAAGAAAATAATGCATAACTTTTGACAGCTGAATGAAGATTAGGAAATTATGTATATTTTGTTTCATTAGAAAACGTTTTGCTTCATTTGTTACAATGCCAAGATGAATGCTTGCCTCATATTTTGTGTTAATTCCACACTTCTGGAATGCAACCAAATGCTAACATTGCATATACTTCCCAAACAATTTAAGGTTTGTTTCTGCATATATAGCAAACATTGGGCACACACCAAATACAAAAAACAGATGAATTCCGTACAGTAGTAACTGTTAATTCATACAGTAACATGGACAATAAAGTATTGCTTCATATGAAAAATGCCAACATCAAAATATTTTTAACGTCAGCAGAGATCTTTTATTTGCAGATCTTGTTCACTGTTTACAAAGCCAACACTTGTTTCATCGATCTAGCGACTTCGTCAGAGGTACAACAAGTAAAAAACATATATAAAATTCAGGGATACAGGAACTCCCAAAAACAATAGCCTAATACATTTAGGCAAATCCATCACCATCACCAAAGCATGTGAAAGAGTGACTGTCTCATGTAGTATTTTTAGTAAGAATTCATCCAGTGTGAATAAACAAGGGTGCAACATAGTTGTCATACCTAATTGTATATCGAGGTTAAGCAACCTAGCCAAAAACGGGGTCGTAAGAAATATACACGGAAATGTTGTGTTAAAGATGTTAATAGCATTTCATTGTAGTATTTGTGAAAAAAGGTTCAGGTATTAGAGATTGATAAGAAGACGATAATTCACACTCAAGAGAGTGGCAAGGTAAGAAGTGGCCAGAAAAAATGGTGTAAAAAAAGAAGAAGAAGAATGGTGGCAAGGAAAAAGGAAAAAAGGGAGAATTCATAAGTATCCTTATAGCCCAGTGAAGTGCTAAGGCTCTGCCCAAACATCTGTTAGTCAATTACCTGTTAGTATAACTACTGGGTCTGTCTGGAGGCATGTTATGGCCACATATGAAGTAGCTCTGCCGTACCGTTTGGGTAGATGCTAATGGACATTCAATTGGTCATCTAAAAGACATCAATTAGAAGAAAATTAAAATGATAATTTCTCCGTTGGTAATGGTAACATTGTTGCAAATGTTTGTTGAAAATCTGTTGAGCTTTTACAGGTGAAAAGAGTAAAAACTCTCTAAACACAATCTCGTTTCCCTCCAAACAGCACATCCAGTACCTCCTACGTTCACAGATGAACAAACGCCATTAATAAGTTTGAAACCATACTGGCTTCATCTGACATCATCTAAAATTAAAACTTTGTAACTTTTTAAGGATTTGACAACGTTCTTGGCATGGATCAGTATTTGCTTTCAAGTATGCCAGTTTGTTATTATAATCCACAGGTAGTAATAGTAGACGATGTAAGGTAATTCCTTCGATGTTTTGCGCTGCTAAGTCAGTAGAAGCAGTAGTTGCACAAGATAAATTACAGCCAGTAACTCTATGAACAAAGACAGTAATTACTTTTATCATTAAAAAGCTTTCCCAATTCCTTCTTGGCCACTCACATACTGTAATGTAGGGTCATAAGTACAACATTCACATATTCGATTTTCATGTTGAAGTCCATGATCTACTGAGTCTTTTAATGCATGTGTATACTTGTAGTTGTTCTTTTTTTTAATTAAGATACTAAGTAATCTAAAACGTTTCAATCTTTTTTCACCTAGTTCTTTGCATATTCAACCTCGTCTATGCCAACCATAGCTTCAGTATTCATAAGTGGTTGTCCAAGTTGGTCACCAGTCCCAGAATTGGAAATATCATTAGCAAATACAGTAGTGCATTGAATTTCTCCCTTAATATTGTTCTTCTCTTCTTTTTCTTGATAAAACATTTATAAATATGTCTAAAATTCTGGCAATGCACTGTTATTTTTATAAACATTAAATGTATCTTCACAGCATTCAAAGGAGCCTTTAAGATTTTCTTCTCTGTGCCATAGTTTAAATAGTTGAAGAAGTGCTAAATAGTAAAATTGTTTCATTTCTCTGGTATCACAACAAAGAGCCCTAATACGATGTCGGGCAGAGTTTCCTCCGCCCGACATCGTCTCAGTCATGGGACCAACTGACACCCGGTTGGTGGTCCCGACCGCCTAATTAGGATGCAACCGAACACTGTTCGGTCGCATGCCTATACTTTACAATGCGAGCATGTATTCCGGCTGGAACGCATGCTCCCATCATAAAATAGGAGGTGCAGTGCATCCCTGCACCCCGTGGCAGGAACCTCAAGGTGCCTGCCATGGGAAGCATGGATCAGTGCCCCCTCGGCCTCTGACCAGAGGCCATGCACCCAAGGCGATACTGCTGGGGTCCCCCAAAGTCAAGTTCCGACAGTCTTTCTGTGTCAAAAAGGCAGGCACAGAAAGACTGCAGAAACCCGACATCATAATCCCTAGGGCGGAAAGGGCCACCCTTGGAATTACTGGCCACATTCTGACAGGCAGAGCCCGTCGGAAGCCAGTAAGAATGACTATTCCTATTCCTTTCCAACCACCTACATCGTAATGAGGCGGTCAGAAAGGAATCCAACCGGCATATCATGATGCGGTAAGAAAGGCTCCGACCAACGATCGGAGCTTTTTCCGACCTCATCGTAATCAGCCCCTTAGATTACAATGATTAATAAGAGTAGGTTTACTGTGGCATATTAGACAGCCATTGGTACCTTCAACTCAAAATTTTACATTGTATATATCTTCTGCTGGGATAGTTCTTACAATTGACTTCTCTTTGAGAAGTGTGTGTTCCATTGTTTTTATTATCTTTTTTTGTGGGATCAAAATATGCAAGATTTGTATTTTCAGGTAGAATTTTCAGAACTCTTCAGCATGATGATGACAAGCCAAAAATAAGTCACATGATTGCCCTTTATTTGCCCTAAAAGTTTGCAGAAGATAAACTGAATTTAAGCGGTCACATGCTTCATAGCTACTTACCTCATGGTGAGATAGCATTTGTAGGAAAAATCTGTATAATCTTTTACTTAAATGTTGCTCTGCCGGTATTTCTTCCCATACTTCCTTCATATCATGTTTTACTGCCTAAGTAATGTAGAAAGTATCACAATGTACAGCCACTGTTGAGTTATCTGCAACAAATTGTATATCCATATTAGCATCCCACATATGTAGAATTAAAGGTTTGTACTCATTGATCTGTTGTGATGTTTGTTGTCTTCTAAGATTGTATGTGTTTTTTGGTGACTTCCCAGTACCTGCATGTCTTACAAACAACATTTAATTGTTTATTCTTCATATCTGTAGAATTGGTCTTGGGAACCCTAAGCAACATTTTGTGTACTATTTAAATCTGATATTATATTTTTGTATGCAATATTTATGTGATTGAAAGCATAAAACCTGGCCATATAGTTTGTTGTGCTCTTTTTTGGGGTGTCACAAGTCACTTAACTTTCAATAAAATTTAAAACTGATTCATTAGACTCAGATCTAAATTTCTGTTAATCTGTGCTCCACAGAAGCATATAAATGTGTGGTTCACCCCATGCTTCACACTCTTTCCACCAAAAGTAATCAAGTATTTCTCCAACAGGATTTTTCTTTTTGTTGGTTAAGTAGTGAAGCATAGTTTGACATTTGTGAATGAAATATCTGCAAACATTGTCAGGATCCAAAGAACATGTTTCTGTGGCTGTTTTGCAGATAATGTCTCGAATGTTTGCATTAGCTTGGAGAAGAAAACGATAAAAACCGTCCCATGTGTACTAAGCACAACTTAAGGTAATATTCCAAATAGGTGTTCCTAAATTTCTGAGCATACATTTCAACTCACTATGTCTTCTAAAACAAAGATATATGTGCACTCTCTGACATACCATATTGTTGAATAGATTATATCCTAGATTTTCATATTTCCCGTGCACCTTTTGAGCAAAATCCTGTGCTGGTATATTAGTAAAGCCAGTTCCAATTGACATAACGTGCAACAGCATAAGAAGTGACAGAAAGTTAACTTTCATATAGTAATGTAAGAAATATCTTGCTAAAAGCATGGATCCTCTGAATATTATCTTGTACCTTGGAACTCACATGTAGAAATTTGGACTGGACAGTCATCATATTGGCCACCTTTTCCAAATGGGAATAAATGTGGATAACATCTTGCTTATAGTGTCTTCCCCCAAATTAATAGGCTCTCATTTAGCTTCCTTCATTTGCTATAGTTCTAAAGCATCACCTATCATGTCTTTTGACTGTAGTGGATGTAGGCTATAATATTCATATATTTGTGCAGCTTGATCTTTAATAATCTGTTCAAACTGTCGAGTGTGATTTACTTTTCCAAATGTAAGGATTTTGATGAGATGTAGTCTGCAACGCCAAAATCTGTATAACATATGTTGCTTTTTGTGAAGGTAATATAGGGCTTTCTGAACTTCTATGGTAATGAATTGCTGCCATCTTTTTTTCTTTTATCACTACTCCATTGACTAAAACCCCAATAGGGTCCGCTATTTTGCATTTAATTCCAAGAGCAATTATTTCAATCTCATGGGGGAAAAACAGCTTTCCTTTCAATGCACATACTAATGCATGTGGCTGAAATTTTCCAGGTTTGGTTTGCATTCTAACTATGGTCTGAAAAGGGTGCACTGTTTGAATAAAAATAATTGTATACAAATTCAGTTGCTGTAGTTCAGAAGGGATTTGATACATTTCCAAATTGCTATGAATTGCACTTGAAGGCATAAAGTTGTGGTCTCGTTTTCCAAGGCAGCAATTGAAGATTATATGGTATTCACAGAGATCCTATCTTTCTCCTGCAAATAGAAAGAGAGTTACATTTCTCCATACCAATTTAAAAAAAAAAAAAAATTCAAGGAGATCAACTATATGTACCTGTTTCTTATATAGTGTACTTGGGCAACAAGTTCAAATTTAATGAGGGTTTTTACAAATTGAGTCTAAAACCCAGAGCATCCATTTTGTAATTGGCTAGGTCCATTCATAGATTTTTTGATTCATTCTAACTACAACAATTATTGTTGTGAAAGAGTGCATCAAAGTATTTAGATTTTACATAGTCTTCAATATTGTTACCTTGTTCTGGGTTTGAGTGAAGTAGAGCATAATTTAGTTCTTCTAGTTGCAAAGATGGTGTTATCACCAAGCATAATGTCCACAGAAGTTTTCTTCTCATTGAATGATGTCTGCCAATCATGTTGATATGATGGAATATGGTGTCACACATGTCATTTCTCAAACAACCTAAATAATCTCCTTGGAGGTTAGAAATGCTTCGAAATAGGCAGATGTACAATTTGTGGAGAGTGCGATTTTTTAATGTAATGATGACCTTTTATGTGTCACTCAAAATGTCCTTAGCATCCGAATTTATGCTTCTCTGATATTACAAATAGAAGTGCAATCCCATTCATATGCTTGGTTCTTTTTGCCTGTAAATCGTCACTAAATATTGCTTTTTGTTTCACTTTGTTTTCTTTTTCTTTCCCTCCAGCATTACCATGTAAAACTTAATAACACTGGCCTTTATGCATGGCTGAAAGCACACAATTATTCTGATGGTAACTCTCTTAATGAAAGTATGGTTCACTGCTTGACGTGTGTTCCTCAAAAATGTTACAAAAGTTTAGTCTCAGTTGTTTGTTCTGTAGTTTATGTATTTTATAAGCTGAAATTAAAGGGTTAAGGCTTATGATACTATTCATTATGAAAACTATGAGCTTTCTTTTGACATGAAATGTTTTTTAAACAATATGTTCAACATATGGGGGTGTGGTTTCAGCCCTGAAGGAACATGGACCCCAGAGTGTAAGCTCCTGCTGGAGAAGTCAGGCCTCAGCAAAATCCTGGTCTACAGACAGTAGATAAGACATCTGGCTGATTGAGGAAGCCTTGGAGAATACAGGTGACAAGACTGGCAGCCCAAGGAGCGGCCGATCCCCCGAGCACTGAATTTATAGCAGCAGGGAGTGAATTGGATAAAATGGCGGCCACTGGTGGTGACCGACCCGGAGGCAGGATCAGGGCTCCTCCTTTGAGAAGGAGCTGAACATACATCGTGCCCCTGCCCAGGAGGGTTCAGAGAAGCCCTGAAGTTGGACCACTGGAGGCAGGTATTTAAAAGGAGGAGGCAGCAGTTTTCGCCCCTCATCATAAGGCAGAAGAGTGACTCGGCCTTATGTGATTGGATGACTCCCCAGACTCCACTTACAAGGTCAAGTTGGAGGCCTCGCCGGTCCGGAGTATGGGCCTCGCTTGGCCCTGCGATGAGCCCGAGGCCTGAGGTGAATCTAACCCCCCCCCCCCCGATTCTGGACCCCAAGTGACCAGGAAGGATTGTGCCATGTAGTGGGGAGAGTGAGCAGTAGGGAGTATCCTGCACTCCCTGGGCAGACACATCCAAGGTCTGGAGTATCCTTACGGGGGGTCCCAAGAGAAAACAATGCATGTGCAAGCCCCATCTGATAGCCGGTCCTCGGGCTAAGAAGCGGACAGCGGCCGCCATTCTCAGTGGGACATGAGTGAGCCTTCCTGGCTGAGTTGAGGCCATAAATCCCCAAGTGGCATATTGGACATCCTGGAAAGACACACAAGCAGTACTGGAGTGAGGAGAACACACCTGGGGCACACCATGGTGTGTGATAAGGGTCACAAGGCTGCCTGTAAAGTAACCGGGGAGGCCCCTGCAGGGGACACTCCACCTGGGTGGGCGGTCCAAAGGGGGAGGAAGACAGCCCCACCCTCAAAGAACTGCTACAGGCCATCACTGAGTCCCGAACAGTGCTTGCAACTACAGTTGGGATTGTTGTCACCCTCATCCACAACTACATGGGGAACCGCAAGGAGAAGGTCACCACAACTGATGGGGAATTCCAGAACCATGGGGCCTCCATAAATCCTGTTGAATGAGGTACATCACCTGAAAGCTACCACACAGTACCTAAGTGCCAGGCAGGGTGGAGGACACAGAAGGTAGATCCTGACATAACAATGTGCGGTTTGTGGGTCTCCCAGATATTAGCTGAGGGGGTTAATGCTCCATCTTTTATCAGGGACTATGTGAAAACGTACTTACCAGCTGGTGAGCTATCCCTTCACTTCTCGTTGGAAAAAGCGCCAAGGATGCCGGGGGCCCTCAATGACCAGGGTGATGACCCAGGGTAAAATAGGCGCTTTTCCTGTACTGCTGGTTACTATGTATTCATCAAATGAACTATAATAAGTTTTGAATTGTTTAGTTTAGTTGTGTTATGAAGTATGATTGTGTTGTGTATGATAGCTAGTTGGGTGTCTGTTGATGATTGAGTGCATAGTGAGATTTGTATTCTCCTGTTCTTTGGGCTCCAATCTTGTTGAGATTGTGTAAACAAACTTGAAAGCAAATGAATATTTATATATACATCTACAAAAAAAGAATAAAACATAAATATGTTTGATAAATAAAAAGATGAAAAATGTATGTGTGAGAGGGACAATGTATTTCTTTGATGATGGAGGAATTCCAGAATTTGTAATTGAATGTTAAGGAGAAGTTCTGTTGTGGTTGTTAAAATTACAACAATGCCTTCTCCAAAGATCAATTAAAGTTTGGCAAAAATGTCCATAATATATATATGCAACTGCCCAACAGACCAATGATTTCGAGAACTTTATTATTAAAAAATATAATGTAATCTTTTTATCTTTTCTTTACTTAAATAATGTTATAATATCTATAAACTGGCAGGCAAGAACATGTATAATGGAATTCAAAACCACAAAGTATATCAAAGAGCACCAACGTAGTATCAGACAAACAATACCAATTTTAGCATAACACAAATGACAAAACACAAAAAAAATTAACAAAATACATTAACACGTGCATAGAAAAAACAATACATGATTGTGACACCAAACAGAGTAAAACACAAGAGATAAAACAATATTCAATATACTGGATTCCACTTAATTAGACATAGGCATGTGCTTCAGCAGGAAAGTGCCGATGTGCGTTTTGGAAAAGGCTGGAGAATGGGGGATTCCGTCATCAACGCGCTGTATGTATAGAATGTAAACAAGGTGCTCAGCCAGTACAACCAAAGGTCTCCTTACTATGTCATACCAGTGTATACAGGTAACAACTTAGAAGCAATGCTCATGGCCGGTAGGGGTCAGGGGCTAAACAACAGTCCCCGTTGGTGATTAGATATCAAAAAGCTCCGATAAGATGATATATGGTAAAGAGGGGGCGAGGAGTCCCTAATGGCAATGAAAATATGTCTGACTCATTTGTCCGGATACCTTCGTGCACATCCAATCTTTGAAGACTAGTAATATGGAATGGATAACTGTGAAGTAAATACGTGCTCCACGGGCCGTCAAATGTATTTGAAATAGTTGTTTTTGTCTGAAACTTTGGCGTCGCATTGGAACCACAGAGTCAAGCAAACCAACTCCAGAGCAGGTGGTGATGATCCAGACCACTTATAGCCAGATTTCTGCACTTTAGGGACAACGACACTGTCCTGCCAGGGGCACGCCAACATGGCCATCTACAATTTCAAAATCTTACTGTGATGATGTTTCCGTATTTTACATAGGAAGTATAAGCACTGTGGTGATGATTCAACAGGGTCAAGTAGGAACTCTGTAAACCAAACCTCCAGTACTCAATGCAATTCCCTGCCAAACTGCCAAAATATTGGTGGTAGGGAAAACATGGTTTTTCTCCTCGCTGGAGAAGGCTTGGGACTGGTAGGTGGGATGGTGGCAAGCGAGACACCAGGCACACAAGGGATAACACTCCCTCGCAGCTGCAGTAGATCAACGACCTGCAGGATCACCTGAAGTAGAAGCCCAAAAGGGAGATGGAGACATGGATATTGAACAAGAGGAACAGTTGAAGAGGCGACCAGAGGCGGTGGACTAGAAAGACCAGACCGGGCATTGAGTACAAAGTACTACTACACCCCCTTTGAGGAGTAACTAAAACAGGTTTTGAGGTTGGGTATGGGAGGGCTACAGACACCTCAGGACTTTCATTCAGGTCATTTTAAATCTGAAGCTTGGGTGGATGGGGAGTTGAGGGGGATTTATGACACTACAACAAACACAGTGCAGGGATGATGGCCCAGCATATGTACCAAAGGAAGAAAGAGGTCGGACAAACAACCATGGGCACAAACCTTGACACACTGCAACAGGAACAAACCAACCTATCCTGGAATGTGAACGGGCTGGGAAGTAAACTGAAGCGTGGGGTGGTATTAAGATTTTTTAATAGGCACAATCTAGAAATAACCCTACTTCAGGAGACTCACCTGGTGAGGAATAACTGCTCGTTTCTGGGGAGAGGTAAATACTCAGGGGCCGATTCACAGAACTAATCTGAGATAAAATCCTAAATTTACTAATTTTGGTGTTCACAGAAGGCATTTAGTAGTAGTAAAGTTAGGATTTTGTCTTAAATTAGGATTTTGTCTTAAGTTAGGATTTTGTCTTAAAACCAAAACTTAAGACAAACTTAAGTTTAACTTAAGTTTAGTTTAAATTTAACTTAAGACAAAATCCTAATTTAAGACAAAATCCTAACTTTACTACTACTAAATGTCTTCTGTGAATACCAAAAGTAATAAGTTTAGGATTTTGGCTCAGATTAGTTCTGTGAATTGGCCCCTAAGTCCCCATACTCCTGAGGTTTACACTCCAGGTCAAGGGTAGCTGAAATAATGGTTAAATGGTCTCTTTTGTTCAAGATCACGTGAACCTGGTCTGACCCGGCACGATGCTGCACGGCAATCCTGGGGGATGGAATTACGATCAGTTGTCAATCGCCTCCTGGTTTATCCCCCGGGTCTCCAGACCCAGCATCTTCAAAAGGTAGGAGAGTGGTTGGTCACGGTTCCACAAGCCATCACAATGATGGTGTTAGATTTTAATCTAGCAATGAGGGGGCAGTGGATAGACTCACCCGGGTTGGGAACTGAGGAGGGGGTGTCTCACACCTACAGTCTTTTACGATGGCCATGGGACTGCTGGACCTGTGGAGGGATTTTAACATGAGGAGCAACAGTATTCTTATGCCACGAGCTCAAGGGGTTCTAAGTCCTGTCCGAACTACATGCTAGTTCCCCCGACGCAAGGGTGGTGGTATTGGCAGGGCTTTAAGTGGGCCGTGTCTCACCGGGTCTGAGCACCAGCATTTTTTTAAAGGAGACCTCGAAACGGGTCTCTATCGAGCTCTGTTTTGTGCCCTGGCGGTCTGTTTTTTCCTGGACTGCAGTGACACCAGGCACATCGGTGTGCGCTACTCACACTGCTCACTTCTTACTAGTGGAGACTTTACGGCATGACGTCATGCCAGGTGAGCGTTGCAGGGGAAGGGGAATCCTTTAAAGAGTCATTTTTTCTGTGGATTTCCCTTCCCATTTTGAAACTCAGGAGCAGCAACATTGCTGTGGTGTCACCAGGGCTTTCAGTGGAAGCTTTTTCAATATTTTATACAGGCCATAGTTGCTGCTTATTATCTTATGTAACTAACAACCATTGACAAAGCCAATAGTCCTGACTTGTTGTAGGTATGCTGTTACTTGTTGTATCATACATCTGGATGCAATGACAGAAACAGCAAAATACAAGTCGGGCGGCATACTATGCTAAGCATAGATTGTTAGCTTACGGGTTTTTGAGCCACTCACTTTAGTACATTGGCCACGCCCCTTTGAGAGACCCCCCAGTTTTTTCATCCCACTTAAAGCCCTGGGTATGGGTACTCTATTTATTTGCCCTAGGTATCTCTGACCATTCACGAACATGCACCTACTTGGGATGAAGACTCTCAGGAGGAGGGGGTAGAAGCTGGATCCGTGGGAACTGAGAGACTGGAAATCTTCATAAGAATGATAGAATGCATTCCGGTCCACAAGCAATCAATTCTTTTTAGGTGTTCTCTTTTGGCAAACTGATTGCGTGCAGACATACCCATGCCCAGCCCCAGCAGCACAGTGGAAATGATTTCAAAACAAATGGAGCGTGCATTACGCTCCAAAGACATGTCGCACAGCAAATAAAGTGCAGAAAACGCCACTTTTTATCCACTATTCCATTTTTTAAAATCCTTTGTTATCCATGTTAGATTACACAAATTAATATTATCCTTTTTTACATTGTTCAAGTTGAAACTTTGTAAATCCACTAGTATTCTAATGCTTAGGATATGCCTATCCAGGCCTTATTCACTAGCATGTGGGATTATGTAGCCCAAGGCAGCCTCATTCAAAATTTCCCAATGCAGTTCAGGCTAAAAACAGCCATTTCTCAGGGGTAGCTGCAAGATTAAAAACGCATATCAATATAACGTGTGTTTAACAGTGGTTATCTAATTATCAAATTTATAACCCTTATGTTCGGAAAAATCCCAATTTGACTGTCAAACATGTTTTATGCTCCCATTGTTCGTATACCACACCCTGTGTTATCACATATATGACAGACCAACGTCCTCGAAAATATACTCCCTAACTCACCCCTACTTAACCCTTTCGATGCGTCAGACAGCCGGGAGCCGTCTGACGCACCAGTGCTTATGTGTATTGGATGGCTCCCGGCCATAAGTTCACATGGCACAAGAAATCCCTCTGGTGCGGGCACCAGAGGGATTTCCTTTTTGTCAAAACACCCTTGGGAGCTGGGGAAGAGCTTCCCCAGCTCACGTGGGTGTTCTAATCATTTCTCCGAAATGATGGTCGGTGTGCACCTCGTGCTGATGTCATTTTGGAGAAACTGAAACTCAGTTTCACTGCCTCGGTGATGCGGGGGCTATCTCTGCCACCTGAGCACCGAGGCAGATGGGCGAGGTATCATTGGACAAGGGAGAATCTCCCCTTTCCAATGATACCCATCCCTAGTGGATCCCTGATCGGGATCACCTCAGGAGGGCGATCCCCAAGCAGGGATCTACCCACTAGGCACCATGGAGGGGGAGCAAGGGCCTTTGCTCCACCCATTATTGTGGGCACAAACAATCTTTCTGCCCCCCCTGGGAGGCAGATGGGGGCAATATCACCAACTCTGCCCCCCGGCGGGGGTAGAAAGCGCACTAGGCACCAGGGATTGTTTTTTATTTATACGTAGGGTTGGGGGGTGCCTGAGATAGGCATGCCAATGCCCCCACCCCTGCCTAATTCCACAGTCTTTCTGCCCCCCCCGGGGGCAATAGCCACCAATCTGCCGCCCGGGGGCGGAAAGCACACCAGGTACCAGGGATTTCTATTTATGTATACAGGCGTGGGGGCTGCCCAAAATGGGCATGATAATGCACCCACCCCCCCATAAAAATTCCATTGTCTTTCTTCCCTCCAGGAGGCAGATGGGGCAAAAGCTCCTGATCTGCCCCCCCAGGGGCAGAAAGCCCACTCGCCACCAGGGATTGGTTTTCTTTATACATAGAGGTAGGGGCTGTCCAAAATGGACATGCCAATGCCCCAACCCCCCCAAAAAAATCCACAGCCTTTCTGCCTCCCCTGGGAGGCAGATGGGGGCAGTAGCCCCCTAACTGTTCCTCCAGGGGTGGGCAGAAAGCAGTCTAGGCTCTAGGGATTTTTTTTTTTAATGTATATAGGGGTGGGGGCTGTCCAAAATTAGCATGTCAATGCCACCATCCACCCAAAATTCCACTGTCTTTTTGCACCCCTAGAAGGAAGATGGGGGCAAAAGCGCCTGATATGCCCCTCGAGGGGCAGAAAGCCCACTAGGCATCAGGGATATTTTTTATACATAGAGGTGGGGCTGCCCAAAATGGGCATGCCAGTGCCCCCATCTCCCCATAACAATGTGCCACAATCTTTCTGCCTCCCCCGGGAGGCAGATGGGGGCAATAGGCACCAGCGATTTTGTTTTGCTTTTTATAAGTAGTGGTGTGGCAGCAGAGAATCAGTATGCTAATACCCCACTGCCCTAAAAGGCTTTCTGCCCACCCCCGGAAGGCAGATCGGGTCAATAGCCCCTTATCTGCTCCCCATGTGGGCCAGAAAGCTCACTAGGCACCAGGGATATGTTTATGGGCGTGCCAGTGAAAAGCCTCATAGGCAAGGGTTGCTCCCTTTTTTTCCAGGCACACATTTTAATTGTCTCGGTAATGTCGCAATCAATCAATAGCTTTATTTCGATAACATGTATCATAAAAGCATTGTTCGACAGTTGTACAAAAAATAAAAGCAAGTACTCAATGGTAATACATCTTTAGATACATAGATTGGCTAAAAGTTCTACTAACACTGTGGTTTCGGCCTCATGTTATAACACAAAGCATTAAAAACAGTTATCATTAAAACAGTTATCCAAAAGGTTACGAGTTTATGTGCATTCATTCCATGAAATGCACACATCGATTAAAAACAGATATAGGAAAGGAAAATAAAAGGGTAGCAAATCAACACAAACGTGGTATGTAAAGTGTGGGTGCTTTGTCAATCATGAGAGACTTTCTTGGATTGTGGTGATTCCCCGGTGTAACCTGAGATTTAGTAAGTGCGGCGTCTCAAGGCTTTTTACCAGCCTCCGGTGTCGCCCAAGGCCTGTAATTAGGTAATTAGGTCACCCCTCGCAGGGCTTTATGCCTAAGTATCCAGGCGTGGTTTCAAAACTTAGCCACCCCGCAAGAGAAAAGGACGCATGGGTCGGATTTCAGAATACGCAGAGCCACCCGGTGGTCACGGGTGGCTTTAACCATTTAGACCTTGCGTGTTTATAGGCAGGGCAAGCAAACAAGATGTGAGCAACACACTCCAGCTGGGCTTAACAACAAGGGCAGCCTTCTGTTGTGTTTTTACTTGAGTGCCACTTTGATTTTAAAGTGTTAACAGGGAGCTAGCCAAACCTAAATTTAGTGTACAGGGCCCTATCTCGTGGGACCTGGATTACATCCAGGAATGGCTCAAGGCTTCTGGTCTGCTTTAAAGTAAGAAATTCATCTGTTAGTCTCCTCATATTCGGCTTGCTGTGCTCCTGACTGTCAATCCAGTCCCAGTAGAGACTCTTGAGCTCAGCCTTGCTCGGGGGGTTTTGGGTGTCCCATGAATCTTTAAGGCCCAATTGTACCAGCGTTTTCCTAACATTTGATATCCATTTGACCCTGTGGTCCACGTCTAGGTTCGTCACCTCCGCTAGAGCTGTGGCATATTTGGTGAGCTCATGGGACGCCATAGGCGAGCCCAGAAGAGCAATGGTCGGAGGTTGGCAATGTCTCTGAATGGCCGCCTACCCATGTCATACATTAGGGGTATTAGCAGGGTGTTACGTGGGAGCATCACCAAATCCCTCAAAAATGTGTACTCCGATCTACTACTCTTGTCTACGTTCTCAAACCCCCATAGCTCAGCTCCATATAGAGCTGAGCTAACTGCCTCGGCATTGTAAACTACGAGGGCCGTGGCAACTGGCCTGCTATACGAGGAGCGATGTTCTTTGGTTAGTGCCCCGACCACGCATTTATGATTCATAAGCATTTTAGCTAGATGGGGCCTCCAAAGTATCTTGTCTGAGAGTCGAATGCCAAGGTATTCAAAGGTGCTGACTCTCTCCAGGGGGGTACCATTCAGTGTGAGATTGTTCCTGAAAGATTTGTGTGGGTTAAATACCATGAGCTTAGTCTTAGAGGTGTTAATGACTAAGCCCCGGGAGTCACAGAAAGATTGGAATCTATTCATTAGTTTTATTAACCCAACTGGGGTCTTCGACACCAACAGGGTGTCATCAGCCAATAGAAGCGTCGGCTCCTTGTCGCCCGCCAGGATTGGGGCATCACCTGGATATTCTTGGAGAAAACTCACCACCCCATTCACATATAAGGAGAACAGGGTGGGGGCCATGACGCAACCCTGGCGGACTCCCTTGCTAACAGGGATCTGCTCTGTCAGCTGACCTTTGGCCCCCCATCTCACCTGGGCGTAGCTTCCCTCATGGAGGCGAATCAATAAAATGAGGATTAGGGAGGGAATGCCCATATCTTTGAGGATCTCCCACAGCCTGGTCCTAGGTACAAGGTCGAAGGCAGTCTTTAAATCGATGAATGCAAGGTAAAGGCTGCCCTTTCCAATTAACACGACTTTCCAGTATATAAGCATTAGACTAAATACCTGGTCGATCGTCCCGGTGCTGGCCCTAAAGCCAGCCTGGTATTGGGAGAGGACATCCTCCTCTTCGAACCACGTTAGTATTCTCTTTAAGACATGGGTCCTCTGTGATGTTTCGGGATGGTAGCTTGGGCTCTTTAACACCGAGGTAGTCGTCAGTGGTTCATGTTCGTCATAGTGGGAAGAGAGGTAATTGAGCTAAGCTTAGGATTGTTCGCCATAAAAATGTTTGTTTTGGGACGTGCAACAGGGGGGCAGTGTGTGGATAATGGGTCTGCTGGGGAGGTTTCCCTGAAGATTGTATTCTCAGTGAGGTGCTATTGGAGCGGGCATGATCTAATCGATCTCTAGGGGCAGATTGGTTAGTAAAATCTCTAGGTGTGTAGACTTATGGGTTGCAAGGATCTTTAAGTGTATATGCCTTTGCCTTGTAATGATGATCTGATTTCGATGCTTGGGAAGCAAATTCCGTGAGAGATGCTTGTGGAAAATTAATGGCACCACTTGGTGTTGCCCTTTCAATGAGAGGCATCTTAGTTGCCAATTGCAGTTGTTGAACGTGATGGGGTGGATGATTTGTATACTGGTGACAAGGTGGGACCGATGGTAGCAGGGTTTTAACCAGTGCACTGAGATCTTCTATCATGTGTCTCATGGTTGCTATCTCAGACTTAAGGGTGTTAATAAGCTGGGCGCTATCGTGTGATATAGAGGATTGTTCTTTGTTATCTTCTGTGTGTGATGAGCTTAGCGGTAGGGCTGCTTCATCTGTGGCGGTGTCATGTGTGACCGCCAGTGGAGTAAACCTATTTGAACAGGGGACGGATGGGCAAGGTACACACTCGTCAATACTGATGGGGGAGTCTGAGGGAATTGTGTCCTCCGTCTGTACTTTTACCTGTTCTTTTGCGTAAACCGATGGTGTGGTATTACTGTGATCAGGGTTCCCCTTTCTAGGGTGGTTGTGGAACATTATAGAGATGGTTGGTGGGCGGAAGGGGCTGGTGTGGTTGGGAGAAGGTTGGCCAGTAGTACGGGGTGCTGTTGGTTCTGAAACTAAGATATCCTCACACTCGCTAATGAGGGTATCAATTCTGCCAAGGACACAGTTGCTATCTGATTGCTTGTGAAGTTTCCTTGCCTTTTTCCCTTTACTTGCCCCGCTGTTGTTGCTACTTCCCGCTGCTGTGCCCTTCATAGTTTTCCGTATGCCCATGGTTAACAAAAATAGAATGGATTTGGCAGTTCACAAACGGTAACCCAATGACAGTTGATTATAAGGGCCACCTTTGCTAATTAACGTCATGAACTAGAAAGATATAAGTCCGGGGGACAAGGTTCAGATGAATTAGTACTTTAAGAGCGTCTCGCGCTCTACAGAGAATCTCCACAAGCAAAGAGAAAATTAGCACAGTACCTGGTGAGATTGCTAGGAGGCTACGGCAAACAGAAGCTCAGTCCAAAAGTGAGATGAAAGGGAGGTGGCCTCTTCCTGGCAATGACGGGCAAGGACGGTCCCACCCTTGGCTTCTCCCACACGTGTCCCTCGCTGCGGTGGTGAATGGCGCTTTTGAGCACGCCAGGAACTGCCGACTCCTCCCTCCTGGGAGCAAGGTGACCTGGGACTTGGAGTCCCCCTCGTGAGTGCTGCCGCCGGGTGGAAGATCAGCGCGTCCTGCACCGCGGTGGTGAATGGTGCTTTTGAGCGCGCCAGGAACTGCAGGCTCCTCCCTCCTGGGAGCAGGGAGACCTGGGACTTGGAGTCCCCCTTGTGAGTGCTGCCGTCGGGTGGAAGATCAGCGCGTCCCGTTCGGTAATATTTATATTTTCATCTGCACCCAAGCGGGGGCAGAAAACCACTAGAAACCAGGGATAGTTTGTGTGTGTAAACTAAAGTTTGGGTGACGGTCTGCGTGTACTGACATTTGGCTGGTATATTACTGGCAGTGTGTTTGGACCTGCATTTGGCTAATGGTGTGGGTGGACTCATGCTTGATGATGATGTGTGTAGATTGGCGCTTGGCCATGAGCATGGATGGTGCTTGGCAGCAGGGCCTGACTGGCCTTAGTGGGCACCGGGCATTTCCCTGGTGGGCCGTAGGCAGGTTTTCTTGTTGTGGGGGGGCGATTTTGTCACTGAGGGTCAGTTTTGTAGCAGTGCTGCAATATCAGGCCCCAGTAACAAAAGCGGGAGGGGTGCTTTTTATCAGCACGTCCCCCCTCCCAGGGCCAGTAGAGCAGCAATCTGCCAGGACTGGTTGCTGTGTCCAGTCCGGCCCTGCTTGGCTGGTGGTGTCTTGGGGCGGAGCTTGGCTGTTGGAGTGCATGGGTGGTGCTTGGCTGGCGGTGTGCATGGATATTGCTTGGCCGACTGTGTGCATTGATAGCATTTGGCTGGCGGTGTACATGGATGGCGTTATGTGGGTGGTGTGCATGGATGGCTCTTGGCTGGCGGTGTGTGTTTGGATGGCACTTGATGACGGTGTGCATGGATGGCACTTGGCTGGTGGCATACGTTGATGGTGGTGTGTGTGTACTGACTGTTGGCTGGCGGTGTGGCTTGCATGGATCAGCGTTTTCTTACCCAGAATCCCACACAAACCTCAAATTTACTTACAAAGTCACATTCTCCTCACATTTCTGTGTGTGTAAGTTGTAGGATCACTGCGCAGGCACAAATTTCCTACTACCCAGCATTCCCCTTGGTTTCCCGAGAAAAATGATACCTCAGTTGTGTGGGTGCCCAAAGTAGCGCAAGCCTAAAAATGTATATGCAAACTGCCCTTTTGGACCCGCTTTGGGCCCCCCTCAATCTCTACACGTTTTTGGCCCTTCCATGTCATAGGAACTTGGCCCATACACAGAAGTAAGGTATCATATTTATCAAAGACTGAGGGGAATGCTGAGTGGTAGGAAATGTGTGCCATGCAGTGATCCCACAACTTTCCCACAGAGATAATAGAGGAAAATGTGACTTTTTAGCTACATTTGAGGTTTGCAGTAGATTCTTGGAAAGAAACTGTTGGGGGATCAATGCAAGCCACACCTCCCTGGACTCCCACAGGTGTCTAGCATTCGGAAATGTCTGGGTTTTTCAGGTTCCCCTAGATGTCTGCAAACCCAGGACCAAAAACACAGGTGCCCACCTATCTATCACAAAATGACTTGGTTTTTCAAAATGGTCACCTGCGTTTTGGTACTGGGCTCAGCGGTCATCTAGGGAAACCTACCAAAACCAGACATTTCTGAAAACTAGACAACCAGGGGAGTCCAGGGAGGTGTGGCTTTTGTGGATCTCCCAACATTTCCCTACACATAATTCCCTGCAAACCTTAAATTTAGCTAAAAACAATCACATTTTCCTCACTTTTCTGTGTGGGAAAGTTATGGGATCACCGGGACACCACACATTTTCTACCACCCACCATTCCCCTAGGTCTCCTGATAAAATTGGTACCTCACTTGTGTGAATAGGCATAGTGGCCGCAACAAGAAATGGTCCAAATCGTGCTGTGGAGACTTCAAAATGACCTCTCTTAAAACAACCTGGATGTTCATGGGGGTTCACCTGGGTATTTGGCCCCGGGCTCGGCAGCCATCTAGGGAAGCCACACATTTCTGAAAACTAGACAGATGGGGAAGTCCAGGGAGGTATGGCTTGCGTGGACCACCCAACGTTTTGCTACCCAGAATCCCCTGCAAATCTCAAATATAGCTGAAAAAAATCAAATGTTTTTCAAATTTCTGTGTGGAAAAGTTGTGGAATCACCGAGCTGACACAAATTTCCTACCACCCAACATTTCCCCAGGTCCCCCGATAAAAATGGTACCTCACTCGTGTGGGTGGGCCAAGTGCTCGCGGCAGGGAAGGGCCCAAAACGTTTTGTGGAGACATCAATATTACCTATCACAAAAGGACATGGTATTGCAAGGGGGGGCATCTGGGTTTTAGGCCCCGGGCTTAGTGGCCACCTAAGTAAACCTACCAAACGCACACATTTCTAAAAACTAGACACAATGGGGAGTTCAGGGAGGTATGGCTTGCGTGGATTTCCAAACGTTTTTCTACCCAGAATCCCATGCAAACCTCAAATTTAGCTGAAAAAAATCTAATTTTTCTCACATTCCTGTGTGGGAAAGTTGTGGGATCACGGGGCTGACACAAATTTCCTACCAACCAGCGTTCCCCCAGGTCTCCTGATAAAAATGGTACCTCACTCATGTGGGCGGGACGAGTACCCGTGATAGGCAAGGGGCCAAAACATATTGTGGGGACATCAAAATTACCTATCACAAAACAAATTGGTTTTGAAGGGGGGGCACCTGGGTTTTTGGCCCAGGGCTCGGCAGCCATCTAGGGAAACCTACCAAACCCACACATTTTAAAAAAAAACCGTAACAGCAGATTCAAAGAAAATAATTAACCAATAACAACCCATCCACCCCCTTTGTTGACACCCTCGCTGTTACAGGAATTACAAGCACCGGCTGTTTTTAAATAAATGATTGGCAAATCCGCCGTCTCCCTTAAACCTCCTGGCACACTAGTGCTATCGCAGATCAACTCGTCATTCAACTGTTTTTCACTTTGAGAAGTCACCCTTCTATTCCTACCCTCCATGATAGTTTCAACCCCCACAGGACTGTGAAACTTCACCATTACAATGAACATAAAAGACATCTCCCATGCCCTTAACTTAAAATCATCCTCAGATGTATCAGTACAACCCTCAATCCTCATTTTGTAAAACCATAATGTAAATCATTAAAATCATAATGACAAACTCCATTTGATAAAAAAAATTATAGGTGTCAATATTATGATGACAATAATTAATTGGTTGGATGTCTTTGAAGGGATTCTTGTTGTTCCTCAACAGCAACATGAGTTCCTATGTGTAAATGAGATCGTTCCGTGCTGCCTCGGGCTAGATGTTATATTTTATTTTTATGCCGCTTTTTTCCTTTTCCTAGGTGCAAATGATCAGGAGGGGAGTGATTCATTAAAATCTTCTTAAGAATGATAGAATGCACTCCGTTCCATTATCAATCAATTCTTTTGAGGTGTGTTCTTTTGGCAAAGTTATTGCATGAAGCATGCCCATGCTCAGACCCAGCAGCACATTGGAAATTATTTCAAAACAAATGGAGCATGCATTACGCTCCAAACATGTCGCACAGCAAATAGAGTGCAGAAAACTCTGCTTTTTAGCCAATATTCAATTTTTTGATTCTTTTTTTATTCATGTTAGATTCCACAAATTTATTTCATAATTTTTTCCATTATTCAAATTGAAACTCCATAAATCAGATAGTTTTCTAACGGCTGAGAGACTGGCCCACAAGACTGATGCTCACAAAGGTCACAGAGGGCTATTTCCAGAAGAATAAGGGTTGAGTGTCCTCTGAGGTGGTACTATGGGAGGCCTACCAAATGGTCATGCAGGATACCCTCATATCCCTCACCGCAGGGAAAAAGAAAGAGATAAGAAAAAGATGGTAGACCTGGAGACTTAACTAGAGTGATGGAGGGGGATTAAATGCAGCAACCACAGCCTGAACTGCTACTTAGGAAGACTATAGGGTCCAGATGGAGAAGGAGGAGGTGAGAGCTCTCTTCGGACCTAAAGCCATAGACTGCACAATGTGGGGAATGAAGCAGGCAAACTGATACTGTGGTTGGTGAGGTGCAAAGAAGGGAGATGCTGGTCAGACAGATCATGGTGGAGGGGGCTTGGTGGCCCAGACCTTAGAAGCTATTGCTGAGGCCTTCACCTCGCACTTGGAGAAAGTGTACAGACCCAGAATCAGGGAGAAGGAGGTCTCGGAGCTCCAGGATTTTTTCAGGTATCTTCCCACCCGACAATCCCCCAGGAGGATGCAATGGGAATTGAGGGAGAGATCTGCAAGGAGATGATCATTGGGACAATTCACCAGCTTAAGAGGGGGAGGGCTCTCAGGCCAAACAGCTTTCCCCCCAAATTCTATAGATATACAGGGAGACTTGTGAGTGGCCCAATCCACAAAATGTTGTAAGAAGCTAAGGGGAAGGGATGCCTACTCAACGATCTAAGACAAGCGGGCATTGACCTTTTATATAAGGAATATAAACCACCTGACCAGTGTGCCTTCTACACAGAGGTCAAAATCCTCGCAAAACTCTTGGCCAATCGCATCCTACAAGTAAGTAGATTGATCAGCCTGACCTATCGGGTTTCATGCCCACACACTTCACCCACCATAACCTATGGCAACTTTTTGGTGCCTGGTTAGGCAGTAGAAACTGGGAGAGCCAACAGTCCTGGGCATTCACCATGCAGCAAGAACCCTCTGTCCAAGGTTACAGGGATTTCATGGCCCACATGGGTATATTCAGAGGCTCTTTGATGGAGACCACCTCAATAGTGATCCCTTCTCGACAGACCAGGTGGTTAATCCTTAGAAGTTGTCCATGACCAAAATAGCATGAGAGGGATGATTAAAAGTGGAGCATCTGCTGTGGGATTCAAAAGGCCTGAGGCAGTTTAGGAGACTGCAGTTCAAAGCACAGTTGGATATGATTGGCATATCGAAACACTGGCACACATTGGGCCTGCAGTTCCCTCCTGGCTTTTGAGGAGTTGCAGAGACAATTTGATTTGGCAAACTCTCAAATATTCAGATATAGACAGATCCAACAGACTCTCTGGGGGTACAGGAAACATTCCAGGAAACGATGGAGGAATCCCCACTGGAGTTCAGGATCCTGGTGGCTCACCTCAACAGACATGCGATCTCCCGGATCTACCAGACACTACTCTCCAACTGCCAGCCACCCCTTACAACACTACGAGACAAGTGGGAGGCTGACCTGGGAAGGCTGTGCGATAGGAGTGGGTAGGGGCACTTTGCTACTCCCAGGATATTGCCATTAGGACTGGGTTCAAACTGGTGCAGCTCAAGCTACTGCACTGGGCTTACAAATACTGCTGTTTCCTCTGTTTGGGCAGAGTTGGGGATGGCAAATGCTTGCGCAACTGTGGCCAAAGCTGCACTCTGGCGGGCATACTGTAGGACTGCAATAAGATACAAATCTTCTGGGTGAGGGTGAACAAATGTTTATCTGCGGTAATGGAAGATGACATGATAATCACCAGACTACTGGTGACTCTAGGAATATGGGGGACCAAAAGCTGCTCAGATACACTACACTCTTCTGCAACATGATAGTAATATGGTGGGACATTGTGAGATGATAGGGAAGCAGGGAGGCCCCTTCAGTGCATAATTGAAAAGGGGCCTCCTGATGTATAAATGCAGAGCATATGGTGTATAAGACCAGGGACTGCCCGAAGAATTTGAGAAGGTGTGGGGTCCAAGGCGGGAGTATTGAGAACTGGACTAATGAGACTTTTCTGTGCTGGTTGTGTATGGTTATGTAAAAAACACAGGAAAATGATTGTTGTTGTATCATGTATGTGTCAATTTGGTTTTCTTGCAGTTGTTCGACTATCAAAAACTATAAAAAGCATGGGCATGGCCAACTGCCGGGAAGAATGGCTGCACGATAACGTGGCTCTGGTCCCGACCGTCCCTTTAGCCGACTATCCTGCAAACTATCTGACTGAACGAGGCGTGCACTTTGCGGGGACTGAGCGGGGAGCAGGAGGACCCGTCCTCGGGACCCCGATGGTGGCCAGCACGTAATTTCGGGTGCCGGCGTGGTCACGGCCTATGGCTGCACGAAAGCCGAGGACTTGTGTAGTCTTACGTCCAGACTCCAGGACGTGAAGAGTGCCTACACTACCCATCCTGGCGCCGTGCCCACTAGAGGGGCAAAAAACAACAGTCATAATCGCCAGCACAAGTGGGGATGAAATATTTTGATGCCAGAGACACTACTTTCAGCTGCCGCACCAATGGGGGAATATTGGCCTCAGAAGCACAGGGCCCTAGACACACCCGGGCTCAACCAAAGGCATAACGACCCAGGGACCCACAGTGGAACCAAGACGAAATCGAGCACTTTGGACCCCAAGTCACAGGGGTAAGTGGCCTTCGGACTGAGAGAGGAAATAATCAGGCAACAAATAACCAAGGACCCCCAAAGGGCAAATACAGGTCTGCACAACCGATAAAGAGAGAGTAAGCGGCGCTATACAGGACCGGCATGTAACCAACCATTAGACCTGTGTTGTTAGTGACCTACAGCAGCAACCAGGTGCTGTGTGCTTGCTACCAAAAAACAAAATCGCCTGGGGTGTGTTTGGGGCATCACGACTCACGGGAGGGGGAAAACTGACAGGCCACATCTAGGTGATTCCCTGGTAGGCGGCGGTGAGTACCCCAAGCGACGATAGAGCAGCGCCAGGCATCACATTGGCAAAGATTAAGTAGGGACGAGGCACACATTAACAGAAAATTGGCAAATTCGCTTTGCAGAAACCACAAAAAGAGACGACTACTGGTCAGGGCACAGCCCAAGAAACCCCACAAAAAACAGCGGAGCAAGAATTCCCCACACTCCACGATTACTGGAGAGCGCACATCACTAGAGGGTCTCATAGACTCTGTCTCTACGAACATATCGCTACTCCGAGCAGACCTCAGAAAAATGGACTCTAGGGTCAAAGAGGTGGAGGATGTCACTCAAGAATTGGCTGCAGATACGTCGACACTCAAGAAACAGGTCTCTGCCCTACAACTCCCTACCAAGTCCCTGACATCTCAGCTTGATGACTATGAGGGACGGTCAAGACGTAACGATGTCCGCATTTTAGGTGTACCCGTAAAAGCCAAAGGACCAACAATGGATTTATTCATGGAAAACCTCATAACTAAATATCTGCAAACCAAAAACCTCTCTAACTACTTCTCAATTGAGCGAGCCCACCGCGTACCGGGATGAAGGTATAAGCCAGGGGCACCCCCCTGACCAATCCTGGCATGGGTGTTCAACTTCCGAGACTGGGACAAAATCCTTCAAATGGCTAGGAGTACACCACCACTCAAATACGAAAAACAGTACAATATCTTTCTTCCTGGACTTTACCGCAAAGGTACAAAGGCAACAACGTTCCTTCCTGGAGATCAAAAAAGCACTCCGTGAGAGGGAAATAAAATCTGCCATGCTCTTTCCGGCAAAACTGAGAGTCGAAGATGGTGGTAAAAGCTGTTTTTTCTCGGAGCCAGGTGAGGTCCGCGACTAGCTGGATGGATGGCGACGTGTTGGAGATCGGAAACATCCGGACCGACAGAACTGACGGCCAGGGACAATGCAGAAACTGCAAGACCCCGCGCAAGGAGAAAAGGATCAACACACCAAAGGTGGTTCATGAACCGAATATAAAGGACTCAAGGCTAGAACACATAGGACGACGGTACTCCTGGGGACAAACGAGAAACTGGGACAATTGCATGTGAGCCGCGCTAGACTGGCTCCAGGACTGATTTCCTTCTGAGCTCAATATACCAGGGTGGACCAGAATGGGACAATCTGCAGACAGCATCGTGATATTATGGACTGCGGCAGCAGACTAGAGGAGTGGATGAGTATAAACTAACTTTATATATTGCCTCCTGCAGCACACTGTATGGGCGATGGGCACTCTGCTGTTGGGAGGGGGGTGTGATCGAATTGTTTATGTTTTTGTTTTCGTGTTTGCACAGCAAGGAACAGCAATACCAATGCGGTTGTTGGGGTTATACATACAGCTACACATTATGAGGACAATTGAGTTGGTGGTCAAACGGGATTTATGCTCAAGAGTTACCTCAACTGAAAGGACTGTTGGAGCTCAGGGCACACTGACACTAAGATCCTATGGCAGGGCGCGCCGTACATTTACCACAAAGTATGTGCCCAAAGCAAAATGGCCCAGCTACGGGACCCTCGCCTTATCGGCATCAGGTAACACACATATACCGTTATAATGGGTGGAGGGAGTAAAGATCTAAAGTTCCTCACATGTAACGTGAACAGACTGGGCAACAAGTTGAAGAGAGGCATAGTCCTCCAGTACTGAAACCGCCAAGCACCCGACATAGTGTTCCGACAGGAGACTCACCTAATTGGCAATGCGTGCAAAGCCCTTCATAGACGAGGTTTCCAACTTATCACATACGCAGGATTCACCGCTAGTTCCCGGAGGACGGGCATTCTTCTGCTTAAAAACTGCCCTTACATGGTCAGTTACACATGGACAGATGGGCAAGGTAGCTTTGCAGCAGCTGCAGGCACGTGGGAAGGGAAACCCCTTATTGTAGTATCAGTACATGTTCCTCTGGCACTGCAACAAGCCACGCTAATTTACCTTAGCAAATTCATAATTGACCTTCCTATGGGGACAATAGTTATTGGAGGGGACTACAATTCAACAATGGATGGGTTGCTAGATCGGCGAGGACGCCACCACCCCGCAGGGACCCAGCTACGTGGTCCAAACTTGCGGATTTCTTCTCGGCGCTCGGCCTGTTTGATTTCTGGAGGCAGTTTAACCCTAACACTACTCAATTTACCCTTAGTTCGGGTGCCCACGATAGCCAATCTCATATAGATTACCTATTCACCCACACCGAGGATCTCCCCGATTTCACTTAGACCTGATGTTTAGCGAGGGGAATCTCAGACCACTCCCCGGTGCTCGCAAGAATAGAAATAGGTGTCCAACCTAAATGCACAACCTTAACAATTAACCCATGGGCACTAAAAATACCTCACATTAAGGTAGAATTGCTCAAAGAAACAGATATATATATTACGGAAAACAAAGGCTCAGTGCCCTCACCCCAAATGATATGGGGAGCATATGGGGCCGTCATTAGGAGTAAAGCACTGGCCTTAAGCATGCGACAAAAAAAGGAACTAACGAAGCCACTAGAACAACAAGAGGACGAAATCCTAACAGGAGAAAAGAAGTTAGCTCAGATGACCGATGACTCCCTTAAACAGACGCTAGAGATTAAAAACCTAGACTATAGGCAACTTCTCACTGAAACGGCGAAATCTAGGCAAAAGACCATATATCATAAAATATGTGTACTTGGGGATCGAACTCGTAAACTGTTAGCATGGCTTGAAAAAAGAGAGTAGGAGCAGAATTGGGTCCGCCAACTGAGGGCGGATGAGAGAGTAGACATAAATGACCCTCAAGAAATAGCAGAGACATTTGCCAATCACTTTGAAACCATCTATACATCGGTTTCGGAAACCACGGCCCTTGACGCCCGTAACCTTCTTGCCACTATTCAGGTCAAGGGTCTCTCCTAGGCTGATCTTGACTCCCTCGAGGAAGACCTCACGGAAGAGGGAGTACAGTCAGCAGTACAAGATATTTGCTCGGGAAAGGCCATGGGCCCCAACAGGCTTCCTATAGAACTCTATAAGTTGGCGGCAACAAAATAGACGCCCCAGCTATGCCAAATGTATTTAGATAGCTATAATAAAGGACACTTGCCAGCAGAGATACAATTAACCACCATCGTGGTTATACATAAAAAGGGTAAACATGCGGAGGATTGCAAATCCTATCGCCCTATCTCACTTCTGACAGCGGAGGCTAAAATTCTTGCTAAAGCGATAGCCAATAGACTCATCCCCCTAATTGCTAATTTGGTGCACCCTGATCAATCAGGTTTCATGCCAGACTGAAACGCTGCCTCAAATCTACGCCGCCTTCACGGGGTGTTGGGTAGGTTGGACACGATCCGTGAAAATACAGCCCTGCTATCGCTAGATGCCAAGATGGATTTTGATACCATTAAGTGGTCTTTTCTATTCGCGATATTGGAAAGAATGAGTTTTGGTCCCAATTTCATTAAGTGGATTAAGCTCTTATATACCGAGCCGCAAGTACAGATAGTTGTAATCCAGCACACATCACGGCAAATTTATCTGGGGAGAGGAACCAGACAGGGGTACCCCCTGTCGCCATTAATTTTCGCATTAGTACTGGAACCTCTAGTGATATGGGTAAAGGGTGACACCTTGATACGAGGACTCAAATGGACTGAGGAGTCGGACCACAAGGACAAAATTTGCCTCTATGCAGACGGCATACTGCTGTATATGGCATCACCCTCGTCATCTAGCCACCGTATCCGCCACATATTTAGAATTTTTGGCAGCCTCTCAGGTTACACTATAAACTGGTCTAAATCCCTCCTATTCATATTACATGGGGAACAGCCTGGACTGGCACAAAAATACGACATTCTCACAGCAACAGAAGGATTCTGCTACCTGGGAATATGTCACCACTGACGCATCACGATTTTACGACACCAACTTACAGGGTCCCTTGGCCTGATTGCAAACAGATGTTAAACACTGGCGTGCCCTGCCGCTGACCATCCTAGGGTCGCACTGCAATACACCCCATTCAAGGTCCCAGATTCGTAATTAGTGAGTATTGAGAGCATAGTGCGCACTCTGCTCTGGCATGGGGAGCACCACGCATTGCCGCGTATTGCCATGCAGAAATGAACAGCTGGGTGGTATGATGGCGGGATTGCCCTACCTGACATTAAGCTCTATTACTGGGCATCCCAAATGACTATCATCAATCGCTGGGTCCATGGCCTGCAAATGGACCTGTGCCTTTGTACCAATAGATGGCTAATGGGGCAGGGAGGATACCGAAGAGCACTCTATACCAATCCAAAACCCTTACGACTCACAGGTCCAACGGCCCGCACAATAGAAATCTGGCACTCAGTCACAAGAGAACTTGGGTGGCATGGGAGGACCACACAAGTGACCCAGCTTTGGGAGGCTGAGCAGCTCGGCCGTTTGAGCACTTGCCCCAGATTTGACAAGGGGGATTTGATAGGTATTTCCGAAGTGAGAGACATGTATACTAAAGATGGAGTGGTAACCTTCACAGCACTACAAAAAGAATATCAGCTGGCACAAACTGAAATGTTTAGATACATACAAATTAGCCATGCCCTAAAAACAGCGGCAGCCCGTTACCCGAGGCATCCTCCCTGGAAGACAGATTACTTTTGGAACCTATGCCTAAGAAAGCTATCTCACTAACATATATAAAAACTGCTTAACAATCGACCAGACCCACTGATACATTTAAGGCCACAAAGGGAGCTAGATTTGAGTGACCTAGAGGACAATTATTGGCGAGATGCACTCGCCTCACCCTGGGAAATTTCAATTCCCATGAGACTTAGACTTATTTAGCTCAAACCCCTTCACCAAGTCTATCAGCATTAGTCTTGGCTAAGATGAAGAGGAGAGCTGACACAAATTGCTTACGAAATTGCTCCCATGAGGGAACCTTCTTTCACACGATATGGGAGTGCCCAATCATTCAAAAATACTGGGTGGCGGTCACATCAAAAAAGAAAAATGCAGGGGGGGGGGGACTCAGCGCCACCCCGAAACTCTGTTTATTAAACATATGCTAAGCCACCACCAGAATACAAACTGAAAAATCATGGGCATCGTTGGGATGAGCTCTCGCAAAACGGAATATAGCTCAAAAATGGGAAATAAGAGAACCACCTCTAGTAATAGGATGGTTAACAGACTTGGACAGGGCCATGATAGCTGAGAAAGACATCTTTAAAAATAGGGGATGCCCCAAAAAATGGGACAGGACGGTGCAAGGTTGGTGGACTTACCGAATGAAAAGAGGTAGGCACACACTATTGGAAATATCTCAAATTGTGAAAAGTAAACATATGGAATGCAAATGCTGTAGCCCACCAATTTCAAACAATTAACTGTGCAGCTGTGTCTTTTGCTGTTTTGTTCAATAAAAAGATTTTTATTTTTTAAACTTTAAAAAGAAACAAAAAAATATGTTCAGCATATTTGGCATTATTATGATGCTGGAAGGTCAGACCGCCGCCAGACACTACGGTGGTCCTGGGACCACCCGACAGGCAGGCGGCGGTCCGACTGCCCAATTACGGTATGCTCACCGGGCTGGCTGGTAGAAAAGTACTTTACCACACTGAGTCTTATGCTGTGGCCCTGGAAAAGGGCTGCAGCACAAGCCGCAGTGTAAAGAGCACTTTGTGCACATTCATGCACTGTGTGCCAGGCACCATGTGGTGGCTAGCACACGGTGCATGAATGAGCTTGGAGGCACTACATGTGCCCCCAGGGTTACTGACCAGTGGCCTGTAGGGGCCCTGCTTGGAGCCCACAAAGACCCTTTCCATCTGCGTTTTCATGGCACTCGGAAAGGGACATCCTAATACCTACGGTGGTGCCTGCACAGGAACCTCCTCCATTGTAGGGTTAGGATTCCGACCACCGCCCCGACAGAATCTTGCATCAGGATCTTGGTCCTACCTCCTGTCTTCTGCTGTCCAAGGGCTGCATCCTAATACAACTGTTGAACCGAAGCCCTGTATGGTGGGCACACCAACAGCCTGTCAGTAGCGGCCCGCTCGACATCATAATAAGGGGCATTGCTTCTTTATGAGTCTTTCCATCTTCTGTTGTTTGAAGCAGATTTTTGAGGAAACAAGTTTTCTAATGCTGTGTAGTTATATTCCTAATCTTGTCCCTTCTTGCAAATGTGTATTTTTTTGTTGAATAGCCACGAAAGCCACAATTAGTTTGTAAGTATCTGTTAATGGTGGTCTCTTGATCAATTCCTTCCTATGAAGATTTTCAGTTCTATTGTTAGGATGTGAAGAAACAGAATTTTTTTTGTGTAGTCTTACTAGTACTATTGCTGTTCTTTAGGCCTCCTTCTGTCTCTTCTCTTTTTTTTGTCCTCTTTCTTTTGCTCCTGTATAATACATTTTTTTGCTTCTCCAGGTTTTAAAGGTGCTGTGTTCAATTTGGTAAAATCTGTTGTACAAAAGACATACAAAAAGAATGTTTACACTATGAAGTGTCCGACTACAACTGTTAATTTTCCTGTAACTGAGACTTGCGCCCTGCTATGCATGGCGGAGTGCAAGTTATAGTTAGTTCTGCATACTCAGCAGCAATAGAAATGGAGAACCAAGGACTCTGCTCTCAAACCAGGAGATGACAAGAAAGAACACACTAGTCTTTGACAGTCACTACAGAAAAGATTATTCTCAAATAATTTAATGATACATTCACCTCCATCAAGGATTTTGGATCGTTTTTCTATGTGGAACTGTAACGAAAACAAAATTGCTTTATCTTGGCCAATCGCACGAAATTAGTATGATTTTTTCTACAGAAGTAGAGCTTCAACTGGCCCCATATTAATATATCAGACTCCAGGTGATGAGCTCAGGGAGTGGGGGCCACATGCCCCCCTCCTTACTTAAAAAATACGGCCCAGGCTCCGATTTCTTTTTTTCCACGATTCCATGGGACACCCGCTAGAGCACAGCAAAATTTGCAATTGCTTCTCAATTTTGGCCCCAGAGGGGTCTCTCTGTGTCCCCCCTTGGGGCCTAGAGAGGCTGTGTATCCCTACCCTGTCCCCATATATGTTTTTTTAAAGTTCAGGACAGGGAACTATGTCCCTGAGTCCTGTAATGGCTGCCATAAACATTTTTCTCATGTTGCTGGCAGCCAGTCAAACCGCTCAATCTGTGTGATTCCGACTCTTGCATATATTTTTTAAACTTACTTTCTCAAAAACTACTGAACGGATTTACACCAAATTACAAAAAGCACAATCTGTGTACCAAGGTCTAGCATCCTGCCAAATTTGGTGGAATTCCTTTCAGCAGTTTTTGCAGTAGCCCTGCCTTAAGACGCATACAGAAAATTTGTGGGGATTTTGCATGTTGGGACCCCCTCCCCCCTTTTTTTTCCCGGTCCCCTCTTGGCGGCTCACCCAGAAATGTTTCATTCACAAACTTGGTAAAAAGGAACACTTTTTTGGAGAGTTTTGAAGAGATTTGTTAAACAGTGCCAAAGTTATTAGAAACACAAAAACGCATTTCCTATGGAAATGCTGACCTACCAATAACTACGCAGTGGCACCTGCCACTGGGTAGTATATTCATTTAATAATAAAACTTAATTTCAAAACTGAGTGGAGAAGACAATATATTTAATCATAAACGATATAATTGTTACAATATGCATTATACAATGATAGCTCATCATCTTTTTTATAAGATAAGCATCAGTTTCAAACATCTAATATTTGACAATATTATTCACGTTTTCGAAAATTGTGATCTTAACAACATATAGATCGCTATGACTTCCACAGAAAAATCTATTCTGGTTACAGATTTGCATTCTTCTGAGCCAACATGTGTTTTGTGAACCCGCTGCTATTTCGAAGCAATCTTACCAACACTGTTTGTGCTGGTATTCACCTCCTGTGTGCATAAATCAAATTCCACCTATCAATATCTAATCATGATTCCTCTGAGATCTGGACTTGCTCCAAATTGTTGCAATCAAGCATGTCCTTGGCTTGTGCAGGTCAGAGAAGCAGCTTTTTTATGTCTGTGATATATATATATCAAAAAACAAAACCTGAAGACTGAAAGGGTCGTCTTGACTTATGCTGGGTGCTTCCTTATGTCTGGACAAATCTGTACCTCTCTGATGAGCTCTAACTAGAGTAAATCATGTTTGAGGGGTTGCTTTTATTCATTCCAATCCAAAGCTGTAATACTGTGCCAGGAGTGTTAAAAGGCATTGTTTTTCATTTGTCTGTTTGGCGTTTATGGCACTTGCTAATACTATGCTTAAAGACTTTTCTGTAAAAATGGCAAAAGGCTTTGTCAATCAATCCATCAATCAATTAATCAGGAGTTTGTAAAGCGCGGCTACTCACCCATGAGTATCTCAAGGTACTTGACCCTCTGGGTGTGAAGGATCATTTGGAGAGCCAGGTCTTGAGGTCCTTTTTGAATTGGGTCAGTGACGCAGATTGCCTGACGTGGAGTGGCAGGGTGTTACAGGTCTTGCTGGCGAAGTAGGAGAATTAACTTCCTCCAGTTCCGGTCTTGTGGATCCTGAGGATGGAGGCTAGAGCACGTTGGATGGAATGAAGTTGCATGGCGGGTACGTGGAATGTGAGACAGTGGTTCAGGTATGCTGGTCCCACTTTGTGGAGAGCTTTGTTGGCATGAGTGAGGAACTTGAAGGTGATTCTCTTGTTGACCAGAAGCCAGTAGAGTTGTCGGAGGGGTTGCATGATGTAGCTGGGGTGGGGGATGTCGGGGACCAGTCTGGCAATGGCATTTTGAACGTTCTGTAGTTTCTTGAGCTATTTTTGGGTGAAGCTGGTGTAGAGTGCATTGGCGTAGTCGAGTCTCCTGGTGATGTGTGCGCAAATGTGACAGTATTTCTGGATTCTGTGAGGATACATATGAATGTCTTTTGATGCAGGCATGGTGTGTAGAAGCAGGCTGATAAAACTATGCTGATTTGGTGGTTCCTTGTGAGCTATGAGTCCAGTATGATGCCAAGGTTGTCTGTGTGGTCTGTAGGGAGGGGATCCTAGAGCAGCTGGCCACCAGGAGTCGTCCCAGGCTGAAGGCATGGAACCCAGGATGAGCACTTTGTTCTTGTCCGAGTTGAACTTGTGGCAGCTGTCTTTCATCAAGGTGGCAACGACCTTCATTCTGCTGTTGGTTCTGGTGGATGTGAGTTCAGTGGTGAGGGAGAAGATCAGGTGGGTGTCGTTGGCATAGGAAATGATGTTGAGTCCGTGGCTAGTGACGATGTATGCAATGGGGGCCTTTTAGACGATGAAGAGATTGGGGCTCAGGGAGGAACCCTAGGGTACTCTGCAGCTGATCTCTGTAGGTTCTGAGAGGAACAGGGTTAGTCTAACCTGCTGTGTCCGGCCAGTGAGGAAGGAGTGGGTCCAGTGCCTTGTCGCAGATGCGAGCGTTGTGGAGTCTCATGATTAGGGTGCTGTGGGAGACGGTGTAGAAGGCGGCCGAGAGGTCCAGTAGGATGAAGTGGAGAAGTGTGGCTCAATGATTGTGGAGAAGTGTGCTCAATGATTAGAGCGGCAGACCCTGATGCAGAGGTCTAGCCCGGGACCAGGGTTCAATTCCCCGCCTCGGCGGGTCTTGGGCTCAAAAATTCCACGGACCTGATAATTCTCGCCTCGGTGCCATTCCAATCATGGAGTCCCACTCTGCAACTCTGGGCAATAGCTTGCTTAATCTCCACAACGGCCCCCACAACGCTAAGGATGCCTGGCATCCACCTTGGGGGTGCCCAGGAGTGGACGCCTCACAGGGAAAGCCAGGATGGGTTCCACAGCGGTATTCGTACAAGCGCCTTGCGACCCTTGCGGGTGAGTAGTGCGCTATACAAGTATCAATTTACATTTACATTTACAGTAGGATGAGGGCTGCTGTTTTGTCCCAGTCAAGGAGGGAGCGGATGTCACCAGTGGCGGTGAAGAGTGCGGTCTCTGTGCTGGGGTTGCTTTGGAAGCCGGATTGGGAGATGTCCAGGACGTGGTTCACTTCGATGAACTCTGAGATTTGGGCATTGATGGCCTTCTAAATGACCTTGGCTGGGAAGGGAAGTAGGAAGATGGGTCTGAAGTTCTCGAGGTCTGTCAGGTCTGAGGATGACGTCTTTAGCAGTGGGTTTATCACAGCATGTTTCCAGTCGTCAGGGAAGGTGGCGGTTTTGATGGAGCAGTTGATTGTATGACAAAGCTGGGGGCGATGGCAGTGGCTCCTCTGTGGAAGTAGTCGTATGGGCCACGGATCCAACAGGGATCCTGAGTGAACAATCTTTATGATGTTGAGTGTGTCCTCTATTCTGAGCGGGGTCCAGCTGAGCACAGTCTGTTGGGGTGCGGCGTGGTTGCCTGTGGGGATGGCAGGAGTAGTGACAGGGTTATGGGCGTCAATGTTGTTGTAGATCTGTCTGATCTTGTGATGGAAGAAGGTGTTAAGTTTGTTCCAGAGGTCTGGGGAGGGTGGGGCATCGCTGTTGGGCCGAGCAAACTCCTTGACGTTGGCAAAGAATTCTTTGCTGTTGTGTGCATTGGTGTTGATTCTGTCTTGGAAGGCCGTTTTCTTTGTGGTTTTGAGGAGGAGATGGTGTGCATTGACGTCAGATTTGAAGGTTGAGGGGGATTCTGGGTTTTTGTGTTCCTCCATATCTTTTCGAGTCATCGGCAGGTACATCTGGACTCGTGGTGGGCAGGAGTGCATCAGCTGGCTTTCTTGGAATGTAGCTTGCCTGGTTTCTTCTTGAAGGGTGCCAGAGTGTCAGCACAGTCGAGATCCATTGGTGGTGGTTCAGCACTGTGGTGTTGGTGTCAGTTGATGTTGGAGGAGTGGTCTTGCTGTGGGAGTTGATGAGTTCTTTGGTGGCCTTGACCCAGTTACGACAGGGCGGTGGTGTACGGTGGATGTCGCGAAAGCGAGTTGCACGCAGTGGTGGTTGGGCCAGAAAGGTTTGGTGGTGTGGCTGTAGCTGATGTTCCTGCTGAGGTTGGCTATGTGAAGGTTGAGGTCTTCGAATAGGATGTAGTCAGTGGATGCGAGAGCTTGGAGTGCGATGAGGTCTACAATTGTGTCGGTGAAGGGCAGTCGGGGGCTGTGGCGCCTGTAGACAGGGTGCTGCAGAGGGTGGTGTTGTTCTGGATCTCAAAATAAAGGTGCTCCATGGTCGTCATTAGAGTACGTGGTTAGTCAGAGGTTGCTCTTGTGAGCGATGCCTCCTTCTGGTTAGTTGGGGCAGTCCCTACAAGGGATTTTGTAGTCATCGGGGATGGCGATGACCAGTCCGGGAGAGGTGGAGTCTAGGAGGTCCCAGATTTCTGTGGCGTGTTTGTGGAGGAATCGCACACTGAGTGGGATACAATTGATCTGGTCGGGCGTGTTGTTCATGGGCTGGGTAGCGAGAGGAGCTGCTGTTTTGGAGTGGGTGAAGGCGTGGTTGCAATTTTGGCAGGCGAAGGATCGATGGGTCGTTTTCAGTGATGCTACTTGGAAAATGGCCTGGCATCCAGGGTTGAGGGCAAAGAGGGTGCTGGCGCCCTAATCGGGGAAAGGTCCGGGAACCAGAGTCCCTTGCACTGGGCACAGTCCAGGCATGTATGGGCGCTGACGAGCTTGCCTTTTGCTCACCAGCTGCGCAGCCGCGCAGCAGTCACCATTAAGTAGTGCTGCGGGGAGGCTGGACAGCTGGGAGGCAGTAAAACACAGTAGCCGGCAGGGACACTGGAGAGGGCGGGCTGAGGGGGTTCACAGTGGCATGGACAATGAAGGATGAAGGAGAAAGCAGGAGGAAAATGTACAAAAGGACAGAGAAAGCAAAGCCCAAAAAGGCAAAGGCTGTAATAAATAAAAGAGAGAGAAAAGCTGTGTGCTGTTTCCCTTCCACGAGCAACTTTTCCATTTGGGCAACCTGGTTTTCTTGATGTACAGCGGCTGGTCCGGCCGCAGGAGAAGTCCAGCCGCATACGATGCGGATCCAGTGCTCGCAATTGTGGGCACTTTTTGGAGTGGAGGGGGCCTGACCACCGGAATGTAAATGGTGACAGAACAGCGGTATCACCTGTCATTTGCAACTATTTTAATTTTTGAATATTATCCCACTTGGGTTTTTATTAAGAGAGGACATCAACATTTACGCCTGGGTTTGGTATTAGGGTCCCGTTATCATTTGGACTACCGTAACCAGCATGCCATGTGTTAACACCCACATGGGTGGGACTAATCATGAAATAAATATGGCTACATAGCATTACATTGCTGTTTCACTTCTTCTGATGCAAGCCAGTGATCAAGAGCCATCTGGGCTCAAAACGCGTTTGGCAGATTGCAGTGTGAAAGTTCATGGGAACCCTGTGGTGTTACTGCCGGGGACCATGTGCTGTTTCCCTTCTATGAGCAACTTCTCCATTTGGGCAACCTGGTTTTCTTGATGTACAGCGGCTGGTCCGGTTGCAGGAGAAGTCCCGCCGCATACGATGCGGATCCAGTGCTCGCAATCGTGGGCACTTTTTGGAGTGGAGTGGGCCTGACCCCCGTAATGTAATTGGTGACAGAACAGCGGTATCACCTGTCATTTCCAACTATTTGAATTTTAGAAAATTATCACACTGGGGTTTTTATTAAGCGAGGACAGCAACATTTACGCCAGGGTTTGGTATTAGGGTCCCATTATCATTTGGACTACCGTAACCAGCATGCTATGTGTTAACGCCCACATGGGCGGGACTAATCATGAAATAAATATGGCTACATAGCATTACATTGCTGTTTCACTTATTCTGATGCAAGCCAGTGATCAAGAGTCATCTGGGCTCGAAACGCGTTTGGCAGATTGCAGTGTGAAAGGACATGGGAACGCTGTGGTGTTACTGCCGGGGGCCGTGTGCTGTTTCCCTTCCACAAGCGACTTCTCCATTTGCGCAATCTGGTTTTCTTTTTATTTATATATAGATATATATATATATATATATATATATATCTCACCAAATCTCCTCTTAGCTTCAAAAGAAGTGCACCGGCACAGGTCGTGTCGTGAATAAATTCGTTTATTCCATGGAACCCCACAGCATGAGGAACGCACACTTTCCCAACGTTTCTGCTCTCACAGGAGCCTTGATCACGGGACTAATCTCTGCATTTTGAATCATCCCACGTGGTCTTTTTAAACACGCAGGTACATTTTCAAACAGAGTGCATGATGGGAATGATGAAAAACCTGACATGGAGCGAAGAGCGCTTAATAAAAAGTCCATGCGCTGAGTAGCAAAAATAGACATAGCGCTGCAAAACTTTCCTCCACTTACAGTTTTTCCCATGCATGCGCGAATAAGATGTGTCCCAACAATCCATAGTGTTTAAAAGTTCCAGGTACTCCTTGAAACACGACACAGCCAGCAGTGAAAACCTTCAACAGCTTCCCTTACTTTCCACGCATGAAAGATTTCACCTTTCGAGGGCAAGCAGGTCCGGCTCCCTTTTAAACTGTCCAACCCTAATAAGCTTCGGAAGAGCCCGACCTTCACAGGGCAGCCAGTGCATCAGGACGAGGCAGCCTGAAAATGTCTCACCAAATCTCCTCTTAGCTTCAAAAGAAGTGCACCGGCACAGGTCGTGTCGTGAATAAATTCGTTTATTCCATGGAACCCCACAGCATGAGGAACGCACACTTTCCCAACGTTTCTGCTCTCACAGGAGCCTTGATCACGGGACTAATCTCTGCATTTGGAATCATCCCACGTGGTCTTTTTAAACACGCAGGTACATTTTCAAACAGAGTGCATGATGGGAATGATGAAAAACCTGACATGGAGCGAAGAGCGCTTAATAAAAAGTCCATGCGCTGAGTAGCAAAAATAGACATAGCGCTGCAAAACTTTCCTCCACTTACAGTTTTTCCCATGCATGCGCGAATAAGGTGTGTCCCAACAATCCACAGTGTTTAAAAGTTCCAGGTACTCCTTGAAACACGACACAGCCAGCAGTGAAAACCTTCAACAGCTTCCCTTACTTTCCACGCATGAAAGATTTCACCTTTCGAGGGCAAGCAGGTCCGGCTCCCTTTTAAACTGTCCAACCCTAATAAGCCTCGGAAGAGCCCGACCTTCACAGGGCAGCCAGTGCATCAGGACGAGGCAGCCTCAAAATGTCTCACCAAATCTCCTCTTAGCTTCAAAAGAAGTGCACCGGCACAGGTCGTGTCGTGAATAAATTCGTTTATTCCATGGAACCCCACAGCATGAGGAACGCACACTTTCCCAACGTTTCTGCTCTCACAGGAGCCTTGATCACGGGACTAATCTCTGCATTTTGAATCATCCCACGTGGTCTTTTTAAACACGCAGGTACATTTTCAAACAGAGTGCATGATGGGAATGATGAAAAACCTGACATGGAGCGAAGAGCGCTTAATAAAAAGTCCATGCGCTGAGTAGCAAAAATAGACATAGCGCTGCAAAACTTTCCTCCACTTACAGTTTTTCCCATGCATGCGCGAATAAGGTGTGTCCCAACAATCCATAGTGTTTAAAAGTTCCAGGTACTCCTTGAAACACGACACAGCCAGCAGTGAAAACCTTCAACAGCTTCCCTTACTTTCCACGCATGAAAGATTTCACCTTTCGAGGGCAAGCAGGTCCGGCTCCCTTTTTTTTCTTTTCTCTTATATATATACAAAAGGTTACAGGGACGTTATAGTTAAGAATTAGCATTTAAAAACCATAGAAATTCACTGAAAAAAACAAAGGTTACAGGGATGTTATAGCTGGCAAATACAATTAAATAAGCCTTAGAAATTCACTCAAAAAAACAAAGGGGCTTATTTACAAGCCCCTTGCGCCACTTGTACGTCACTTTTCCCATGTTAAAAGTGACGCAAAAGTGGCGCAAGGGGCTTGTAAATCTGCCCCAAAGTTTACAGGGATGTTATAGTGAGGGTCAGTTTTTTTTTAAAACTGAGAAATTCTGCAGTTTTAGTTACCTGAGTTAACTATAACTCATGCCCCCGCAACGCACTGCTTATGACCTCACATATTACATCACTCATGACATGGTCAACTACATCACTGATGACATCACTGATGACAACTCAAATGCGTGCGCTTCATTGTTTAAAAAAAATTCCGGACGGATTCACAAATCCACTGCGAATCCCGCACATTTGTTTTTTTAAATGCTTTTTTTTGGCCTCTGATCAGGCCTCGGGGGTCAGAGTGTTTCCACCCTGCCCACTTTTCTTCTTTTAAAAAAAACAAAAAATGTAAACTTCTTTCCATTAAACAAACGTCAGCGTTATTATACAGCATTACTACATGGTTGGTAATACATATATGTCATCATGTGTTACACTTTTGCGGTCACTTTTTTCTTTTCTTAAAAATATTCTTGTGACTCGGTTCCACCGAGCCACAAGATGGCTGCCAACACTTATTGATTTGAAGTGTTGGCAGCCAATCAGATCTCAGGCACGAGATAGGGAGGGTTCGCAGATCCACCTCGGCCACAGTTGTATATCTGAGAAATGTTTCAATTTCTCAGGAACTACTGAATCGATTTACACCATTTAACAAAAAGAGTGCTTTCTGGACCAAGAGCAATTTTTTTGCCAAATTTGGTGTAATTCTGATCAGTAGTTCGGGCTGCAGCCATGTCTAAAGTTTCCTATGGAAATTAACATGGAGACAAAGTATTTTGGGACCCCCCTTTTTCTTGGCCCCTGCTTGACAGATCACCCCAAACTTTTCAAGACAGCAGCTGAAGTGACTGGCGTATTAGTTGTGAAACTTTCGCAAGGATTTGTCAAACCATGCCAAGGTTATTGCCAAATAATAAAATGCTCTTCCTATGGAAACTAGGTCCTAACTATAATACCTACTGGCGACTGCCAGTAGGTTATAAATATATATATATATATTACCTACTGGCGGTCGCCAGTAGGTAGTTATAGTTAGGACCTATTTTCCATAGGAATTCCGCAACATTCTATTCCCAATAACTTTGGCGCCGATTGACGAATCTTCACGAAATTTTCAAAACTTTTGGCCAGCTCCGGTCCGCTCCCGTCCTGAAAGTCTCGGGATGATTCATGTAGTGGGGGCCGAGAAAAAAGGGGGGTCCCAAAACGTGTTTTCCCCATGCAATTTCCGTTAGGACCTTTAGCCGCAGCTACAGCCCGAACTGCTGAACGGAATTACGCCAAATTTGGCAAAAAGGTAGTCCTCAGTTCAGACTCATGCCTTTTGCTTAAATTGTGTAAACCCGTTCAGTAGTTCCTGAGAAAAGGACATTTAAAAGTGCATATATATCCATGGCCTCGGAGGATCCGCGTACCGTAAGAGCACCCAGCGTGCACCCTGCCGTGCATGAGCTGCATTCTAATTGGCTGTCAACACTCCAAATCAGGAAGTGTTCGCAGCCATCTTGTGCCTCAGTAGAACCGAGGCACAAGAAACGTAAAAAACAAACGCGCAAAACACGAAAAGGGGGCAGGGTAGAAACACCCTGACCCCCTAGGCCTGCTCAGGGGGTCCCACAAGGACCTACAGGGCCTACAGGGTGCGCGGATCTTGCCGATGAAAAAAAAAAAGCGCGGACTCCCGCGCTATATTACTTATTAGCCCCCGGGGGGGCTAAATCTCGGGGGCAGTAACATAGTTTAAGTGAGGACCGCCACCCACCGGGGCTTTATTATAAATTGTTCGGGGGTTCACAGCCCCGGGGACCGCCACCCCTGGGGCTTTTTTTTTATTTTTAAGAACCTGTGTGGGGGGCTTGAGCCAGCAAAACACGCCCTGGGGACCGCCACCTCCCCGGGGCACTCAATTTTTTATTTGGGGGTCCGTTATGGACCCCCAAGCCCCGGGGACCACCAACCCCGGGGTTTTTCAAATGATGGGAGGGGGGCTGCGCGGCCCCCCTCCTGGAGCCCTTGATGGCCCTGGGGACCGCCACCTCCCAGGGCTGGCTCCTGCAGTGTCCCGGGGTGCCCACCCCGGGACACTGCCGTTTGCAATGACAGGGCGGGAGCCTCGTGCCTCCCACCCTGTCATTGCAAACTGCTTTGCTATTTGGAGGAGAGAGCAGGAAACCTGCTCTCTCTTCCAATTAGCAAAGCAGATTGCTTTTCCACATGGGGAGCAGCATGTTAGCTGCTCCCCATGTGGAAAAGCAATGCTGGCTCCCGCAGGATGCGTGAGCCGGCTGGGACCGTGGGGGGATTGGGGACCCCCCCACGGTCCCCAACGGAGTGGACCAGCCCCGAGAGATGAGGTCTCCAGGGCCATAAATGGCCCGGGAGGGGGGCCACGCAGTCCCCATCCCAAAAATGATTTATTTTTTTTTTAAATAAAAAAGGGCCGGCCCCGAGGGATGGGGTCCCCGGGGCCATAAGTGGTCACAGGAGGGGGGCAAGGCAGCCCCCCTCCAAATAAAAAATAAAATAAAAAAAGGCCCATGCCCTGGGGGATGGGGTCCCTGTGGCAGATTATGGTCTCGGGAGGGGGGCCACGCGGCCCCCTTGCCGATTTTTACATTTTTGGAAAACAAATTGGGGGCAGGCCCTGGGGGATAGGCTCCCCAGGGCCAAAAAAATAGAAAAAGAAGGGGGGCTACACAGCCCCCTTCTTAAAAAAAATAAGAATAAACCAATATGGGATCGCGGACGGAGGCCACGCCCCCTCATCGCACCAATCTGCAAATGCGCCGGTACCTCCGGTAAGCGCCACAGAGCTGAGTTGCAGAGTGTTGTAAAAAGGGGCATGGCCTCTGAACACCTGTCTGCAACACAGCCTCTTGGCGCATACTGGAGGTACCTGGTGGGCTAGTTGGCCCCCAGGGATCCACAGGATTGAGGAGGAATTAATTCTCTAACTTAAAATGCACCAGAGGGCGTGTTTGCACACATGTGAACTCAGGTCCCACCCCCTCCATTCACCACTGTGCAAACGCGCCCCGTGGTGCGTTTTAAGTTGGGGAATTAATACTCTTTCAATACTGAGGGTCCCTGAGGGCCAAATAGCCCAACAGGTATCTCCAGTATGCACCAGGGAGCTGCGTTGCAGACAGGTGTTCAGAGGCCACTCCCCTTTTTACACCTCTCTGCAGCGCAGCTCCCTGGCGCATACTGGAGGTACCTGCTGCGCTAGTTGGCCACCAGGGCACCTCAGGATTGAGGAGGAATTAATTCCCCATTTTAAAACGTGCCACAGGGCGTGTTTGCACACATGTCACCTTAGGCCCCGCCCCCTTCCTTTACAATTGTGCAAACGTACCCTGTGGTGCGTTTTAAGTTGAGGAATTATTTCCTCTTCAATCTTGAGGGGTCCCTTGGGGCCAACTAGCCCACCAGGTACCTCCAGTATGCGTCAGGGAGCTGCGTTGCAGACAGGTGTTCAGAGGCCACGCCCCTTTTTACACCTCTCTGCAACACAGCTCTGTGGCGCTTACTGGAGGTACCTAGCGGGCTAGTTTGACCCTAGGGACCCTTAGGATTGAAGGGGACTTAATCTCAACTTAGAACGGTGACAGGCCACATTTACACAGTGGTGAAGGGAGGGGACGGGGCCTTACATGATGTGTGCAAACACGCCCTGTGACGCGTTTTAAGTTAGGGAAAAAATTCCACTTCAAACCTGAGGGACCATGGGGGCCAAGAAGCCCACCAGGTGCTTCCAGGAAGCGCCACTGCGCTGCGTTGCAGAGAGGTGGTGCAGCCCTTGCCCCTTTTGACATCTCTCTGCTACGCAGCTCTGTGGCGCTTACTGGATGTACTACGAATTCCGATTTACTCACCTGTTATCAGGAGAGACCTCAGTGCTGCATCTTTGAGCCTAGTACTGATCCTGAAAAGTAATTCTAACCATACTTACCAGTAACTTGAATTTCCTTCCATAGGCTAACATTGACTGGTTTCACTTGGAAATTCTTCTAAATGTGGAGTTTTGGAACTTTAAAATTTTCACCTAAAATCATCCGAAGAACGAATTCTGATTTACTCACCTGTTATCAGGAGAGAACCCAGTGCTGCATCTTTTAGCCCAGCACTGACCCTGAAAAGTAATTCTAACCGTACTTACCAGTAACTTGTATTTCCTTCCATAGGAATCCATTGTCTGGTTTTCAGCAGAAAAGTTTCTAAGTGTCTATTCTCACAAACTAAAAATATTCCTTAAAAATCGCCTGTATGACTTAAATGCATTCTTTCAACTGTTCACAGGAGATGCACCAGTGCTGGATCCAGGATCCACCACTGAGTAAGAAAAAGTGATGATAAAACTACTTACCTGCTAAGTGAATTTCCTGCCATAGGATAACATTGGTGATTCTATGTGAAAAAATGTGTGTATCAACTTTTAAAATACAATAATATTCCTTAAAAATCACTACTGTAACCAAAACGCTTTTACTCAACTGTTTACAGGAGATGTCCAAGGACTGAATCTAGGATCCAGTCCTGTGGTTAAAAAAGTAATCCATAAAGTAACTAATTGCATTTAACTAGAAATTCACATTGAGCTCAATGGTGCATTGTGTTTGAAATTGTGTTGCCCATTGCAACAACTGTAACTACTGTACTTAAAAGTCTATTGCCTATTTGCAAAGTATTTAAACTAAAGTAATTCATTCTGAGAAAGTATATTTTGTAATGTAATGTATAATGTAATTATACTGTAATTTAAAAAATAAAATATCTAAAAATAAATAGTTTAAAAAAATGTAGGAAATCAGTATCAAAAAAATCTATATAACAATAAATACATTTAAAAATTGTCATTTACAAAACCTTTGAAATTCACTGAAAAAACCATAGGTTTCAGGCACGTTATAGTTAGGAATTAGCATTTAAAAAACCTTAGAAATTCACTGAAAAAAACATAGGTTTCAGATGCGTTATAGTTAGTTGGACATTTCTCTCGTACAAAACCATTGAAATTTCCCCGTTATACTTAGTTCAGCTAACTATAACTCGCGCGCCCGCAATGCACTGCTGATAACGTCACATATTACATCACTCATGACATGGTCAGTGACATCACTCATGACATCACTCATGACATCACTGATTACATCATCCTTGTGATAGAGTGGCAGACCTCCTCTCACCATAATAGAACCTTTAATACACACACTCAAAAATAGAAACTAACATTTTCAAATGAATGGACATAGCAATACCACTTACAACACACCAATTCAGTAATTCCAAGATCTACACCCATATCCACTCATTCACCAACAGTCCTATACAGTCACTCATGCATGTACTCACTCATCATATGTACTTATACACCTATACATCCTGTTACACAGTGACACTCATCCATAGAGTTACTCAGACACACAGTCACACATGCAAACAAAGTATCAAACATCCATTAAATTGCATATATACAGTTATACACACACCACCACACTTACTGCAATAGAAACTTACACATACTTACTCTCTTAAGCAATCACTTATAGAAACACGGACTAATTTATGCAGGAACTCTTCCAATCTCTCACTCTCACATATACTCACTTATATACTCCAATACTCACAGATACTAGTTTAAAACATATGTAGTTACTCATAAAGACACTATTGAGACAGTCATTCACTCACTAACACACCCATACACACACTCATCCACCCATACAGTGCTGCACACATGCTGTCTTCAACACATACAGTGAGTCACTCATTCATGCATCTATGCACTATGTAATACCCCCACCGAACCATACAGACACTCATACTGATACTCAAAATGCCAACTAATAACCTAGATAGACACTCATGTAGCTACTCAACAACCCATGCAGCCACCTATACACAAAGTGAGAGACTGATACAGATAGTTATTGAATCAATTTTCCCCCCCAAAATTCATCCATTTAGACACTTATATACCCATTTATTCTTCCATCGACCTTGAGATATACATATATAAAACATATTTGATTTTCAGAAAAACACACATTCACTGGATGATGTCATCGGTGATGTCATCAGTGATGTCATTTGAGAGGTTATCAGTGATGTCATGAGTGATGTCACTGACCATGTCATGAGTGATGTAATATGTGACGTCATCGGCAGTGCATTGCGGGCGCGCGAGTTATAATTAGCTGAACCAACTATAACAGGGGAATTTCAATGGTTTTGCAAGAGAGAAATGTCCAACTAACTATAACGCACCTGAAACCTATGTTTTTTTCAGTGAATATATATATATATATATATATATATATATATATATATATATATATATATATATAATATATATATATATTACCTACTGGCGGTCGCCAGTAGGTAGTAATAGTTAGGACCTATTTTCCATAGGAAATCCGCAACATTCTATTCCCAATAAGTCTGGCGCCGGTTGACGAATCTTCGCGAAATTTTCCAAACTTTTGGCCAGCTCCGGTCCGCTCCTATCCTGAAAGTTTCGTGGTGATTCCTCAAGCGGGGGCTGAGAAAAAAGGGGGTCCCAAAACGCATTTTCCCCATGCAATTTCCCATAGGACCTGTTGACGCAGCTACAGCCCGAACTGTTGAACTGAATTACACCAAATTTGGCAGAAAGGTAGACCTTGGTTCAAAGTCGTGCCTTTTGCTTAAATGGTGTAAATCCGTTCAGTAGTTCCTGAGAAAATCAAAAGTAAAATCACATATGTATCTGGGCGGAGCCTAACCACACATCTCATCGTGAGATCTGATTGGCTGTCAGCACTTCATCCAAGAAGTGTTGGCAGCCATCTTGGGACCAATATACATGATAGCACCTCATTAAAAAGCATTGCAGTTAATAGAAGGTTTTAAGACTTTAGTTACATTATAAATCATTTGTTGATGGTACCATACTCATTTTAGGAATTGTGGTATGTTCTAAGGTGATTTTACCATGTGAAAAAGCCTTCTGCTGGGATATCATGAATCATGTTTGAGAGAAAACTATTTTCACATGCTTTTCCCACAGAGGTTTGGAAGGTGATCTATAAGCTAAACTGAGAGCATATTTTCTGTAAATTCACATTATCTTTCTTAGTCACGTGAGAATGAAGTCTGACATTCTCAGTAAAACATGTACATCCCACAAGGGCAGAGACTGTTAGTTGATTCCTTTGTGTTCTACTGCAGCTTCCCAGAGTGTTCCAAAGAACAACTAGAGCGCTAACACTCCTACTTATGATAAACGTATGGCACACCTGAAGCCAGCTTGATTGGAATAAAGTGGTAACTCTTAAAACATTTAATTTAAAAAGGAACAAAATGAGAGGGTTCATTTTGCCATAGAATGTATGATTAGTGCTGCAGAAAGAAAAATTAGGGCACATTTTGAGTGACTTCTCAAATCCTCTTCTATTTCATTAAATAATTCTGACATGCAGACTGAAACATGCACTTTCAATACCAGCAGCAGACTTCCATTGTGAGCAGTAGCTTTACTACAGTGATTGAATGAGAAACTAGAGTGCTAACATTCTGAATTTATGGCAAATGTGTGACACTTCATTGAATCAAAGTAAAAAACTGACAGTATGCCTACTGAGGAGACTGTAGTAAATGAGGAAATCAGGAAACTTCATAACAAGTCTCCCAAGATGGCCACCAGAGACAAAAGAGCCCAAATGTAGCACAAATATCACCGAGATGTAGCCCAAGTATAACCCAATGACAGAAATCCCACAGTGTTTTAAAGAACAACTAGAGCGCTAACAGACTTACTTATGACAAAAGTATGGCACACCTGAAGCCATCTTGATTGGAATAAAGTGTTAACACTTAAAACATTTAATTTGCAAAGGAACAAAATGAGGGGGTTCATTTTGCCATAGAAATTATGATTAGTGCTGCAGAAAGAAAAATTAGGGCACATTTTGACTTCTCAAATCCCCTTCTATTTCATTAAAAGGTTCTGACATGCAGACTGAAACATGCACTTTGAATAACAGCAGCAGACTTCCCTGGTGAGCAGTAGCTTTACTACAGTGATCTAATGAGGAACTAGAGTGCTACCATTCAGAATTTATGTCAAATGTGTCACATCTGAATGCCTTCTTGATGGAACCAAAGTAAACAAGCATTGAAAATGCAATAGGTCTCGCCCTCGTTTAGGTTAAAGCAATTCTGTTTGTAATTAGGTGGCTTTTTAGCTTTGCTTTTAATAGTGTTTTTCAAAATTTAATGTACATAACATGCATATATGTATGCATGCATTTATATTTGTATTTATATAGATATGCAGATTATATATATGTTTATATATGTATGTATATATATATATACACATACATAGAGAGAGGTAGAGAGGTAGAGGTGTAGAGGTAGAGACGTAGAAGTAGAGAGGTAGAGGTAGAGAGGTAGAGGTAGAGAGGTAGAGAGTAGTAGAGAGAGAGGTATAGAGAGGTAGAGAGGTAGAGAGTAGAGGATGAGTAATAGAGAATAGAGAGTAGAGAATAGAGAGAGAGTAGTAGAGAGTAGTAGAGAGAGTAGCAGAGAGTGAGTAGGAGAGAGTAGTAGAGTGAGTTGTAGAGAGTGAGTAGTAGAGAGTAGTAGAGAGTGAGAAGTAGAGAGTAGTAGAGAGTAGTAAAGAGTGAGTAGTAGAATGAGTAGTAGAGAGTAGTAGAGAGTGAGTAGTAGAGAGTAGTAGAGAGTGAGTAGTAGAGAGTGAGTAGTAGAGAGTAGTAGAGAGTGAGTAGTGGAGACTGAGTAGCAGAGAGAGAGTAGTAGAGAATGAGTAGTAGAGAATGAATAGTAGAGTGAGTAGTAGAGAGTAGTAGAGAGAGAGTCGTAGAGAGTGAGTAGTAGAGAGTAGTAGAGAGTGAGTAGTAGAGAGTAGTAGAGAGTGAGTAGTAGAGAGTGAGTAGTAGAGAGTAGAAAAGAGTGAGTAGTAGAGAGTGATTAGTAGAGAGTAGTGGAGTAGTAGAGAGTGAGTAGTAGAGAGTAGTAGAGAGTGAGTAGTAGAGTGAGTAGTAGGGAGTAGTAGAGATTGAGTAGTAGAGTGAGTAGTAGAGTGAGTAGTAGAGAGCCAGTAGTAGAGAGTGTGTAGTAGAGAGAGAGTAGTAGAGAGTGAGTAGTAGAGAGTGAGTAGTAGAGAGAGTAGTAGAGGGTAGTAGAGTAGTAGAGAGTGAGTAGTAGAGAGTGAACAGTAGAGAGTAGTAGAGAGTGAGTAGCAGAGAGAGTAGTAGAGAGTAGTAGAGTAGCAGAGAGTGAGTAGTAGAGAGAGAGTAGTAGAGAGAGAGTAGTAGAGAGTAGTAGAGTGAGTAGTAGAGAGCGAAGAGTAGAGAGTGAGTAGTGGAGAGTGAGTAGTAGAGTAGTAGAGAGTGAGTAGTAGAGAGAGAGTAGTAGAGAGAGAGTAGTAGAGAGTAGTAGAGTGAGTAGTAGAGAGTGAGTAGTAGAGAGAGTAGTAGAGAGTAGTAGAGAGTGAGTAGTAGAGTAGTAGAGAGTGAGTGGTAGAGAGTAGTAGAGAGTAGTAGAGTGAGTAGTAGAGAGTAGTTGAGAGTGAGTAGTAGACAGCGAGTAGTAGAGAGAAGTAGAGAGTAGTAGAGTAGTAGAGAGTGAGTAGTAGAGAGTGAGTAGTAGAGAGTAGTAGAGTGAGTAGTAGAGAGGGAGTAGTAGAGAGAGAGTAGTAGAGAGTAGTGGAGAGTGATTAGTAGAGTAGTAGAGAGTGAGTGGTAGAGAGTAGTAGAGAGCAGTAGAGTGAGTAGTAGAGAGTAGTAGAGAGTGAGTAGTAGAGAGTGAGTAGTAGAGAGTAGTAGTAGAGAGTAGTAGAGAGTAGCAGAGAGTGAGTAGTAGAGAGTGAGTAGTAGAAAGTAGTAGCGAGTGAGTAGTAGAGAGTGAGTAGTTCAATTTAAAAGGAACACAATGAGGAGGTTCATTTTGCCATAGAAATTATGATTAGGGGTGGGCGGAATTTGCGGAATTAACCTTCGCAAATTATCGCGAGAATGTTTAAAATTATCGCAAACAAGCAGAAATATCGCGAAGATGCGGAAGTTTTTTTCCGGCATGTTCGCGAGATTTTCTGCATGGTTGCGGGTCGCCAACTTACCCATGTGGTTGCTTGCGGGCGCGGCCATCTTGTTTTGAGTTGTTCTCGCGGTGCATGATCGCGAGAAGAAAGACGTGATCGCGCGACGCATGACGTCACTGCGGGCGCGAACTGTCGCGAGACAGCGCAAATGGCTAAAAACAATACAACATCTCATGGAGAACGCGACCGGATCAAGAAAACTTGTCGGCGAACGCAGGGATTCAGGTAAGGCGATCGCGCGCGCGCGAGAATGTATCATTTTACAGCGCGAGCAAGAAACAAATTATCGCCAAGCTGCGGAAACCGGAATTTTTGACATTTTCGCGCTCTCCGCGGAACGCAAAAATGTCAAATTATCGCAATTTCCGCGAACGGAACGAAATTTTTGCCCAGGCCTAATTATGATTAGTGCGGAAAAAAGAAAAATTAGGGCACATTTTGAGTGACTTCTCAAATCCTCTTCTATTTCATTGAAAAATTCTGACATGCAGACTGAAACATGCACTTTCAATACCAGCAGCAGACTTACCTGGTGAGCAGTAGCTTTACTACTGTGATCTAATAAGCAACTAGAGTGCTAACATTCCGAATTTATGGCAACTGTGTGACACATCTGAATGCCTTCTTGATGGAATCAAAGTAAAATCTGAAAGTATTTCCTACTGAGGACACTGTTGTAAATGAGGAAATTAGGAAACTTCAAAACAAATAGGTCTCCCAAGATGGCCACCAGAGATAAAAGAGCCCAAATGTAGCACAAATATCACCGAGATGTAGCCCAAGTATAGCCCAATGACAGAATGTCCCAGAGTGTTTTAAAGAACAACTAGAGCGCTAACAGTCTTACTTATGACAAAAGTATGGCACACCTGATGCCATCTTGATTGGAATAAAGTGGTAACACTTAAAACATTTAATTTGCAAAGGAACAAAATGAGGGGGTTCATTTTGCCATAGAAATTATGATTAGTGCTGCAGAAAGAAAGATTAGGGCACATTTTGACTTCTCAAATCCTCTTCCATTTCATTGAAAAATTCTGACATGCAGACTGAAACATGCACTTTGAATACCAGCAGCAGACCTCCCTGGTAAGCAGTAGCTTTACTACAGTGATCTAATGAGCGACTAGAGTGCTACCATTCAGAATTTATGGAAAATGTGTGACACATCTGAATGCCTTCTTGATGGAATCAAAGCAAACAAGCATTGAAAATGCAATAGGTCTCGCCTTCGTTTAAGTTAAAGCAATTCTGTTTGTAATTAGGTGGCTTTTTAGCTTTGCTTGTATTAGAGTTTTTCAAACTTTCATGTACATACCATGCATATGTATGCATATATGTATATGTTTGCATGCATTTATATTTATATAGATATGCAGATTATATTTATATGTTTATATATGTATATATATATATATATATTCAGTGAAAAAACCATAGGTTTCACACATGTTATAGTTAGCTGGACATTTTACTCGTAAAAAACCAATGAAATTGCCCCGTTATAGTTAGTTCAGCTAACTATAACTCGCGCGCCCGCAATGCACTGCTGATGACGTCACATATTACATCACTCATGACATGGTCAGTGACATCACTCATGACATCACTGATGACATCTCAAATGACATCACTGATGACATCACTGATGACATCATCCTTGTGATAGAGTGGCAGACCTCCTCTCACCTTAATATAAGCTTTGATACACACATTCAAAAATAGAGACTAAAATTTTCAAAACAATGGACATACCAATACCAGTTACAACAACCTCTTCAGTAATTCTAAGATCAACATACACATCCACTCATTCACCAACAGTCCTATACAGTCACTCATACATGTACTCACTCATCATATGTACTCATACACCTATACATCCTGTTACATAATGCCACTCATCCATAGAGTTACTCACACACATAGTCACTCATGCTAATAAAGAATCAAACATACATTCACCTGTATATACAGTTATACACACACCACCACTCTTACTTCTACGGAAACTTACACATACTTAGTCTTTTAAACAATCACTTATAGAAACACATACTTATTCATACAGGAACTCTTTCAATCTCTCCCTCTCACATATACTCACATATATACACCAATAGTCACATATACTAGTTTAAAACATATGTAGTTACTCATAAAGACACTATTCAGACAGTCATTCACTCACTAACACACCAATACACACACGCATCCACCCATGCAGTCCTGCACACATGCTCTGTTCAACACATACAAACAGTGAGTCACTCATTCATGCACCTATGCACTACGTCATACCCCCCACCGAACCATGCAGACACTCAGACTAATACTCAAAAAAACCAACTAATAACCTATATAGCCACCCATGTAGCTACTCACCAACCCATGCAGCCACTTATACACAAAGTGAAAAAATGATACAGATATTTACATATTTAAATATTACTCACTAAGCCATGTATTCACCATGATACACTTAATCAGTCAGTTACACAATCAATTTTTCAAAAAGAAATCATCCATTTAGACAGTAATATACCCATTTATTCTTCTATCAACCTTGAGATATACATATATAAAACATATTTAATTTTCAGAAAAACACACATTCACTGGATGATGTCATCAGTGATGTCATCAGTGATGTCATTTGAGATGTCATCAGTGATGTCATGAGTGATGTCACTGACCATGTCATGAGTGATGTAATATGTGACGTCATCAGCAGTGCATTGCGGGCGCGCGAGTTATAGTTAGCTGAACTAACTATAACGGGGCAATTTCATTGGTTTTTTACGAGTAAAATGTCCAGCTAACTATAACATGTGTGAAACCTATGGTTTTTTCACTGAATTTCTAAGGTTTTTTAAATGCTAATTCCTAACTATAACGTGTGTGAAACCTATGGTTTTTTCAGTGAATTTCTAAGGTTTTTTAAATGCTAATTCCTAACTATAACGTGTGTGAAACCCATGGTTTTTTCAGTGAATTTGCAAGGTTTTTTAAATGCTAATTCCTTACTATAACGTGTGTGTAACCCATGGTTTTTTCATTGAATTTGCAAGGTTTTTTAAATGCTAATTTTTTTTTTTATTCTTCATTTTTTTCAAACATATTTTTAATTTAATTTTCTTTCATTTTATAAAGACTATGCTTAAATTTTTAAAATCCTTAAATATTTTTTTTTAATATATTTTTTAAAATAAACATGTAAAATTTATTACCAGATTTTTTTTTTTTTTTATTTATTTTTTTTAGTACGCGTACCGTAAGCTCACGGTAAGCGTACGGTTTACGCAACGTCCGTAATCTATCTACGCTGCTTGCGTATAGTTACGCAATTTGCGTAGCCGCGCGTACTGCGCGTGGGACGCGTGCGCGCTTACGCCACACGCGCACGTTACGCGGAAGTGCCGGGGAGTGACTGTTATGCGCATGCGCGGAAGCGCGTGTCTTTTTTACGCGCACGCGTACTTTTTGCCGTAAGCGTACCGTAAGCGCACCGTAAGCGCACCGTAAGCGTACGGTAGGTCATGTGATCATGAAACACAACTTTTGATTGGTTGAAAGTACTTTCAGTTCTAGAACTCTCCTACACCACACCCATTCCCCTCATTTCTGCTTGTAATCCCTTGGGAGAAGGAGCTGGTTTGTCTTTGGGATACGATGGCAGAACAGCAGAGCTCTTCTGAGAGTGAGGCTAGCACCAGCAGCACTGTCTTGAGGCAGAGAGCGAGGAAAGTAAAGCCTTCTTATGTTTGGGATTATTTTACTTTTCCAGAAGGCCAGCAAAAGGTGAATTCACCCTTAGTTACTTGCAAGCTGTGTAAGCGTGTACTTTCTAGAGGTAATCCTAACAGGAAGTATTCCTTTGGGAATCACACCATGAAGAGACACCTCCAGGATGTACACAGAAGGACACATGGTCATCTTTTTGGAGGTAACTCTTCAGAAAGACGAGCCAGTACATCCACAGCAGCTCAGCCTGGACCATCACCTGCAGGGCTTACTCCTTCTTCTGCAGGTCAGGTGAGCCCTTCATCTGTGGGGGGAGAATCTCCTTTTGCTGGCCCTCTGGAAATGAACCTTCGATTTCGGAAGGTTGATATTCATTGCACATTTTGTAAAGGTCTAATTTGTCATAGGGAGACCAGTGTTTCCCTAGTGAACAACAAAATAGATCAGCACATTTGTAGCTTTGAATGATTTTCCCATGCTTCCTTTCCTCTGTCCCTGCATGAACACAACGGTTCTTTTAAGAGCCAACCTTATCTTCCATCATTTTTTTACTTGTTTTTAAAAACTTTTTTTTTTTTTTTTTACCGTACGCGTACGGTAAGCGTACCTTTTTTTTATTTTTTAAAAAAAAACACTAAAAATCATTTATCACATTATAAAGTCCTTGAGAGACTACAATTTTTATTATTGACTTACCATACTCACTCAAAAAAATATTTATTCATTTGTTTTTTTAAAAAATAGTTTTTAAAATGGTTGTAGTTTCCGAAAATTTTCTATATCGATCTGAAAATAAAGAAAAAAGTATTAATATTTTTAAACCATTTAATAATACAGTACACATATTTACATTTTTTACCAAAAAATATTTTTGCCTTATTTTTGCTGTTTTCAGAATAAATTGCATTTCACTATTAATTGTGAAAGCAATTGCATTCAGCCTTAGTGATGCTGAATGTATTTGCATTACAGACTTAAACCTGAAAACCCCACTGGCTTGTAAATACTGTGCATGACTATACACGGCAAGGACATGGGTGTGTGCTAAGCCTCTGCTTCTTCCCCAAAAAATTCGCTCCCCCTTTCCATCTAATGCAACTGTGAAATCACCAGAGCAAGACGCAATAAATCTCTGCCTATAATTCTTCTATGCACACAGAGTCATGTTTTCACATTAGTGCCAAAACGAAATTTCTTTGCCAATTTGAAAGCACACTTACTGCTCTTTTTTTTTCGGGCCAAGTGAAAATCTCTTTTTACAATTTGAAATCACTTTTACAGACTGACACATTATGAAACCACTATTTTTGATTTATTTAATTGCACGTGTCCAAGCTGTTTTTTTTTCAGACCACCACCATGTGCATTCTCTGTGACTGCCTACACTCCAGCAAGGGCAACCAGCCTTAGTGATGCTGAATGTATTTGCATTACAGACTTAAACCTGAAAACCCCACTGGCTTGTAAATACTGTGCATGACTATACACGGCAAGGACATGGGTGTGTGCTAAGCCTCTGCTTCTTCCCCCAATAATTCGCTCCCCCTTTCCATCTAATGCAACTGTGAAATCACCAGAGCAAGACGCAATAAATCTCTGCCTATAATTCTTCTATGCACACAGAGTCATGTTTTCACATTAGTGCCAAAACGAAATTTCTTTACCAATTTGAAAGCACACTTACTGCTCTTTTTTTTTCGGGCCAAGTGAAAATCTCTTTTTACAATTTGAAATCACTTTTACAGACTGACACATTATGAAACCACTATTTTTGATTTATTTAATTGGACGTGTCCAAGCTGTTTTTTTTTCAGACCAACACCATGTGCATTCTCTGTGACTGCCTACACTCCAGCAAGGGCAACCAGCCTTAGTGATGCTGAATGTATTTGCATTACAGACTTAAACCTGAAAACCCCACTGGCTTGTAAATACTGTGCATGACTATACACGGCAAGGACATGGGTGTGTGCTAAGCCTCTGCTTCTTCCCCCAATAATTCGCTCCCCCTTTCCATCTAATGCAACTGTGAAATCACCAGAGCAAGACGCAATAAATCTCTGCCTATAATTCTTCTATGCACACAGAGTCATGTTTTCACATTAGTCCCACAACGAAATTTCTTTGCCAATTTGAAAGCACACTTACTGCTCTTTTTTTTTTCGGGCCAAGTGAAAATCTCTTTTTACAATTTGAAATCACTTTTACAGACTGACACATTATGAAACCACTATTTTTGATTTATTTAATTGCACGTGTCCAAGCTGTTTTTTTTTTAGACCACCACCATGTGCATTCTCTGTGACTGCCTACACTCCACCAAGGGCAACCAGCCTTAGTGATGCTGAATGTATTTGCATTACAGACTTAAACCTGAAAACCCCACTCGCTTGTAAATACTGTGCATGACTATACACGGCAAGGACATGGGTGTGTGCTAAGCCTCTGCTTCTTCCCCCAAAAATTCGCTCCCCCTTTCCATCTAATGCAACTGTGAAATCACCAGAGCAAGACGCAATAAATCTCTGCCTATAATTCTTCTATGCACACAGACTCATGTTTTCACATTAGTGCCAAAACGAAATTTCTTTGCCAATTTGAAAGCACACTTACTGCTCTTTTTTTTTTTCGGGGCAAGTGTAAATCACTTTTACACACTGACACATTATGAAACCACCATGTGTAACTACAACAAAAACAATTCCCATTTCTATTATTCATTGCTTAAGTTACCACATACATCCCCTCTCAAACTGTAAACTCACCTTTAAAATTAGTTAGTTGTGAAAGAAATGTGACACTCAAACAGCAGATTATCAGAGCCAGGATCTCTGTTCTGTTCACCTCTCTCCTCTCAGCAGAACCAGATAATGGCAAACTTTCCCTCTATTTTTCCACACATATACATGTAAGTTTCAAATCTCAGTGCTTCCCCCTTTTTTTCACATGTATTCACACATTTCTATTGGTTGAAAACCAACCCTTTTCCAAAAGTACCCTGCCCCCAACTTGACTTCTGCCTAGTACCCTTCCCCCAACTTGACTTCTGCCTGCTACCATAGCAACAGCTCATGGAACACTGCTGTGTGCAGTTAGGTCAGAAGTTCGACACACAATGTTTCAATTCCACAGAGCAAGAGTGCTTGACTTTTCAAACCTTACAGCAAATCCATAGTACTGTTCTTTGGTTACACATTTTTTTGTACCAATACAAAACATGCTTCTATTAATTTTCACATACAGCCTAGTTTTTATTCTAGAATGGTATGAAACAGCCAATCAGTTCTTTTTGTTTTAAAAAAATATGTATGCCTCCATTTCCAAACTGTCTTTCTTTTCTTATTGCCATTCTACTGAAAGACACCTCCTGAGTGCATCCAGTTCTCCTTTGAAGATGTTCACAGTGTGGATTGTAGGGCACAGCTATGTCTTCTGGAGTGAAAAGTTTGCAGAGAAAACAGATATGGTGAGAGACCTTGCTTTGCCAAATGTAGACATTAAATGGATTGGTCAGAGAGGGTTAAAGTGGCACCAATTGATGCCATTGGTGAAATCCTTCATTCAAATCCAACACCCTGACCTCATAATAGTGCACTGTGGTGGCAATGACCTAGGCACTTTGACTGGGGTAGGTCTGGAAATGCTTATGAAGGACACCTTTGCACAACTGTTTACACTTTTCCCTAAAACTGCCTTTGTGTTTTCCAACATATGCCAAAGGCAAAAATGGAACTGGTCCAATCATTTCTGTCCACAGATTGACAAAGCAAGAAAGCACGTCAACAAATCTGTTTCTGCTTTCCTCCGTGACTATGGTATGGGTGCCATTTACCACAACAACTTGCGTTATGACATGCAAGACATTTATAGAGGAGATGGTGTGCACTTCAATGATGAAGGGAACAGAGTCTTCCTCTTGAACCTTAGACTCTGCATCGGTACTTACTTGTAGGTACCACTAAAAAAATGACTTCATAAACACAACAGCTCTTTTTAGAGCTCCCTAATTTCTAAACTCTTAAATCTGCTTTTCATTTATCTATTTTTTTTTTTTTTTACCGTACGCTTACCGTAAGCTTACCGTACGCGTACCCCGTGATTTTTTTTTAAATCAATAAATGTTTTTTTTGTACTTTTCTGTCCTTCTTTGACCCCCTTACAAATGTTAGGGGGTCTGTAACTCTCCTCATTGCCCCCTTTCCTTGTTTTCACTCTTTTTTTTCAGAGTGAAATACACAAAATGGCGGCCGCCGCTTCCTGGTTTCGACCGATTCGAATGTTTACTAAGATCTAACAGCCAATCAGAATCGCGCTCGCGCACGCCGCCGTACGCTTACCGTAAGCGTACGGTAAGCGTACCGTAAGCGGGCTCAGATATATATATTGATTTAAAGGCTATTTTCTCAGAATCTACTGAACAGATTTACACCAAACCTACAAAAGGCACTTCCTTGACCTGAGGACTACCTCTCTGCCAAATTTCTAGTAATTCTGTTCAGCCGTTCGGGCTGTAGCCCTGTCTAAAGGTCCTATGGAAAAATGCATGGGAAAAACGCGTTTTGGGACCCCCCTTTTATCTCAGCCCCCGCTTGACGAATCCCCCCGAGACTTTCAGGGTAGGAGCGGAGCGTAGCGCCCCACCTATTTTGAGAAATTCGCGAGGATTCGTCGACCGGCGCCAAAGTTATTCAAAATAGAATGTTGAGGTTTTCCTATGGAAACGTGGTCCTAACTATAACTACCTACTGGCGACCGCCAGTAGGTAATATATATATGCACAGATATATATATAAATGCATATACATATATATGCATATATATATGTGCATATGTGTGCATGTACAGAGAGGTAGAGAGGTAGAGGTGTATAGGTAGAGGTGTAGAGGTAGAGAGGTAGAGGTAGAGAGTAGTAGAGAGAGAGGTAGAGAGAGGTAGAGAGGTAGAGAGTAGAGAGTGAGTAATAGAGAGTAGAGAGTGAGTAGTAGAGAGTAGTAGAGAGCAGTAGAGAAAGTATCATAGAGTGAGTAGTAGAGAGTAGTAGAGTGAGTAGTAGAGAGTGAGTAGTAGAGAGTGAGTATTAGAGAGTGAGTAGTAGAGAGTAGTAGAGAGTGAGTAGTAGAGTGAGTAGTAGAGAGTAGTAGAGAGTAGTAGAGAGTGAGTAGTAGAGAGTAGTAGAGAGTGAGTAGTAGAGAGTGAGTAGTAGAGAGTGAGTAGCAGAGAGAGAGTAGTAGAGAGTAGTAGAGAGTGAGTAGCAGAGTGAGTAGTAGAGAGTAGTAGAGAGAGAGTAGTAGAGAGTGAGTAGTAGAGAGTAGTAGAGAGTAAGTAGTAGAGAGTAGTAGAGAGAGTAGTAGAGAGTGAGTGGTAGAGAGTAGTAGAGAGTGAGTAGTAGAGAGTAGTAGAGAGTGAGTAGTAGAGAGTGAGTAGTAGATAAAGAGTAGTAGAGTGTAGTAGAGTAGTAGAGAGTGAGTAGTAGAGTGAGTACTAGAGAGTAGTAGAGAGCGAGTAGCAGAGAGCAATTAGTAGAGAGTGTGTAGTAGAGAGTGAGTAGTAGAAAGTAGTAGAGAGTGAGTAGTAGAGAGTGAGTAGTAGAGAGAGAGTAGTAGAGAATGAGAAGTAGAGAGAATGGTAGAGTAGTAGAGAGTGAGTAGTAGAGTGAGTAGTAGAGAGTAGTTGAGAGCGAGTAGTAGAGAATGAGTAGTGGAGAGTGAGCAGTAGTGAGTAGTAGAGAGTGAGTAGTACAGAGTGAGTAGTACAGAGTGAGTAGTAGAGAGTGAGTAGTAGAGAGTAGTAGAGTGAGTAGTAGAGAGTGAGTAGTAGAGAGAGAGAGTAGTAGAGAGTGAGTAGTAGAGTAGTAGAGAGTGAGTGGTAGAGAGTAGTAGAGAGTGAGTAGTAGAGCGAGTAGTAGAGAGTAGTAGAGTAGTAGAGAGTGAGTAGTAGAGAGTGAGTAGCAGAGAGAGTAGTAGAGAATAGTAGAGAGTAAGTAGTAGGGAGTGAGTAGTAGAGAGTAGTAGAGAGCGAGTAGTAGAGAGTGAGTAGTGGAGCGTGAGTAGTAGAGAGCAAGTAGTAGAGAGTGAGTAGTAGAGAGTGAATAGTAGAGAGTGAGTAGTAGAGAGAGTAGTAGAGAGTGAGTAGTAGAGAGTAGTAGAGTGAGTAGTAGAGAGTGAGTAGTAGAGAGTAGTAGAGAGAGAGTAGTAGAGAGTGAGTAGTAGAGAGAGAGTAGTAGAGTAGTAGAGAGTGAGTGGTAGAGAGCAGCAGAGAGTAATAGAGTGAGTAGTAGAGAGTAGTAGAGAGTGAGTAGTAGAGAGTGAATAGTAGAGAGTAGTAGTAGAGAGTAGTAGAGAGAGAGTAGTAGAGAGTGTAGTAGAGAGTGAGTAGTAGAGAGTAGTAGCGAGTGAGTAGGAGAGAGTAGTAGAGAGTGAGTAGTAGAGTAGTAGAGAGTGAGTGGTAGAGAGTAGTAGAAAGTAGTAGAGTGAGAAGCAGAGAGTGAGTAGTAGAGAGTGAATAGTAGAGAGTAGTAGAGAGTGAGTAGTAGAGAGAGTAGTAGTAGACAGTGAGTAGTAGAGAGTAGTAGAGCGTAAGTAGTAGAGAGTGAGTAGTAGAGAGTGAGTAGTAGAGAGTAGTAGCGAGTGAGTAGTAGAGAGTGAGTAGTAGAGTAGTAGAGAGTGAGTAGTTGAGAGTGAGTAGTAGAGAGTGAGTAGTAGAGAGTTGTAGAGTAGTAGAGAGTGAGTAGTAGAGAGTAGTAGAGAGTGAGCAGTAGAGAGTGAGTAGTAGAGAGAGAGTAGTAGAGAGTAGTAGAGAGTCAGTAGTAGAGTAGTAGAGAGTAGTCAGTCAGTGTCAGTCAGTGTCAGTCAGTGTCAGTCAGTGTCAGTCAGTCAGTGTCAGTCAGTGTCAGTCAATCAGTGTCAGTCAATCAGTGTCAGTCAGTCAGTGTCAGTCAGTGTCAGTCAGTCAGTGTCAGTCAATCAGTGTCAGTCAATCTGTGTCCGTCAGTGTCAATCAGTCAGTGTCAGGCAGTCAGTGTCAGTCAGTCAGTGTCAGCTAGAGCAGCTCTGCTGACCTGGTTCTCTGGCTCTAAAGCAGCTCTGCTGACCTGGTTCTCTCTCTCTAAAGCAGCTCTACTGACCTAGTTTCTCTGGCTCTACAGCAGGTCTGCTGACCTGGTTCTCTGGCTCTAGAGCAGCTCTGCTGACCTAGTTCTTATGCTACAGAGCACCTCTGCTGATCTAGTTCTCTGGCTCTACAACAGCTCTGCTGACCTGGTTCTCTGGCTCTAAAGCAGGTCCGCTGACCCAGTTCTATGGCTCTGAAGCAGTTCTGCTGACATGGTTCTCTGGCTCTAGAGCAGCTCTGCTGACCTGGTTCTCTCCCTCTAAAGCAGCTCTACTGACCTGGTTTCTCTGGCTCTGCAGCAGCTCTGCAGACCTGGTTCTCTGGCTCTAGAGCAGCTCTGTTGTCCTGGTTCTTAGGCTCTAGAGCAGCTCTACTGACCTGGTTCTCTGGCTTTAAAGCAGCTCTGCTGACCTGGTTCTATGGCTCTAAAGCAGCTCTGCTGATTTGGTTCTCTGTCTCTAGAGTAGCTCTGCTGACCTGGTTCTCTGGCTCTAAAGCAGCTCTGCTAACCAGGTTCTCTGGCTCTAAAGCAGCTCTGCTGGCCTGGTTCTCTGGCTCTAGAGCAGCTCTGCTGACCTAGTTCTTAGGCTCTAGAGCAGCTCTGCTGACCTGGTTCTCTGGCTCTACAGCAGCTCTGCTGACCTGGTTTTCTGCACTCACGATGCACGCACCCGACTTCGCGAAAATATATTTAAAAATAATATAAGTTTATTATAAGTACAAATATATTATTTTGATGAATATCTTACATAATCTCTTGCCTTAATATGTATATTAAAGACACATACATATCATTTTGGAACATACATTTTTTTTGCGGGAGTCGCGCACCCAGCGCGACCCAGCACGTATATGATGTCACGCGGGACCCGCAACCGCAATGCGCATGTGTCGCGAATGCGCGGGAGCAGGAGTCGCAGACTGGTCGCATACCAATCGCGCATATCACGTGATATTAAATGTATATGATGTAACTGAAAAACAAGCAGCCGTCGCACACCATACGCGGATCCTTCATGACTTTTCTAAAATGGCGGCTAGAATGCGTGCACCAACCGTGATGTATACACTTTGAGTGCGCGACTCCGAAAAAAATTGGATTTGTTTTTTTAAAGCAAATAATATATTAAAATAAAAAATGAAAACAAGAAAATTAATCAATATTTCAGTTTTAATTAAAAAAATATCTTTCTTGCTATTTTCAGAAAAATATATAGGTACCGATTCCGATCCTGTAAAACCCGGGTACGAATGGTCGTACGGAGCGTTTTCTCCGTACGACTCGTACCCGGGAATTCCACCTTACAAACCAGCAAGTACGATTCGTACTGAAATATCATTTCCGTACGAATCGTAAAAAAACCCGTACGGCTCAAAAATACATACAATTCTGATCCTGGAGAGCGCGTACGCGCCGTCCGCACTGAGTCAGGCAGCGTTTTATGGACCAGCAAGTACGATTCGTACCTACAGCACTCCGCACGGCTATATTTTTAGGGGAGCCAAAAAGTGCCGGAAAAGCTAAGTACGCTGCGATGCATGACGAAAAGGGGGCCTGCTATGCGACGTACATGCCATCACCCACATCGTATGTGTCATCATGTACGGTGCGTACCCCAAAATTGCATATGTACGGACCGTACCCCCCACCCCCCGTATGTCCACACCGTACACCTCACTACCCTGTATGTACGGACCGTACCCCCCACCCCCCGTATGTACGGACCGTACCCCCCACCCCCTCGGATGTACAGACCGTACCCCCACCCGCGTATGTTTGCACCATACCCTAGGCGTACCCCCACCCGCGTATGTCTGCACCGTACCCCAGGCATACCCCCCACCCGCGTATGTCTGCACCATACCCCAGGCGTACCCCCCACCGCGAACGGTTTGTACATACGCTGGTGGGGGGTACACCTGGGGTACGGTGCGGACATACGCTGGTGGGGGTACGGCGCAGACATACGCGGGTGGGGGGTACGGTCCGTACATACGGGGGTGGGGGGTACGGTGCAGACATACGCGGGTGGGGGCTACAGTCCGTACATACGGGGGTGGGGGGTACGGTGCAGACATACGCGGGTGGGGGGTACGGTCTGTACATATGGGGGTGGGGGTACGGTCCATACGTACGGGGTAGTGGGGGGTACGGTGCGGAGATACGCGGGAGGGGTGGGTGCCTGGGGGGGCCGTACCCCGGGCACAAGTGTACTCGGGGTAGGGGCCGTACAAAGTTCGCTCCGTACGGGGCCTTTTCCATGCGCTTGTGTTTTCGGACGGGCGGTACGGATCATACTTGCGCGCTCGGACTTCAGTTTTACGATTTGTATGTAAAACTGTCCGGGGACGTCTCGTAGACTTTTCCCAAGGCGATTCGTATGTATTTTTCACGTACGAATCGTACTTCGCCGTTTGTACGGGACTTGTACGATTCGTACGTAAAAAAATACGGATACGAGTCGTACGGGAAAAAAAATCCAGGATCGGAATCGACCCCATAATGTTATTTAATGAATAAAATATTTATAAATAAACAGTTAAAAAACTGTAGAAAATAAGTACAAAAAAATAGATATAACTACTATCACACTTAAAAGTTAGCATTTAAAAAACCTTTGAAATTCACTGAAAAAAAAAACATAGGTTTCAGAGACGTTATAGTTAGAAATTAGCATTTAAAAAACCTTAGAAATTCACAGAAAAAACCATAGGTTTCAGGGGTGTTATAGTTAGCTGCCCATTTCACTCATACAAAACCATAGAAATTCCTCCGTTATAGTTAGTTCTGCTAACTATAACTCATGCGCCCGCAATGCACTGCTGATGATGTCACATATTGCATCATTCATGACATGATCAGTGACATCACTGATGACATCACTGATGACATCTCAAATGACATCACTGATGACATCATCCACTTGACAATCTGATACACCTCATCATACACTAGTATAACCTTTCATCACTCACTGTAAAATACAGAGTACCATATTTGAAAACATTGACACACCAATACCAGTTACTACATACTCACTCACTGATTCCTAAGTCTACACACACAACTACCCATTCAACAACAGAATCATCTATACATGCAGTCATTAATTAACCCCTTCCCTGCTCATGACGGAACCGTTCCGTCATGAGCCACGGTTGCCGTGTGCTCATGACGGAACGGTTCCGTCATGACAATCCTGTCGGCGGCCGCTCCGCCTGCGCGGCGCTGTTTCCCCGCCTGTGCGGGGCGACAACGCAAATGGGCGGAGTCATGACGGAACCGTTCCGTCATGAGCACAGCTCAACTGTGGCTCATGACGGAGCGGCTCCGTCATGAGCACAGGCCCGCCGCGCTGCCCCCCTGCCCCCCCCAGCGCTGCAGCGGAATGTCCGCAGCAGCGAAGGGGTTAATAGAACACTATCAAATGCACCTATACACATATAGACATTGACACATCAGCAGTCATCTTAGTCGGTTATGCAGTCATCCTACTCACTCATGAAAGAAATTTATCGCACTTAAATTTACTCACTTACACAATTATCCAACAACACCTCATTTATTCAAACACATAGTAACTCATCGTTAATATGTTAAAAAAGCACCATTACAATTATACACTCATTCATATAATTACTCTCACAATCACTGACTCTTAGACATACTTATTTATATACACCAACTCTCACATACAATGCCTTTTATTTTTTTATTTTGTTGAAGATGTACAAGTAAAACATATATTCGCTCACCAACACACAAATAAATACACTCTGTCACCCAAACAACTGTTTCCACATGCACTCTTAAACCCATACACCTAGTCAATCAAGCATTCACACATCTATGCATAGAGTTACACACACCCCAACCAACCACATACAAACTCAGTGTCCCATACAAATACTCACCCAACTAATCAATAACTAATATACACACTCATGTAGTTAGTGACCAACTGATGCAGCATGTTATACAACAACAGAGACAGTGCTGCACACATTCACATAGTTTAGTTACTAATCCATGTAGTAAGTGAGACACTTTTAATTACTCACTTAAAAAGACAGTCAGACAGCTACTAAATCCTCCATCCAGACAGTTATATATCCACTCAATCTTCAATACAGATTGGTATATATATAATACATATTTAAATTTCAAACTAAACCACATTCAGTGGATGATGTCATCAGTGATGTCATCGGTGATGTCATTTGAGATGTCATCAGTGATGTCACTGACCATGTCATGAATGATGCAATATGTGACATCATCAGCAGTGCATTGCGGGCGCGTGAGTTATAGTTAGCAGAACTAACTATAACGGAGGAATTTCTATGGTTTTGTATGAGTGAAATGGGCAGCTAACTATAACACCCCTGAAACCTATGGTTTTTTCTGTGAATTTCTAAGGTTTTTTAAATGCTAATTTCTAACTATACCGTCTCTGAAACCTATGTTTTTTTTCAGTGAATATATATATATATATAAAACTTAATAGTGGTCGCCCGTAGGTATTGTGTATGTATATATATATATATATATATAGAAATTCACTGAAAAAACCATAGGTTTCAGGGGTGTTATAGTTAGCTGGACTTTTCACTTGTACAAAACCATTGAAATTCCCCCGTTATAGTTAGTTCAGCTAACTATAACTCACGCGCCCGCAATGCACTGCTGATGACGTCACATATTACATCACTCATGACAGGGTCAGTGACATCACTCATGACATCACTGATGACATCTCAAATGACATCACTGATGACATCACTGATGACATCATCCAGTGAATGTGTGTTTTTCTGAAAATTAAATATGTTTTATAATTGTATATCTCAAGGTCGATGGAAGAATAAATGGGTATATAATTGTCTAAATGGATGATTTGTTTTTGAAAAATTGATTGTGTAACTGACTGATTAAGTGTATCATAGTGAATACATGGCTTAGTGAGTAATGTTTAAATATGTAAATATCTGTATCAGTCTCTCACTTTGTGTATAAGTGGCTGCATGGGTTGGTGAGTAGCTACATGGGTGTCTATATAGGTTATTAGTTGTTTTTTTGAGTATCAGTCTGAGTGTCTGCATGGTTCGGTGGGGGGTATTACGTAGTGCATAGGTGCATGAATGAGTGACTCACTGTTTGTATGTGTTGAACACAGCATGTGTGCAGGACTGTATGGGTGGATGAGTGTGTGTATGGGTGTATTAGTGAGTGAATGACTGTCTCAATAGTGTCTTTATGAGTAACTACATATGTTTTAAGCTAGTATATGTGACTATTGGTGTATATATGTGAGTATATGTGAGAGTGAGAGATTGAAAGAGTTCCTGTATGAATAAGTATGTGTTTCTATAAGTGATTGTTTAAAAGACTAAGTATGTGTAAGTTTCCGTAGAAGTAAGTGTGGTGGTGTGTGTATAACTGTATATGCAAGTAAATGTATGTTTGATTCTTTATTAGCATGAGTGACTATGTGTGTGAGTAACTCTATGGATGAGTGTCATTGTGTAACAGGATGTATAGGTGTATGAGTACATATGATGAGTGAGTACATGTATGAGTGACTGTATAGGACTGTTGGTGAATGAGTGGATGTGTATGTGGATCTTAGAATTACTGAAGAGGTTGTTGTAACTGGTATTGGTATGTCCATTGTTTTGAAAATTTTAGTCTCTATTTTTGAATGTGTGTATCAAAGGTTATATTAGGGTGAGAGGAGGTCTGCCACTCTATCACAAGGATGATGTCATCAGTGATGTCATCAGTGATGTCATTTGAGATGTCATCAGTGATGTCATGAGTGATGTCACTGACCATGTCATGAGTGATGTAATATGTGACGTCATCAGCAGTGCATTGCGGGCGCGTGAGTTATAGTTAGCTGAACTAACTATAATGGGGGAATTTCAATGGTTTTGTACAAGTGAAAAGTCCAGCTAACTATAACACCCCTGAAACCTATGGTTTGTTCAGTGAATTTCTGAGGTTTTTTAAATGCTAATTCCGAAATATAACGTGCCTGAAACCTATGGTATTTTCTGTGAATTTCAAAGGTTTTTTAAATGCTAATTTCTAACTATGCCTACAGAGATAGGACATGTGAAGAAAGAAGAAAAAATGCACAGAAAGAAACAAAAGAAGTGCAGAAAGAAGCAACAGAAGTCATCCAAGACGAAGAAAAGTGCAGGAAGAAGGATAACGTGCAGAAAGAACAAAAAGAAGAGCAGAAAGAAGCCTTGTTGCAAAATCATCCTGTACCCTCAACTTTTTCAGACGGATACTGGTGGTAACTGAGTCTGACTAACCAGTCCTAGAGCCAGTGCTATGTTAAAAGACACTTAGAATACAGTGAAAACACCTACATACACTAGGGAACATTATGCGTTGGGGTCCCCCTGTGATTAGCATGACCTCCTCTGTAAGCCCCTAGTATATAATAGGGCATGGGGATTAAAACTACCTCTTAAAACAGGCCACAGGTAGTTTTTGCACACGTTAACTCAGGCCCCGTCCCCTCCCTTCACCACTGTGTAAACACGCCCTGTGTCCGTTTTTAGTTGGGAGATTAAGTTCATTTGAATCCTGAGGGTCCCTAGGGTCCAACTAGCCCACTAGGTACCTCCAGTAAGTGCCACAGAGCTGCGTTGCAGAGAGGTGTAAAAAGTGGCACGGCCTGGACCACCTCTCTGCAATGCAGCTCAGTGGCGCTTACTGGAAGCACTTGGTGGGCTAGTTAGCCCCCAGGGGCCCTCAGTATTGAAGGGAAATTATATCCCCAATTTAAAACGTGCCATAGTGCGTGTTTGCACACGTCACCTCAGGCCCCGTCCCCTCCCTTCACCACTGTGTAAACGCGCCCTGTGGCTGTTCTAAGTTGAGAGATTAAGTCCCCTTGAATCCTAAGGGTCCCTAGGGTCAAACTAGACCACTAGGTACCTCCAGTAAGCGCCACAGAGCTGCGTTGCAGAGAGGTGTAAAAAGGGGCTTGGCCTCAGAACACCTTTCTGCAGCGCAGCTCCCTGGCGCATACTGGAGATGCCTGTTGGGGGCACGTTTGCAGAGTGCTGCACGGAGGGGGCATGGCCTCCGGCACGATGCCAGTCTTTTATTTATTTTAATTTTTTAAGAAGGGGGGCTGTGTGGTTCCCCTTCTTATTCTAATTTATTGGCCCTGATGACCCCATCCCCCAGGGCCTGTCTCCTAATTATATTTTTTTGACCCCAATCCCCAGGGCCGGCCACTGTTTTTTATTATTTTTAAAAAATATATATTTATAGACACACCTAGGACATGCTGGACAAACCGTACGTACCTATCACCATGACGATTTGCGTGATATTCATTAAAAGGCGACTATGCATACAATGAATCCACGTGGAATGTATTTACACCACTAGTGAAGCTCTGACATGTCTGATGCCCTACCGTGCCTAATACCGGTAGACACCCTTGTTGTTTATTTATACAAACATGGGTAGCTATTGACGGGCACATTTAATACACATGCACACCAAGCCATTCAAAGGGGATTCGACAAAAATTTGACCAAAACTATGCAAGAAACCCCCCTCACGGTTAATAAAACACACATCCACTGCCGGATGTGTAATACTTTTTATTTTACTCTCTGGAAAGGGGACGAACATCACTTGAGAGTCACAGCGCGCTCCTGACAGAGCCCAATGCTGTGTTACACCCACCATTGCCTGCCGAGTGCCACACACCTCTGTGTTGTATTCCACTAGCTAGTGCATATGCTATGACACTCTCTAGCCCATGTGCACTGTAACACCACCCCGTGAATATGTCATGCCACACTTGTCTTCGCACGGGTTATATTGCCCCATCTAACGTGCCTTCCTCGATGCCTATGTTATAACGCACAGTGCTATGCCATACATATTACAATCTGGGATCCATATCTTTGTCACAGTGCATATGCAACGTTACACTCCCCAGCACATATTTTATATTACAACTTTAGAGACTAGTTAGGTTACACAACACTGCCCTGTGCATATTACACTCCAAGGCGCATATCGCATAGCACGCGCTAGTGCCTGTGCTATCTCGCGCTCTCCAATGAATCTGTCATTGCGCACAATGTATTGCATATTATATTTCACGCCCGGTTCATCTTATATCACACTTTTTGGTGCATAGTTTATACCATACACTATATCTAGTTTTCATTTTCAATCGTGCTCTCAGGACTATGTTCTATATAACACTGTGTTCACCCACCCTTTTCACGGGCATTACATTTTGCGATAGGGGGTGGAGGATCAGGGGGTGTTTCTGCCAAGTGAGCCCGGAGTCACAGTCACAAACGTCCTCTTCTTCCTGAATAAAAGTGAGATTATGCTGCATACTTGTTCATATTTTAAGTAGTTCGCACAGACACAATGTTTTAAAAACAATAAAGTTCCTAATACCCGCCTTCTCTGAACAGTTAGCTTGGTGCCCCATCCCCCTCCTCCCTATCCTCTGTTGTGTGAATCCATGGACTAGCCTCCTCCCTTCTGCCATGCATGGTCTGATGTGCTGCCACTGCCCTCAATTTAGCATGATGTACCAGTCCACTCCTCCTGCCCTCCATTGCCCAATTCTATGCCCCATCATTGACCTCCTGCTTAAACTATGTGCTTAGCTTGCTGCCCCTATTCTCCTTCCCCCTGCCCTCCGATGTCTTTGTGCATGCCCTTGCTCCATCCTTTTTGCCCACCATGTTCCATTGACCTGCCACTCCTATCTACTCTGAGTGTTCTGTTGAGCTGCCACTCCCCTACCACCTGCCTAGCATTGTCAGATGACTGTAACCTGTCCCTGCCACCTCCACCCTGCCTGTCCACATGCCATGCCCCTATCCTCTTCCTCCTGTCCTACATGGTCCATTGTACTGCCACACCCTTCTGCCCTCCCTGGTCTGTTGTGCTGCAACTGCTCCTCCTGCCTGCCCCGTGTGGTCTGTTGTGAGGCCCCTTCCCCTGAACTTTCTTGTCTGTGCACAGGTCCTGACCCTCCCTTCTATCCTCCATCGTCCTTTGTGCATGCCCCTGCACCCTCCTTCTTGCCCATCATAGCCATTGTGCTGCCACTAACCCTCCCACTTGCCATGCATGGTCTTCTGTGCTGCCATGGCCCCTCCCACCTTCCCTGTGTGGTCAGTTAGCTGCTCCTGACCCCCTCCCACCTTCCCTCCATGGTCTGTGTGTATGCCATCACAGTCTCACTGTTGCTCTTCATGGTGTGTCTTGCTTCTAGTGCCCATCCTGCCTGACCTCCATGGCTATCTTGCTGCTCCTGCCCTGCCCCCTTGCCCCCAGCCCTCTGTTTACATGTGCAGACCCCTACTCCCTCCCTCCTGGCTTGTCTGTTCCATTGTAATGCCCCTGATCCGTCCCTCCTGCCCTTTATGGTCTGTTATGCTGCAGCTTTCTCTCCTGTCTGTCCATTATGGTCAGCTAGCTACCATTGCCTCTTGCCTCTCTGTTCTCTGTTGTCCATGTGCATGGTCCTGTCCCCTCCCTCTTGCTTTCTATGGATTGTTGTGCTGCACTCCCGTCCTGCATGCCCTGTGTGGTGTATTGTGCTGCTGCAAACCCTGATGCCTGCCCTGCAGGGTCAGTTTGGTGCACCTCTCCATGTCCCTCCTGTCCTCTGTTATCCAAGTCCATGTCCCTACCCCATTTCCTTCCATGATCCAATGTACCATACTTGCGAACATTTTGAACTTGGTAAGAGGGATATTTTGAAAATAAACTGGGGTATTGATTTTCCCCTTTGAGTTACATTGAAAAAGAGGAGATTGTAGACAGGAGACAGATCAAATAAAGCCCATTTGAGCTTAAAAACATTGAACGTTTCCTGGCTGAATCGGGTCTGTTGGCATGTATGGTTGTACTACTATTGCCTCTTCCTTCTGCCCACAATGGTCTATTACATTGCCACAGCCTCTCTTGCAAGTCCTGTATTGTTGGTTTGTTGCCCCTGCCCCCCTTTCCACTGCCCTCCATAGTCTCTTGTGCTTCCACGGCCCTTCCTGCCTGCTCAGTGTGGTTAAATTGTTGCCTTTGCACCCTCCTACCTGCCTTCAATTTTCAGAGTCTGTGCCCCTGGCCTCTGCCTCTCAACAGTATCCTAATGAACAACTAGATTGCTAACATTCTATATTTATTACAAAAGTGTGGAACGCCTGACATCATCTTGATGTAATCAAAACTGTAATACCTAGAGCATTTCCTTTAGAAATTACATATATGAGAGGGTCTTATTGGCATCAAAATTATGGTTAGTGCTCTAAAAGACTAAAATAAGGACATATTTTCTGAGTTTGCAAATAGCGACAAAGCACTTTTAAATTATTTGTTATCTTTATGTTTTTTTATCCAGTTGACCACTTGATTAAATGTTGCACTTAGGGGAGAGGATGTGGTGTTACTTCCAGAACTGCAGACTTTGCAACTGGGGAACCAGGTTGAAGTTTCTGCTTCAGCTCGACATTCTGTGATTCTGGTCAAATCACTTAGTCTCCCCATGTCTACAACCAAAATGAATTTGTTCTTGTGTGATGTAACCAATGCTCATGTAAAGCACTCCAATACCTGACAAGTCTGCACTATATAACACTGCAAAAACACAAAATAATAAGTGTTTTGCACACTTCTGTCATTGGGCTATATTTGGGCTACATCTGGGTGATTTTGGGCTACATTTGGGCTCTTTTGTCTCCGGTGGCCATCTTGGGAGATTTATTTGTTATGAAGTTTCCTAATTTCCTCATGTACTGCAGTCTCCTCAGTAGGAAATGCTTTCAGTTTTTTACTTTGATTCCATCATGAAGGTATTCAGATATGTCACACATTTGCCATAAATTCTGAATGTTAGCACTCTAGTTGCTCATTAGATCACTGTAGTAAAACTACTGTTCACCATGGAAGTCTGCTCCTGGTATTAAAAGTGCATGTTCAGTCTGCATGTCAGAATTTTTTAATGAAATAGAAGAGGATTTGAGAAGTCACTCAAAATGTGCCCTCATTTTCTTTCTTCAGCATTAATCATAATTTCTATGGCAAAATGAACCCCCTCATTGTGTTCCTTTTTAAATTAAATGTTTTAAGTGTTACCAGTTTATTCCAATCAAGATGGCTTCAGGTGTGCCATACTTTTGTCATAATGAAGGCAGTAAGCCCTCTAGTTGTTTTTAAGAACATTCTGGGACATTCTGTCATTGGGCTATACTTGGGCTACATTTGGGCTCTTTTGTCTCTGGTGGCCATCTTGGGAGACTTATTTGTTATGAAGTTTCCTAATTTCCTCATTCACTGCAGTCTCCTCAGTAGGAAATACTTTCAGTTTTTTACTTTGATTCCATCAAGAAGGCATTCAGATGTGTCACACATTTGCCATAAATTCAGAATGTTAGCACTCTTTTTGCTCATTAGATCACTGTAGTAAAGCTACTGCTCACCAGGGAAAACTGCTGCTGGTATTGAAAGTGCATGTTTCAGTCTGCATGTTAGAATTTTTTAATGAAATAGAAGAGGATTTGAGAAGTCACTCAAAATCTGCCCTAATTTTTCTTTCTGCAGCACTAATCATACTTTTTATGGAAAAATGAACCCCCTCATTTTGTTCCTTTTTAAATTAAATGTTTTAAGAGTTACCACTTTAATCCAAGCAAGATGGCTTCAGGTGTGCCATACGTTTATCATAAGTAGGACTGTTAGCACTCTAGTAGTTCTTTGGAACACTCTGGGAAGCTGCAGTAGAACACAAAGGAATCAACTGACAGTCTCTGCCCTTGTTGGATGTACATGTTTTACTGAGGATGTCAGACTTCATTCTCACATGACTGAGAAAGATAATGTGAAATTACAGAAAATAAGCTCTCAGTTTAGCTTATAGATCACCTTCCAAACCTCTGTGGTAAAAGCATGAGAAAATATTTTTCTCTCAATCATGATATCCCAGCAGAAGGCTTTTTCACATGGTGAAATCACCTTAGAACATACCACAATTCCTAAAATGAGTATGGTACCATCAACAAATGATTTATAATGTAACTAAAGTCTTAAAACCTTCTATTAACTGCAATGCTTTTTAATGAGGTGCTATCATGTATATTGGTCCCAAGATGGCTGCCAACACTTCTTGGATGAAGTGCTGACAGCCAATCAGAACTCAGAATGAGATGTGTGGTTAGGCTCCGCCCACATATATATATGCTTTTAATTGCTATTTTCTCAGGAAATACTGAACAGATTTACACCAGACCTGCAAAAGGCACTTCCTTGACCTTATGGCTACCTCTCTGCCAAATTTCACGTAATTCTGTTCAGCCGTTCGGGCTGTAGCTGCGACTAAAGGTCCTATGGAAAAATGCATGGGGAAAACGTGTTTTGGGACCCCCCCTTTTTCTCGGCCCCCGCTTGACGAATCACCCCGAGTCTTTCAGGGTAGGAGCTGAACGGAGCGCCCCATTAGTTTTGAAACTTTCGCGAGGATTCGTCAACCGGCGCCAAAGTTATTCAAAATAGAATTTTGAGATTTCCTATGGAAACTAGGTTGTAACTATAACTATCTACTGGCAACCGCCAGTAGATAATATATATATATATATATTCACTGAAAAAACCATAGGTTTCACACATGTTATAGTTAGCTGGACATTTTACTGATAAAAAACCAATGAAATTCCCCCGTTATAGTAAGTGCAGGCAACTATAACTCACGCGACCGCAATCCTCTGCTGATGCTAATACTGTATTTAGACACTTATTTGCCCATGTCTTCTTCCATTAAATTTTAGCTGTACATATATTACAAATATTTTTTTTTCATAAAGACACATATGTCATCAGCAGAGGATTGCGGTCGCGTGAGTTATAGTTGCCTGCACTAACTATAACGGGGGAATTTCATTGGTTTTTTATCAGTAAAATGTCCAGCTAACTATAACATGTGTGAAACCTATGGTTTTTTCAGTGAATTTGCAAGGTTTTTTAAATGCTAATTCCTAACTATAACGTGTGTGAAACCTATGGTTTTTTCAGTGAATTTGTACGGTTTTTTAAATGCTAAGTTACTTTACGCCATTCGTGGCGTGCGCGCCCACTTAACGCAGTTCGTTTCGTACAGTGAGCACGCGGTGCGCTTCGCGCAGCGCGTGCCCACGTTACGCTAGATGGGCCATGAACGCACGATGCGCTTCGCGCACCGTGCGCACATGGAGGACATATGATGAGCATCGTTGTGACAGGTAATATATTAGTTTTGCTTTGATGCATTATGCCATGCACAAATGGTGCGCTTCGGGCACCATTTGCACATGGGGGGGGAGAGTGTGGATAATTTTTTATTTTTTTTATTAGTTTTTACCGTAGGCGTACGGTAAGCGTAATCGGCGAAATTTTCAAATAAATTAAAATTCCCTTTTTTGCCTTGGGTGATCGTTGGGGACTCCCTCAACATGGCTAGGTGCTTGGGAGCTTTCTAAACAGCCCCTTTACATGTTTTTGCCCTTTGTTTTTCAACCCCCTGTCAGAGTGCGAGAGAGAAAATGGCGGCCGCCGCTTCCTGGTCTCGACCGATTCGAATGTTTACTAAGATCTAACGGCCAATCAGAATCGCACTCGCGCACGTCACCGTACGCGTACGGTAAGCGCACGGTAAGCGCACCGTAAGCTGGCTCAGATATATATATTGATTTTAAGGCTATTTTCTCAGAATCTACTGAACAGATTTACACCAAACCTACAAAAGGCACTTCCTTGACCTGTAGACTACCTCTCTGCCAAATTTCAAGGAACTCTGTTCAGCCGTTCGGGATGTAGCTGTGTCTAAAGGTCCTATGGAAAAATGCATGGGAAAAACGTGTTTTGGGACCCCCCTTTTATCTCAGCCCCCGCTTGACGAATCCCCCCGAGACTTTCAGGGTAGGAGCGGAGCGTAGCGCCCCATTAGTTTTGAAAATTTCGCGAGGATTCGTCGACCGGCGCCAAAGTTATTCAAAATAGAATGTTGCAGTTTTCCTATGGAAACAGGGTCCTAACTATAACTACCTACTGGCGACCGCCAGTAGGTAATATATATATATATATATATATATATATATATATATATATATATATATATATATATATATATATATATATATATATATTCACTGAAAAAACCATAGGTTTCACACACGTTATAGTTAGGAATTAGCATTTAAAAAACCTTGCAAATTCACTGAAAAAACCATAGGTTTCACACAAGTTATAGTTAGCTGTACATTTCACTCGTAAAAAACCAATGAAATTCCCCCGTTATAGTTAGTGCAGGCAACTATAACTCACGCGACCGCAATCCTCTGCTGATGCTAATACTGTATTTAGACACTTATTTGCCCATGTCTTCTTCCATTAAATTTTAGCTATACATATATTACAAATATTTTTTTTTCATAAAGACACATATGTCATCAGCAGAGGATTGCGGTTGCGTGAGTTATAGTTGCCTGCACTAACTATAACGGGGGAATTTCATTGGTTTTTTACGAGTGAAATGTACAGCTAACTATAACTTGTGTGAAACCTATGGTTTTTTCAGTGAATTTGCAAGGTTTTTTAAATGCTAATTCCTAACTATAACGTGTGTGAAACCTATGGTTTTTTCAGTGAATTTGTACGGTTTTTTAAAATGCTAAGTTACTTTACGCCGTTCGTGCCGTGCGCGCCCACTTCACGCAGTTCGTTCCATGCGCGCACGGTGCGCTTCGCGCACCGCGCGCCTACTTTACGCAGTTAGTGCCGTGCACGCACGGTGGGCACGCGGTGCGCTACGCGCACCGCCTGCCCACGTTACGCTTGATGGGCCATGTACGCACAATGCGCTACGCGCTCCGTCCGCACACGGAGGACATATTATGCGCATCATTGGGAAAGGTTTTCTTTTAAATGCATATTAAGCGATATGCCATGCACAAAAGGTGATCTTCGGGCACCTTTTGTACACGGGGAGGAAAGTGTGGATTTAGTTTTTTTTTTGGTTCATTTTTTGTCGTACGCGTACGGTAAGCGCTTTTGCCGTTTTTTCAGGGACACTAAGACCAAGGCTAGGGGGTCAGGAGCTGTCTAGCCTGCCCCTTTTCATGTTATCCAACTTTGTTTTTCCAACCTCCCCTCAGAGTGCGAGAGAGAAAATGGCGGCCGACACTTCCTGGTTTCGACCGATTCGAATGTTTATTGAGATCTAACAGCCAATCAGAATTGCGCTCGCGCACGGCACCGTACGCGTACAGTAAGCTTACGGTGCGCGCTCGGAGCGCGCTTACAGATATATATATTGATTTAAATGCTATTTTCTTAGGAAATACTGAACAGATTTACACCAAACCTACAAAAGGCACTTCCTTGACCTTATGGCTACCTCTCTGCTAAATTACAATTAATTCTGTTCAGCCGTTCGGGCTGTAGCTGTGTCTAAAGGTCCTATGGAAAAATGCATGGGGAAAACGCGTTTTGGGACCCCCCTTTTTTCTCAGCCCCCGCTTGACGAATCACCCCAAGACTTTCAGGGTAGGAGCGGAGCATAGCGCCCCATTAGTTTTGAAAATTTTGCGAGGATTCGTCAACCGGTGCCAAAGTTATTCCAAATAGAATGTTGCGGATTTCCTATGGAAACATGGTCCTAACTATAACTATCTACTGGCGACCACCAGTAGATAATATATATATATATATGTGTGTGTTATGTGAACATCATTTGTCCGTTTCATTGCGCTAGTGTGGAAACGGTGAGGGGGAGTGCTGCAAACCAGGGTTTAGTCGTACGACAAATTAGAGAACAACAAGCCTGAAATGGGTGTACACATTGCATGAGAAAGGATTCATAAACATTTAAATCTAGTAGTTCTTGTGGAATAGATACTAATTCTTCTAACTTGTTATATACTGTTCTAGCTGACATTTTGTTCTCCTCTCACTTATCGTTGCAGTACTTGCATTAAACTAGCTATGTGTACAACTCAAAGCGTTCTTCTACAAATAAATATCCAGCACATTTTAGCCACCTATCCCTAGTCTCTTGTTCAGTTTATGAGAAAACAAATACATTGCAAGTTCGGCTTTTGTAGTGAGTGCGTCAACAACAAATACAAGCATAGGAATCGATTAGGATGGCGGTCAGAAAACCATTCTGACCGCCGTGGTATTGGAAATTAACCATCTGCATGTACCGCGGTAAAACGGGCGGTCAGATTAGGATGAACTGCCAGAAAAATCCGTAAAAAAACACAAATCCCAGGTCAACTGACACACCACACCTGATATGAATACTCCATTTTGACCAACCCACATAGCTGAGTATAAAACCAGCCCCTTCCCTGACCAGAATCCTTTTCCCAACTCCACAACTGAAGGTCTCAACCCCACAGTACAAAGGAGAGGCAAATCACCACACATCACACCATCACAACCACACACACACCACACACATCACCACCACCACCTTCACACCTGCACTGCCACCCCATTTGCACACCACACACCATGTCACAGAAGAAGTTGTCCAGATTCAGTGACATTGGCCTTCCCATTCCACCATTAACATTCACTGAATAGGAGGAGAAATTGCTTGTCACACTGCATCCAGAGAGTCTCACGGGAATACCCGGGGGAGTGGAGGCTGGTAAGTTCCAACAAATGTCTACCATTACACTTCTACGTACTGTCTTGCACAACTACAAAGCTATACTTCCTAGACCCAAATGCACTTACGTACAGCACACTCTTCCCAACATATGCCTCACAGATCCAACATTTCCTTCCTCTGAATCACCCCAAAGGTAGCTAGCAATATTTCCATGGGGGCATGTGTACAGTCAGCCAGCACTCCAACTCCCACCAGGCCCCCTTGTCCTGCAGCTCAGCAGGATGGAATACTCCCCCCTCCCACAACAATGTGGAAGCCATAGCATTGCTCTCTTCAAACTAACAGGTAGGTAGCCAAAAGCTGATTCTAGAATACGTAATACATCTAGATGCAATACGTTAACCAAGAAATCCAATATACAATCAAAAGATGACCCTTGTACTTCTTTGGTACAAAAGGGGGTGGTGATGGACGGAGCATCAGAACCAATCAAACACTCACACCCAGTCAACAGATCTGGGTTTGATCCATCACCGTTCTTTAGCCCACTCTGCCACCCCAGTTCAGACATGGCCATATGCAAATCAGTCTGACCCTGTGCCTCATGGCAACAGTCCAGCCCGAACTGCCAAGCCATGCCTTCCCTGGACCGGAAACAAGCTTCCTAGGACCGGTTTCTGGCATTTCAGCCGTCTTCAGCCAGGCTTGCTTGAATCCAGTGGAAAGGTGAGCAAGGGACTCACGTCTGAGCATACCCTGCCAACTTATGGCGAACAAAGCGGTACAAAAGGGGGTGGTGATGGACGGAGCATCAGAACCAATCAAACACTCACACCCAGTCAACAGATCTGGGTTTGATCCATCACCGTTCTTTAGCCCACTCTGCCACCCCAGTTCAGACATGGCCATATGCAAATCAGTCTGACCCTGTGCCTCATGGCAACAGTCCAGTTTGATTGGTTCTGATGCTCCGTCCATCACCACCCCCTTTTGTACCGCCTTGTACTTCTTTGGCGTTCATTACACAATACACAAACAATAGTAATAAAATCTTTACCATTTTAAAAAGACATTGGGGTCTCTTATATGCGGTTCCTAGCCTTAGAGATTGTTTGACCATAAATCTCAGGGTCACCTTTCGGAGGGGGAGAACGTTGAGGAACATGTTGTGCCCTAGCTACATTAGGGGACCCATCAAAAGCACATGGTTACCCGCGGCCCCAGTTGGATTTTTTAAATGCTATTCATGTAATGTATGCACCTTGGCCAAGGATAAGATAAAGAGTTTTGCATATAACACTAACAAGGATTATGACATCAAACACTTCATAAATTGTAATACAAAATATGTTGTGTACATACTGGGTTGTGAGTGCAATAAAATCTATGTGGGCAGTACTGTGAGGCTGCTAAAATTGCGCATTCAAGAACACATACGGGCATTAAAGCATAACAATGTAAGATACCCCATGACCTATCATATGGGGAAAACACATGATAATGCATGCAAAGTGTGGTTCCAAGGGATTGATCATATCCCGGAGCTGCCACGGGGTGGGAACCGTGAATTGGCACTGAGACGTAGGGAAGCCATATGGATTTGCCGCTTGAGGTGCATTGAGATGGGACACAATACTGACGATGAGATGCACTATCACCTATAATTGCCTAAGACGAAGGGCTCTTTGTTTGGAAGTAAACTCAGCTGTCTAATTATGTGTTTATTTGGATGAGAACTCTGTTGATTATACTAAAGGTTACCACAGGACTGGAGTACCATCAGTAACAAAAAGATTAAGTTATCATCAAATTGGACAATATGCTTGTGATTTCTGGCAATATATGACAAACAAAAATGTATGTACTGGAGGACAATGCTTGCTGTTTAGAATGGTGGCCCGTTCTATTCTGAAGAATTTTTGAATGAAATACATTTTCTATATGCTCAAAATTATGGGACTAACAAGCATACTTGCTTTCCTTTTCCTTTTCTACTTCTCCTTTCTTGTATATATATCCTTTATTTGTATGTCCCCGTGTGTTGATCACCTACCTATCACACTAGTCAGTAATCTATTGGACCCTGCTCAATATGCCAGTTTTGCTGGGGGACCTTTTTGATTTGTTTTGAATTTTCTGAATATTATACTATATGGTCTGATTGTGCTTTAAACACATCATTGGTTTACAATCGCTATATGTACAATTATGACCAACTCAGTATCGCACTAGGTGCCATTTTTAGTATAACATTGTAATATATGACCCGTTTTTGGGTCTTGGATGTGAACTATTATACTCACTCAACATGGCCGCCGGCATGTAGAGTCCGCATTGGGTCTTCCGCTAGAGATTTCATTTATGCCTCTAGCTTGTGAGCAAGGTGCCCCTATAGAATTGAGATTGGTTTTATTTTTTGGGCGCTTAGCATGTTTGTTATGGGTTATTGAGACCCCATGCACCAGGTATCCATTGTTTAAAATAAAATATTTTGATTTTGGTTTTACGAGGTGCCGCTGATTGTGTGTACGGTACCGAAACCAATACTGTGACAATGACTTATTAACTATGTATGGCATCAGCATTCTATATTCAATTAGGTGAATTTTTATTGTTTATTCTTACTAAGAATATAAGTTTATGTCAGAAGTATTAAATCTCACTAGATATGTTAGTTTGGGGCACCTTTCCAATATGGCGCCCTTGTTTACAGTTGGATTTTGGTAAACTTGCGGGGCGTGTGTGAAGTCAGGACGCGGTTACGCTGCTTGTTGGTAGGTGTTTCAAATAGGGGCGCGATGCTGGAACTCGGGTCACACTATTTTCTTCAAATTAGAGCCACATCGCAAGACGGTTTTGTTACAGGTGAGTTGACCTATGGCCCACGGGATAGTCTCGGGGGATAAGTGCTTTGTTCAATTACTATAATTTATTTTGGAAGCGAGCACTACTGAATAAAGATTTTTGAATGCTTCTGCTTGAACAAACGATGGGGATTTAGGGTAGTGCCAATGTCGTAAGATCAATTGCTCTTTTGCTATGTTAATTTTCTGGGGTGAATAACGATGTGCAGTGATATGTAATGGAACGCGGTGTGGGCCATGAACGCCAGTTTGGGGTGCGTGCGCTTTTTGATTGTGTTTGTCCTTTGGGTCAAACGTCAGATTATTCGCTTGCCATACTATGTGATACTTCACTATTAAGGATTGATGATTTTGGATGAGGGTGATGCCATGTGTGGATCCAGATCATCCTTCTCCTTCCTCAGGCAATACTGTTAGATTTATCAAGTGATATTGATGGTTTCTTGCCTCACATTGGCAGTAATATACCATTACATACTATTGTTGACATTGGTGTTTATCTAGCTGTTAGCTCCTGACATATATATAGTATGTGTATTTCGCTTGTTTTTGAACAAACACTTCTGGTTTTTTGTAGGATTGTGTGTCTGGGTATATAATATCCACCTGTGTGTTCACCTAGGAATTCATTGGGTGCACATTGCTTGTTTTTGTTGTCACCGTTCATCACACCGTTGCGCCAAAGTTGCTATTGGGATTGGAAAGGAACCACCCTTGATATGATTACGGATTAATTTTGATCACACTAATATATGAAGTGGCCCAGGTGGGTATTTTACCTATGGATTTTTGGTTGAACATGCTCCTTGATTGCAAAACCGAGGGGATTACTCATTACATAATATTGGTTTGTATTACAGAAACACCAGCTATTGTTGAGTTTTTGGTTACTTGAAATCGGACGATTGTTCTCATTCAGTTTTTCTGTTGTATTCAAAGGAAATATTATTGGTAGGTGACATCTATGTACATTATATAGTTATATGTCAGCCACGGGTGTGTTTTAATGGGTCTAGCCACATTGTGGGTGTCATGAACTGGTAGCTTTGTTCATGCTCTCTCCTCTCTAACTTATGTGATGGGTGTGTTTCTTTCCCCTTTCTTTTTTTACTGATTATTTTTCGCTTTTATTGTATCCATATATACATTGCAATATTGTTTATTGTTTATTCTGTGTTTCTTATGGTATATGGAGCATTAATTGAATACAAACATGATGTTATAATAATCTTGGAAAATAATTGGAAATGTACCATCTATGGCTCTTCATGATAAAGTAAATTAACTTGGAGATGTTAATTTATGTGAATATTCACACAGCAAACAAGACATATCACATATAGGAATTGTGACTCCATGTGGTTGTCTCTGTACTTTTTAATGTTTTTTACATGTTTCAAAGATAACTAGCTCTGTAATTTTTATTGTTGTAATCTAATGTTGTATGTCTTGTTAGTATTGTAACATGTCGGATTTTATATGTTCTTTTATATGTTCCTTTTTTCTGTAAATTACAGCCCTGAAGAAGTCCTAGTAGATTGGGACGAAACGCGTTGGCTGATGGCTTTTTTTAAAATAAAAGAAATTATATAAAAGCTGTTGGGACAATTGACATCTCTCGTATCAATTGGTTTGATTGAACTCAAGTTTTCTTGCATATATGTCATGAAAGGTGGTGCGGTTCTGATATATTGTTGTTCTACAGTCAGCCAGCACTCCAACTTCCACCAGGCCCCCTTGTCCCACAGCTCAGCAGGATGGAACACCCCCCCCACACACACAACCATGTTGCAGCAATAGCATCCCTCCATTCAAACTTACAGGTAGGTAGCCATCTTAACAGGAAGGGGTGTTTGTGGGTGGGAAGCCAGCACTCCAACTCCCACCAGGCCCCCTTGTCCTACAGCTCAGCAGGATGGAATACTCCCCCACCCACAACCATGTGGAAGCCATAGCATTGCTCTCTTCACACTTACAGGTAGGTAGCCATCTTAACAGGGAGGAGTGTTTGTGGTTGGGAAACCAGCACTCCATCTCCCACAAGGCCCCCTTGTCACAAAGCTGAGCAGGATGGTACACTCCTCCCACTCATAACTATGTGGCAGCTATTTCCCTCCACTGTGTCACCAAACAGGTAGGTAGATAGTGCATGCACCCTGCCATCCTTTTCAAAATGCATGGAGCCATATGACCACACCAGCACTCACATGCCATCCAACTTGCCATATATCCAAAAGCCACATCCAGCGTGCAGAAAGCTAAGCGTAAATAACTGTCACAGAAATTTGAATCACCAAGTCACATGTGGAAGAAATTCAGGGCCCACTCATGCATAGCACTGAATGCAATGTGTAACTGCCATGGTGTCAGAGCATGAAGGCCCATATGAACACAAACCATGCATGGTCAATCAGACAAACAAAGACAAGTACATGATATGAAAAATGTATGTATAACATTACAAAGGCTAGTTCTTGCTGAGCTGAGAGTGATTCCATGCAGTGCAAACCAAAAAGACGTATCACATAAAGTTGATGTGCCGCAAGTTGTTAGATGACGACATGTCCTTGTAATCACACAATCTCTACGTGGCACATGCTTCTCTTTTACATGTCACACCATGGACAAGTAATGCATATACCTCAACATCATGTCCTGTCCAGTATCTTGCAGCCATACTGTTAGACCTGGCACCATTGGCGTGAGTCTCCCTTCCATTTTTTCGCTGTGTCTCCTCTGTTTTTGCTGGTTATAGATGCTCTGGGCGCTGTGCCACTGCCATTCAGTGCCACAGCGCGAATGCTCCCTTTGTAAAGATGACATATGAATTGGTACATCCATGATTGGCTTATTTGGTTTACCTGTTAGTCCCTAGTAGCGTGGCCTGTGTGTGCCCAGGGCTGGTAAACCGAATGCTGCTGGTGGGCCTGCAGCACTGGTTTGTGCCACCCACAGAAGCAGCTTGTAAAGTATGTCTCAGACCTGCCACTGCAGTGTCTGCGTGCAGTCCAGAACTGCCATCTTGGCTGTGAAGTGCACCCACTTCCCAGCCCCTAAACCTTCCCTTGGCATCCTGTAAGTCCCCCTTATGATAGGGCGCATTGTATGTGTAAGGTAGGACATGCCCTGATGTATGTAGCATGTCCTAGTAGTGAATTACACCCCATTTCGTTTTTCACTACTGTAAGGCTACCTGTTCTCCATAGGCCAGAATGGGAGGTCTGGGCTATTACATTCTATAGTCCTAACTGACCCACAGAACATGGTAGAAAAACGAATCTAGTATGCCTGAGCTCAGAATATTAAAATACATCTTTTAGTAAAGGTTATTTTTATAGCCTGTGTTTGAAACTACCACGTTTAGAGTATAGGTACTTTCTTGCCTAAGCCTTCCAGTTTGCTCTGCTATGATGTGTATTGGCTGTCTGGTTTTGGAGGGACAGGGCAGGCTGAGTCAGACCTGGGTTGAATAGAGCGACCTGCCTTGGTGTGAGGGGAGGGGTAGCTCCTGCACTTGAATAGGACTGTGCCTGGCAAGGTGAATGCTGGCTCCACCTCCCACTGTGCGTCTGAGGCAGACCCCCTCTTTCTGAAAGGAAGGATGCAGCCTGATCAACAAAGTGCTCCAGAGCTGGGCAGAACTGGTTCTGGCTGGGTTCAGAGACTTGGGACCCCTAAGAACAAAGACTTTGGGGGTATAAATATTTGTGCACAAACCCCTACAATTGGTATTGCTCCTGGATAACAAGAAGAACCTCTGTCCGTGGGACTACAAGAATCTGCAGAAGGACTGTCCTTGTGCTTGTGTGCTGTTTCTGGGACTGGCCTGCAGCTGTTACTACTGGACTTCAAGAAGAGGAAAAGAACTTTGATTGGACTTTTATTTTTGTGCTACAGCAATCACCCAAGGGCTAGAAGAGAGCTAGCCTCCTGCTGGAGTCTCAGGCACATCAGACTCCACCATCAGCCTCCTGTTTCCTCCCAGCGAGGATTACTATCTGCAGGTGAGGCTCCTGTGTGTTCCAGGGCCTCTAGTTCTACTGCTGAGAAGAGAGCGCTGAAAATCGTCGCTAACCTCCGTTAGCGAGCCGCTGCAGCTGGTGAGCGTGAGAAAAATCGCCGCTCTGCTGTCGCCGAGTGCTCGCTAACCCCGAAGATCGTCGCAGCACCTGTCTGCGGGCCTGAAAACGCCCGCTATCTGGAAATCATCGCAACAGGATCATCGCAGCGCGGACGCCGAGCGTTCGCCATTTTCCCCGCATCGAATCCGGATCGTCGCTTCCTCGCGGAGCGCGATCTTTGTCAACGCAGCAAGATCGCACACGCAACAGGCTCGGTGCATCATCCTCCCTTCGCGGCAAGGATTTCATCGCATCACCGGCTTAGCGTGAGGAAGTTTGTCGCTTTGTCCTGCCCGCAACCCAGCGCATCATCCTCCCTTGCGGTAAGGATTCAACGCATCGCTGGTTAGCGTGAGGAAATATATCGCTACAACGCCTTAGCGACATTTTTGTTGCTTTGCTCCAGGAACCAGATACTTTGTGAGTAAAACGGTCGCAGAGACCCCTGCCTTGACTAAACATCATTTTGCGCATCCTGAACTATTTTTCCTTGCAGCATTTCTAAAGTAATTATATTTTTATAGTATTGTGGATTTTTACTGTTATTGGTCTTGTGATTAAGTCTATATAAAAATATCTATTTTTCAGAACTACTTGAGTGGTGTCCATTTGTAGTGTTCCTCATTATATTACTGTGTATGGTCATAAATGCTTCACACACTGCCTCTGAGATAAGCCTAGCTGCTCGTGCTATGTTACCACAGGGTTGAGCAGGGGTTGTGAAAGGGTGTAGGCTGCTTACTCTGACTTAGGAAGAAGGGTCCCTACTTGGACAGTGGCCAGCCATTGCCAACTAGAGACCCCCATTTCTAACACATACCAAGTGAGTGCAATGTAAAGTGTGTGGTGTATCTCATGTAACATCCAAACGTCTAACGCCAAGCTTGTGGAGGGCACTTCAATGACCATTTGACCTCTGTTCAACAGTAGGTCCACAAGCAACTGCAGGAGAAGACAACACCAACCTGCAGAGCCAGTCTCCCCCCGCCCCCCCCCCCGCCAGTAACATGAACTCTCGGATGCAGACTCCCTATGTTTGTCGGATGAGGAGCAACAACCTGGCCTATCTGGACTGCCAGGGTGCACCACGTCTCAGGCCCTCATTGTCCCCACCACTGCCACCACCACAGCAACAACAACAGCGCTGACCCCTGCTACAATGACTTGTGTGGCCTCAGCCATCACCATCACCACTGCTGTCTGCAATACTCTCCTTGCCTCAGTGGTTACCAACACCACAACACAATCAGAGAAGGCCAGGGAGAGTTTGCGGGTGCGTTGAGTGCCAACGCCACAGGTCCAGGTCAACAGGGCAGGTGGGAGGGCAACTGGGGGACAAATACAGGTGGACACTGGTACCGAAGCCCTGGCCACCATCGCCAGAGTCCTTTTGGAGCATATGAGCAGACCCATGGACAGATGGGCCAGGTTGTGGAAGAAGTGTGTGCGCTCCGCCTGCTGCTGAGGTCCATGGACACGCATGTGGGACAACTTGTAGACCTCATGGGCCAGCTTGTGGGTGTTCTGAGGGACAGACATGCGGCCCAAATGACAGCTCAACCCCCCTCCAGTGGCTCGCATGCTGATACTCCCACCACCTCAGCTGAGGCCACCGAGAGGGGTTAGCTGGAACAGGATGACTCCTCAGACACTGCTGAGCCCGCAGCAGAGGCCCCCCTGCCAAACGCACAAGGGGCTGTCCGAGAAACACCAGGGATGGATCACGTGGCAATGCACCATCCAAACGCTAGTTGCCGAGCCAGCCATTATGGCACCTCTGTTCCCCTTGACATTGACTTTGTTGACTATCCTTACCCACATTGCAATGTTAATGGCAGGTGTCGGACTGTGTGTCTACATCAATGTGGTGACTACTCTATTGGTCTCATTTACCATCACTGACAACTCAGAAATTACCTTTCCACAATTTTGTAAATATTCACTTCACTGTCACAAATAATTATTGTAAATAAACACTCTTTACATACCTATGTCTTTGTGTCAGCTCCATGTTTATCACAGTATGTACAATGTCTACTCAAATTCCAATGTACCACAAGCTCTGATTGTGCTGAGGCATTGAGAGGGTGAAGGGACCTAGAAAGACACAAGAGAATGAGATTTACTTGTCAGGTGATGCCATCACAGCTAGAACACACCACTAGTCATCAACGTACATGAACCAGCACACATAACAATGAGCAACAACTTCAACATAGACATGAGGTGCCTGGATAAATATATACCCTGTGCCACACACATCAGCCATTTGAACAGAGCCAACAACAGGCAGCAGTCAAAAAAATCATCTATGCCTTGCCACTACCATCAAAGAATACAGACATTGTCACTCTTCTACAATGTCACTTACACTGAAGTAAAGTAGTTGTTGATGGGCATGTGTGGGTTTGCAGGGGGGAGCATCTGCTGCTCATCATCCTCCAGGAGCAGGGGGATCTCTTTGCGCAAGGTCAGGTTGTGGAGCATGCAACTATGATCTGACACACCTTTTGGGGAGAGTAGAGTAGTGCACCTCCGCTCTTGTCCAGACAACGGAATCTAGACTTCAGAAGCCCAAAAGTACACTCAACCACACGACGTGTCCTCCCATGTGCATCATTGTAGCGAACTTTCCCCGGGCCCTTGGATTCCTCAGTGGGCTCAGCAGCCAAGGCCGGTTGGGATACGCAGAGTCACCTAGGTGTGACATACAGGGAGCAATTTAATTACATAAACAGGAGCTGAGAACAGCATGCCACACATACAGCACACTACTTGAGTCTGCGTACTCACCAACAAGCCAAGCATGCTCCGGATGCAGATTTGCCATCAGTTGTGTTATGATGCTGTTTGCAGTACGTAGGAGTCATGTGCTGATCCGGGAAATCTGGCACAGACATGGGAGATTAGCTTATTCGCTTGGCATACCACTTGCACATTAATGGAATGGAAATGCTTCCTGTTCCTGTATATGTGCTCATGTGCCTGTGGTGGAACCTGGCCAAAATGTGTACAGTCAATGGCGCCCATAACATTAGGTATGTGGCCAAGGTCATAAAAATCACCATTCACAGCTGCCAATTCATGTCTCCTGGGAAAATGGATGTAGTGGTCCTTGTATGTCACCATTGTGGCCAGGACATCACGTAGCACCATGCTGAACATTGGTTAAGACATCCCACCGGCAATGGCCACCATGTACTGGAACGAACCAGTTGCAAAGTAATGCAGGGCCGCCCACACCTTGACTGTTGGTGTCAAAACAGTCGGATAGGTTCTGTGAGGCCTCAGATGGGGCTCAAACTGAGCACATAGGTCTTGAAGGGTAAGGCAATCCAGATGGAATTTCCTTATGATGTCCTCATCCTTCATGTTTGCCAGCAATGGTAACGGACGATGCACATTTGGTCGTCTCCTACATAACATGAAAGTGGACACATGTCAATTTTATTGCCATATGAGATGTGTCAAACATCTGACATCTTGACTGACACAGAGCCAACAATGACTGGACTGAAACAACAGCTTAATGCACAAGTCACATGCAGAGACACCTTGCTCTCATGTTGTCTTACATGTGGTCAGTATGTACATAGTGACTACCTCCAAAACAGAATCTGACTATGTGAATGGAAAATGGTACATTCCTACATCTTGTGTCACCAGCCCTGGGAAAAGTTGACACAGCACATTTTTGAAACAGCAACACTGCTGACTTCTACGTAGCTGCTGTACCTGCCACACCTTCTTGCTTAAGTTGCACAGAGCACAACTTTTCTACACAATTAGCACAGTGTGTGTAAGATGATCAACTATCAAAATGAATTCAGCAATCTACACAGTGAAATAGGCACATTATGTAGTCAGTCCATCATTACTGTGGGTTGAATCGCAATCTCACACATTGACGTTTACAAATATGAGAGTCCATTACACACAATATCTGTGTACATGCACACAAATATCATATGTGACATGTGAGGAAGTAGATGCCAATGCATGTAATCATGTGCACTGGCATGGCATTTGTAGTCATCAGTGAATTCAATGTCCCACTAGCATTGAATTTAGCAATCAGGTGGCATAATACATTGTAAGTGTCTAGTGTTCCATGATGAGAATTGGTCATTGCCATTGCTAGGGCATAATGTGTCCATAGGTGCTGTATGCGTGCTCCACCACCACAATCACGGTCATTAGCCCCAATTGAAAAATGCCAAATAGCGGTAGCGACTGCCTGGCCCCCGTGGTGTGACATCGCCAATGACATTGCAGCCAATGGGAACCACAATCGCGGTAGTGCCATACAATTTTGAAACCCGCGGTAGCGACTGCCTGGCCACCGCCTATGCCCATGCCATTGCAGACAATGGGAACCGCGATCCTGGTAGTGAATTACACATTTGAAACCAGTGGTAGGCGTGCTCCGCTACCGCGGGCCCGGCCATTGGTTACATTTGAAAGATGCAGGATTGTGGTAGCCACCGCCTGGCCCCCGTGGTGTGACACTGCCAATGCCCATGCCATTGCGGCCAATGGGAACTGCGATTGCGGTAATGAATTACATATTTGAAACTCGCGGTAGGTGTGCACTGCCACCGCGGTCCTAGTTATTGGTTATATTTGAAAAATGCTGACCAGGAACCCCAATTGCAGCAGCTGAGTACCACTGAAAAAACCCCATGGGGCTGTATATGTCTGTGAGAGAGTCACACATTTCAATTGCACCCAGACACTGCTGCCTGCCATTCTTCACCACCAACTGCTGCTGAACCCAGTGATGGCGAGAACTGAGAACATCAGGGCCCGTCCCTTCACCACAGAGGAGCTGGAGGTCCTGGTGGACGAGGTCCTTTCACAGAATGGGAGGCTATATGGTGCGCCAGATGTACTGGTAAGTGTTTCAGAGTGAAAGTTTGAGAGTGCTCAGAGTGCTCACATGATGTTGCTCTGCAGTATTATGTGCCTATGAGTGCAAGTTAATGTGCATGCATCCTCATTTTTCATATACCATGCTCCATACATGGCCTAGTAAATATTGCACTTGAGTATTGGGGGAGGATGGCAACATGGACATTTCTGTAGCCCTTCTTCAGCAAGAAAAATACAAACGTTGATCTGAGACTGGGTAATGTAAATGTGTGATACACTGCCTAGCATGCTGACTTCATGTCAATGGGGTGTGTTACCTTATTTCCACAGATCTATGGCTGCATTGAAGGATGAGAGGGACATGCAGTGTTTTGCAGCCATACAGTAACACTGTTGGGTTGGACATTCGAAGTCTGAAAAAACATTGCCTGTGCTATGTGATGTCATAGTCCATGAGGTTTTCACATGCTCATTTGTGACATTACAAATGTATTTCGTCCAGAGGGTACTGAAGAATGTGTGTACAGTTTTCATATTGCCCCCATGGATATGTGCGCATTATGCACAAGAGTAAAATGCCTGAGTGTAACACTCTTGGTGGTAATTCACCTATGATACATCAGATAAATGTAATTTGGAGATATCTTCCTTCCATTGTTTTCACTAGTGTTCTGTCTCACATGTGTATGTACTGTTTGCCTTCTCATATTGTACATGCATGTGAATTTTCTGATGGCTCACGTTAAACCTCAGTGTGAGTCCCCCTGGCCTGCACAGAAACAGCCCAATTTTGAAGGGACCCATCAGTAAATGGACTGAGTGAAACATATGTGTTGTTTGTCACCCTATTTCTCAATGAGCTATCTTAGGCCTTAGGATTGCACAAGACAGGCCTACACCTTGTGAGAAGAGTGTGAGAATGTAAGATCATGGCCCTAAATGTGACCTTCATAACACAGGTAGCCATTCGCAGATTGGCGCGCAGGAGCATGACACCACTAATGGCCCGCATCTTGGCAGTGACACAGCCAGAGCTGGATGGACGCTTGAGGGCCCATCAGCAGCAAGTTGGAGGGGAGTATTCTGCGAAGTGTGACTTTGGGTGTGAGTGACTGCATGAATCCCAAACCTGAGCCAGTGCGGAGCTCTGTGATGTCTCTAGTGTGATGCAATGGCTTCTAAGTGGCCTCAGTGTTGAGTACAGCTGTTATGCATTTTTCAACATGTGTTTTCTCATGTGTTTAATACAATGACCCTTGCCATTGACAGATGAGATTTAGCCTTGTGACATATACTGCAGTATGAGTGTCATAGACATCACCTGGCAGTGAACAGCAGTGAGCATCATGTTAGTGTGCATTTATAGATGTGTGCTGGGCACAACATAATATTTGTGACAACTACACAGCCGACACCAATGTATAACTGTAGTTGTGCTTCAAAGCACAACATGGTGGATAGCAGGAGCTTGTGGCCATTGCAAAAGGACATTTGGGAGTCTGTATCTGTGGTGTTCCCTTAAAGTGACTCCATATGTGACAACTTGTTTAAATGGTATCTATCTCACCTACAAGCACATAAGTATGCTTACAGAGAATAGTATGGTAGGTTACAAGGAGGCACGGGAGAGCTATTTGGCTGTGTCAACGTCACATGGGGAATTAATATCAACTATGCATGTTTCCATGCATCTTCTGATGATTGCATAAAGGTTGCACATGCTGACTGCACATGGAGGAGGGCAACAGGGGAGTATCATTTTCAAGTTTTGTACTTTGCTTGCAAATGATGTTTGTAAGTCTAGCACTATACTGAACCTATGAATCTGTCTCTTGCAGCATCTACCAAGGTCACAGAAGGACAGGGGAAGCTTCTGGCACGACTGCTACACATGAGCTCACTGACACTGATGGGACCAGCGCCTCAGAGGGGGACAGGATTGCCCTGGATGAATCACGCCCGGAAACACCAACCTCCACATCATCAGACTCCAGCGGTGACTCCTCAATGTTGGCGGGCACAGGAAGTTAGAAATCTGCCTCTTCTTCCACCACACATCATCCAGTGCCCACCCTCCCAGTTGCTACCACAAGTGCTGTCCGTGCCTGCAGCCCTAGGAAGGGTAGAGTCTCCTTCCCCCCAGGCACCGCTGCCCCTGCCCCTTTCTCCCCTGCTGCCCTCAGTGTGGAGTCGGTGGACCTTTTGCGCCAGCTGTGTGTGGGTCAGATTGCTCTCCTGAATGCCTTCCAGGATCATGACAAGAATTTGGCACAGGTAGTTGCCTTCATGGAGTGGATTCATTCTGACGTGGGTGGCCTAAACCGAACTGTCCAGTCTTTGTCCTCCACAGTGACGGAAGCCTTCAGCAACCACCCTGCCAGTGGCACCACCTGACGAGAGTGCCCATATGCCACAGCCCTCAGGCACCAAGCCCTTCACACGCAGCACACAACAGCAACACTCCAAGCGGACCAGACCACAGACACCATCTCCACAGCACAAAACAGGCACACAGTAGCGCAAAACCAAAAGCCCATCACGTGACACTCATGGGCATCAGGCCAAGAAGCAGGCATCAATATCACATTCATCAAAATCACCCCCATCCAAGGGCACTCCCATCCCCACACCTGCTCCCAAAGACAAACAAACAGTTGCCCTGTCTGCTGTGAACCTGGTGCCTGCAACGACTAAGCGCAAACACTACTCTAAGGCAGATTCACCCACAACGTCAACTCCCATACACACCACTGTGAAGCTGGGACAGGAGAGCAAAGTGGGGGGTTTACCTGGACAACAGGGGATGCAGGGGAAAAGGCAAGGCCACCCCAAGCTTACCACCAGATCCAGAAAATCCACACAGGGAGAGCCACCTGCACCAGATACACCTTTGTTGGAGAGTGAGGCAGTTGTGCCCACTCCGGCCAAGACACTTGTGGGCTATCGAATCCCCAAGAAGTTGAGACCCAGCCCTCAACATTCACCCTCACACACTGTGTCTCCCGGCAGCATGCCTCCACCTCCCCGGGCCACCACACCACCCGGTCCAAGCAGCTCTCAGGCTCCCACAGTCACTGATGCCTTTACCTCAGCTGGTCCTCTCTCTCCCAGGTCCACTCCTCAAACTGGCCCCGACAATCAGCCACCTCCCAGTTCAACTGAAAGCCAAAGTTGAGGCAAAGTCCCCCTCCCCACACCATTTCTCCCACAGAGGTGCCTGGACTGCCCATTTGTATCTCCTTACTTGGAAAGATTCCCATGGCAGTGGACGGTGTTACCCATTCCCTGTGTAGTTTGTCACGCACACATGTGCATACTTTGAATTTGTACTGGCTGTTTGTTACTTTTGATGCCCATTCCCTGTGCAGTTTCTCATGCACACATGTGCGGACTGGAACTATGGACTGGCCAATGGCCTTGCTGTTCGTTACTTTGGATGCCCATTCCCCGTGCAGTTTCTCATGCACACATGTGCATACTTTGAATTTGTACTGGCCAATGACCTTGCTGTTTGTTACTTTTGATGCTCATTTCTTGTGCAGTTTCTCATGCACACATATGCATACTTTGAATTTGTACTGGCCAATGGCCTTGCTGTTTGTTACTTTTGATTTCCATTCCCTGTGCAGTTTCTCATGCACACATGTGCATACTTTGAATTTGTACTGGCCAATGGCCTTGCTGTTTGTTACTTTTGATGCCCATTCCCTGTGCAGTTTCTCATGCACACATGTGCATACTTTGAACTAGTACTGGCCAATGGCCTTGCTGTTTTGTACTTTTGATGCCTATCTGGGTATTATGTAATAAAGACTGTTAATCCTGCTATCTGCTTTGCCAATGTCATTGCTAAATAAAAGGTATTATGTATGGATATGACACATGCTCTGTATGCCACTTTAACATTGCCAATTGCTTGTTTTACTTTTTCAGAGCTTTCCAGAGGTAAATAGGCACTTTTGTTCTTCCTGAGTCTGAGGCTTGAGGGTGCAATGATGGTTATTTGTGATGATCTACTCTTCTCCAAATCATTCTGTGCTCAGGTTTGCTACATTGTACACATGCCATGTTAGGATGCAATACCAGAACAGAGGTGAATGCTAACCACAGGATTACTTGCAGGGTGGCCAGGGTCCGGCATTTCTGTGGGCTCTTTCTCAATGTTTGCACAGCAGTGTTGGTGTGTAGTCATCTTGTGTGGGCCTGTCTTCATAGTCACATGGGTACATTAGAATTTGTGCACTTGAGTAGTCATACAGTGTGGTTGGCCTGTCATTGTCAGTAGTGTTGATGTGTATGTGCCCCTGCACCTGCCAACTACACACATGTATGATCCAGGTAATGAGTGCCTGTTTGTTTTCATTGTCAAACATGTGCTTCAGATTGTGGGCACATGTAGGAGTTTTAGGTTGAGCACTGTGCAGTGTGTTGGTGTGCCCTTGCACTCCTGGGGGACACCTACTTGTTGTCGCTGTCAGTTGTGAGTATGCAAAGTGTGTCACCTCAAAGTCTGTGTTGTGTTTTGGTGATCAGCCATGTGTCTTGTTTAAGTTTGTGCTCACTTTTCTAACCTGCTCAGCCACACTGACATTATTTGTGAGTTTTCTCATGCATTGCTGTCACTTGACACATTTTTGGCTCCAGTATGGTATGTGGTATGATGAGTCATACCATCCCCTATAGGTGCTTCACATTGTGAGTTACCCCTCTAAGTGATTGTGGACTTTACACTCCTCACCTGTCCACTACTGATGTACACACCACTTAAATCTCATGTCTTCCACTCCATGGCTTGCCAGTGTGTGAGCTTCCCCACCACTTCATAGTGAGACACTATACTGTGGGAGGATGGTCTGTATACAGGACCAATGTGCCACTCAGGACAGTTTCGCAATTAGTTATATGTTATTTTCTTCTACTAGTTTGCAGTCATGGTTTCTCATGTGCAGTGCATATGTTTGAGTAGCACAGTCCTCTAGTCATGTTGTTTGCATCTGGGTTTCCCTTAGTTGTGGATCTGTGGGTGATTGCTAAGCTGAATGTGTGTTTGCTGAGGTACTGCTACCCTTCCTGAGTGTGATGTTATCTGTGTGCTGTGATGATTTGTGTTGTGAGAGTTTGTGGTGGGGCACTCAGATATGTGTGCTACTGGTTTGGTTGGTGTGCGCACCCTGCTTGGTGTGCATGCAGTGCTGTCAGTGTTTGTATCCTTGCACTTGCCTGGTGTGCATCCCCCTGATGTCCAGCTGAGTTTGCTATGTGATGGATTGGTATGTGCATCTGTGGTATTTTTGTTGTAGATGGATGCAGTGTTTGGCCTGTGTTGGCTCTTTCTACTTACAGGTGTAATGTGTGTGCGATGTTCTATTTGCATGATATTGTGTGTGAGTAGTTTGTGTATTGTGATACATTCAAATGTGTGTTGCATGTGTAGTGTGTATTTCTTGTGTGTGTGTCACATGCAGCAAGGTGGATTCTTGTTCATGAGCTTGTTTTGAGTGCACAATAGTGGTTTGTCCTCCTATTTCTGACCTGGCACTTGTCAGGGTTGTGCATGTGCATGCTTGTGGTACACCATCACACCATGTTCACTTGATGACTGGTGTGGTGTCTATGTCTGTGTTAGCTGATTTATCCCCTTGATCTCAGTTAGTGTTCATGATTGGCTTTTGATGATGCGATTCTTGTTTGTGTTGGGGTATGGTATCTGCGCATTGGTCCAGAGTGACAATGTTGTGTATTCCTGTTCTGTCTAGGGTCACATTGCCTTTCCACTATTTGGCTGCACATGGCTGGGCTTGTTGGACTTCTGTGGATGTTGTTTGTGAGATTTGTGTTTGGCTATTGTTTTTGGGTCAGCATTGGTTTAGACATCCCTGATTGTGAGTCTGACATTTATAGATGCACTCTGGGGTGGTTGTGAGTAAACTCACAGGACCTTATTTGCACCTTTATGTGTGTTTCTCACAGGAGTTGAGTGTTGCAGGTGTGAGATGGGTAGATGAGGGGTATGTGTGAAGGTCCTATTTGGGTTTGACAGTCAGGCAGTGTGACAATGAGCCATGTGTGTTGTGCTGGTGGCATACACAAGTAAGTTGACACAGATGTGTGGCTAGTTACTGTATGGCTTCTGACACTTCCTAGCATCCCTCTGCCTATGCATAGCTTGCATTGATATATCCCTGAGTTGTTGCACAGAGGTCACTGTGGTTTAATTTCACTCACTGTGCCACCCATGTCTGGTTTGAGGGCCTAAGGGTACTGTGATATGTTCCTCCTCTTGCATGTGATGTACACATGCTATGTGGCTTGTGCCATGCTTTTCCAGCACTGTGCACTTCACTTTGGTCTAGCCCATTTATTGTCCTCTATTGCTGCTGACCTATGGTATGTGCATGTGGCAGAGTGTCAGTGTGGGATCTTTCTGAGGGATTTGACAAGCAGTGTGAACAGTCTGTGGGCGTTCATATGCAGTGTGAGTCTTCATTTCTTAATTATACTCTGTTTGATTCACATGAGTGGAAGGTAGGTGTGAGGAGGAGGGTTGTCCAGCCCCTGACTTTTTGTGCAGGGTGTTCATCTTCACCCCCACCTTCCCAGTCAATCTACCTTGCCCTTTGATGTGTGTGGTGCGAGGTCTAGCCACACCTGGCTGATAAATTGTGCAGGGGGGGCACAGGAAGGGCAGCATGTGCCTAAATGGGTGTGGGAAGCGTACAGTGGGTAGGGTGAAGGTGGAGCCCTGGGAAGCTGCCTAGAATGCCCATGCCTGGCGCCAGCTCTGCCTACTACATTGTGTGCAGGTTTTTCCACGTCTTAACCGCTGCTGTGACTTGCCCGGGACATTGCAGTGATTTCGCGGTTGATGGGTGACCCGGATGCGGATATGTGGATTTCTAGAAGGCAGGACATGTGTGAATATACTTGGGGATATGTTCCTGTCCCCACCAGAGTGTCTGATGTGGACAGGAACCGTATTTCAGCACAGGAGTTGTGTGTTGTGGTTGTATGCGGAGTTTTGTTTTTACGTACCTGCGGTGCTGACCGCGGCGACGTCTTATTTGCTGGTAGTGGATGAGGTACAGCAGCAGAAGGGCTTGAAGAGCTGGATCCATAGCGGTCAGGAACGTGTGGAGGTGACCGGGATTCGGGTTTCGCTCTCCGCAGTTGTGCTTCCACCGTCTACGAGTGGCTGGTTTCTCCGCTGCGTTGTGATGGGCTGTTTGAGGTATCGTGATTTGTCCGGCGGTCGGGACGTCATTCTGCACAGCGGTCTTTTTTTATTGGCTCCCTCGCCACAGTTACGGAAGGAAATTTGTGGCGGATCTCAAGACTCCGCAGCGGACAGTTTATGGGCTATCTTCGCCCATTGTAATATGGTGGACGCGAGGACAAGCGATGGAGTGCGGAAAAGGAAATTTTCTGCCACCACTTGCACCGCGGATGTGCCTATGACCGCCTTCCTAATGAGCCCCATTGTTTGGTTTGTCTGAAGAAACTGAGGTAAACTTCCTAATCTCTTCGGTAAAGTTAACAATACTAATACTTGTGTACTGTTCCTCTACACCTTCAGTAACCAACTCCTCATTTTTTCTACACTCCACTTCAGGACCAAAAAACCGAAACTGAACATCTTCACAAACTTCTTCTACTCTGCTACTGTACTATTTAAAAGAGCTCTATTCATTTCTCTTAAACAGAAGGCAGGAGTATAGACATAGTAAATTCTCCTAACTAACTTTGGCATTATAGAGTGGCAAACAGCTACCATTCTGAAATGATAAAAGGTGCTTTGGCACACTTTAGTTGATAGACATGCTAGTGAATGTCCTTGTAAATTGGTACACTTTCTTACTTTTTATTAATCTAATCCTTGTCAAGCAAAACTTTTCAGTTTCAGACTTCTGCTTGAAAACTTGCATAGGAAAGTTCTCAATATATGAATTGATTCGGGCCGAATACTGCAACTACTGCTACAGTTTCATTTGTATACAGGAGCCTGTCTACACTTTCCCTGTACCTCTTCAGCTATCACTTCTTCAACATTCCTAGGTACCATATCCTCTTTTGAAATGGGAGTTCCATCCTTCACCTCAGAACATTGACCAATTCTTTCAACTGCAAGTACTAATGTGTTCTCTTGCAAGTAGCTTTCTTCATTCAAGAATGGCTCAGTACTGGAAGTATGCTTCTATCCACCATTGAACATTTTACAGAAATTAATTCTATTCACCAGTCTTTTCTTCTCATAGTCAACACTGTTTTATCCAATGTTCTCATTCTGCTCAAAATAAATAGCTTCCTCTTCAGGTCAAATGCCTTATCAACTAGACCCTCACCACGTTCTTTTTTTTTCACTTCTCCTCTTCTTTCATACTGTTTCATAGTACGTATAAGATTCTGAGTTACTCTACTACAGAACATTCTGACTCTAATTTCTTTAAACTACTTCTGTCTCCTTGTTAAACTTTCTCCTGTCTAATATAATTTATTAGTCTTGCTGGCGCTTAGATTTTTGTTACCTTTCATAGCTGATTTGAGAGTTCCCATTTTATTAACTCAGTTTTGCTCTATTCGTAGCTTTCTGCATACTATTTTAAGAACCTTCCTAGTTTTCTTACCAGCAGCTCTTTTCTCTCTAACCACATTGTCCACATTATGTCCATTTTCTTTGTCTGTTGTAAACACATGGTATCCTTTCCTCTGTTCCTTTCTTCTTTGTGGTTTATTTGGCATTTTAAGTATCTGTTTTTAAGTAGAAGTAGAACTCTGCCCAAAAATATATATATATATATATATATATATATATTTGGCTTTTTATTATCTATTATAAAATGTAACCATTTTATTTCCTATGGCCTACCTTAAGAGATACTCATATGTAGTAGAAGACTACTTAAAGACCTGACAAAGGCTTTTAAATGTTAAGTCAACATAGCAGTAAAACGACTCACATAGCCTCTTCACTAGCAGGCCTGAAAGACGTGTAAACAGCTACTTCTCTGGATGGGTAACTTACTTGTCTCTGCGCTCTAATACAAATCTGAGTGATTGTATCAGTCCCTGTATGGGTGTGTGAGTGTTTGTGTAAGTAAGAATGCCAGTATTAGAGTGGCTTTCTTAGTAACTATATCAGTATGTTGATCTATATGCAACTGACTGAATAGCTTAGTAGCTGTCTTAGTTAATGTTAGGGTATCTAACGGTGTATGCAACTTGCTCTGGTAATGATGCGTATATAAATGCTGTGTCACTGTGTGAGTGAATATCTAACTCCCTCTGTTGCTGTCTGACAGGGTGTCTGACTGTCTTTGTGCTTTTAAAAATACATATGTAAGTTACAGTATGGGTGAGACACTAGATGTATAGCAGTGTGTGTGTGTGTCTGTGTGTGTGTGCATGTAACTTACTAAAAGTTTGAAATATATCTCGTACCTTTTAAGCATACAGCACCCTGTCCTATACCTACCGACAGCCTTCCTTAAGGGTCACTTATAAGTAGTACAAGATTAGTTCAAGGCCTAACAACCCGGTCAACATAGCAATAAAACTGCACACACTCTCTGCAGTAGCAGGGTGAAAACAATACTCATAACTGACATTTTCTGTGTTAGACTGCACGCGTGCGCACACACACAACTTGAGTTTGGCAGAGCCTCACTGGAAGTCTGCATGCTGCCACTGACAGACCTCACCAGCACCACTTTGTTCGTTTTGAAAAGACAAGTGACCTTTCTGCATACTGAAATGTTTTCTTATTCGTCTGGCCTCAGAATTAAAGCTTGAAGTCTTCCATTTTTTCGGAAGTGTGATATATATGCTTTTCACAGCATGTGCTGTAGACTGTGAGATCCATCTGCAAGAATAGTATTAAAAAATGGACTTTGACCTCACTCTATAGTCTCCAATGACACAGCAGCCCCTCAATTTAATCTTTAAATCATGCACTTGGGAGGCAGTTTTTAAAATGTCAACACTGCCACCTTCAATGCAGCACAAGTTGCCTACTTCACAGTCATTGCATACTAAGGTCAGGGTTTATTAAGCTCAGTTTGAAGTGGCGAAGATGATAGAGAGTTTATTTATTTTAAGGGCCGGCTGCCAGGAGTAGCAATTGCTACCCCCGACAGCGTGGTTGCTACCTCCATCAAGTAGCTTGAACTTTCTAGCTGCCAATCAATTATATTCCAGGGGGATATAACTAGCCGCTGGTGAAATGTAAAGTGTGCCACTGCAATTTGGGTATTTCAGTAATTTCGTGCTACACTTGTAATGCAGAATTCCTGAAATTACGCCATTATGCCTAAGTATGCACTGCTCAATTTCTCAAAGGTTATTGTGCTCTGTTGGCACCTAGATCAAGGGGCTAATATCAGAGGCAGAATGACAATAGCCTGCTCCGGCTGTTACAGCTTGAGGCGTGTCTGCCTCCCTACAGGTGTGACAGAGGCCTCAAGGAGCTGCTGATGGGAAGCCATTAGCACTTACTTTTCAGGGGACTGGAGCAGGGGAGAGGACCGGAGCATCGGTTGGTGGGGGTTTGTGAGGGCCAGCAAGGGAGCTCCTCAGCTTTTTGTGCTCCTCCACTCCAAGCAACAGTGGAGATAAATCGGTATCTGCTCTTCTCCTTTGTCATCAAGATAACAATTACTTCAGTCAACAGGGACAGGTTGTGGATTTAGTTGACTTTGAAACTGGGAAACCAGGTTCAAGTCCCAGCGTCAGTTCGATATCCTGTGATTCTGGGCATATCACTTAATCTACATGAACCTAAAAAAAATATGACCCTCTCTAATATTATCTGGTGCTCACGTAAAGTGCTCCAATATCTCTTGGCCTAGTTCATGCTATATAAAACTGCATGTAAGGAAAGTGACACTAATTTTTGCATTTACCCACTAGCGTCATTCCCTTTCTCAGAACACACCTGTGATGCTAGCTGCAAGTAAAACAAAAAACACAGATGCACCTTTCACCATTTCTGAACATTGGAGGGCCTTTCTAAGTACTGCAAAAAATAAAATGAATATCATAAAAAAGTGAATGCAAAAGGCAGTTTAGGTCTCTGCCATATCATGTTTCCCAGTAAACATTAATCAACTCATCCACAGGAAACGTATGGATAAAAAAACACAATTAAAAGTAAGTGCCTAGTATTTTTGATAATGTTGGTATTGATTTTAAACTCTGTAACTGGTTTAGCCACTTAATTCTGCGACACATTTGTTAGGAACTGTTTTAACTGAATTGAATCTGATATTAGTCATGCTCCACTGTAATCTTTGCTCATTGAAGGAACGGTGCATTCAGTGGGGTTCGCTAGGAGCTGATTGTCTGTTGGGGAACTAATCAGCAACCCAGTTGGTCGGGGGCTGGGGAGAGGGCAGGCCTCGCCTACATAAGGGCACGCATGGCGCGACCGCGCCAGTAATGTTGGTATTGATTTTAAACTCTGTAGCGGTTTTAGCCACTTAGTCCTGCGGCACATTTGTTAGGAACTGTTTTAACTGAATTGAATCTGATATTAGTCACGCTCCACCGTAATCTTTGCTCAGTGAAGGAACAGCGCATTCAGCGGGGCTCGCTGGGAGCTGTTTGACTGTTGGGGAACCAACAGTATCCTTTTTCCACCAGGTACAGTCATCTTGCTGAGAACAAGAACCGGAAGTGCTTTTGTTTCCGTATCTGAATTTAGTTTCAATTAAACACATCACTTAGCAGCAGCATCAATAGGGTCCTGACGAAAGCCTTGACACATTAAATGTTGCTATGGCTGAAACATGTTGACCACACTATTTTGTCTGACACATGTGGTTCAAATCCATACGGCAGGTGCACTGTTTTTAATCCTGGCAGCGAGAATATATGAATAAATGTTGTGTCGTATTCTCTCTAGCTAGTTTTAATATCACTTCCTTCACGTTACGTTTTCATTTGCCCTGCGCTTTAACCCATACCTTGTTCTCATTGAGTGGATTTTGTATATCCGGATAGAGTAGTTCTCTAAAACATCCCTGCACTCCTTCCTCTCAGAGAGGGGGTTGTAGCCCTCAGAGGAACTAGGTTTCCTCTGAGAGGAGAATCCCAAATGATGAAGCATGCCACCTTCGGTGGGTGAGGGATTTCGTCCTAACAAGAAATTATCCCACAATTAGATCTGTGCGATATTATCAGTGTCTTCTTCTCTTTTTCTTTTTTCTATCCGTTGTGCTTTCCAGACCCCAGGATTTTGTGTGTTCTTATGTACGGTATTGGGGATGTAATCCTGTGGTGGTCTTAAAAATTTTCCCTAGGACCCTCTTTTCCTTATTTACTGAACCAATCAGAAACCCGGTTGGTCTGGGACTGGGGAGACGGCTGGCCCTGCCTACATAATGCCACACATGGCGAGACCGCGTCGGTAATGTTGTTATTGATTTTAAACTCTGTAACCGTTTTAGCCACTTAGTTCTGCGGCATATTTGTTAGGAACTGTTTAACTGAAATGAATCTGATATTAGACCTGCTCCCTAAGGTCCTAAGAGCGGAAGCTACTTTCTGTGGAGACAGTCTCCTACAATTCCTTAACTACTCCATTAACTTGGGTCTGGTTCCTAGATCCTTTAAAAAAGCAGTCAGAGTACCGCTCCTTAAGAAAGTGGGGGCAGGCCTCTCTGACGTGATGAACATTTGCCCTGTATCCCTTCTACCGCTGTATCATTGTTTTGAATAAGATGGAAGGGTCCTCAGTGACGGTTGAAGAGGAGCTTTATTAAGAGGTCAATAATTAATTAGATAATTAATCATATGTAAACTGAATTCAAGGTTCATAAATTTGAAGTAAAGAATAGTAAATCTATACTTACCTACATGCCCTTACATTCACAAATGCTTTGGATCTCAGTATTTGGGCACAATATTTTGGTAGCCCTGTATTTCTAACTGTAGTTGATATTTTTCTATTAAGCCCTGATTTGTGGGAGCATCACTAAGTAAGCAGCAGTTCAGGCAAGGTGGTTTGAAGTTGAACTACAAGTAGAAGAGGCAACCTGAGATCACTATCTACAACTAGTATGTGCTCTTCAACCCAACTGAATACAGCAAATGGGGTATACAAGATCACTCAGATTGTAGACAAGAAACAAATGCTCACAGTAAAAAGCATTCAGGGCAGTATAGCAAAATGCGAGCACTGCAAATGCAAATTTCAAACATGATTTCTACCACAGTTTTAGGTTGACTGTTGATTTACACAGTCGGAGATCTGGGCCTGTGCTGTTTTACCGCTTCAGACAGTCATGAATGGTCGATTGTCATGTGATCTTTAAGTCACTTGCTGTTTTGGCTGGAAATGTAGCAGTATTTGTTGACTATCTGAAGTATGCAACAGAATATAACACAACAACACAACAAAGCAACATAACACAAAATATAACTGAGCACAACATAACAAATCAAACCAGAATACAACACAACAACCACAGCACAACCCAACAACATCACATTACAATAATGCAGCGTAAAAACACAGGAGGACCAAAAGCAACAGAACACCTAACCATCATAACAAACTGGCACACAACAAATGTACACATGCATTCTTGTCACACATTAGACATTGCCAGATCTAGAAACCTGGGGGAATATTTACAAGCCCCTATCGCCACCACAATGTCACTTTTCACGACGTTGTGGTGGCGATAGGGCTTTGCTTTATTCACAAGGCAGCATTAAACTTAACGCTGCTTTGTAATTAAGGCACACTTTCATGTTGAGACAAATAGTGAGAGCAAAGACACCTCTCATGATCGTTTATATCACATGGTATCCAACTAGAACAGAGGTATGTCTCTCGATCGTAGAGACTGCCTCACTAGTTAAAGGCTCTATTGCTCCCTTGGGTTGATGGAAAATGCGTCAAGAAGACACGTGGAAAACTGTGACCACCAAACAAAGTAGAAGTGCAGTGCAAAAAGAGGACTGTGAATTCTAAAAAAGGGTTGTGTGAAGAGTACGATATAATTCAACTCACTCCACACACCTTGATTAAAAAAGTGTGACAAAGTAACCAGCAGTGCTGACTAGTCGCTGCTAGATGAGGGTCGACATGTTTCAGCCTTCAAGGGATTGTGGCCCACGGCTTTCTTCAGGACCTTTGTACTTCAAAACTATGCTACTGCATTCAATTGATACATTTCCAAATGGTGCAATGTGGCCCCACTTATAGAAAAATGTGAAACTAAACAAAACCAGAAAAGTAGTAATAAATACAACCTCAAGTAGTCCTAATCCTCTATTTCACAGGGTGCAAGCATCACCTGTGGAGACAGGACAATTAACACACATGATAATCCAACTCAAAACATAAAAAGTGCTGTCTACAAACAGGCAGATTAAGTAAGTGTGCCTGGTCAGTTGCTGTGAAAAAATCTACGCAATGCTTACCCAGCGTGATCAGGGATTTCACCTCACCTACCCTGGAACCTGGCTCAGGTTAAGGAGGCTCCGCTCTAGATCGTGGGTGATAAAAACAGAAAATGTTCTTAAACATGAGAGAGCCAAAGTCAGTCCCAGTTACTCTCTCGCGTTAAATTAAACGCAAGATATTCTCGCTCTTTATTAATAGGCTCACCCCTTCAGTAAAAACCCCATACCAAAATCCCAACTCTCAGAAATGGTGCCATTAAAAATACAAAAGGGCATGATTTAGCAATTGTGAATGCCCCAGACTTGCATAAAGATCAAGATCTAACTTGTTGTCACGTACATCTCGCAATTATAAAGATCGAGAGAGTAGCTGACAGTCTGCCTCCTTGTACTCGTCAAAAGCCCCTGTTACTGCGAGTGCAAGTGCCAACTGAAAACGTCTCAGCCGAGTGTACTAAATACAAAGAAAAACGGAAACCTAGTCCTCAGCCCTTACCTGTCCGTCGTTGCCACAGGATTTCCCGAGCAGGGTGGGAGGCAGCGTACAGGATCAGGAAGTGTGTTTAAATCACATGAGTTCAAAGGGCACGCCTCACGCTGCGTGACCAAGCAATGCAGCGGGCGCCGTAAATCATTGCAGGACTACAAAAAAGTTACGTGCCTCATGGGAAATGTAGTAATCGATTCAGAATCACCGGCTTACAGACGCGCATGAAAAATATATGCGCGGTGCCGGGAACCGTACAGTGCGCTATTGGTACAAGGCTGTTGCGCCATTAACTCCTTCAAACCCTTTGCAAACATTTGTATTGAAGAAATCGATTACAAACTGACAAGGAAGTAACATCATGCTACGAAGCCCACCAAATACAGGCACGTAGCGTTAATGGGGGGGCTCCTATATAATAGATGCCTCCTAGGAGATCTAATTAGTGATGAGTCAGCCAGCGCCTATATGTATTATAAAATTACATTTTATCAAGCCACGTACAGTCCGATGTTGATTCAACATAGCCAAGCGAATAACAGCTATAAATCTGAGACCACGTTGTTGGTGCCAAGCATAAACTAATGTCATGAGTAACACGATGTCTATGCTATATCTATTAGTAACTGCAGTGGCTTATTGTTGTACTGTTATGTTCTATGCAACTGCTGGTGTATAACAGGAGTTTATTATTTAATTTTTGATTCGAAAGTTTTCTAAAAAAGAATTTCTTTTTTGGGGGTTTTCAGCTTGTGATCCTGTATAACACTCTCGCAGTACTGAGAGTCAGACAAATAAGAAATTATCTTGAGCTCATTCATCATAAATTGCATTTGTGAACTACATGTGCTGTCATCGCTGACCCAGAGTACAGCAATAATTGAGGAATCTTAACCTCATAGTTCAGATAAACTAATACCTAAGGCTAAATGCTGGTCCAGGGAATGTCGTCATTTAATCCCAAAGTGTCACAACGGAGCCTATGAACCCATTTTTGTACTTTGGTGAACAAATATCTGGAGACATCACTAATGTGTTGTGGAATCTTTGGTTTCTCCAGTATTGTCCAGTGGAACTCACTACCCCATCGAGGTTACCTTAAAGCTAACCCCGAATATTAATGGCCCGGTCAGGAAGAATACCATTTACTCTCCTCCCCTGCAGCTGGGCACCACCATGGGCCTTTTCCTCAAATGGGACAAAGTAGTCCCCTCCAGCTTCCTTAAAAGTTTGGTCGCTAATACTTACGATCACTTCCAAATTTGCCTGTCACCTACGGAAAACCCACAGATAATATCCAGCTCGTTTTCCGTAATAATAACAAAAATCAAAACTCTCCTTGTGCGTCCGCCAAAGAAATCTGCCCCTTCCCCCCATGGTTGGTTTGATAGGGATTGCTCTAAAGCCTTGCGCGTGTTGAAAGCAGCTCTGAAATCCACCCCTAGAAACCGTCATGAGATCCAGACTGCCAGACACAATTACCGCACCAAGCGTCAGGCAAGGAAAAATCAGCTGAAGTTATTGGCCTGGGCAGCCCTGGTGGAAGCCTCCGAAAAGAAAGATAATACCGTCTTCTGGAGGGCAGTCAATGCCCCCTTCTTCCGATTTTCTCAGCCATCGACTTTGGACTCAGCCATCACTTCCGAAACCTGGGTCACTCATTTTAGCACTCTATATAATCCTATTAATTCGGACACCCTACCGTCTGAAATTGATTCTGTATCCAATTCCCCTCCCGACAACTACCTCTCTTTCTTTCCCCCTAAATATTGTTTTCGACCACGTTGAAGTACTAACGGCTTTAAATGACAGCCCCTCCGGGAAAGCCCCAGGCCCTGACTGCGTCCCTATAGACGTTTTTAAGTCACAGCCTGACTTATGGGCCCCACTGCTTACTAATGCTCTGAACTCTCTGAACTCCACCGGTTTCATTTCCACCTGGCCATCGGCTGTTGTTGTCCCGATTTTTAAAAAAGGCGCGAGGGATAATCCCGCCAACTACCGCCCTATTTCACTTTTAGACTCCCTCATGAAGGTAGCCGGGCGAATCATTTTAAACAGACTACATGATTGGCTAAGCACCCAAGACATTATTTCTGAAATGCAATATGGTTTTAGACAAGGCAAAGGCACCATTGAACAGGGTCTAAATCTGTCTCTTATAATAGCCAAATATACTCAGGCAAAAAAAGGAAACCTCTATATAACTTTTGTTGACCTCAGTTCAGCATTTGATTGTGTTGATCATGGGCAGTTATGGGACTCCCTCACAGAGATTGGCTTAGACCCTACAATCATTCTATTCATTAAAGAATTGTATAGGGATGCATCGGCCCGCGTGAGATATGGCACCAATGGGGAATGTTCCGACAGTTTCGCTATTAGACGAGGTGTAAGACAGGGTTGTATATTAGCCCCCTTACTTTTCACCCTTTATATTAACTCTGTCAGTCATCACCTGTCTAGAACCTTCCACGATTACCCAACAATTAACGGTAAATCGATCCCCATCTTGCTTTATGCCGACGACGCGGCAATTATGTCCCAGACTCCCATGGGGCTTCAGAGGGCTGTTTCTGAATTCTCTGACTTTATGTCAAAGAGAGGTCTAAAAGTCAACACCTCCAAAACCCATAGCATGTCCTGTGGCCCAGGGATTGGGAAAAAGCCATGCACTATCTTTTTGAATGGCAACAAATTATCCAATGTCGATAGTTTCCCTTACCTGGGCATCACTTTTAATAAGAGGGGTACCTGGAGAGCCGCGGCCCAAGCCAGAGGGTCAGCAATGTCTAAAGCAATAGGTGCACTGACAAACTTTTCGAAAAAACTAGGGGGCCGCCCAATACGCCCCTTACTCCAGATCTACCGGGCGAAGTGCACCTCAACCGGCACCTACGGGTCAGGGATTTGGGGGATTGAACCTGCCGAACAACTCCAGCGCCTTGAGAATGCTTTTCTACGTTATCTCTTGGCTGTTCCCCCCGGCACCTCTACCCATATGGTGCACACAGAACTGGGCCTTACATACATTGCAGACACAATCAACTCCTCTCCCCTCATTCTATGGCATAAAATTTGGATTAATGAAGAAACACCATTTAATAGGGAAATCATAGTAGATTGTCTAAAATTGACAGAGGTCAGGAACATTAAATGGTTGAACTATGTAAAAGGGTTATCCACTGACATCGGGCATCCGGAATTTTTTGCTGATCCATCAACCTTAACTCACATATCCAAAGCCGAGCTAAAGCGACTTGTTTTAAATCATCTGCACCGCAAACGCTGGCTCTTAGAATCACAGAAGTCCACCATTGTTGATTACCAAAATTCGATCACTGTGACTGGTACACAGCAATACTTATTACTAGAACCATCTCCATTCACCCGTATGCTCCTGACCCGCCTTCGTACCAACACGTTCTTTAGACTCCTTACTTTTCCTAACCCAAACTGCTGGGACACTGACCTACAAAAATGCCCCTGCGATGGCCTCTCGTCCCAATCCAATATCCATTGCAGCCTTTTCTGCAGATTTTATCATCTGCCAAGGACTATTTTTCTAAAACCATTGCTGAGATCCTGGGGCATACGCACATGCAAATTGGCATACTGCAAATTAAAAACCTTGGAACCCCCTTTAGTCCTGGCAGCTATGTCATCTTACCTGAAAATGACGATGAGGCTGAGGTCATCAATGCAACCCTAACCTGCCTTATACTTTGTTGCTTAGCTGCACTTATCTTTTTAATCTCTGTGATTTTACTTATGTTATTAATTGCATGTAATTTTAGCTGTTTTAAGGATTTTTATTCATGTGTACTTTTTTGATATTGTATTTACATATCGAATAAAGTTCAGTATCTATCTATCTATCTACTTAAAGACCTGACAAAGGCTTTTAAATGTTAAGTCAACATAGCAGTAAAACGACTCACATAGCCTCTTCACTAGCAGGCCTGAAAGATGTGTAAACAGCTACTTCTCTGGATGGGTAACTTACTTGTCTCTGCGCTCTAATACAAATCTGAGTGACTGTATCAGTCCCTGTATGGGTGTGTGAGTGTTTGTGTAAGTAAGAATGCCAGTATTAGAGTGGCTTTCTTAGTAACTATATCAGTATGTTGAGCTATATGCAACTTACTGAATAGCTTAGTAGCTGTCTTAGTTAATGTTAGGGTATCTAACGGTGTATGCAACTTGCTCTGGTAATGATGAGTATATAAATGCTGTGTCACTGTGTGAGTGAATATCTAACTCCCTCTGTTGCTGTCTGACAGGGTGTCTGACTGTCTTTGTGTTTTTAAAAATACATATGTAAGTTACAGTATGGGTGAGACACTAGATGTATAGCAGTGTGTGTGTGCGTCTGTGTGTGTGTGCATGTAACTTACTAAAAGTTTGAAATATATCTCGTACCTTTTAAGCATACAGCACCCTGTCCTATACCTACCGACAGCCTTCCTTAAGGGTCACTTATAAGTAGTACAAGATTAGTTCAAGGCCTAACAACCCGGTCAACATAGCAATAAAACTGCACACACTCTCTGCAGTAGCAGGGTGAAAACAATACTCATAACTGACATTTTCTGTGTTAGACTGCACGCGTGCGCACACACACAACTTGAGTTTAGCAGCGCCTCACTGGAAGTGTGCATGCTGCCACTGAGAGACCTCACCAGCACCACTTTGTTCGTTTTGAAAAGACAAGTGACCTTTCTGCATACTGAAATGTTTTCTTATTCGTCTGGCCTCAGAATTAAAGCTTGAAGTCTTCCATTTTTTCGGAAGTGTGATATATATGCTTTTCACAGCATGTGCTGTAGACTGTGAGATCCATCTGCAAGAATAGTTTTAAAAAATGGACTTTGACCTCACTCTATAGTCTCCAATGACACAGCAGCCCCTCAATTTAATCTTTAAATCATGCACTTGGGAGGCAGTTTTTAAAATGTCAACACTGCCACCTTCAATGCAGCACAAGTTGCCTACTTCACAGTCATTGGATACTAAGGTCAGTGTTTATTAAGCTCAGTTTGAAGTGGCGAAGATGATAAAGAGTTTATTTATTTTAAGGGCCGGCTGCCAGGAGTAGCAATTGCTACCCCCGACAGCGTGGTTGCCACCTCCATCAAGTAGCTTGAACTTTCTAGCTGCCAATCAATTATATTCCAGGGGGATATAACTAGCCGCTGGTGAAATGTAAAGTGTGCCACTGCAATTTGGGTATTTCAGTAATTTCGTGCTACACTTGTAATGCAGAATTCCTGAAATTACGCCATTATGCCTAAGTATGCACTGCTCAATTTCTCAAAGGTTATTGTGCTCTGTTGGCACCTAGATCAAGGGGCTAATATCAGAGGCAGAATGACAATAGCCTGCTCCGGCTGTTACAGCTTGAGGCGTGTCTGCCTCCCTACAGGTGTGACAGAGGCCTCAAGGAGCTGCTGATGGGAAGCCATTAGCACTTACTTTTCAGGGGACTGGAGCAGGGGAGAGGACCGGAGCATCGGTTGGTGGGGGTTTGTGAGGGCCAGCAAGGGAGCTCCTCAGCTTTTTGTCCTCCACCACTCCAAGCAACAGTGGAGATAAATCGGTATCTGCTCTTCTCCTTTGTCATCAAGATAACAATTACTTCAGTCAACAGGGACAGGTTGTGGATTTAGTTGACTTTGAAACTGGGAAACCAGGTTCAAGTCCCAGCGTCAGTTCGATATCCTGTGATTCTGGGCATATCACTTAATCTACATGAACCTAAAAAAAATATGACCCTCTCTAATATTATCTGGTGCTCACGTAAAGTGCTCCAATACCTCTTGGCCTAGTTCATGCTATATAAAACTGCATGTAAGGAAAGTGACACTAATTTTTGCATTTACCCACTAGCGTCATTCCCTTTCTCAGAACATACCCGTGATGCTAGCTGCAAGTAAAACAAAAAACACAGATGCACCGTTCACCATTTCTGAACATTGGAGGGCCTTTCTAAGTACTTCAAAAAATAAAATGAATATCATAAAAAAGTGAATGCAAAAGGCAGTTTAGGTCTCTGCCATATCATGTTTCCCAGTAAACATTAATCAACTCATCCACAGGAAACGTATGGATAAAAAAACACAATTAAAAGTAAGTGCCTAGTATTTTTGATAATGTTGGTATTGATTTTAAACTCTGTAACTGGTTTAGCCACTTAATTCTGCGACACATTTGTTAGGGACTGTTTTAACTGAATTGAATCTGATATTAGTCATGCTCCACTGTAATCTTTGCTCATTGAAGGAACGGTGCATTCAGTGGGGTTCGCTAGGAGCTGATTGTCTGTTGGGGAACTAATCAGCAACCCAGTTGGTCGGGGGCTGGGGAGAGGGCAGGCCTCGCCTACATAAGGGCACGCATGGCGCGACCGCGCCAGTAATGTTGGTATTGATTTTAAACTCTGTAGCGGTTTTAGCCACTTAGTCCTGCGGCACATTTGTTAGGAACTGTTTTAACTGAATTGAATCTGATATTAGTCACGCTCCACCGTAATCTTTGCTCAGTGAAGGAACAGCGCATTCAGCGGGGCTCGCTGGGAGCTGTTAGACTGTTGGGGAACCAACAGTATCCATTTTCCACCAGGTACAGTCATCTTGCTGAGAACAAGAACCGGAAGTGCTTTTGTTTCCGTATCTGAATTTAGTTTCAATTAAACACATCACTTAGCAGCAGCATCAATAGGGTCCTGACGAAAGCCTTGACACATTAAATGTTGCTATGGCTGAAACATGTTGACCACACTATTTTGTCTGACACATGTGGTTCAAATCCATACGGCAGGTGCACTGTTTTTAATCCTGGCAGCGAGAATATATGAATAAATGTTGTGTCGTATTCTCTCTAGCTAGCTTTAATATCACTTCCTTCACGTTAAGTTTTCATTTGCCCTGCGCCCTCACCCATACCTTGTTCTCATTGAGTGGATTTTGTATATCCGGATAGAGTAGTTCTCTAAAACATCCCTGCACTCCTTCCTCTCAGAGAGGGGGTTGTAGCCCTCAGAGGAACTAGGTTTCCTCTGAGAGGAGAATCCCAAATGATGAAGCATGCCAACTTCGGTGGGTGAGGGATTTTGTCCTAACAAGGAATTATCCCACAATTAGATCTGTGCGATATTATCAGTGTCTTCTTCTCTTTTTCTTTTTTCTCTCCGTTGTGCTTTCCAGACCCCAGGATTTTATGTGTTCTTATGTACGGTATTGGGGATGTAATCCTGTGCTGGTCTTAAAAATTTTCCCTAGGACCCTCTTTTCCTTATTTACTGAACCAATCAGAAACCCGGTTGGTCTGGGACTGGGAAGAGGGCTGGCCCTGCCTACATAAGGGCACACATGGCGAGACCGCGTCGGTAATGTTGTTATTGATTTTAAACTCTGTAACCGTTTTAGCCACTTAGTTCTGCGGCATATTTGTTAGGAACTGTTTAACTGAAATTAATCTGATATTAGACCTGCTCCCTAAGGTCCTAAGTGATACCAAAAACAATGGTCCTTATCCAATGATTAATAAATCTGAGATATGTTTTACTTAGTCAGTTAGTTAACTAATCATGAGCCTAAACAAAATTTTTCTTAAACAGAGGCTCGTAATATTCAATAGATAATTCAAAACAACGCAGGACAACAACCAAAACACTGAAAGCTGTTATAAATACATTTATTTTTTAGCAATTTTTGCAATATTCATAGAACAGAACAAGGTTGCTCCAAGAGGAAACGTGCATCAGAGGAAAGTGATTGAAAAGTGCGTGGATAGGACAAGGAATGAAAGATGCATAGTAGTAGGAGTGATCAATCAATTACAGGCAATGTGAATCGGTTGTAATTCACCGTCCACAAGCCAAAAAACCTGGTCACAGTTATTGAATACACAATTAGGCCAGTCCTTCGTGCAAGACCACCAATGGGGTCTTTTTCTGAACTATACTAATTGTGTATTCAATAACTGTGACCAGGTTTTTTGGCTTGTGGACGGTGAATTACAACCGATTCACATTGCCTGTAATTGATTGATCACTCCTACTACTATGCATCTTTCATTCCTTGTCCTATCCACGCACTTTTCAATCACTTTCCTCTGATGCACGTTTCCTCTTGGAGCAACCTTGTTCTGTTCTATGAATATTGCAAAAATTGCTAAAAAATAAATGTATTTATAACAGCTTTCAGTGTTTTGGTTGTTGTCCTGCGTTGTTTTGAATTATCTATTGAATATTACGAGCCTCTGTTTAAGAAAAATTTTGTTTAGGCTCATGATTAGTTAACTAACTGACTAAGTAAAACATATCTCAGATTTATTAATCATTGGATAAGGACCATTGTTTTTGGTATCACTAATCCACCCAGGTCCTTCTTCCTTGGGTTACCCCATTTTTGTAATGGCCACCCTAAGGTCCTAAGAGCGGAAGCTACTTTCTGTGGAGACAGTCTCCTACAATTCCTTAACTACTCCATTAACTTGGGTCTGGTTCCTAGATCCTTTAAAAAAGCAGTCATAGTACCGCTCCTTAAGAAAGTGGGGGCAGGCCTCTCTGACGTGATGAACATTTGCCCTGTATCCCTTCTACCGCTGTATCATTGTTTTGAATAAGATGGAAGGGTCCTCAGTGACGGTTGAAGAGGAGCTTTATTAAGAGGTCAATAATTAATGATATAATTAATCATATGTAAACTGAATTCAAGGTTCATACATTTGAAGTAAAGAATAGTAAATCTATACTTACCTACATGCACTTACATTCACAAATGCTTTGGATCTCAGTATTTGGGCACAATATTTTGGTAGCCCTGTATTTCTAACTGTAGTTGATATTTTTCTATTAAGCCCTGATTTGTGGGAGCATCACTAAGTAAGCAGCAGATCAGGCGAGGTGGTTTGAAGTTGAACTACAAGTAGAAGAGGCAACCTGAGATCACTATCTACAACTAGTATGTGCTCTTCAACCCAACTGAATACAGCAAATGGGGTATACAAGATCACTCAGATTGTAGACAAGAAACAAATGCTCACAGTAAAAAGCATTCAGGGCAGTATAGCAAAATGCGAGCACTGCAAATGCAAATTTCAAACATGATTTCTACCACAGTTTTAGGTTGACTGTTGATTTACACAGTCGGAGATCTGGGCCTGTGCTGTTTTACCGCTTCAGACAGTCATGAATGGTCGATTGTCATGTGATCTTTAAGTCACTTGCTGTTTTGGCTGGAAATGTAGCAGTATTTGTTGACTATCTGAAGTATGCAACAGAATATAACACAACAACACAACAAAGCAACATAACACAAAATATAACTGAGCACAACATAACAAATCAAACCAGAATACAACACAACAACCACAGCACAACCCAACAACATCACATTACAATAATGCAGCGTAAAAACACAGGAGGACCAAAAGCAACAGAACACCTAACCATCATAACAAACTGGCACACAACAAATGTACACATGCATTCTTGTCACACATTAGACATTGCCAGATCTAGAAACCTGGGGGAATATTTACAAGCCCCTATCGCCACCACAATGTCACTTTTCACGACGTTGTGGTGGCGAAAGGGCTTTGCTTTATTCACAAGGCAGCATTAAACTTAACGCTGCTTTGTAATTAAGGCACACTTTCATGTTGAGACAAATAGTGAGAGCAAAGACACCTCTCATGATCGTTTATATCACATGGTATCCAACTAGAACAGAGGTATGTCTCTCGATCGTAGAGACTGCCTCACTAGTTAAAGGCTCTATTGCTCCCTTGGGTTGATGGAAAATGCGTCAAGAAGACACGTGGAAAACTGTGACCACCAAACAAAGTAGAAGTGCAGTGCAAAAAGAGGACTGTGAATTCTAAAAAAGGGTTGTGTGAAGAGTACGATATAATTCAACTCACTCTACACACCTTGATTAAAAAAGTGTGACAAAGTAACCAGCAGTGCTGACTAGTCGCTGCTAGATGAGGGTCGACATGTTTCAGCCTTCAAGGGATTGTGGCCCGCGGCTTTCTTCAGGACCTTTGTACTTCAAAATTATGCTACTGCATTCAATTGATACATTTCCAAATGGTGCAATGTGGCCCCACTTATAGAAAAATGTGAAACTAAACAAAACCAGAAAAGTAGTAATAAATACAACCTCAAGTAGTCCTAATCCTCTATTTCACAGGGTGCAAGCATCACCTGTGGAGACAGGACAATTAACACACATGATAATCCAACTCAAAACATAAAAAGTGCTGTCTACAAACAGGCAGATTAAGTAAGTGTGCCTGGTCAGTTGCTGTGAAAAAATCTACGCAATGCTTACCCAGCGTGATCAGGGATTTCACCTCACCTACCCTGGAACCTGGCTCAGGTTAAGGAGGCTCCGCTCTAGATCGTGGGTGATAAAAACAGAAAATGTTCTTAAACATGAGAGAGCCAAAGTCAATCCCAGTTACTCTCTCGCGTTAAATTAAACGCAAGATATTCTCGCTCTTTATTAATAGGCTCACCCCTTCAGTAAAAACCCCATACCAAAATCCCAACTCTCAGAAATGGTGCCATTAAAAATACAAAAGGGCATGATTTAGCAATTGTGAATGCCCCAGACTTGCATAAAGATCAAGATCTAACTTGTTGTCACGTACATCTCGCAATTATAAAGATCGAGAGAGTAGCTGACAGTCTGCCTCCTTGTACTCGTCAAAAGCCCCTGTTACTGCGAGTGCAAGTGCCAACTGAAAACGTCTCAGCCGAGTGTACTAAATACAAAGAAAAACGGAAACCTAGTCCTCAGCCCTTACCTGTCCGTCGTTGCCACAGGATTTCCCGAGCAGGGTGGGAGGCAGCGTACAGGATCAGGAAGTGTGTTTAAATCACATGAGTTCAAAGGGCACGCCTCACGCTGCGTGACCAAGCAATGCAGCGGGCGCCGTAAATCATTGCAGGACTACAAAAAAGTTACGTGCCTCATGGGAAATGTAGTAATCGATTCAGAATCACCGGCTTACAGACGCGCATGAAAAATATATGCGCGGTGCCGGGAACCGTACAGTGCGCTATTGGTACAAGGCTGTTGCGCCATTAACTCCTTCAAACCCTTTGCAAACATTTGTATTGAAGAAATCGATTACAAACTGACAAGGAAGTAACATCATGCTACGAAGCCCACCAAATACAGGCACGTAGCGTTAAAGGGGGGGCTCCTATATAATAGATGCCTCCTAGGAGATCTAATTAGTGATGAGTCAGCCAGCGCCTATATGTATTATAAAATTACATTTTATCAAGCCACGTACAGTCCGATGTTGATTCAACATAGCCAAGCGAATAACAGCTATAAATCTGAGACCACGTTGTTGGTGCCAAGCATAAACTAATGTCATGAGTAACACGATGTCTATGCTATATCTATTAGTAACTGCAGTGGCTTATTGTTGTACTGTTATGTTCTATGCAACTGCTGGTGTATAACAGGAGTTTATTATTTAATTTTTGATTCGAAAGTTTTCTAAAAAAGAATTTCTTTTTTGGGGGTTTTCAGCTTGTGATCCTGTATAACACTCTCGCAGTACTGAGAGTCAGACAAATAAGAAATTATCTTGAGCTCATTCATCATAAATTGCATTTGTGAACTACATGTGCTGTCATCGCTGACCCAGAGTACAGCAATAATTGAGGAATCTTAACCTCATAGTTCAGATAAACTAATACCTAAGGCTAAATGCTGGTCCAGGGAATGTCGTCATTTAATCCCAAAGTGTCACAACGGAGCCTATGAACCCATTTTTGTACTTTGGTGAACAAATATCTGGAGACATCACTAATGTGTTGTGGAATCTTTGGTTTCTCCAGTATTGTCCAGTGGAACTCACTACCCCATCGAGGTTACCTTAAAGCTAACCCCGAATATTAATGGCCCGGTCAGGAAGAATACCATTTACTCTCCTCCCCTGCAGCTGGGCACCACCATGGGCCTTTTCCTCAAATGGGACAAAGTAGTCCCCTCCAGCTTCCTTAAAAGTTTGGTCGCTAATACTTACGATCACTTCCAAATTTGCCTGTCACCTACGGAAAACCCACAGATAATATCCAGCTCGTTTTCCGTAATAATGACAGAAATCAAAACTCTCCTTGTGCGTCCGCCAAAGAAATCTGCCCCTTCCCCCCATGGTTGGTTTGATAGGGATTGCTCTAAAGCCTTGCGCGTGTTGAAAGCAGCTCTGAAATCCACCCCTAGAAACCGTCATGAGATCCAGACTGCCAGACACAATTACCGCACCAAGCGTCAGGCAAGGAAAAATCAGCTGAAGTTATTGGCCTGGGCAGCCCTGGTGGAAGCCTCCGAAAAGAAAGATAATACCGTCTTCTGGAGGGCAGTCAATGCCCCCTTCTTCCGATTTTCTCAGCCATCGACTTTGGACTCAGCCATCACTTCAGAAACCTGGGTCACTCATTTTAGCACTCTATATAATCCTATTAATTCGGACACCCTACCGTCTGAAATTGATTCTGTATCCAATTCCCCTCCCGACAACTACCTCTCTTTCTTTCCCCCTAAATATTGTTTTCGACCACGTTGAAGTACTAACGGCTTTAAATGACAGCCCCTCCGGGAAAGCCCCAGGCCCTGACTGCGTCCCTATAGACGTTTTTAAGTCACAGCCTGACTTATGGGCCCCACTGCTTACTAATGCTCTGAACTCTCTGAACTCCACCGGTTTCATTTCCACCTGGCCATCGGCTGTTGTTGTCCCGATTTTTAAAAAAGGCGCGAGGGATAATCCCGCCAACTACCGCCCTATTTCACTTTTAGACTCCCTCATGAAGGTAGCCGGGCGAATCATTTTAAACAGACTACATGATTGGCTAAGCACCCAAGACATTATTTCTGAAATGCAATATGGTTTTAGACAAGGCAAAGGCACCATTGAACAGGGTCTAAATCTGTCTCTTATAATAGCCAAATATACTCAGGCAAAAAAAGGAAACCTCTATATAACTTTTGTTGACCTCAGTTCAGCATTTGATTGTGTTGATCATGGGCAGTTATGGGACTCCCTCACAGAGATTGGCTTAGACCCTACAATCATTCTATTCATTAAAGAATTGTATAGGGATGCATCGGCCCGCGTGAGATATGGCACCAATGGGGAATGTTCCGACAGTTTCGCTATTAGACGAGGTGTAAGACAGGGTTGTATATTAGCCCCCTTACTTTTCAGCCTTTATATTAACTCTGTCAGTCATCACCTGTCTAGAACCTTCCACGATTACCCAACAATTAACGGTAAATCGATCCCCATCTTGCTTTATGCCGACGACGCGGCAATTATGTCCCAGACTCCCATGGGGCTTCAGAGGGCTGTTTCTGAATTCTCTGACTTTATGTCAAAGAGAGGTCTAAAAGTCAACACCTCCAAAACCCATAGCATGTCCTGTGGCCCAGGGATTGGGAAAAAGCCATGCACTATCTTTTTGAATGGCAACAAATTATCCAATGTCGATAGTTTCCCTTACCTGGGCATCACTTTTAATAAGAGGGGTACCTGGAGAGCCGCGGCCCAAGCCAGAGGGTCAGCAATGTCTAAAGCAATAGGTGCACTGACAAACTTTTCGAAAAAACTAGGGGGCCGCCCAATACGCCCCTTACTCCAGATCTACCGGGCGAAGTGCACCTCAACCGGCACCTACGGGTCAGGGATTTGGGGGATTGAACCTGCCGAACAACTCCAGCGCCTTGAGAATGCTTTTCTACGTTATCTCTTGGCTGTTCCCCCCGGCACCTCTACCCATATGGTGCACACAGAACTGGGCCTTACATACATTGCAGACACAATCAACTCCTCTCCCCTCATTCTATGGCATAAAATTTGGATTAATGAAGAAACACCATTTAATAGGGAAATCATAGTAGATTGTCTAAAATTGACAGAGGTCAGGAACATTAAATGGTTGAACTATGTAAAAGGGTTATCCACTGACATCGGGCATCCGGAATTTTTTGCTGATCCATCAACCTTAACTCACATATCCAAAGCCGAGCTAAAGCGACTTGTTTTAAATCATCTGCACCGCAAACGCTGGCTCTTAGAATCACAGAAGTCCACCATTGTTGATTACCAAAATTCGATCACTGTGACTGGTACACAGCAATACTTATTACTAGAACCATCTCCATTCACCCGTATGCTCCTGACCCGCCTTCGTACCAACACGTTCTTTAGACTCCTTACTTTTCCTAACCCAAACTGCTGGGACACTGACCTACAAAAATGCCCCTGCGATGGCCTCTCGTCCCAATCCAATATCCATTGCAGCCTTTTCTGCAGATTTTATCATCTGCCAAGGACTATTTTTCTAAAACCATTGCTGAGATCCTGGGGCATACGCACATGCAAATTGGCATACTGCAAATTAAAAACCTTGGAACCCCCTTTAGTCCTGGCAGCTATGTCATCTTACCTGAAAATGACGATGAGGCTGAGGTCATCAATGCAACCCTAACCTGCCTTATACTTTGTTGCTTAGCTGCACTTATCTTTTTAATCTCTGTGATTTTACTTATGTTATTAATTGCATGTCATTTTAGCTGTTTTAAGGATTTTTATTCATGTGTACTTTTTTGATATTGTATTTACATATCGAATAAAGTTCAGTATCTATCTATCTATCTACTTAAAGACCTGACAAAGGCTTTTAAATGTTAAGTCAACATAGCAGTAAAACGACTCACATAGCCTCTTCACTAGCAGGCCTGAAAGATGTGTAAACAGCTACTTCTCTGGATGGGTAACTTACTTGTCTCTGCGCTCTAATACAAATCTGAGTGACTGTATCAGTCCCTGTATGGGTGTGTGAGTGTTTGTGTAAGTAAGAATGCCAGTATTAGAGTGGCTTTCTTAGTAACTATATCAGTATGTTGAGCTATATGCAACTTACTGAATAGCTTAGTAGCTGTCTTAGTTAATGTTAGGGTATCTAACGGTGTATGCAACTTGCTCTGGTAATGATGAGTATATAAATGCTGTGTCACTGTGTGAGTGAATATCTAACTCCCTCTGTTGCTGTCTGACAGGGTGTCTGACTGTCTTTGTGTTTTTAAAAATACATATGTAAGTTACAGTATGGGTGAGACACTAGATGTATAGCAGTGTGTGTGTGCGTCTGTGTGTGTGTGCATGTAACTTACTAAAAGTTTGAAATATATCTCGTACCTTTTAAGCATACAGCACCCTGTCCTATACCTACCGACAGCCTTCCTTAAGGGTCACTTATAAGTAGTACAAGATTAGTTCAAGGCCTAACAACCCGGTCAACATAGCAATAAAACTGCACACACTCTCTGCAGTAGCAGGGTGAAAACAATACTCATAACTGACATTTTCTGTGTTAGACTGCACGCGTGCGCACACACACAACTTGAGTTTAGCAGCGCCTCACTGGAAGTGTGCATGCTGCCACTGAGAGACTTCACCAGCACCACTTTGTTCGTTTTGAAAAGACAAGTGACCTTTCTGCATCCTGAAATGTTTTCTTATTCGTCTGGCCTCAGAATTAAAGCTTGAAGTCTTCCATTTTTTCGGAAGTGTGATATATATGCTTTTTACAGTATGTGCTGTAGACTGTGAGATCCATCTGCAAGAATAGTATTAAAAAATGGACTTTGACCTCACTCTATAGTCTCCAATGACACAGCAGCCCCTCAATTTAATCTTTAAATCACGCACTTGGGAGGCAGTTTTTAAAATGTCAACACTGCCACCTTCAAAGCAGCACAAGTTGCCTACTTCACAGTCATTGGATACTAAGGTCTGTGTTTATTAAGCTCAGTTTGAAGTGGCGAAGATGATAAAGAGTTTATTTATTTTAAGGGCCGGCTGCCAGGAGTAGCAATTGCTACCCCCGACAGCGTGGTTGCCACCTCCATCAAGTAGCTTGAACTTTCTAGCTGCCAATCAATTATATTCCAGGGGGATATAACTAGCCGCTGGTGAAATGTAAAGTGTGCCACTGCAATTTGGGTATTTCAGTAATTTCGTGCTACACTTGTAATGCAGAATTCCTGAAATTACGCCATTATGCCTAAGTATGCACTGCTCAATTTCTCAAAGGTTATTGTGCTCTGTTGGCACCTAGATCAAGGGGCTAATATCAGAGGCAGAATGACAATAGCCTGCTCCGGCTGTTACAGCTTGAGGCGTGTCTGCCTCCCTACAGGTGTGACAGAGGCCTCAAGGAGCTGCTGATGGGAAGCCATTAGCACTTACTTTTCAGGGGACTGGAGCAGGGGAGAGGACCGGAGCATCGGTTGGTGGGAGTTTGTGAGGGCCAGCAAGGGAGCTCCTCAGCTTTTTGTCCTCCACTCCAAGCAACAGTGGAGATAAATCGGTATCTGCTCTTCTCCTTTGTCATCAAGATAACAATTACTTCAGTCAACAGGGACAGGTTGTGGATTTAGTTGACTTTGAAACTGGGAAACCAGGTTCAAGTCCCAGCGTCAGTTCGATATCCTGTGATTCTGGGCAAATCACTTAATCTACATGAACCTAAAAAAAATATGACCCTCTGTAATATTATCTGGTGCTCACGTAAAGTGCTCCAATGCCTCTGGGCCTAGTTCATGCTATATAAAACTGCATGTAAGGAAAGTGACACTAATTTTTGCATTTACCCACTAGCGTCATTCCCTTTCTCAGAACACACCCGTGATGCTAGCTGCAAGTAAAACAAAAAACACAGATGCACCTTTCACCATTTCTGAACATTGGACGGCCTTTCTAAGTACTTCAAAAAATAAAATGAATATCATAAAAAAGTGAATGCAAAAGGCAGTTTAGGTCTCTGCCATATCAATGTATGGATAACAAAACACAATTAAAAGTAAGTGCCTAGTAATTTTGATAATGTTGGTATTGATTTTAAACTCTGTAACTGGTTTAGCCACTTAATTCTGCGACACATTTGTTAGGAACTGTTTTAACTGAATTGAATCTGATATTAGTCATGCTCCACTGTAATCTTTGCTCATTGAAGGAACGGTGCATTCAGTGGGGTTCGCTAGGAGCTGATTGTCTGTTGGGGAACTAATCAGCAACCCAGTTGGTCGGGGGCTGGGTAGAGGGCAGGCCTCGCCTACATACATGCATGCATGGCGCGACCGCGCCGGTAATGTTGGTATTGATTTTAAACTCTGTAGCGGTTTCAGCCACTTAGTCCTGCGGCACATTTGTTAGGAACAGTTTTAACTGAATTGAATCTGATATTAGTCACGCTCCACCGTAATCTTTGCTCAGTGAAGGAACAGCGCATTCAGCGGGGCTCGCTAGGAGCTGGTTGACATAACAAATCAAACCAGAATACAACACAACAACCACAGCACAACCCAACAACATCACATTACAATAATGCAGCGAAAAAACACAGGAGGACCAAAAACAACAGAACACCTAACCATCATAACAAACTGGCACACAACAAATGTACACATGCATTCTTGTCACACATTAGACATTGCCAGAACTAGAAACCTGGGGGCATATTTACAAGCCCCTATCGCCCCCACAATGTCACTTTTCACGACGTTGTGGTGGCGATAGGGCTTCGCCTTATTTACAAGGCAGCATTAAACTTAACGCTGCTTTGTAAATAAAGCACACTTTAATGTTGTACTTAGCATGAAAGGGGAGGGCAATGGGTGTTGCGGTGGGCATTCCACGGCAGCACCCATTGATTTTGACGCTGTACCAGATATACAAGGATGGCGTAAGTATGGGGTAGTGCCAAAATTAAGACCAGGGGAAACCTGGTCTTACGTTGGCGAAACAAAGAGAAATTGTACATTTTTTTGCTGTTTCCATGTGTGCTGCATTGTGCAGCACACATGGAAACAGCAAAACGTGATTGATAGTTTATGTGCAGGAAGATGTCCCTTCTTGCACATAAACAAGCGTTCAAAAAAATGATGTTTTGCAACTTTTATTTGTGCTGCATTAAGCAGCACACATAGAAGTTACAAAACGCCATTTAAAGATTGGTTATGATCTTCCCCTGCAACGCAGGCACGCTTGCACTATGGTGCAAGGGTGCCTGCGTTGGAGCTAGGCAGCTAAATTTAGGCCAGCGCAGGGGGGAATACAGGACTGCACCATATTCTTGTAAATATGATGCAGCCCTTCGTTTCAGAAATGGCGGAGCGTGGCGTTAAGCCAAGAAGGCTAATGACACGCTCCTCCACTCCTATTGTAAATATGCCCCATAGTTCATAATATGGTGCTAAAAGGTGTTTATTTCAAGCAGTGCCCTAACTTAACACTAAGGACATGTAATTACACCAGTCAACATTTTTTGGGAATTGGCTCTTTGGGTTTCAGAATCCTCACAAGCTGGCAGGTTACCATGTTTACGGTCATTGACTTTGCCTTTTGTAGGTATTTGGCATCAGGTGCATTAATCCAATTAGCTAAAATGAAGCACGCACTATAACCCTTAGATTGTATTGCCTTGATAAATGAAAGTATGAAACATTCAGCAGGGCTTTAAGTGGGATGAAAAAACGGTGGGTCTCTCTAAGGGGGGTGGCCTATGTAATTAAGGGAGTGGTTAAAAACACATAGGGTAAAAATCTGTGCTTAGCATAGTGTGCTGCCCCACTTGTATTTTGCTGTTTCTGTCATTCCATCCAGATATATAATACAACAAGTAGCATCATACCTACAACAAGTCAGGACTATTGGCTTTGTCAATCAATGGTTGCTTCATCCAGATATATAATACAACAAGTAACATCATACCCAGGGCTTTCAGTGGGATGCAAAAACTGTGGGGTCTCTCAAAGGGGCGTGGTCAATGCAATTAAGGGTGTGGCTTAAGAACACACAAGCTAAAAATCTGTGTTTAGCACAGTGTGCCGCCCGACATGTATTTTGCTGTTACTGTCATTGCATCCAGATATATGATACAACAAGTCACATCATACCTACAAGTCAGGACTATTGGCTTTGTCAATGGTTGCTAGTTGCATAAGATAAATAAGCAGCAACTATGGCTTCTATATAATATTGAAAACACTTCCACTTAAAGCTCTGGTGGTGACACCACGACAATGTTGCTGCTCCTGAGATTCAAAAAGAGAATGGAAATCCAGAGAGAAAATGACTCTCTTTAAAGGATTTCCCTTCCCCTACAAAGCTCACCACGCGCACATCAATATGCCTGCTGTCACAGCAGTCCGGGAAAAAAAAACGGACTGCCTGTGCCAGGGGACAAAACAGAGCCCAATAGAGACCCGTTTCGAGGCCCCCTTAAAAAAACTGCTGGTGCTCAGACCCGGCCCACTTAAAGCCCTGATCATACCTACAACAAGTCAGGACTATAGGCTTTGTCAGTCAATGGTTGTTAGTTGCATAAGATAAATAATCAGCAACTATGGCTTGTTGTATATAATATTGAAAAAGCTTCCACGTAAAGCCCAGGGGACACCACGACCATGTTGCCGCTCCTGAGTTTCAAAAAGAGAAGGGAAACCGGAGAGAATATGAACCTCTTTAAAGGATTTACCTTCCCCTCCAACGCTCACCTGGCATGACGTCATGTCGTAACTTGTCCACTAGTGAGAAGTGAGCATTATGAGCACGCACACATCGATGGGCCTTCTGTCACTGCAGTCGGGGGAAAACGGACGCCTGTGTCAGGGCACAAAACAGAGCCCGATAGAGACCAGTTTTGTGGCCCGCTTTAAACAAGCATTGGAATTGCCAATAGGTCTTGCTTTTGGGACCTTATAGGTATTTGGTTATGCAGCACAATATCCTTGGTGCAACAACATCAATTGTTGCATGACTAAACATTTATAAGGTTCCAAAGGCGAGACCTATTGGCTATGCGTACCGCAAGCAGGTCAGATCTGTGTGCTGTCATAGCGCTGCAGTACTGCAAGCAGGTCAGATCTATGTGCTGTCATAGCGTTGCGGTACCAGGCTGGGAGAGGTGTTGGCTTCATCCAAGATCACAGGCTGCTAGATGCAGATCTCAGCCCAAGATCACACTGAGTGTCAGTGGCATAGAAATGAGTATAAAAATGGGAGTCACAGACACCAAGATCACACACAGCCAGACGAAGATCTTAGCCCAAGATTAGACAGACTAGCAGCTGAATAGAAATGAGTATACTGAATGGGAGTCACAGACACCAAGATCACACACAGTCAGACCCAGATCTCAGCCCAAGATCAGACAGAGTGGTAGCTGAATAGAAGTGAGTATATTCAGTGGGAGTCACAGACACTCAAGATCACACACTGCAAGACCAAGATCAAATGTAGTGCGTTAGCTGCACATACACTAAGGTCACACGCTGTGTCAGCTTCACTGATGAATACTGTAAGCTGTACAGATTCCAAGAAACAGAGGTGCAAACACCAAGATCACACAGAGTTAGAGCAAAACTGATGAATATCACACATAGCGTCAGCTACATAGAAAACACAAGGACACTCAAAGTGAGGGTCACAAACGCCAAGATCACCCACTGCTAGACGAAGACCACGTACAGATACCAAGATCACAGATACTGTCAACAGGATAGGATCATAGCGTCAGCTGCACAGAACTCAAAATCAGGCACGGTATAACGCATATAGATACCATGAACAGACTGCAACAAACACCAAGATCACACAGTGACAGAACACACTGTTAGAGATTAGACAGGGGGATTCACAGACACCAGGATCACACACGGTGGCAGAGTCTCATATAGTATCTGCTACACCACTGAGTAAAATTAGGGTAGCTGTGGGGGCTTGTTGGAGGAGACCCTGCATGTTCTCTGAGCGCTGTGCTGGGCTGGGGAGAGGTGCCGTATTCATCTAAGATCACACACTGTTAGACGAATATCACAGAGTGTCAGCGCCACAGACACCAAGATCACGCATAGGGTCAGCCGCAGTCAACGGTGGCGCGAAATGAAAAATTATATTTCAGTATACCATAAATTAGAGGTCAGTGTGTTGCAGCGGGAATGGGGCGCGAGGAGGGCTAATTAAAGAGGAGGGCGCAAATGCCGACAGTCCATGTATACGCGATATGTGGTGGGGGAACCATAAACTAGAGGTCGTGTGTTGCAGCGGGAATGGGGTGCGAGGAGGGCTAATTAAAGAGGAGGGAGCAAAGGCCGACTGTCCATGTATACGCGATATGTGGTGGGGGAGAAGCGGGAGTTGGACGCACGGCCGCGAGACGCTCTCTGTGGTGGGAGGGGGAGCAGGGGGTGAGCCTGCGAGTGGTGCACGCGTGTAGCCGGCTGTGCAAACACCTTAATCACGCGAGTGGTGCACGCACAGCAGTGATCGCGCTGGAAGGGAGGCCGATGGCAGCTGCGCGCGTGCACACTCTCGTGAACGCAAGCGCTAGGCCGGCTGTGGCAGCACTTTCAAAACCCGTATACTAAATGTCTCTCCGGGCAGCGCATGCGCTGGCTCAGGTGAGACCTAAAAGTTGCCTGTGCTCAGACCCGGCCCCTTTAAAGCCCGGGCATTCAGGTAATCCTAAGAAAAATATTAGTTGTTTACTTATGCAGTTGGCACTTATCCAGTTTGCACGTGCACGTTAATACGGGTGTTGCCGGTGTTTTGCGCTATATAAACAAACAGAGAGCCACGCGGTGATGTGTAATGCTTACAATGACCACATTGGCAAGTTCTGTCTGACAGGTTCTGTTTGATGTCTGTTTCCTGCACTTGCACCAGTTTCCATGTGACGGCAGCTCACTGGAGTTGGACGCGTAAAACTGGCACTTCAAGAGAGTGCACAAGACAATGTTGCATATGCTATCTGGTAAACTGTGGCACTTTCGGACTGATTTTCAAAGAAATGTAAAGCGTGGGGTCACATTTCAGAGAAACAAACCCACCTTGAGAAATGATAATTACCTGGTCTTCATATTCCAAGCAATTGAATGCAACTTCGAGAAAATCTCAATGCCTGTTATGAGAGAGGCGTCCTAGGCACGCGCGCGAAGGAATCTGACAACGTTGCTGCCACAGCGGCTACATAGTAGAAACAACGGTCTCGCAACTTGCACCGGGAACCAAATGTGTCACCGAGTTTACATAAAATAGCAATTCAGGTGTAACTGGCGGGGATCTGTGCACCGCCTGCGCGAGAAAAGAAAACAAACAACTTACCAGACATGGAGAAAGTTCTTTTGATGCCACTCACCACGGCTCTGTAACCATCTTTTCGATAATCGGAATAATTTAAAGCAATTCCTGTTTAAAATGTACCTTAATGTTTAACAAAGACAAAGAACCAACGGCGGACTACAGTAGCCGCACCGCTCTGCTTAGTTCCCTTTATAGCTGTTGAAAGTCGTGGTTGGGGGTGGTGTGGGTGGTGTGCACAAACAGCTCCTGCACCAGCCGTTGCAAGGTGCAAACTACGAGCAGATTAGGACACTTTGTAGATACGGAGCGGTGCACTCCCAAACGCGCCTTCATTCAATGAACGAGACTGATCAGTTCCTTGGTGTAAAGCAATTCTTTATTTCTAAGTCCATCAAAACACTGGAGCTCATGTGTTTTGATGGAATTTGAAATAAAGAATTGCTTTTCACCAAGGAACTGATCAGTCTCGTTCATTGACTGAAGGCGCGTTTGGGGAGTGCACCGCTCCAGAGCTGCAAAGTACCTTAATGGCCTCCCAGCGCCTTGAAACCCTACCGGGTATGTAGTGCGCTTTACAAATTATGTGATTGATTGATTGAATGTTTAATCTGTTCAACCTTCTCCTGCTATTCCAAGGTCCTAATTTAGAGTTTAGCAGACGCAGGCCGTCAGCCAAAAAAGCGGAAATGCCCCATCTGACCTATTTGGAGTGCATATTCACTTTAAACAATACTGAAGGGTCTTCCGCCGATTTTTGGCCTCGGGTTTTGAATTCCTCCCCAACAAAAAACGACACTTCCCATCCGCCATATTTCGGGTGCACATACAGTTTAAAAAAGTGACCTAAATCTTTACAATATCTCATTATCTTTCCAGATAACTGAATGGCACGTGCTCAGATGTAACCTGAATGCACCCTGTTTCTCCTCTCCATCTTCTTTCTCTTCAGTCTACCCTAGGTTGTCCTGTACCAGCTTTTTATCAAGCGCTCTGTTGTCGAGGCTGTGGTAGACAAATAAATAATTAGGAAGCAAAACAGGCTCATGTTATAAACTTACAGAGAAATGAAAGACAGTGTATGGAAATGTTGTTCCAATTACTCATTATTAAACAGATTATTAATGTATGACTTTCCACAGAATTACACTCTGGACATAGAAGAATAGGAACATTAATAGACCAGGGGCCAGATATATGATCATTGGCATTAGCGAGTCGCAAATTCCGAAAAGTTGCGAGTCGCTAATGCGAATGTACAACAATGTCAGAGACACTGTTTGCGATTCCTAATGGGGGTCGCCAATTGCATGCCTCATGAATATTCATGAGGCACTCACAATTTGCAACCCCATTGGGAATGGCTGGCCGTCCCAGGTATGGTGGTGTGCTGGGCTCAGCAGACCTACATGTCTGGGACTGCTTTTAAATAAAGCACTTTTTTTTAAATGCAGCCCGTTTTCCTTAAAGGAAAACGGGCTGCATTTAACAAAAGAAAAATCATTTTTTAAGGCCAGATAGTGGTCCCCTGCATTCACAAAGGGGACCCCTTCCCTTATGCGAGTGCCTTACCACCCTCTTGAAGAGGGCGGTAAATTGCGAGTGTTTTCAGACCACAATTGCAGTCGCAAAACAATCTTACCTAGGGTAGTGAGTCGCTATTGAGAACAGTAGCGTAGCTAGGGTGGGGCGGTGGGGGCGGTCCGCCCCAGGCGGCACTATTTTGGGGAGGACAAAGGCATTCAGATAAGGCTCGGCTTGCTTTCGTGGACGTTCGGGGACGGGCAGAGAAGGAATAGGACTCGGGCAATGTCCTCTTCTTTTTTGTGCTGGCAGCTGTCCCCCCCCCCCCTCTTCCTATTATTCCCTCTCTTTCTGTCTTGCTCCTCACTTACTGAAAATCGTAACTTGAAGAAACGGTTCACAACCTCTTTCCTTCTTTCATTTAGTTGCTTCCCTGTAAAATGGATCCAAAAAAGAAAAACACTCTTGCGGGAAATGCCCTTTTTCTAACATTTTTCTATTCCAAAGTGCAGCGGGATGGAGAGAAATAAACGGTTTTAAATATGAAAAATAAATACATAACTAAATAAAGCAAGACAGAGTGGTTGCAAAGTGGCCAGATTGGTTTTATTCACATCCAAATACATCAGCCTCACTTTACAGACTTTGCCAGTGAGGCGCTACTTTTATTTTCTCATCTTTCTTTGAACAGCATTGTTGTCCCCAGGTGGGAAAGTGTACCATTCCTGGAGGGACTGCAATACCTGGTTGATGGGTGGATTGGGAAACAAAATGTGTACCATGGCTCTGTTTATGGATGTGGTCTTTTTAAACCATAAAGCTTACGTTTATTAAGGATATAAGCAATGGACATTGAAACGGTTCCCTTCAGGGCCCTGTAGTCATGTCCTTAACTTTTCAGGTAAAACCCCTCGCTGATTTCTGAATAGTGAGTGAGAGATCGTTAAGGTAACCATGTTGTTTCTGCTTACATTTCACATGCTTTACTTAATCTTGCATTCCCTATGAGTGTCTGCTTTTACTTTTTTTTTTTAGGCAGCATATTACTCTTATCAAGTGCATAATTTGAATTGAGCCACATCTAAGTGTTTATAGCGGGCACAATTAGGTTGTAGCTGAAGGCAGTGCGAGTTTCTCTCAGTGGGGCAGTATGGTGTTCAGTGGGGGAGAGGATGTGGTACTATGGCCAGAGCTGTCAAATTTGGAACTGGGGAACAGGGTTCAGCCTTCATGACCAGTCCACCAGACCAATCTACTGAGGGAGCATATTCCCTTGCTAGACCTTAGAAGGCCCCACTAGACCTTAGAAGGCTTGATGTCTTAGCACAAGCAGGTGTACCATAGTGGTGTCAATTGTGAGTTAACCTTGAAGGCCTGTCCACCACAATCCATACTGAAGTTCATCTCCAGTCTTGCGGGTAGGCCTACGAAGCAGCACACCCTAGAGCAACAGTGATCCAGTCACTGTGACTCTGTCACTGAGGTCACATGAACCTTGAGCAGGTTAGGGCGGTGCGAACGGTGTGACCGCACTGGGTACCTATTTCAGGTGGGTGCGTAGTGTTTGCAAGTATATTATGGTTTTAAAAAAAACTTGCTGCCTCCTTCCTGGCCTCCAGCAATTTTCAGAAACAATAAAAATGTCATGATAACTTCGGTGTTTAATGTTCTTCCTAGAGAGAGATCCGAGTTTTGTCTAGTGGAAGGATTGACTCCTGGAAAGGTAGCACAGAGGGTTAATGTGCCTGCTGCAAAGAACATGTACCATGCAGATCACAAAGTGCACTGCTTTAATGGGGGACCATGATGAATGGTCATTTAATGTCAGCTGTAGATGATGGATCCCTGAACAGTGTCATGTATGTGCATGTTTGCATTGTGCTGAGGGGATTACCAGGTAATTGTTCACGCAGCTCTCTGATGGATGTCACATGCGGTTTTTCTTGAGTCCCCAGGTAGATCATGCAGTTTGTGTGTTCTCTTTTGTACTGCCAGTCACTGCCAGTCACCGGTGTATTCAACTGTGTAGCCTCGGACCGTGTCATGTATGTGCATGTAACTTGCATGATTGAGGTAACTATTAGCGGTGATACTACGTGTCTCTCGGTCCTCTTTCAAGTGCTTGCCGTCCTTTTTCCCCAGAAACCCACCCCCCCAGGGGCGGCAATCTGAGGAATAGCCCTGGGCACCATAAGCTCTAGCTACGCCTCTGATTGAGAAGGGATGCCCTTGGAACGCCCCTTCCTAATACCGAGTCGCAAATCCTATTTAATGAGTCGCAAATAAATTGCGACTCGCTCAATAGAGTTTGTACATGGCCCATTGGTATTTTTGCATGCGCAAAGGGTCGCAAACCTGTTTGCGCATTCAAAAAGACGTCGTACATCTGGCCCCAGATCTATAAAAGAAGAATGCAAGTGCATACAACATAAAAGACTAATGCCACACAAATATCAGTTGTATAGGTCATGCACAAGTAGAGGAAGGAGATAGTTTGTAGTTCCATGATATACAAACTCTGACCGATTATCTCACGCGACCCGTTGGCAAATGTACCACCTCATTGGTCAAAGGCTCTGCCTTCCTTGGGTACATCCCTCCTAGGAGACGTCAATCCCCAAAGGCCACCACTGATTTGGGAAATCTTTGCCAGGGCCTCCAGTTTTCGGGGTAATTTGTCATACCATTACTCTACCATTTTGAGGAGTCTGCTTCCTGCCTTAAGGCTCCCATTTTATGGAGTCAATGCCTTAGCCATGTTTATAGTAGTAGCCCTCCCTTTTCAACTAGGCATTTTTCTGTGACTTAACAGCCTTCAATTCAAAACTGTGCTGTGTAAAACTTTGCTGTTGAGTGGAATATGTGCCGCACCAATTTTGAAGATTTTCAAAGAAATCACCATGTCCCAAGGGCAGACGGTTGAGGGCCCAAAGAGAGTTTATTCTTCTTCACCCATAATCCAGCATTTCACCTCCACAACCTAGAGTTACTGGAAGAGTACTGATGGAGCAAGGTTTCACATCTAAAGAAACTTGCTCGTATGCAATCCTCTCGAATAACCTGTAATACCATGACCAATTTGTCAGTGAGTACTAATTTTACACCACATTTTATATAACCATATCTAGGGGAAGCTTTTCTATGTGCTGTGTTAACAAGTAACCCGAATGTCCAAAAATGAAGGCCAAAAACGTGGGAAATCTTCTGCGCATGTGTCTACCACAATCTTGTGGTATGACGTTCTTCTGTCTCTTGGGGGGAAATCTTTGCAGCTGTGCAATAGCTTCTAATATGGCTGCTTCAAAGTAACATACTAATGTGCATGCTGAGCTGAAACTAACCCATGCAAGTTCTACTAAGCTATTAATGCAAACGATTTTTTAAATAAATGGGGTTAGAGTAGAAGTAAGTGGTATACAGTGAATTCATTTAAATTGGTATTCTAACATGTTTCTCTCTGACTTTATTAATAGTTCGCATTTGGGCCTTGGAGGGTGACTGATGTCCTCATCCTTTGTGGCAATCATGCATGTGCCCTACAGTTCTGCTCTCAAGTCAATAAAGTCATTTGATGGACTGCCAAAACCCAAACCCAGCAAGGACATGATAAAGTAAACTCCTGACCCTACGAGAGGAAGACCCAGCAACATTGTACCTTAAAATTATCGTTCCTAATACGAAATGCTTGTGGGAATAAAGCTTGTAGGTATTAAAATTAAAGAGCGGGGAATTAGACAATAGACTTAAGAAAAATATTGCACTTGGTATGGTGTGATGTCCTCTCTCCACTGCTTGGCCCAATCAAATTGCGGGTGAACATAGAATTGAAACATTTGGGGGTGGATCATACACTTGAATTTGGTATAACAGAGGTAAGTTCTAGATAGTTAGACACACTTGATGTGGAGATGCTGATGCTGTGCTGAGATGCTGCCCAATTTTGCTGCAACCTGACTGAAGAATCCTACACTAGGGATATTCGCGGAACAACTGAGGAGGCACATCCAGGGAAGGGTCCGGACGCACCTGAACCGGACAGAGTAGCACCAGAGAGGGGTGTAACACTGGCGTTACACTAGAAGAGGTCACTTATCCCATCCCGAAACTCTGACACTCTGATGTCGGGGTCCTCACACCATTACTAGATAAATATAATTGTAGGGTAAGTGCCCCGTATTTGCTTTTCTGTCCTTTCTCTCCTCAGGTGCTGTCATTGTAAGAATTTTTTAGAGTCAACTGATTATAAGCTAACGGTACTATTTTGCCTGATGGAGATCTCTGGTCTACTCATGTGTATCTTGATTTGGCTCACAAAATTAATAATTCAGATAAACATTTAAAACTTTCCCTGAGTCTGTGGTTCTTTAAATTGAAGTTAAATGCATTATTGTCTTTCCTCCCTATTCTAATCTACTACTAGATCTTATCACACATACATTTACTCAGGAGACAGGAATGGTAAGAATACTGGTGTAAAGGTTTCCTAGGGTGAAATAAAATTGATGACCAGTGGATATTTGCCAGGTCATTGTGTGTATAAATGTATATGGACCCAAATGTGTGTTGTGTGTATGAATGTGTAGAGCTGGTAAACTCTGCTGCATCAGTACTAGGTCCTTCCCACAATACAGCATGTCATACCACAATGTAAGGGAGTTGGGGGAAGTCTCAATCTATTCCAATAATATAACCAAAAGCCGTTGGGTGCTCATTTGCTTAAACAATGTTACAATCAATTTTCTTTCTGAATATTTTATATGTATATGCATACCAAAATGGCCCATCCTGTAATATAGGATAATTTGGATAGACTCCGTTCAAGTAATTTGGAGTGTTGTTTAGTGATTAAATTAGTAACCAAGTGATTTACCCACTACATTATTTAAGAACGCCCCAAAAATGATTGAAAGTGTGCCATAAAAGAGAAAGTATCTCCCAACAAAGATCAAACAGCGAGCAAACACAATCTCATATGTATTGTACCCGTACTCTGATACAATAGGACTTAGGGGCATATGTATCAAGCCCTTTTCCAGTTCGCAAACGGGACGATTCTCAGAATCGGCCCGTTTGCGAACGGGAAAAGGCCTTTTGGGATGTATCATCCCAAAAGGGCATCGCAAATTAGAGAATCGCAAATTTGCGATTCTCTATTTTGCAATTGCATTTAAGGAATTGCAAATTGAGATTCCTTAAATGCAATGTAACAAGCACCCAAGTTGTGCGATTTCTCCTTAAGAAATCGCAAATTACCACCAACTTCAAGTTGGTGGTAATTTGCGATTTCTTTGAAAGATGCACTTTTTGGTATCTTTCAAAGTGCCATGTGGCGCACATACATGCCCTTAGGGCATGTATGTGCGCCACATGCGCACACATGCTCATTTCAGGTGTGCATCAGGGTGTCCTTATGACACCCTTGCACCCTTGAAATTATTCTCAATTTGCGATTCTCTAATTGCGAATCGCTAATTGAGAATGTCTTCTCATTCATTCCTATGTGCCTCCTGGCCCATAGGAATGAATGGGAAGGTATTCCTTAATTGCAATTAAGGAATGCTAAGAAATCGCAAAACATTTGTGAATTTTTTATTACATCCCGTTTTGCAATTCTCAAATAGCGATTCCCTAAAAATCGCTATTTGAGAATTGCAAAAACGGAACTTGATACATATGCCCCTTAATGATTACATAAATTGAAATATATTACAACGCACCAAGTATGCGTTTTCACACCCATTGAGACTATCATTAATATAAAATCCTGCTGCTGTTATAACAGTGCAGATGACCCCTTTCCTTCTGCAGTGTGTTGCCTGCTGATTCAAAGAGGCACTAGCCAAAGGGTTATTTTCAATGTGACTGGCGGTTAAAAATATTTTGTAAAATCAATTGTAGTTTATGGAAAGGTTAGCAGCCGGTAGAGCTGGGTTCCACTTAAAAACATAGACTGAAAATGTAGACTGCAAAAATATCTAGTGCCAACCCATCGTCCAAACAAAAATATAACCCTACAAAAAAGTAAACTAGTTTCAAATTACTATAGCCAGGAAAACTCACTTGCCACCATATGTGTGATAGATTTCCCAGATTACTAGTGTAGCAAGAGATTGATTTTTCATTGCTGCAGTGTAAACATAGTTTGTCCTTCTTTGAGTTTACCTCAAAGGGAGGAAAGTAATAGCACTCGTTCTCTCAAGACTCTATTACACTCAAGCCCAAAAAAATACATATCTATGCATGGTGCATCGAGCCCCCTTTCCTGGCCCAGAGATTTAAAATAAATAATCCAACTAGAAATCCACTGTCTTCTCCACTGCACTATACTGTAGTCCCAAAGTTTGCAAAAGCTCAGTGGGGAGGCCAACCATGTTTTCACTCTCTAGACCAACTAATTCCTATATCATAAAGCTTTGATGCTTACTTTGACTTTCTGGTTCTTTCTGCTATGATCTTTGTCTCTCAGGTTGGCAAATGTTTGTGTATAAAGAAACCCCTTTTACAAAACATATTGTAACGTAACATATAATGACATAAAATAACCGATTGCCCTTCTTTCACCCCTGTAGAAACTAAATCCTGGGTAGTTTTCCACATTAAACTTATTGATAAAATGTGTATTCTAATAGACGTACATATTTAGGTATGTGTAAAAGGATTCTCACCTCATAACCCTTGGAAATAGAAAAAATAAGGTTTTCATGGACAATTACCAGGTTCCAGTGACAGTAATTGAATTGCATGGATTAGAAAACTCTATTATATCATCCCTTTTCAATGAAATTATTAGTTAAAAAAAACTTCTCACTTGACTCTCTTGAGTGTTGTCTACGGTTCTTTCTTGAACATTTCCTAAGGGAGCAGAGCACAGAGAGGCAGGTGCAACCAGAGGACTCCATCTCTTGCAAGCCTGCTAGTGGTACAGATACCATTGCGTGATTTTATTATGCAGTATATTGTTGCACTTAAATTAATCTTAATCCACATTGAAAGGAATAAGAAAATGTCAACAGAAGAGCGAATGCTAAAATCTAATAATTTCTGCGAATGTTAAGGTTCTTACAATCTTGGGACGAGATTTACAGAAACAGAACTTGTCCTAGTGCAATTTTGCTCCAAAGTTCCCAGATAATACAGACTGCAGTAATGCAACTGTGTACAAGCATTGGCACTTGGAGACAAGTGCAACAATGACATGCAAGGCAAATTTATCTCGCCTAATGGCTTTGCCAATATTTTTGGCCGATGCTGTTAAGAAAATATAATGGGTATTTCCAATCAACAAGACAAAATACAGTGCAAATATGGATACACGTAGACACACGTGCTTCTTGAAGATGCGGCGTCCCTCGGCGTGATGACTTATGCAAGTGCAAGCATCAGTTTTGTAACACAGACCCCATAGCCAATGCGGTGGGGGGCAAGCCCCTAGGGCCCCCTCAGTCCAGTACTCTGGCCAGAGATCTCCTGATTGAGTCCAGAGGGGGCCCCTCCATGTGTCTTGCAGGGGGCCCCCCTCAAGTTTTGTTACGCCAGTGGCAAGCATCACGACACAGTGGCCATTTGGTGCTTTATTTATGATTCCGTGATGACAAATGACCATCTTAGATTGGTAAATAAAAACAAAGTTGAATGAATGCAGATTTAAGGCGAGGAGTAACCTGACAGCAGGTTGCAGCTGCCAGCAGCTCCTAAAATTAAAAAAATAAAAAAAATAAAAAAATCAGACCGTGATGGGAAGCATTGGAACAGCTGTACTGTAGGGGGACAATATGGAGAATGGGGAGAGATTAGAGGAGGTAAGCAGCACATGAGAGGGAGAGCAAGATAACACTTGCACTCTCATGGAGCGCTAGACAAAATAGCAAAAACTTGTTGTTTGAATGCAAGCAGTGGAAGGACAGAAGTCATCCAATCAGTGCAGTAAATATGAAATGATTCGGAGGTGGGACAAACAAAGAAACACATTGAAAAATAGCATGGAAATGAGAAAGATAAAAAGCCATCTAATCAAAATCAAGGGCTGACTTAAAGCCCACTATATTCAGGTATTTTATTGCATTAATGAAAATAGACTTTTGATAAATGACAGCTACAAACTGTCTCCAGGCAAGATCAAAAAATCATACAGACGTGGCAAAAATTATACTGATGTTGCAAATACAAAAAACACCAGCCTTTTTTGCAGCACCAATCTCTGTCCAGCAGACTAATTTCAAGCAAAATGAAGATAACTAGCTAATGTAGGTGGAGTCAGAAAGTAGCAGTCATTTGTCAGACGCCTGCTGTTTGCTCAGATCCACAATGTTGCAGTTACTTTTCAGATGCCTGCTGCTCCCTCTATTACTTCTCTGTGATGCAGCAGACCCAGTTTGAAGCACTATGGCTCATTGTGGGCAAAACATGTGCCTTCGCTCTCCATTCCACAACAAGGACCCTCTTGAGCCCCTGCATTCAGGCCCTCCTCTTTGTTCACTGCCTCATGCTCTAAACACAACCATCTGATTGATAGAACATTTACTGTTCTCACCCACCAACTTTGGGATGCGCTGCCATTGGATCTCCGGCATCAGTCATACACTGAGGTCTCCACAAGCCCTGAAATCTCACCTATTCTGTCCTTGGTCATTTTCTTGTGCCATGTGCCATTTTCTCTTTTTTGTCGCTATATGCTACTGAGAACAGTAAGTAACTACTTCAGCTCAAGATGTGAAATGCAATTGTGGACATCCAAGATACAAATCTCAACTTGATGTAAAACATCTTGTTTTTTCCACCAAAACCTCTCAACGTGTACAGTATTCCGCATCTAGGTTTGTGTTATTTAAATTCAGAGATATATAATATATGTGAGCTAATTAGTTTAACACCGCATTGCACAGTTCCAAAACCTTAATTAATCCTGCCCTGGTAGCCATTTGTGGGATAGGATAGGTTAAAATATTTTATCTTTTAGTCACTCACTTAAATCCAATGCTAGTTAGACTTTGCAATGATTCAATAAATTAACAGGGACTAATTATATCACTAAAACGTTCATAAACCGCTTATAGCTAAACTGGTCAGGAAGGGAAGATGTAACAATTCTACAAAAGCCCTTTTAACTCCCAATCCAGCCACGTCCTGCTCCATTACGGTATAGCATGATTCAGTTTGAAACATATTTTTTGAGATTTCAGAAATGAGGCTCATGTCAGGCATATATACACCTTAAATTGTCACCATGATCACATTTGTTATACTGGTTTTATGTCTATTGTGAATATACTTCTCATTTTTTGCATAAAATTGAGATACTTGAGATTATAGAGTATATCAATGAAGAACACATATTATATTTTAAGTTTATTAACCGTACGATTATCTAAAATCTTTACAGTATAAAAAGCACATAATCTACACCCCTCCACCCCAGTTCCCTTCTCCCTCAAGGCCACCCATCCCTTAAAACTTAAAACACACCCAGCTTCCTAGTGCCCCATTTATTGGTGAATGCCTGCTTTGCCTACTAGCAAAATAATGTGTTTTTGTAACGGTGACGTTTCCTTAAAATCCATTAAAGGTGTGGAGATTTTACCGTCGAGCAAGAGATTTTTTGTTGTTGATGCTCGAGCGTTACACAAAACCCGTTAAAAGATCAAAGGGATTTAGTTCCACCTTCGCATCCTCCCGTCCCTTGATTGCCTAAAACACACCAAGACATGCTGATACCCATTTTGTTGGTGAGTCCCTTCTTTGTCTTCAGGCATAGCAGTGCGTTTTAATTGCACCGTTAGGACAATAAAATCAGGTGTCTTGCCATGTTTACGGTTGTGCTAACGCGGCTGCCCATTACGGTGTCCCTTTGGGCTTGGTTTTACTGTTCTAATTATTCCCACTGCTGGGCTCCACTGCTACCTTAGTTGTAGGGTTATTATTGTCGTTGTCCATCATTTTGGTTTCATACTTGGCCTGCAGGGGCACTGGCAAGATCTTTTGTTCATAATTGCCCCCCGCCCTAATTTAGGGGGGCTATAGTTGGGCATCAAGTGCAGTTCTGATTGGATGTATAAATGTTCCCGCTCTAGCAAGGAGGCAGGTGTTTGTTTCTGTGAAACACCGAACGAGGCCTCCTTAGAGGACCTTGTGCCCTTAACCCTAAATATCTGGCGTAGCAACCAATAGCGTTCGTTGGCCAATTTGGGGCAACAGCATAATAGGTGGAGCCAAGATTCTTTGTGTAAGTGCATAGCCGGCAGGACACTGCCCTGTCCTTTCGTGCCCATGTTGGGTTAATATCTGAAATCCTAAGGCCTGTGAGCCACAAAAACAGGATTGTCAGGGCACCTGCAATACTGTCTTGTATGCTTTAGCCTGTGCTGCTGTTATGATTTTGTCTGGGGCTCCAGGGAAGGCCAGGTGGCCATAATTGATTGCCAAAATTAATGTTGCCATAAGGACTGTCAGCATTAGTTCTGCTGTTGGGCTTGACAAGTGCTGACTTAGGCACCTGAATGAGAGAATAATTCTGTTGATGTTTGAGTTTCGCTTTTTTAGTTTGTACACAGGACTCGTGGAACTTCAGCAAAGGCGGTCTCTTCCTGCCTATCAGATTTGGCATTTGCTTGTTTATTTTGAATTGTTTCAGATTTGCCAGTTTCAATTTATTTGTTAGGAGTTTCATTTTATTTATTCCAACAAGCAAGAAAGCTTTATTTGACTGTTATGAATTTACAATCATAAAAGCACAGAAAAAAGTATACATCGCTTTCCAATCAAAGGAGAATTAAGAATCAGCACACGTTTTTTCAAACAAACGCGTACATAAGGAAAATACATAAAGAAAAAGCTTTTAAAACAATTAAAATTCATCTGCAATAGTTAGACTTTTCCTTAAACGGGGTACACTCTTTAAAAACATAGCAAGCCTCCATACTACATGTTCATTATCCATCAGCTGAAGTTTTAAAAAAGCAGGGCGACATTGCCTTAAACCCTGGCTTTTTAAGAGTGGAATTAACCACACTTTCCTTGCCTCGGAATAAAATTTGCAGAAAAGGACAGACTGAATGGTAGACTGACATGATTGATTGTCACAAGGACACAATGGAAGGTGCCTCGACCAATCGTTCATTTTAGGCCAAGTCACCAGTCTATGAAACATATTAAGCCTAAATCTAGCCAATAACATTCTATCATAAGTTAAAGGGACAAAAGACAGATATGGCTCCATGCCGAATGTAGTTAATATAGATTGATGTTGGTTAACAGTGGGCTTCAAAAGTTCACCAGACAATCTGACCTCTTCCAGCATGTGAAGCACCTCCTTTTTTAAAGCTTTCCTTGAAATCATCTGTAAGGAACTCGGGTCGGTAAAATATTCTGGATGCCCTAAATCGTTCATAAAATCACAAACAAATCTAATCCATGGTATCTTTAAGGCTCCATCTAATTTAAGGCAGTCATCTAAAATATCCCTGTTTAATTGTGTCTGCTCTTTAGACCAGATACTATGCCACAACAGTATTGGTTCTATTTTAATTAAGTCAGAAATAAAAGAGAGACCCAGTTCTTCATGGCAAACAAAAGATGAAGTACTAGGGGGGACAGATAAGATCAATCTTAAAAAAGAATTCTCAACTTGTTGCAGCTGCGTGGTGTTTGCTAGGCCTCACACCCCGGCTCCGAACATTGCTGATGTAATGCACTTTACTTTGTAGATTTGTATCAACTCCCCAGGAGGTTTCCAACCCAATTTCTTAGAAAAGGTTACCAGGGCATTGGATGACCAAATAAACATCAATATTTTTGCAGTTATTGTTTGAACCCATGATTCGTTTTGATTGAACAAAACACCCAAATATGAAAAGCTCTTAGTTGTGGTTAGCTTCTGTCCCTCTACAAAAATATCTTTCACTCTCATGGTCCCTTGGCCACATCTTATTACATATGTCTTAGAAATGTTAATGCTGATGCCTAAATCCTTCATAAAAACAGAAAATCCATTAAGGACCCTTTGGAGAGCAATTTGGGTTCTTGCCAACAAAACTGCGTCATCCGCATAAAGGAGTGCCGGGATGGGTCAGCCTGCAACTTGGGGGAGGTCATGTGTAGTTCTTACTAATGCTTCCCCTAGCCCATTAGAATACAAATTAAAAAGAAAGGGGGCCAGCACACAACCCTGTCTCACCCGCCTTCTAAGAGGAAATGTAGCCGTACGTTCCCCCCCTCGTCCAAAGCACACACTAGCTGACGCCCTGCTATAAAGGTTCCTTAGAAAAGCAATAAGTTGAGGGTCTACTCTCAGACCCTTGAGGACCTCCACAGTCTTGCGTGCTTCACAGAATCAAAGTCCGTGGTTAAGTCTACGAAAACCATATACAATCTGCCCTTTTTTGCCTTGGTATACTTTCCTATGAGCAGGGCCAGGTTTAGACACTGCTCTGTTGTTCCGAGCCCTTTGCAAAACCCATATTGTAAATCTGATAAAATATGTTTTCTTCTGCCCAATCCTGCAGGCACTCTAAAATCACGCGGCCCACCACTTTCACCATGGACTCTAATAAGGAGATTGGTCTATAGCAACTCGGGTTATGGCGATCCCCTTTTTTTAAAATAGGAACTATTATTGACACTCCCCAAGTCTCAGGTACATGAGTTTGACAACTGGCATTAATGACCTGTGTTATAATAGGCCCCCATAACAGAATATTAAACTTAAACAGGTCTGCGGGAATACCGTCAGGACCAGGTGCTTTTCCGATGTTACTCAGATGTAGAGCTCTATTCACTTCATCTAAAGTGAAATTTAAGTCAACATTAAGATAATTGCTCTCTAAGTTATAATCAGATACAGTACAGGAAATATCAATGTCATTATATACCTGTGAGAAATACCCAATTCATTCCTCCTCCGAGATAGCAATTGTTATTGATGGGCCATCCTGAGTGGTCTTCACGGCCCTCCAGAAAGCTGCACTATCTTTCAATACAGCTGCTGTATGTAGGGCTTCCCATGCTTCATCTCTCAAAGTATTCTTTCTTTCCTTTATTGCCTGTCTATATAACATTCTTGCCAATCTAATATTACTCGTTATTCTAGGTTGTCTATGTAATTCAAATTTCAGTTTAGAGTATGCTTGGGTGCATCTTGAATTAAACCCGCTGAGTCCTTATTTTTCTTAAAGCGTTGTGCTAATAATGATTTCCTAACCAGGTTTGATATTTCAATATAGGATGCTACAATACTTGCACTAGAGGCTGTCTCGGACAGGCAGACCTCAATAGCTGATTTACAGTTTATCACAAGAGATCTATTTATTACTACGGTGTCCCCTTTTGACCATTTTAGTGTATAACCATTAGTTTTAACTAGTTTAATTTTGACTGTGACCTCTCTATCCTTATTATTCCTATTAGCCTTTTTTGAGGGCAAAGTAACCGCCAGGTGTAGCGTAAAATGAACGCTCAGGGGATTCTCGCCAACCTCAAAACAAAGTAGTCTAGAAGCATAGTTGTATGAAACTAAAATGTAGGCAATTGTAGAAAAACCCGATCCGTTGTAGGTATAGGGCATCATTACTGGGGGCTCCAAAAGTTCATTTACAAAACCTAATTCATTAGTAGCTAAAAATTCATTAAACAACTCTCCTGCCGAATGACAGAAATGGCTCATATAGGTGTCTTCTTCATACACATGGCCACATAATCTATTATCCTCAACGGGGCACATTGCACAGTTAAAATCACCCATCATTATTATCATTACATCTGCTGAACTAACATTACAGACCCCATTTAAACTCACACTCAAGTTTTTTAACACCTGGCAGAGTTCAACCGAAATAATGTTATTATAAAAATTTACCAAAACTACACATAGATCAGTATTTAAAAACAATTTGATTATCTGATAAAAACTGTTCCCCAAAAATGATTGTATTTTACTGATTGCTAGTTTATTGGAAATATACATACACAGGCCACCCTTAAGCCTTCCCCCAAGGCCCTTCACGGCCAGTGTATTACAAGTTTTAAAACCATTAATATGGAATGAATCACTAGACCAGGATCCCTCTAAGCCTATTATGTCTCGGTCTTGAATACATTTATACCAAACTGAGTTATCTATTTTTGACTGCAACACTGCAATATTCCATGAAATAATATCACAGGAGGGTACATCGCTGTTCTGTAGAGCTAGGGATGGGACAAGCCTACAATTATTAATGTCACCAGAACAGGTCGGTTTTAGTATTTGCACAGGGGGGTTCCGCTTTAGAGGTGAAGACACCTCATTTCCGGAATCTAGACCCCTCACTTGTTCACCCCCTACTCTTTGCTGCTTACTAACATCACAATCCAGGTTGTTTGACTCCAATTGACTCTCCAGTGCTGAAATATCCACACCATTGGCCGTTACTGACCCAGCATTCTCGGGCAAGCAGTGAGCAGTTAGTCGGTCAATATCACACAAGGAGCTAAAAACATCAAATCGATTACTAGTCAGGATGGGAAATCTTTGTTGAACCCCCCAAAACGGGTTCTCTATCTCCGTGGGGTATTGTGAGTGCCTGGGTGGTTGGTAAAAGAAACCCAGAGGTAGAATGTTTATCCCCTTGGGAGTGATAGATCTAGATCCAGCTCTCTCCAGTATGGTTTGAATCGTATTAGGTGATCTAAATGTTAAGACTATGCAATCTCCAGGCATAGATTTCTAGATCCAGCTCTCTCCAGTATGGTTTGAATCGTATTAGGTGAGCTAAATGTTAAGACTATGCAATCTCCAGGCATAGATTTGCTAGATCTACCTACCCATGCAACTCTTCTTACCATCTTGAACTCTGAAAATAATGTATTAGTAAGTCCCGTCCTTAACTCCAGAAAGTGAAGGGACTTGTTTCTCAATGTTGACCAATGATCCACTTCACCCGTTGGTGATGGGGGAACATTCACTAGAACAACAGTATATGAAGTTGCTTACGGGGGAAGATGCAAATTCCTAGTTTCAAAAAACCCTTCCCGCCTCGAAGTTAAGTGACCTGTCAAATTTACGGGCTTATCCTTACCTCCTTGTGTTTGCATGTCTGTTGGACTTGGCCATGCTTCCAGGGTCATCCCGGAACTTTTTACCTTCCCCCTAGTTTTTTTCCTAATATAGAATTGGTGGTTCGAAATGAGACACAATAAATATATATGTTTGGTGGTTGAACCAGAATTAATACATGCTGTGCAATGGTGTGCAGAGGTTTATCTTCACCATGGAAGAAGATGTCACTTTTAAAATGTCGCCATTTAGGTGTCCTTTGTGCCTGCCTGTCTGAGGGGGGGTTGCCGGTCTAGTTGTCTGTCGCCCAGCCCCCAGCTCTTGGCGGGAAGTATGGCAGACAGGGCCCTACACCTCCCCCCAAACCATTTGGGACCGGTTTCCCCAGAGAGCCTTCTAGAAGGTTCTGGGCCTTTCTGGTAGGTGGGGTGAGGAGTGCATATATAGAGGAGCTGAGGCTCCATGTGACAGACTGTGCGTGGACTTTGATTGAGAGGGGACACTCTGCCAGGAGGTACCGCCGCAAGGGCCTGTGTGCTGGCCCCTGAGCCCATCTGTACCCCTCTGCTATCCACAGGGCAAGTGAGAGCCCTTTGCTGGAGTAAAGACTGCTATGTCAGGAGGAGTACCACTTTATGGGAGTTGACCGTTTCTAGGAACGACTGTCCTGTCTGCTGATTGTGCCCAGCATTGCCCGCCTGCTCTCCTGCCCTAGTGCCTCGTGAACGCCATCGGTTGTTGGCCTGCACTCCAAGGAGGTGAGGAGCGTGGGTGCCACCCTCTCGTGTGGGACCCTGGAACTGTGCGCCATCTAGCGCCTTATGAGCGCTATCTTCGAAGTGACTGTGCTGCTCTGCCTGCACTCTAGCACCTGGTGGGCACTGTTGTCCTGATTACCAGAAGAGGTACGCTATCTTCTGTCCCTGAAGCTTCTGTTGGGACCTTGTGCCTCATAAGCGCTATATTCAAGGTGCCAGGGGAAGAGGAGCTGATGCCTGCAGCGCTGTGCTGTCTAAGTGCTATATTTCAATTACCCCGTGTGTGTGCTGCATTGTGGTGCTGCCTGGGAGAGCTGCTTATTGGAAGGGCTGCGGGAGCCTACCCCACATTTTGCCACCCTCGCGGGCTCCCATCCCGCATCATTGCCGTATTTTTGCCTATTTAAACCGACAGGAACCTACCCCGCGGTTTTTATGCTAATTTAGTGGGAGCCCACCCCGCACTTCAAAATCGCCGCAATTCACAGCTGCGGCCCGGGGATTATCTGGGGCTGCCCCTCTGCCCGCAGTGACCCGGAAGGAGACGGGACCTCGCCCGAGGGGCCGGAAGTGAGGAGAAGGGGGCTCTCGGAGTAACGAGGGAGCCCCAGGTCTGTTAAGGAGCCAGGCAGGAGCCTACCCCATGCTGGCCAATGTCCCCACATTGATGGAGACTTTGCTCCGTAAAGGGGGGGGCTCTCCATAAACTGATGACAGCCCCGAATGCAGCCAGAGCCCCACGGTGGTGAGGAGAAGAGTCCAGGGCCTGTCGGCTCCATACCAATGTCCCGGGCCCCAGGAGAAGGACCCTGGTGAAGAGCGACATCCGGAAGAGCCTCGTCGGCCCCAGTGACAGCAGCGGAAGGATGCCCTGAGGCCGCTGGAACAGGCAGCCCGACGCATGCAGGGCTCCGTGTGGTGAGAGAGCCCTGCAGCCACCTCAGGAGCGGGAGCAGTGCATGCTCCATTCTAGCCTCCCCCCCGCCTGCACGGAGGAAGGAAAGGCCACCAGAGGAGCCCGGTGAGTGGAGGCTCAGTGGTGATCCTGTTGTTGGGGGGGGAGGTGTCGGGGCACATTGCTGATGTCCGGCCCCCCGTCGACGATCGTAGGGCACCGGGAGTGCCTGTGCTGACTTCCAGCTGCCCTGTCTGACAGCGGGCAGTTGCACCGGTTTGGGGCATATTTCGAATATCAGAGTCCCAGAGGGGGGCTCCCACGGACCCGGGCTAACTGTACTTTCCACAGCTGACCCGCTGGACAGGGGGCAGTTGCTACGACTGGGGCACACGGTGGTTATAATTGCGAGGCCTATTGCCTCAGACTATTTCCTGCATAAGGTGTTTGCATGCTAAGGTTATGTGCAATGTAGCTACACTGCTGTTTGCAGGTATGATGGATTAGATGCCTTATGTGCTGCCCATGATTCGTGCCCAATATGTTTATACCCCCGGATTAGTGCAGAATATATTCCTTGTAGGCCTACTGTTACATTTATGCTACTGTTGATGCCGCTATGCGAGAATGAGCAGGCCTCCTGTTAAGTCTAATGTTTATGCCCACATGGTTATGCTATTGGGAAGCTGATGGTCAGGCCTGCTGTTATGCCATGCTGTTTTAGGTTTATTCCTGAACTAATACGCTCTTATGCCTGAGATGATGCCTTCATGCTTTTAATGTTTCCAGGCTAATGAGGTTATGTGTAAGATGGTTGATTCTCCATGCTCATGCGCCTATGGAAATGCCTTGTGTGTTATGCCTAATGTCATAGGGGGTCATGCCTAAGGTGATCATGCCATGACATTCTAGGGCTATGCCACTGCTGATGAGGCTTAGGCCTAATGCATGTGTTTATGATGCTAATTGTTTCTTTTCCACTAAGGCTTACCGGGTTGGTGGTCTTCCTAATGTGCTATGCCACATGCATATGTTTAGTCCTACTCCGATTTAGGCAAATGTGATTTATGCTCACGATTATGCCAGGATGTTTTCAGTTCATGTATAATGCATATGGTTATGCCCAACGTTATGCAGGCTGTGTTTTCTGCCTCAGGAGGATGCCTACTGCCTATGTTATGCTTCATGCAAAGGCGATTCATGCCTAATCCTAATGTGATCTTCTTTTGCTAGGGGATGGTGCTGAGGTCCTTTATTCACCAGTAGGTACTGGCTATCACTACTGGCTGTGGCACATTTGTTACTGGACTTTCACCTATTCTTGGACTTAGGATGGTTCTGACAGCGGCCCGATTGGCCCTGCCCTGTAAATAGTCCCCATGTGAATGGTTACCCGGTGCCGGCTGGCACGGTAGATATGTACCTGTGTTTGCATTCTGATGTGTTTTTATAATACACAAGTTATTTTCATGCAACCTGGTGTGGAGTCTCCTTTTGTGGTGTGCCCGGTGTGTCGCCTGTGAGTGTGCTGCGCAGATGCTTTACACAATGCTCCTGGTTTAGCCTACCTGCTCCGCACCACACTACCCCGTTTCTAACAATGTCCTTCCTTAAGACAGTCTGCGTGGGGTCGTTTGCCGCCTCCCCTCTCCCTTGTGAGATGCCCTGTCTAATATGAGTTACCTGGGATTGATTTTGGGATGTATGTGGTACGCTTTCACCCAACTGGTCTGTCCTTATCAGGGCTTTTGGCCTAATCAGATTTGGTTGTGTCTGCTGCTGATGGACAATCCCACTCTCACGATTATCTACGAGATTGATAACTAACATGGCTCCTGTTGTACTAGATTGTGCCAGTTGATGACTGCAGTTGCACACCGTGGTGGTAGTGTTTGCCATGCTCTCTAATGGAAGTATCCTGCTTTCAATTTGTGTAAGCATTTGTTTTAGTGGGTTAAGCAGGGTCCCTACAGTAGATTCAAGTTTTTCCCAAAATTCCTCCTGGTCGTTGTCTACCTGGAAGCCTAGACGGTCTTGAGCACTCGGAATTGTGATCTGCTCCTGATGGAATACCTTTTCCACTGGCTTAATCTTATGAGCCTGACCTTTTGCAACTTGTCTATGTTTATTGATACCCTGTCCCTTCCTCTTTTTGGGTGGGGGAGTGAGACTACCGCAATCAGTGGATTTCGCCTTTTGGCCTCTAGTGGTCACGTTCAGCCTGGGCCTTTTATTACTGGACTCTAAAACCTTAGATGAAGCATTGTCCTCTGTATCAGCCACTGTCAACTGGGGCATTGGAGTTGTAGATAAACTACTGCTCTGAGTACTGTTTGCTACATGGGAAATTACCACAGGGCAAGCTGGGGAGTATTGAGGTTCCAGCGAAAGACTACGCTCGGTAAGCTGTATTTCATGAATAAGCGCTGTCTCTGCCCTCGTTAAACACGCATCTAGAGTCCCCACTACTCCCTGCCCAGTGAGGGATTTTCGCCTACTCATACTTAATTGTAATCCCTCCACGCTAGCTTACATATACAGATACAACACTATTAACTTGGTTACCACCAATGCCATCCAGGTACGAAACGAAATGTCAGTACTGTGTCCCAGTCCGGCCTCCTCCGATCTCAGTCTCGCACGGGCTCAGACTAAGTTCCTGCTTCAGTAAATGTGGGCCCAGATGGAAAAAATAAGTCACTTAACACAGTACCTTTTTTGGGTTGTGGATGATATGTGTCCCAGTCCGGCAAATAGGTATAAGGGGGGTGGCCCTGCCCTGCCTCTTCCTGGCAATGACGGGCAAGGACGGGCCCGCCCTTGGCCCGGGCTTTACCCGGGCGCACCCGCGTATGTCCCGCGAAGCGGGAGCCGCGGGTGCCTTTATGCGCCTACGAGCGCGCAGGAGAGTGACGGCGCCTCTGGGCGTGAAATGCAACAGCAGGGCAGTCTGGGGGCTGAAGTCCCCCCTGTGGCGATGGTGTCAGCGGGTGCCTTTATGCGCCTCCGGGTGAACAGGAGAGTGACGGCGCCTTTGGCTGCGAAGAGCAGCAGCAGGGCAGTCTGGGGGCTGAAGTCACCCCGTGGCGATGGTGTCAGCGGTTCTCGCGAAGCAGGAGCTGCAGGTGCATGTATGCGCCTCCGGGCGCGCAGGAGAGTGACGACGCCTTCGGGTGCGAAGAGCGACAGCAGGGCAGTCTGGGGGCTGAAGTCCCCCCTTGTGGCGACGGTGTCAGCGGTTATTTATTCAGATTGGCATGTTTTTTTTAGGCGGTACTCACCTGGGGAAGCGAGTACCTAGGTGCGAAACACAATGATGACCCGCCCAATGACAATACCACAGTGGTGAATAATATACACCACTAATGAGAAAGTTTGGTTGAGGGTTTCAGGATAACATTGATAACACACGGGTGCCCCCAGATCAACAGAATTCACTCCCTTTTGATTGAGAGTATTATGAGACATGGAAGAAGAGTGAAATTCTTCACTTATACTTCTATCTACCTCCTCTTGATTTGAATGACCCTTCGAAAAATAGCAGGCAATCTTGTTGCTCTGTGGCCGTGCACAGCACACTCCACTATGCTGACTCACAAAAGAATTGTGTACAGCTGAGTAATGTAACAGTACATATGGCTTAGGTTTTACACAGAGGCTAACAGAATGCCCCCTGGCACTGCCCAAGCCTGTCCTGTGCAGACATTTACATAAAAAATGCAGGACATTGTTCTGTTTGGCACGTGAGCTTTAAATGTGTTATAAAGGTGGCTACCCAATGTTGAATGAAATCACGTGGAATTCTGGCAGTATAATATAATATTAATAATTACTATTAATATTACTACTAGTAGTAGCAGCAACAGCACTGTATGTATGTATGTATTATTATTGTTGCTGTTGTGTTGTTAGTAGTAGTAGCAGACATAGTAGTAGCAGTGGTGTTAATATTAGTAGCAACAGTAATATGGGTTTATGATTATTATTACTAGTAGTATTAGTACTACTGCTATTGGTGTTGCTAGTATTATTATTCCAACAGAGATAGCATTATTAGTTTTGTCATTATATTATATCATCATTATGAAAGTGAATATGAATATGGTGCTCAGAGCAGTCAGTATTTATTTGGATTTAATATTGTGCAGTTTATAGGGTCTGAAGGACAAGAAATTGACCAGCTGGAGCTTAATCCCCTTCTGCCTCGTTCTATGTTTGTAACATAAATAGACAAATTCTTGGAAAATCTGTTTAACAAAGTCATATAGTTCCAAGAACGTCATTTGTAATTGATTTAGCAAGGCAACATCTGTATGCAATTCAAAGTAGTGTTAATATTAGTGATCTTTTCGTCAGTGAAAATCGGTGCTTGGATAAAAACCATCCCAAAATGGAAAATAACAAAATCGTACAATCGTGTCGAATCAAAGTATTAATAACGTGGTGACCCTAAAAACGGTTGAGAAATCTCCGGTGTGAAGTGCCTGATAAATGCAGCCGACAACCCCCTCCCAGCACTCACCCTGAAATGCACCTTACATTATTCAGACATTCATCTTACAACAATAGAAGAAACGTGCACTCTTTTTTCTTTGTTGTTTTATTGTAATGCAGATATCAGCTAAATTGTAACACATCCTGAATTTTAAACATTTTCTATAATTAAATATTTCATGCTTACAAATGCAGTAATCAGCAGCATGTATGTTGTTTACCATTTCTGTCATTCATCCGAACCATAGTCACTGGGGATGGAAGGAATTGGAAGGGGGGGCAGAGGCGAGGACAGCCCTGGTGAGTATAGAGAGGGCAAGTGGGACACATCAGAGAGCTTGACAGTGAGCTGGATGAGTGTGTGCAGGGAATGGCTTTCCTGACTTGGCCCACTGCTTGAAGGGTAAGTAGATGAAAAGCTTTGCAGACTGTCAAGGGAAACAAGGACATCACTGTGACAAGTATGGCCGCTGTCCCTGGAACCACTGAAGGCAGAAACTACAGTGAGCTCATTGAATTGTCATGTACCTCCTATTTAGTCTTTGAAAATAAAGGTGCAGCGAGATCAAAGAGTCAAGGTGGACTTCTGGAGGATCGCTGGGGGCGCAACATCTAATTTTCAGTTAGCATACATATCCCTGGTTATTAATATATTGTGCATTCTGTGTTATGTATTTCAAAAACTAGAAAAGGCTTTTTTTCTGTAAATAAAACAATTTAGTATTTGCTTAAGTACCCTGAGAGGGGTTTTACACTTACACTGTATATTAGGTTTATGCTTGTACACGCTAAGCACATATGAAAATAGCGATACAGTCCTGCAAAGGTAACTAACGAAAGTGCAGTATCTGATTCGTTAGAGAAAAAGGAAAGTGTTTTCAGGTTTTCTCAGGGGTCACAGACAAGAATTTTGGTGGTTGAGTACCGGATGTGCTCTGTAGTGTGTTTTTTTGTTTTGTTTTTCAGAGTGAGGCAGGTGTTTGCAGCTGAGCCGTTTAGTTGAAAGAGGCACGGCTCCTGTGGTTGCAGTCTCACATGCAGGCAAGGTGGCCCAGAGAAAGACCAACAAGTTTCAAGAGCTCTTGCAGATTATGCGGCTAGGGATAGGGTGCTGAGTGATGCCACAGCCCTCACACACAAAACGGCATAGTGTCATCAACAGGGGGATCGGTGTAGGAGAAATTGGTGCAGAGGGTCCCAGGTTATCTCCTGCAGGATCGACACCACAAAATGGAGGCTCACAGCCCCTCATGGATAGGATGGGCGCCATAAAAAAGTGACACACCGATGGTGGGTGATCCTAACCAAGGGAGAGAGACCATGAACAACTTGCTCTCCCTTAGTAGTTTAGGATCACCCACCATCAGTATGTCACTCTTTTGTGGTGCCCATCCTATCCATGAGGGGCTGTGAGCTTCCATTTTTTAGTACCAATTTCATCTTCAGGTAACCACACATTCTACAGCTCACTCTTTGTAATAATCTCATTGGGACTAGGCAGCGGTTGTAGGCTTCAGGTCTTGCCAGCCTCTGAAGAACAAAGCTCCTCGTGGAATAAAATTGGATGAATGGACTCAGGTGGCTCTAGACTGAAATAAGAAGGTTCTCTGCATGCCAAAAAGTTGACTCCTTCTCTTCTTCAGGTTGCAGCATCAGCAAAATATTTCCCTAGGCCTGAGAAATATTCTCTACTCCTTCAGGAGAGACAGCCTATTTAGCCTGCATCTAGTCTCTGCCTTTCTCTCCATGGGTGTACAGAACCTTTCTAATTCATAAGGTGACCTCTAACTGAGCCAAAGAGGTCAGCTTGAGTTCAAATTTTAATTGCAGCTTGTCACATGACATTTGACCACTCAGATTTAAAGTTTTGAAGGCAGTCAATTATTTAAAGGCTTATTTTTCTCTAGGTGTTACACAGTTCCATGGCAACCAGTTACCAAAAATGCATTGTAACTATGATTTCCTTGGGGCTAGAAGATATCCCACAATGTCAACTGTTTTTTGTATACTGGAACCAAGCAGCTCTCTGTGGTCTCTTGCTGGGTCTGTACTGGGGGGGGGGGGCGAAGTAAGCTAAAGAATGATAATGGGTTCAACCCAAATCCGTGACATGGGGTGAGTGTCTGAAAAGTTTCAGCGCTCCATCCATCATCTTCTTGTGTTTGCTTTGTAGCCCTAAGTTGGCAGGGTATGCCCATACCGGGGTCCCTTGCTCACTTTGCCACTGGATTCAAGCGAGCCTGGCTGATGAGGGGTGTTACCCCGAAATCGGTCCCAGGATGCTTGTTTCCGGTCCAAGTAAGACCTGGCTTGGCAGTTCAGTCTGGACTGTTCCCTTGAAGAACAAGATCAGGGCTGATTTGCATATGTCTGGGTCTGAACTTGGGTGGCAAAGTGAGCTAAAGAACAATGATGGATTCAACCCAGATCCGTGACTGGGGGTGAGTGTCTGAAAAGTTGCAGCGCTCTGTCCATCATCAACTTGTGTTTGATTTGTTCACCCTAAGTTAGCAGGGTATGCCCATAAATGGGTCCCTTGCTCACTTTGCCACTGGATTCAAGCTAGCCTGGCTGATGAGAGGTGTTACCCCAAAACAGGATGCTTGTTTCCAGTCCGGGGAAGACCTGGCTTTGCAGTTTGGGCTGGACTGTTCCCTTGAGGAACAGGGTCAAAACTGATTTGCATATGGCTGTGTCTGAACTTGGGTGGGAAGTGAGCTAAAGAACGATGATGGATTCAACCCAGATTTATGACTGGGGGTGAGTGTCTGAAAAGTTTAATCACTCCGTCCATCAGATTTTCTTGCTTTGCATGTGTGCTGCAATGTACAGCACACATATAAAGTTAGAAAAGTTTTAAACTATGTCTAAGTGTAGTATTTTGTTCTATAAGGATGCTCTTCCAGTGCAAAACCTATGCTGGACATTGCGCGCACATTGTTGCACAATGGTTCATGGGTATGTGCCTGGCACAAGGCAGCCTAAAGTGTACCAGTGCTAGGGATGAGCGCAACAGCGCCATATTTTTGTAGATATGATGCTGCCCTGCTCTCTCCCTTTCACGCAGCACAGCAACTTTGGTTGCTGGGCAGCGTTGCATGACTTCCTTGTAAATTTCCTCCTCATTTTTTAATAGGCGTACACTGTTCATGATATGGCTAGGTGTCCAGAAAACTGCAGCGACATTTGTTGTGTGCACATTCCTCTTTTAGATTTGAGAAGCAATACTCCACCGCTTATGCCTTTTATAATCTGTGGCATACAGAGTTTGCAAAGACCACATTGCACATCAGTTTCTCTTATCTGCTTAACATATTACACTGTGGCGTCCTCCATTAGGTCAGGACATAGAAGAAAAGGTAATGTGCAGATTTCAGTGCACACACAATGGATGAGTGTTGAGTGTTGAATTGAGATCTCCACTCTGCACATCCCCTGACACCTCCAGCACAAATAATTCCCTGAAGCAGATGAGACTGTAATGCAATATGTGCTCATGAAGCACCCCTTCCACGCATTCAAATTTGTTATTTCAATCAATGCAAGCACACAATGAGGGCCAAATTTACAACATTTTGACTTAGGGCAACATCGCAAGACTTTCTGTTGCAGGGCCCTACATCAAAACGAAAAGCCAGGAATGCACCATATCTATCAGATACAGCACATTCCTGTCCTTTACCCCTGTGCTGACGCACAAATGGCTGCCATGCGCCAATGCAGGCACCCTTGCGCCATGATTTCTTTTGTGCAGGAAGGGACACATTTCCTGCACCAAAACAATCAATGGAGGCAAATGTTATTTCTCCTCGTTGCGACTCCCCTATGCCACACCTGGGAGGCATGGGCTTTTGACGCATTCGCAGGCTTGCAAATCTCATAAATCTGTGAATGTGTCAAATGCCATGGGTGTTACGTAGACACACCCACCGTAACGCCCATGGCACAACTATTATGCTGTGTTGTCTCAGTCTATATCTACAAGACCATGAAAAGCCACGCACGGTGGCTTTATGTGGCCTTGTGGACATGGCTCTGCAGTGTGCGCCGCCAGACGGTCACCAAAAGTGATGTTTCAGCACCGCAGTGGCCTTGTACAAGAGGCCCTGAGTTTTTTCCCCTGAATCTGAGAAAGCATAGATTGGGATATTGTTTTGTGAAGCTGGTCCATTGTGCCTCTGGAAGTTCAAATAGGAACTTTCAGCATTTGAAGATCCTCGTCCTTCTGTTTCTTGACTCGCCTGCTTGGAATCGTCTTCTGCAACTGCCCTGTAGAGGGCAGCAGCATAGATGCGATTTGAGCTCTATTCTTTTCTTTCTGCATATAATCGTTTAGATGATTTGCATCTACTTTGCTCCTTCTCACTACAGGTGTTAACACTGCAATGAATTAAAGTCAGTTTGTCATTAGCTGCAAAGATTTGAACTCTTGTTTTACTTCACTCAGGACACGTGGTGGTTTGTTTCGCCAATCTCACGTGTCCTTTTCAACCCATGATCATGTTTTCTAAGCTGGTATTTCTCCACGCATGCTTGCGTTTGCTATTAGCGCACATTCATGCCATACTTCAGAGTCATCGCTGGCTTAAGACTGGGCCTGTTATGCAATCTTTCGAAGAGTAACATGAAAAAAAACAAAATCGCAGAACTCAGTGTAATTATTATGTAAAAATAAATTATGAGAACACAATTCATGTTTATAATATGATCATTATTTGGCTGTAACTAGGTCATGCAGGGACAATATTTTGCAAGAGCACATACATGATGACTTACTCACAGGTCATGTACAATGAAAGAAGTAGCGAAACAGGTTAAACGTTCAAAAGTGTCGAAAGTTCCTGAGGGGCACATTGGAATTTAGTGGGAAGTAAAGGTGTGGTCTGGCAATTTGGCTTGCTGTCATTGTCGCGCTGACGACTCATTTTTAGAAGTGACTTATGCAATGCTACTAACCTAAATCTATTTCGAGGTACTCGAGACGCCCAGGAGGTTTGGTGTACAGATCCACAAAACACCACGAGCCGCCAAAACTTGAAATGCCAGTCATGGATGCTTCGCCATGCTATACGTCATGGCAAGGCGGGGCACGAGACAATGTATGGCGCCAGAGCCCGAATGCGGGAAGCGGTGTAACTGGCTCGGTGGTTTCTGTTTTCCTGAATAGGAAACTACCCAAATTTGAGGGTGGAGGGCGGCTTAGCTATGTTTCTGTGTCGCTAATTGATTCCATGCAGGCGAATATACATCCATTTAATATGCAGTGTGTTCCTTATGACCAGAATAAGCATGCCCCATTCTTGGAAAAAGACTAAAATTATTTCCAATCAACTTTCCCGCATAATTGCCATCTCAGTGCTGTGAAGGCGCCCAGTCAAAACCAAGTGATTGTGAGGAGTTGTTGCTCTCAGAACATTGCTGACAATTAAAAAGGTTCCTACTCCTTTTCGCTGAAGTATCATTTCCTGTCCGAGACTCAAGCTGTCAAAGTATGCTTAAACTGTGCAGGAAACAAAAGACACACAATTGATGGACGGAATGAAGAACAAATCAAAACATTCTCCCCCAGTCAAGAGATCTGGGTTAAATCCATCTTTCTTTTGCTCACCATGCCACCCCAGTTTAGACCTAGCCATATGCAAATCAGTCTTGACCCTGTGCCTCATGGGAACAGTCCAGCCCGAACTGCCAAGCCAGGTCCTCCGTGGACCGGAAATAAGCATCCTAGGACCGGTTTCGGGGTTTCACCCCTCTTCAACCAGGATAGCTTGAATCCAGTGGCACAGTGAGCCCGGGACCTACGTCTAGGCATACCCAACGCACTTAGGGCGAGAAAGTAAAAGACACACAATTGATGGACGGAATGCAGAACAAATCAAAACATTCTCCCCCAGTCAAGAGATCTGGTTTAAATCCATCATTCTTTTGCTCACCAGGCCTCCCCAGTTTAGACCTAGCCATATGCAAATCAGTCTTGACCCTGTGCCTCATGGGAACAGTCCAGCCCAAACTGCCAAGACAGGTTCTCCATGGACCGGAAACAAGCATCCTAAGACCAGTTTTGGGGTTTCACCCCTCTTCAGCCAGGATAGCTTGAATCCAGTGGCACAGTGAGCCCGGGACCTACGTCAAGGCATACCCAGCGCACTTAGGACGAGAAAGCAAAACACACACAATTGATGGACGGAATGCAGAACAAACCAAAACATTCTCCCCCAGTCAAGAGATCTGGATTAAATCCATCATTACTTTGCTCACCATGCCACCCCAGTTTAGACCTAGCCATATGCAAATCAGTCTTGACCCTGTGCCTCATGGAAACAGTCCAGCCCGAACTGCCAAGCCAGGTCCTCCCTGGACCGGAAACAAGCATCCTAGGACCGGTTTCGGGGTTTCACCCCTCTTCAACCAGGATTGCGTGAATCCAGTGGCACAGTGAGCCCGGGACCTACGTCTAGGCATACCCAGCGCACTTAGGGCGAGAAAGCAAAAGACACATATTCGATGGACGGAATGCAGAACAAATCAAAACATGCTCCCCCAGTCAAGAGATCTGGGTTCATACTTTTGCTCACCATGCCACCCCAGTTTAGACCTAGCCATATGCAAATCAATCTTGACCCTGTGCCTCATGGGAACAGTCCAGCACGAACTGCCAAGCCAGGTCCTCCCTGGACCGGAAACAAGCATCCTAGGACCGGTTTCGGGGTTTCACCCCTCTTCAGCCAGGATAGCTTGAACTGTGCAGGAAGTTGGCACCGGCGCTCATGTTTAAAAGAAAAAATGGACATTCCTCATCATAAAACTTTGCCCCGGAGAAAGAGAGAGTTGCAGAACAGGGAGAAATGAAAAAGAAAAAGAAAGACCAGAAAAAGGTGAAAAAGGGAGAAAGCGTGGATGGAAAAGAGATTCAAGAGTGAGATAAAGAAAAGTGTAAGATGGTGAGGGAAAGAAGCTTGTCGTGAAATCAAGACCATGCAGACTAGGTATTTCAAAAACCCAGCATTTGATGACACCTCCAGTAAATTCCTGACCAAAACCTTAGACCCTTCACTTATTTATTTTTTTACATATTATTTATTGTCAATTCTGTTTAGAAATTATATGGCAGTATATTTTACACTTTAGTATAAAGAACAGTTGAAGCCTTCATCTTAGCTATCACCGTGGTTCATGTTAGAGCGCTTACAGCACTCTAAATTGTATGGGTGCACCATGCTTATGATTGAAACGCACTCACATGTATTTTGTCATTTGCAGTGCTTTATAATTATTAAGATGCATTTATTCTCGTTCTAGTAGCATTGAAATTGTAGTGCGCACATTCAAGTAGGATTTTACATGTATTAGAGACACTTATAATTCCTGTATGTGTAATGTGCAGGATGAAATTATATTCATGTAATGTAATTGTGTTTAGTTTTAAGTTGCCTGAATTGTAAGCCCAACTGGTGTTGTTAGTTTCGTTTCTCCTTGGTTGTTCAAGAAATAATTAAATTAATCCTTTTTGTGCTCGAAGACACTGTGTTCTCGTCCTACTGCAGGTGCAGGAATTCGGCCTCGTTACTCTTAGATTTAAGAAGATACCCAGAATATCTTTGAAGAAGTCTGGAAGGGCGAGAAGGAAGGACTCCTTTCTTGCCTGGTCTATCTGAAGCCCAAGGCCACTGGAAGACGAAGAGAAATTCATTAATGCTCCTGTGGAAAGCTACCGAAAACATTGCAATGGAAAGTTTTATCATATGACATATTAGGGGCTGAACTTTGTCTTTTTGTATGATGTGTAGGGACAGATTCGAGAGCCTTCTGCTTGTTTTCGGAGGAGAAGGAGCATCTTAGAGCGAGCTCCATAGCTTTAAGCTATCAGACCCATTTGACGTGAGTACTTCTTAGGAAGTCAACACGTGCGACACCTTTGGGATATAACAAGAGAGATTGGTAGGACCCTCATTTAGAGCAGTGTAGGGAAAGAGATTTTGTTTTTGTTTCCTCCCAGATGAAAAGGGAATTGGACTCCACTTCTATTCTATGCTGTATTCTGATTTTGGAGTTCATCACTTTATGCCTTTTATGCCGAATGAAGTATATATTCGTAGACTCGGCTCTGTATTGATTTTCATGTATCTATATACTCTGATATTGACATGTGTTTATATTCAATTATTTTTGGCCTTATAATAAACCCACAAAATTAAAATTCAGAGTCTGTGGTCCTTTAGAGTATGACTAAATTGACAGTATACCTTTGAATTGTTTTACTCCCCTCCACCACTTTCAGCAAGCAAATAAAAGACCATCAGTCACAACTGTAGCGGAGAAAGCAGGGAATACTAGTTAACGTAATCAAATAGTAGCAGAGGATGGTTTGCTTCTAAAAGTGAGGGAAGAAAAGAGAAATTAGAGCTGGATCGGAAGAATAATAGAGCTTTGGACGGAGTAGAAGACGGTGAAGTTGATGGAGGTCGGCGGACGTTGACGGTGAGGCGGAAACAGTGGTAGCGTGAGTATGAATCTGTGTGGCATGTTAGATTGCGGTGAGGAATTCATTGTGTGATGTCTTGCGAACTTGGGATGTATGTTGAGTGATTGTGGGTTTATCGGTTTACTGGTCCGGAAACGTGCGGATCAGGAAGTTTGGTTAGCGGACTTAAGAGAAGTCCAAGATCCCAGGATAGTTTTGCATTTGTAATTGTCTGATCAAAGTGTGGGTGTTGTGAAGCACTATAGATGATCCAATTGTGATAGGGAACGTCATGTGAGTGCAGGAGTACGTCGCGATAGAAAGCCTCAGGTACCGGGGGTGGACTACGACGATTGAGTGATCAACGCAGGTCGGGGTCACAGTGGATGAATGTTCTTGTAAGAGTGTTCTATCGATCTTTTAGTGGATGGACAATTACTTGTTTTATGTAACTGTAAGTTATTGTGACTGTGTTAGGAGCAGTTACTTGGATTAATAACTTTTGGAGATACAGTTACTTGTAGTGCGAATGTGTGAGCGAGTGTACGAGGTGAATTTGTAAAAGCGGGTGAGCCGCTGCAAGGAGTGAGTAGTGACATCATTGTGCGCTGCGCTGGGATTGGTGGAAGTGCGTCCGAAGTCGAAAATTGAACCTTGGGTTGCAAATAATTGATTTTCATGATGAAATGTTTTAAGGTGTTGCGAGATTTGTGTAGAGGTGACACAGGGGTGGTGACTCGAGTAGGAGAGGAAGTGCCGCCAGAGGACACCCCGGCACATTATATGGCAGTAAATGTAGGACTACATACTATAGTGTGGCTTTAAAATTGGCATAATATTACAGAGAAGGAGGGAGAATTGGATTTCCCCCATTATGGGTCATTTCGTATGGAGGTGCTATATCAGCTGAGGGGATTGATGTCATCTCTGAAACCTCCGCCTAGACCAACACAATTTGAGGCATTAGATGCATGGATGAGAGCAGCAATAGCGAAGAGAAGAGAAGCGTCACAGGGACGAATGAAGAAAACAATGAAGGCATATCAGGATGCCAGATGGGATGCACAGTTGAAGAGATGGAGAGTAGACACCATAGAAGGAGAACAATTGTATCCATTCAGGCTGTTAGAAGAAGGGTCTGGGGGAAAGAGTAAGACAGAAGAGGAAAGTGATACAAATGACAGTTTTCTTGATAGACTGTTAGCAGAACGTCCTCCACCTTGTGATTCTAGGTCGGAACCGGAGCAGACACAGCGAACAGAGGAAACGTCAGGAGTGGGACGAATGGGTTCAGAGGCTCAGACCAGCGGAGTACGAGGGAGGATTTCAGTGGGAACACAAATTTCACAAGGGTCCAGAGGGATAGGGTTCGCAGATCATGAGCCAATTGAAACTGCCTGTAACATGCGGTTACCAGAAGCTCTTTCAGTACCTGTTACTATCGGACCGGTGGTTTCGATATATAACGCCAGAGAGAGAACAGGTGGAAGTCAACAGCAACAAGGAGAAGGGGAAGAGACTATAGCTGGAGGGAGCCTTATAATGAGTGGAACGGGCATGGCTCAAATACCAGTAGAAGCTAGTACTCCACTGCCAGCTACAGCTGATCCATCGAGAATGGGCAGTGGGTCAGAACGAAGGCGAACAGAAGCTTTTGCAAATTCTAGGTCAGACATCAGAATGTGGGTTCCACCGGTGAGGGAGTCAATGATAGAGAGAGATGAAATGGAGAGGAAACGTGTAGCAGCTAGGGTACTGTATGGGCCACAAGTTGTGTGTGCCGGTAATCATTGGAGAAGATGAAGTGTTAAGAGAGAAAATCGCCCAGTTCGGAGAATGGAGGAAAGTGGAGGTCCAAGGAGAACACAAAGTTGTGACAGGGAGGAATTGGGAAGTGAAAGGGATCGGAAGGTGTTACAGGTTGCATTGAAGGCACCATTGTTAGATGTGGTAATATTAAAAGCAGAAATTGATGAGGTGATTGAAGGAAATCTGCCATTGGACAGAATTGAGACATACGATCCAAGTGAACTGCTATTTGTAGTCAAGGATGTTACTAGAAAGGCAAAGCGAGCACATGAGGCCTTGTCACAGCTGGCACGGAGATATGAGGTGGGCATGACGAAAACCAAAATGATGCAGGGACTCTGCAGATTGAATTATACAGATAATGAATTGGAAGAGAAGCGAACAACAGGCTTAAAAGCACAAATTAGAGAACTAGTGGTAGGGATGTGAGCGTGGAAAGAATCAGACAGATGGGAAGAAAGGTGGGCCAAAAAGAAAAGCGCCAAGAAAGGGATAGGAGATACTCCGCCTCTGGGTGGAGGGATGTGAACAACAGGAAATTTCCCTCTGAGAGAAGTACAAAATGGGGGGTATGTACATGTACCATGGAGCAGGGGTGATTTGGCAGCATTCACTAATGATTTTCCTCGGCTGAGGGAAAAACCTGTCGACTGGTATAAACAATTAGACCGCTTTGTCAAGATTTCAAAGGCTTTATGGATTGATTTGAATACCTTGTTTGATATAGTGGTTCCAGGTGATTTTTGGACTGCATGTAAAGTCGCCATTGATTGGCCAGCTGCAGAACCAGCTAGAGATCCGGTGAATCATGGTCCTTCACCCTAGGTAATGAAGAAATATGAGCAAGTGATTACCTGGTTACAATCTTAGGTAGCCCCTCAAACTGTTGATTGGCTTGAAATCGATCTTACTACTCAAGATCCTAAAGAGTCGGTACATGACTATCATGAGCAACTGTTAGTGGCTTTTAAACAGCATAGTGGATTGGACACAATTGAGCAGAAAGATATTAGACAGTTTGTCTCAAAGTTTGTGTTAAGAATAAAATCTGATATTAGCTTGATGACACAGACGCATTTGATATGTTGGCAGAATAAGTCAGTTGACGAAATTCTACGTTGTGCAAAATACTGTAGTGATCAAGTGAAATCGGCACGAAAGAAAGTGAAAGATAAGTTGATGTTGGTGCAGTTGAGGAATGCCGAAAGACCTGATTTGATGCAAGGGGTTGGAGGAGCGATGGGGCGAGGTAGAGGAAGTAGCAGAGGAATGGGTCAACAAATGATAACCCAACCTGGACAGGGAAGAGGAAGGGGAATGGATGCAGGTACAGGAGGTGATTGGGTAGCGAATCAAAAGAAGATCACTGCTTGTCATTTTTGTCACAAAATCGAGCATTGAAAGCACGAGTGTCGATTGAATCCAGCAAATCAATTACAGCATGAGGAGGAGGACAGATGCCCGAGACTTTGAACATTGTGACTAGACCTAGGTCCATGTATGGGGGAGGTTATGAGCCGCAAATGCAGATACCTTGGCCTCCAAGAATACCTACAAATAATCAGGTGTATCATCAAATGCCATATTTTGAAATCCAAGATAGATTTGACCGAACTCAAGATCCTCATGAGTATCAGAGGGGGGTGCAAGAAGAATGCACTTTTGGTGCGGCTTTAGCAATAGATCAGAGTGGACCGTTTGTATATGCAGAGGTGAACGGACATCCTGTTACCTTTTTATTAGACACTGGAGCTGCATGCTCCACAGTAAGAATGGAAGTGGTTCCAAATTTATCTCTTTCAGGAGAATCGATCCAAGTAGTGGGAGTTACTAATCAGAGAATGACTAAACCATTGACAAACGAGTTGCCTGTGAGAATAGGATCATTCCGAGACAGACACCAATTTGTAGTGTGCAATTCAAGCCCAGTCTGTCTATTGGGGCGAGACCTTTTGTGTAAGCTAAATTGTACCATCTCTTGCATTCCGAGGGGTGTGGAGTTTCAAACCTGTGATGATGATGCAGATTTTAAGATGGCCAATATGAATTTGTGTGCAGAAATATTCGTAGTTCCCACGTCAGTGGAGTTACCATATGATTTGAGAGACTCTGTTTCTCCGAAAGTGTGGGATTTCACAGGAGAGGAGATAGGATTGATTCAAGGGGTTGAACCTGTTAGGATACAGATCAAACCAAATGATGAATTCCCATGAACTCAGAAACTGTGGCTGGGATAAGACCTGTGATCGAGTCTATGATTGTACAAGGCATTCTCAAAAAAATCAGAGGAAGTCCCTGCAACTCACCTATAATGGGACTGCAGAAGCGTAGTGGCAAGTACAGAATAGTGCAGGATTTGCACAAGGTCAATGAAATAGTGATCCCATGTTGTCCTGTGGTACCGAATCCAGATGTTATATTATTTCAGATACCATGTGAGGCAGAATGGTGTACAGTCATAGATTTATGTCAGGCATTTTTCTCCATACCGTTGCACGTAGAAAGCCAGTTTTTATTTGTATTTAGGATGGACGATCGTGTATTAACGTGGTGTCGAATCCCTCAAGGGTATACAGAAAGCCCCTCTATCTTTAGTCAGAGTCTGAAAAAGAATCTTGAAGGGCTGGTGATGCCTCAGAGGTCAGTCCTAGTTCAGTACATAGACAACCTTTTGGTCACTTCAGAAACTGAGGATGCTTGTAGGACCGATACTGTGGCTTTGCTGAATCATCTGGCTGAGAATGGACACAGTGTCCCCAAACAAACTTCAGTATCGTCTGACTGAAGCTCAGTATTTAGGTCATTGGATTGAGAAGGGAAAACGAAGAGTGTCACCAGATCGCATAGAGACGATTCCGCAAATGGGAACTCTGAAAACACAAAAAGAAGTCCGCATGTTTTTGGAAATGGTCGGCTATTGTCAACAGTGGATCCCAAATGTTTCCTTGCAAGCAAAGCCACTATTGAGATTGACTCGAAAGGACATTAGTGATCCGGTACCATGGGATAATGATTGCTTGTGAGCCTTCCACGAGCTGAGAGAGAGCCTATGTCGTGCTCCAGCTCTGGGAATGCCAGACTACAACAAAGGGATTTCGCTCTTTTGCTGTGAGAAGGAGGGATGTGCGTTAGCGGTCCTCGTACAGACACATGGAGGTGCTCATAGGCCAGTGGCTTACTTTTCAGCTACATTAGATCCAATAGCTTCTGCGTTGCCTAGATTTCTCAAATCCAATGCTGCAACAGGAGTCAGCATTGAGAGATGTGAAAGTATAGTGATGGGTCATCCCCTTATTGTTTATGTGCCACATTCGGTAGAACTGTTAATGACAAGAACCAAGACACAGTATCTAACGAATAACAGACTTACAAAATATGAACAGGTTATATTGGCTTCTGAAAATCTTACACTGAGACGTTGTACCACCTTGAATCCTGCTACATTGTTACCTGTTCCACAAGAGGGAGAAGAGGATTGTGAAGAGCATGACTGCTTAGATGTTACTGAGCTATCTACCAAACCCAGACCTGACATTGTTGATGAACCTCTGCCTGAATCTGACTTGATCCTTTTTGTTGATGGTTCATGTTTAAGGGACAATGAAGGGTGTTTGAGAGCAGCGTTTGCTGTGTGCACCATCTTGGGTGTGGTGAAAGCTGCCTGTTTGCAAAGAGTCTACTCAGTTCAGGTGGCCGAAATTATTGCTCTGATACGTGCTTGTACGATCTCGAAAGGGGTCCGAGTGACTATCTGTACGGACAGCCAATATGGGTTTGGAGTGGTTCATGATTTCGGGCAATTGTGGTCACAGAGGGGATTTTTGACATCTTCAGGGTCCCCAAGCCGTAATGGAGAATATGTACGCCATTTGTTGGAGGCTTTCCAGAAACCTAAAGAGATTGCAGTTGTAAAATGTGCAGCCCATGGGAAAGGAGAGGATTTTGTCAAAGAAAGGAAATAACTATGCAGATGAAGTAGCTCGTTTTTGTGCTATACATGTTTGTGTTTTCAATAGAGAATATATAGGAGAGAGCACAGAAGAGACCGAGCTCAGCATGATGTTAGCTGTAGCCGATACTTGGGATGAAGTGAAGTGGCTGCAGGATGATGTCTCAGAGGAGGAAGCTGCATCATGGGTTAGAGCAGGCTGTGAAAAGAGAGAAGATGGCATTTAGGTGTCAACAGATTACAGAGCAGTACTACCCAATTGTTTATTGAGCCCAATGGCAAGGCCGATTCATGGAGCTGTTCATCTTGGGAGAGATGCCATGGTGCGAGTGTTTTTGCAAACTTGGTTTAACCCACGATTTTGCGTGAGTGCTGAAGCAGTGTGTCCCAGGTGTGTTAATTGTCAGCAAATGAATGTTGGAAAGAGAACTGTGGTTGCGACGAGTCACACTGGAAGATCAGGAGGTCCTTTCAATAGGATACAATTGGACTTTATTGAGATGCCGAGGTCCAATAGGCTAAGATATGTTTTGGTGGTAGTGTGTATCTTCTCACGTTGGGTTGAGGCATATCCAACTAGACGATGTGACAGTCTCACAGTGGCAAAACTGCTCTTAAGGGAACTGATACCATGTTTTGGAATTCTGACCTCAGTGGAGACAGATAGTGGAACACACTTCCATAATGTAATCATGAAATTGCTGTGCACAGCTTTGAACATTGATCAGAGATTGCACTGTAGTTACAGACCTGAGGCTTCTGGTCTTGTAGAACAGATAAATGGCACAATCAAAATAAGGGTGTCAAAAGTTTGTTCGTCAACCTCATTGAAATGGCCAAATGTACTGCCATTGGTGTTGATGAGTCTGCGTAGTACTCCTGAGGACAGGGCTCTCTCCCCATGAGATATTGGTGGGAAGAGCTATGTGATTGCCTACGGTGCCAGCTACAGTATTGATAAACATCACAGATGATTTATTATTGGATTATTGTAGGGGACTGGCTGATTTGGGTAATTCTGTGTCCCACCAGGTCGAGGCTGCGACTGCATCCACCTCGAGAGACCTGCTGCATGATCTTAACCCTGGTGACTGGGTGCTGGTCTGACAGCACGTGAGGAAGAGCTGCCTTGATGCTCACTGGCGAGGACCATATCAGGTGATTTTGGTCACAAGTACAGCTGTGAAGTGTGGAGGATTACCAATCTGGATTCACGCTTCACATACTCATCGAGTTCCAGAGTCTGTGGAGGAAACAACTCCCCTTGTCCCAAGCAGAGCGACTAAGAATGCAGTAGACAAGGAAGGAACAGGTCCGGTTGTGAGCATTCGTGAGCAGGCTGAACAATCAACTGAGCCAGAAAGAAGAGATCAAGCTGTTTCAGTGTTGAGTCTAGAACCTAAAATAGACGATTGCAGAAGTGAACTTTGAACCAGATCCGAGTGAGCAGCCTGCTGCAGAAGGATCAGATCAAAGGGAAGAGAAGAGAGCAGGTGCTGAAGCAGAAAAGCGGCCGACAAGAAAAGAAAGGCTAAACATAAGGCTTGCATCTGAGAAAAATCTCGCTCCAATTCCTGAAACGTCTGAATCTGTTAGGGTTTGCACAAAGAATCGTGCACAACCCCACACTGAACCATAACAAAGGATATATGTTTTTCTATTTGATTATTTTATTTTTACTTATGTTTCTTGAAACAAGAAAAATCCTTGATTTGGTACTGTATTTTTATTGCTTTGGTGACGTGTATTTTTTCTTGAATTTGCCAATGCTTATTTAATGTAGAAGTCAGACTGTCACTAAATGAGCCTTTGGGAAGCAAGAACCTATTTGCATATTAAGCACGTTTCTGAAGTGGCGGTTATTGCATGTGCACCACATTTGGTTATTACATGTGCACCACGTTTTCTCCCTTCGTCATCAAAGGACCCCACCCATCCAGCACAGCTATATAAACCCTGAACGAGCGAGCATACGCGCTTACGCTCGTTATTTCACCTTCCTTACCTGAAGTCTGGAAACCTCCCTTTTCTTCGGCCAGAGAATTCTTCTTCGACACCTCACTCTTCAGCGGTCTCCATGGAAACAAAGACGTGCTGAACAGACTTCCGGTCCGGCTTCATTCCTTCTCCCTTCACGCCAAGGAAACCCGACTCCCAGCTCCTCAGGTCCACATTTAAACGCGCTCAGACCTGACACACAAAGTAAGGTTTTCTGCTGTTACGGAGAAGCGCGCTAAGAATAAGTAAGTAAATCTTGCATCCTGATTTTTACTGAAGGACTTTTGAGGGGGCAATGCGCATTGTGCTCAGCAATACAAACTAAAGGAATAGCTTAGCTAGTTTTGAAAGACAAAACACAGTAATTACTGGCTTTTTGACAACTCGAGGAAAATATATTGAAAACTGAATCTTAGTTCAATTGTTGGCATATACTGAACTTATATAAGTGTGGCGAAAAAATCATAAAAAAACTTAATTCTGCATAACTATTACTCACCTTGGAGTGGAGAACCAAACTTGAGGAAAATCCAGGACCACAGTGAACCTACAAAAGAAAGACATAATTAATGGACAACAATTTGACAAGTTTTTTTTATTTGAAATCCTTTTGCACGCCATTACTAAGTAAGTTTTAAAAAAGACCATAGATCCTAGTTATAACAATGTCAGACAGTTGTGAGTATAATTATATAGGTATTGCTATTTTCTTTACAGAACATTAGTCAGCATAGAATTTTATCTGCGCTTTGTGGTGAATAGATTCTGGTGAAGATAGAACCAGAAGTAAAAGGTATATTTGCATTTCTTTGTTGGTTCATAGATAAACAAAGTGTGTCAGGTTTGAAGACAAGAACTAATTAATTGTTGTTTATATTTCTGTGAATAGAGAAACAGTCCATAGATGCAAGAGAATCCAAGAGCTGAGAGAAGCAAGAACTTGGAGTGTTTCTTTCTGTTTGTTATTTTGTCCCAATTCCCCCTTCCCTTGGGAATTTGCTCCTGTCAGGCTGTGTCTACAAATTCAGTTGATTAGGAATAAATTTCTGAGGACAGGTGAGAAATATCCTCACATCTCTCAAGTTGAACGGCCTGGATTTCAGGTGAGTTAAGGTCTAACAGAAGCGTAAGCCTGAACAAAGCCTGAACAAATAGGTTCAGGCTATGGCCCAAGCACTAAGTGATGATATTGAAATAAATAATTCTGTAACTGTAATGCTACAACAAATGCAGTTAGAAATAGAGAAATGAAAGCAAGAAAACTTGACATTGCGTCAAGATGTTGAGCGTTACAAACCTAGAGAGTCTTTGTGGGACACTCCTTTTTCTCCTGCTTTTCGAGAGTCTACAGAAACAGGAACCAGGTCTAAATCTTCGAATACATTTATGATGTTTGAAGCAAGGCCATACCCAGTGCAAGTTACTGTAGCTGTACCTAATGTTGTGCCACGTTTTGCTCCGGAACGCTTTTTGGTGATAGCAGTAAGTTCAATGTGTTTATTAGCCAGTGTCAGTTGCATTTTATTTGTAAACCACAATTATACCCTACGGACGCAACCAATGTGGCTTTTGTACTCTCTTATTTGGGGGGCACTGCAGCGAACTGGTCTATACCAAATATTGACAGAGATGATCCCATTTTACACAATTGGCCCTTGTTTAAACGGACTATGACTAACTTATTTGCAAAACACACTTACATTCAAGCGAGTGACAATGAGTTGCTTAATGTAAAACAGGGAAACAAAGACCTGTTAACCTATGTCACCACATTTAATAGGTTATTAACAGAAACTCAGTGGCCTGAGGAAAAGCGCACGTCTTTATTTTATAGAGGCTTGTGAGACGATTTAAAGGATGCTTTAGCGCACATTGTAGATCTACCTGCCGATTATTCAGAATTCGTAGATTTGGTTGTTAAACTAGATCATCGCCTGGGAGAAAGAAAAGGAGATAAGACAAGAATTGAAGCTAGATTCTCAGTAATAAAACATGATTAGAAAATAAGACTACAGAACCTGAACCAATGCAGATAGGGACAATGAAAGGGCCTTTGCCAAATGAGGAAAAAGACAGAAGAAGAAGATTAAACTTGTGTTTATATTGTGCTCATTCGGGACATTTTGCGAAAGATTGTCCTATTAAGCCTAAGGTACCTAAAAAGACAAATGTCTTAATAACTACACCTTTAGAGCAGGAAAACTAAAAAACTTGTCAATAACGGGGTCGCTTGTACGAGTAATAAAAAAGTTCAGATCTCCCAATATCTAGCAAATACTGTGCCACGTATACCTCGACATTTTGTTATACAAGTCATCTTAATTATTAGTACTCAATTGCGACAGTTAGTACCAGTCTTACTGGACTCAGGAGCCACAGGAAATGTTGTGGATATTAAGTTAGCCCAAAAATTGCATATTCCCACAGAATGGAAAACGCAACCTGAAGCAGTTTGTGCAGTTGATAGTTCTGAACTACCATCAGGAATGATAACGAAAAGAACTTGTCCTATTATTATGGTATGTCAGAATAATCATACTGAACAGATAAGTTTTGATCTAATCGATACACCTACTTTTGACCTTATTTTAGGAGTACCTTGGCTGACCACACATAACCCTAAAATAAATTGGTCCTCACGGACAGTAACCTTAGATTCTTCTTATTGACGAGCATCTTGTTATCAAGAGGCTCCTAATGATTCCATGACAATTTTGCATTGTGCAAGTACTGTGACACCCTCTCTTGGTATTCCATCTGAATAGGAGTTTAAAGATGTATTTGATCCTGTGAAAGCGTGCTCATTGCCACCACATAGATCATATGATTGTCGTATAGATCTTATACCTGGGGCTCCCTTACCGAGTAGTAGAGTATATGCTCTTTCAGAAGAAGAAACCAAATATCTGAGAACTTACCTGGACGAATTGTTAGCGTCCGGTTTCATACGACATTCAACATCTCCTGTATCCTCGCCACTATTTTTTATCCCTAAACCTGATGGATCTTTACGCGTCTGTATAGATTACCGCGGTTTAAACAAAGCTACAATTAAAAACAAATACCCACTGCCATTAATACCAGTTCACCTTGACCAATTACGCCATTCAACAATTTACACCAAGTTGGATTTAAGAGGGGCTTATCACCTTGTCAGAGTAAAAGAGAATGATGAGTGGAAAAAGGCTTTCAAAAGTAAATTTGGTTTATATGAGTACACCGTCATGCCCTTTGGCTTATGTAATGCCCCTGCTGCTTTTCAATACTTTATTAATGAAGTATTACATGAATTTCTTGATATTTGCATAATTGTTTATATATATGATATCCTTATCTATTCCAAAACAAAAGAAGAACATATACATCAAGTAAGAGCGGTGTTAGCTAAGTTACAAGAATTTCTTTTATTTGCAAAATTGGAAAAATGTATCTTCAATACAGACACTATGGATTTTCTTGGATATTGTTTATCTCCAGCAGGAATAATGATGGACTCAAAAAGGTGAGCGCAATCAAGGAGTGGCCAGAACCCACATCAGTGAAGGAGGTAGAAACATTTTTGGGTTTTGCCAAGTTCTATAGACGTTTTATACCTCACTTTGCACCTTACTAAGTTATTACAGAAAGGGCAAGTATTTTCATGGACTGCCCAGGCAGCTCAGGCTTTTACTCATTTAAAACAAAAATTTACCTCTGCACCTTTATTAAAACACCCAGATCCGGATCTTCCTTTTTTCCTTGAAGAGGACACTTCACAGGTAGCAGTAGGGGGGGTTCTCCCACAAAGAGATACTCAAGATGGTCAGTTACATCCTGTAGCCTTTTATTCTAAGAAATTACTACCGGCTGACAGAATTACACTGTGGCTGAGAGGGAGCTCTTAGCTATTAAATTAGCATTCACTGCATGGAGACATCATTTGATGGGAACAAAATGTCCTGTGATTATATTTAGTGACCATAAGAATTTACAATTTTTTAGTTCTGTGAAAGCACTTACACCTCGTCAAATGCGACGGCTAAATTTTTTTAGTGCATTTGATTTTGTAATCACTTATAGACCAGGAACACAGCAGCTGCAGTCAGATATTTGGTCTAGGTATGGTTACACAACTGAGTCTAAAAAAAGAAACAACAGGTCCCCCTATCATTCCTCCTCAAAAGATATTGGCACCCATCACTGAAGATGGTTTTATGACGACTGTTAGAGCAGAGCATCTTAAATTAAATGCACAAGAAAGGTTAAAAAATTCCCAGAATTCAATCTAGGAAGGCTTATTTTATCATAAAGCTTTGCTGTTCCTACCAACCATAGAATTACAAGAAAAATAATTACATGGCATCATAACTCGATTTTGGCTGGACATCCAGGTTACCAAAAAACTTTAGACAATTGCAAAAAACATTTTTGGTGGCCTTCAATGATCACTGATATTAAAGAATATGTTAACACTTGTCCTATTTGTGCTAGAAATAAATCTTTACACGAGGCACCAACTGGATTTCTACAACCATTGCCTACCCCTCCAAGTCCCTGGCATACTATCAGTGTGGACTTTATAACTAATTTGCCTGTAGCAAACAAATATACTACGATTTTAGTGGTTATAGATTATTTGTCTAAAATGGCACATTTCATACCGCTATTTAAACTTCTCACTGCATTAGAATTCACAAACATTTTTATAAAAGAAATAGTGCCATTACATGGCCTGCCGACTAAGATTGTGTCGGACAGAGGGGGTCAATTCACCTCTAAGTTCTGGACAAATTTGTGTAAAAAGCCAAAATTAGAAATATCTCTTTCCACAACTTTCCATCCAGAAACCGGTGGCCAAACGGAAAGAATTAATCAAACGTTACTACAAACATTGCGATGTTTGATGGCTGAGTTTACTAGTAAATGGGATAAAGCACTACCGGTTGTTGAGTTTATTTATAATAACAATATACATTCAGCCACACAATGTACACTGTTCTATTTTTTAAATGGTTATCATCCAAAAACATTACCCATAACGGTAGACTCTTTTTTAACACCAGTCGTCATAGAACGCCTCAATTATTAGATATTCAAGAAAAGGCAAAAAGACATTTACATAAATACAGAAATGCAATGAAAAAGCAAGCGGATAAACACAGAACAGCCGCCCCAGAATACCAAATTGGAAACAAAGTATAGCTTTCTATAAAGAATCTAAAAATATTAGGACCCAGAAAATTACAACCAAGGTATATTGGACCATTTCCCATAACGAAAATCCTAAACCCAGTAACAGTACAGTTAGAGTTGACTTCTGAATATGCTATACACCCCACCTTTCATGTCTCCTTGCTAAAGCCCTATAATCCTGAAACAAGATCTGAACCCCCGCCTCCACCCATCCCCATTGACGGTCACTTAGAGTATGAAGTTCAAAGGGTGTTAGATGCGAAAAGAATTCAAGGTAAGCTATATTATCTGATAGCTTGGAAAGGCTACGATGCTGCAGAGAACTCTTGGGAACCAGCTTCTTTTGTTCACACTCCTAGACTTGTAAGACAGTTTCATTTACAATTTCCACGGAAACCTCGTCCTGTGGGACGGCCTTTGAGGGGAGAGACTGTTAGGGTTTGCACAAAGAATCATGCACAACCCCACACTGAACCATAACAAAGGATATATGTTTTGCTATTTGATTATTTTATGTTTACTTATGTTTCTTGAAACAAGAAAAATCCTTGATTTGGTACTGTATTTTATTGCTTTGGTGACATGTGTATTTTCTCTTGAATTTGCCAATGCTTATTTACTGTAGAAGTCAGACTGTCACTAAATGAGCCTTTGGGAAGCAAGAACCTATTTGCATATTAAGCACGTTTCTGAAGTGGCGGTTATTGCATGTGCACCACGTTTGGTTATTGCATGTGCACCACTTTTCTCCCTTCGTCATCAAAGGACCCCACCCTTCCACCACAGCTATATAAACCCTGAACGAGCGAGCACAAGTGCTTACGCTCGTTGTTTCACCTTCCTTACCTGAAGTCTGGAACCTCCCTTTTCTTCGGCCAGAGAATTCTTCTTCGACACCTCGCTCTTCAGCGATCTCCATGGAAACAAAGACGCGCTGAACACGCTTTCGGTCCGGCTTCATTCCTTCTCCCTTCACGCCAATGAAACCTAACTCCCAGCTACTCCGGTCCAGATTTAAACGCGCTCAGACCTGACACACAAAATAAGGTTTTCTGCTGTTACGGAGAAGCGCGCTAAGAACGAGTAAGTAAATCTTGCATCCTGATTTTTACTGAAAGACTATTGAGGGGGCAATGCGCATTGTGCTCAGCAATACAAACTAAAGGAATGGCTTAGCTAGTTTTGAAAGACAAAACACAGTAATTACTGGCTTTTTGACAACTCGAGGAAAATATATTGAAAACTGAATCTTAGTTCAATTGCTGGCATATACTGAACTTATATAAGTGTTGCGAAAAAATCATAAAAAAATTAATTCTGCATAACTATTACTCACCTTGGAATGGAGAACCAAACTTGAGGAAAATCCAGGACCACAGTGAACCTACAAAAGAAAGACATAATTAATGGACAACAATTTGACAAGTTTTTTTTATTTGAAATCCTTTTGCACGCCATTACTAAGTAAGTTTTAAAAAAGACCATAGATCCTAGTTATAACAATGTCAGACAGTTGTGAGTATAATTATATAGGTATTGCTATTTTCTTTACAGAACATTAGTCAGCATAGAATTTTATCTGCGCTTTGTGGTGAATAGATTCTGGTGAAGATAGAACCAGAAGTAAAAGGTATATTCGCATTTCTTTGTTGGTTCATAGATAAACAAAGCGTGTCAGGTTTGAAGACAAGAACTAATTCATTGTTGTTTATATTTCTGTGAATAGAGAAACAGTCCATAGACGCAAGAGAATCCAAGAGCTGAGAGAAGCAAGAACTTGGAGTGTTTCTTTCTGTTTGTTTTTTTGTCCCAATTCCCCCTTCCCTTGGGAATTTGCTCCTGTCAGGCTATGTCTACAAATTCAGTTGATTAGGAGTAAATTTCTGAGGACAGGTGAGAAATATCCTCACATCTATCAAGTTGAACTGCCTGGATTTCAGGTGAGTGAAGGTCTAACAGAATCAGATCAAAGTGAAACCGAAGAGAGATTGGAGGGTCTAAGACGATCCAGAAGAGAGAGGGTAGCGTCTCAAAAGTACGCATCTCCTGAGTGGACATACCTGGTCACAGATGCAGAGACCAAGGAATTCCGGGAGGTTGGGGACTGGCACAGTGAGTTACGGAGGGGACACCCTATCGATTGATATGCAGTTGCTGGTACCTGGAGTTGAGGCTTTCGGAGTCCTAACACTGACAGTCCCTGATCCACCAAGGCTGAGTTGTTTGCGATTCTTGATCCTTAACCAGGTTGCTTTCCCTACTTTTGGTCGACAGCCCACTGCACAGGAACTGGGACAAATTTGTGTAGAGATTCTGCAGCTTATTCTTACCGTACTTGGATCTAATATCATTAATGATGAAGCTTGAACTGTGAAAGAAGAACTTGTTAGGCTTTAGAAAGAAGATAACCTAGACCCAAGTGGAAGAAGATTTTAAAATTAGGGACTTTGAATAGAAGAAGAACTGAGGGCTAGGGCTGACTACATCTCTACAATAGGTTTAGCACTATTGGACTGAATATTGTCGAATGGACAAGGGAAATAAAAGGACATTGTAAATAACAGGATAAGGCAAAGAAAAGAAGAAAAGAGACTTTTGTTGATTTCATTTGCGCCTCAAGACCAATCAGTGGTTCAAAAATGGAATCTGTAAACTCAGGACACAAACAGAAATGCATAATTGGTATACTTATTGTTGTGGTTCTTATTGTCAGAACTGTGGTGATTGTTACATCTTCAGTTGAGTCTCAATATGCTGAAGGGAAAGGGTACAGGTGACACTCACACCACCTGTCTCAGATTTAGAAGGAGATGCATCTGCAAAAGATAGAGAGATGATCAGGGAAACTAGTCGGATGTTACACGTAGATTTGTCAAAAAGTGATTTCACGCTGAATGCATATGCTCGTTTGTTGTATGAGTACGTTGATACAATGGAAGCAAAAGACTGCTATGTGTGTATGCAACTGCCAGCATCAGTAGAGGAAGGAATTCAATACCATCATTTACCTGTGACATATGGCATCACATGTAGTGTATTGTTGAGCATGTTTTACAGTAAGGCACATTTTGAGTACTACATCTCAAATTATGATGTGGTACTCTCAAAAGTTCCAGTGCTTAAGTACCTAAATAAATATGATTACTATAAAGAAGTATAGAGGATGTCTAAGTATTTTGTGCCTACTATTAAATTAGATACATCATATGCCAATAGACATAATTTGACCTGCATGTTATCTGACATTGAAAAGAAGTTTGTGGATCAGATAGAAGATCGGCATAGGCAAACTTTATTTAGACCAGACCCGAATCATAAAGTTATTCCATGGACCCAGGAAGAGTTAGATCATAAGTCTAAGGGAAGCTCTGGTCCAATAGCTTTAGCCTTTCAGCAAAAAGGCAAACTGTGCATTAGACACCCATCAACATATTATGACAAGATATTTGTGGGTGAGAGTGATTGTGAACACATTTTCCTGATTGAAGAGTCGATTAGAAAGGCGCTATTGGATAAATTAACGATAGTGCCAAATGTGTATTTTGTGTGTGGCAAAAATGCTTATGTGAAATTGCCTAAGAATTGGTATGGTACATGTTATTCGGCTGTGGTATTTCCCCAGATCTTCCATGTAGATGATTTATGGCCCTTGGAAGGGAAAAGATCTCACAGAGGAAAATGTGGTGTGAGTGTGGGAGAAATTGTTGGGGATGTATTTGGAGCCATGATATCTAGTGTGCGTGTGATTTTGAACGATGTGAAAATTAGAAAGTTGGCAACATTGGAGGATAAGCTCTCTATAAATACGGCCCAAATTCTATTACTTGTTGATGGGGAGATGGTTTCGATAAGGGCTATATTTCTTCAAAATCGTCTTGCTTTAGATGTGTTATTAGCAAGAGCCGGAGGAGTCTGTAAAATATTGAAAGTTCAACAGTGCTGTACCTATATTCCTGACAATAGTCGGGTTATAAGGAAGACAATTAGTAACATTTCAGAGATACATCAAGACTTAAAAGATCTGGCTGCTGGTGGACTCTGGGAACAAATTGGTAAGGGATTTGGGAAGGTTGGAAGCTGGTTTGGAAGTCTGGGACAGGGAATAATGGGATACATCTTGCAACCTATTATAATAGCTGGCATTTGTATAATCGTACTATTGGGAGCCATCAAGGCTTACAAATGGCAAAGGGCCCGACATAATGAAAATTCCCTGAAAAAGCGTGAGCAGCAGTTAGCACTACTGCAGGACAGTCACTATCTGCACCTTAAAGGGTTAGAAAGATTTAGACAGGGACGGCAAGCTACAACTTCTGTTTAGGTCGGTCTTTTCTACAAGGAGAAACTGTGAGAGGATAGAATGTTGGTGTTATGACACTAGTCATAAGAGGGGGAACTGATAGAGCACTTACAGCACTCTAAATTGTATGGGTGCACTATGCTTATGATTGAAACGCACTCACGTATATTTTGATGTTTGCAGTGCTTTATAATTATTTAGATGCATTTATTCATGTTCTAGTAGCATTGAAATTTTAGTGCGCACATTCAAGTAGGATTTTACATGTTTTAGATACTTATAATTCCTGTATGTGTAATGTGCAGGATGAAATTACATTCATGTAATGTAATTGTGTTTAGTTTAAGTTGCTTGAATTGTAGGCCCAACTGTTGTTGTTAGTTTCGTTTCTCCTTGGATGTTCAAGAAATACTTAAATAAATCCTTTTTGTGCTCGAAGACAGTGTGTTCTCATCCTACTGCAGGTGCAGGAATTCGACCATGTTACTCTTAGATTACAGGATTTACCCGGAATGTCTTTGAAGAAGTCTGGAAGGCGACAAGGGAGGACTCCTTTCGTGCCTGGCCTATCTGAAGCCCAAGGCCACTGGAAGACGAAGAAAAATTAATTAAGGCTCCTGTGGATAGCTACCGAAAACATTGCAATGGAAGGTTTTATCATGTGACGTATTAGGGGTTGAACTTTGTCTTTTTGTATGATGTGTAGGGACAGATTCAGGAGTCTTTTGCTTGTTTTCGGAGAAGGAGCATCTTAGAGCGAGCTCCATAGCTTTAAGCTATCAGACCCATTTGACGTGAGTACTTCTTAGGACGTCAACATGTGCTGACAACTTTGGGATATGACAAGAACGATTGGTAGGACCCTTATTTAGAGCAGTGTAGGGAAAGAGATTTTGTTTTTGTTTCCTCCCAGATGAAAAGGGAATTGGACTCAGCTTCTATTCTATGCTGCATTCTGATTTTGGAGTTCATCACTTTATGCCTTTTATGCCGAATGAATTATATTCGTAGACTCAGCTCTTTAGTGATTTTCATGTATATATATACTCTGATATTGAGGTGTGTTTATATTCAATTATTTTTCGCCTTATAATAAACCCACAAAATTAAAATTCGGAGTCTGTAGTCCTTTAGAGTATGACTAAATTGACAGTATACCGTTGAATTGTTGTACTCCCCTCCACCACTTTTAGCAAGCAAATAAAAGACCATCAGTCACAACTTTAGCGGAGAAAACAGGGAATACTAGTTGCCGGAATCATTCACTAAATGCAGTAGTTCTTCAAACAGAGATTCAATCTGAATTAAAAAAAAATATGGCCTTGATTCTCTACTGTGCTACAACTATAGATGTTTTAATCAAGTACTGCTGTCAAGGCAGAGGATAAAGGGGTGAGTGCAAACTGTCATTAAGACCACTTACTTTCCATTGTATGCACTTGCCAAGAGGCCGTGGCCGTAGATGGGAATCTGTTAAAAGGTAGAGGGGCAATGGTGCCCCACAGGAGTTGCCTGCAAGGGTCCACAAACCAAAAATGAATAGTGGTCTGCATTAGGAAATAGTTACTCTAAACCTTTTACAATCAGTGCTTAAAATAGAAATTTAGAATTGCAGTCACTCAATATACTCAAAAGTACCTATTTGCTACTGAGAAGTGCTGGAACTCTCCCAGTACTGTAGCAGTACTGAAATGCGGTGGTACTCCCCCGTTCAAGTGAAATAAGTGTGGCTGCTCAATACCTGACAATCCGTGCCCATCTAAAGCACTGTTTCTGGACACATTTGGTAGGACGGGGCAATACACTTTCAGGAATATTTTTGGCAAATGCTGCATGGTGCAAAACTGGGTATAACTTTAAAGCATTTCCTCAGGGGATATCAGCAAAATCTACTAATGGAATGAAGGTTGTAGGGGTATAAGGAGTGTGTGTGTGTGTGCATGCGTACACACGTGTGTGTTTCTTTACTGCAGGCTTCCTTGCTATCTGCCACTGAAGCCCAAGCTCCTGCAACTGCTCTGCTCATCTGATCCAGCTCTTACAATAGTATTGGACTAACAGTCAGTAAACCAGCCAAACTCATTTTGGCAAAAAAAACAGCCCACATTGGTATTGTGTGCCAGTCCCTCTAGAATTGCCCTATTGCCAGATAGGCCAGTCCAATCCTTGATAGGAGGTCATAGCCAAATCATGAGCTTTTCATGGAGCTGAAATTCATGAACCAGTAAATAAGTTTCCTTGGGGTGCAAGGAGTGTATTTTCCTGAAAGGCATAATTGGACAACCAGATATTTTCCAGCACTAGCAATGAGAGAAAAAATCGTCTTGAAGGTTGTAGATGAAATGGCTGCTACCAAACTAGTCCTTCTATTGGTAGGATTTGGTTCAGCTGCTCGGCAGGGACCTCCTAGGAAGTACTTCAAGATATGTTCTTGATCCAGGAGAGTAAACAATTTTGATGGGAGTTTTGTGAAAAGATTATCCTAAAACTGGAAAAATAATTTATCTAGGCAAACCCACAGCTGCTAACCAGCATGGACTAAAAAAGTGGTGTGGAAACTCTACTTTGCTTGAATGCAACAACTAATGAACTTGAAAAGTAGTATCGTGCCTTTCTTTAGCAACAAACTAAATGTGAGCAGGTGATCTACCCGAGTTCAATGTATACTTGCCAGATGCAAAATCTCTTGAGGAAATTCAAGAAGGGCACCCTTGGCCTAACAACCCAAACATGGCATTGGGCTGGTGGTTCCCAGACTTGAAATATCTTTACTTGGATTGTTTTTTTGCCCAGAACTCTCTGCCTGTTAACGTACTAACTCTGACAGAGAGCCTGATTTTGGCTGGCTTCCTCAAAGGATTGTGGGCAGCACAGGATCACTGAGCAGACGGTGACCAGCTGCTCTGATATGATGCCAGGCTACTGTGTTGGGATTGGGCAGTCAAGCACAGCCTGTCCTGCTGACCAGGGTGCAATTCTAGAATGGCTCGCACGTGCACCGCCAGTGTGTACGTTATGTCCTGATCTCCACTGCTCTCTTTAACGATCATGTTGAGCATTGAATAACAATGTTGTTTTAAGATCACGTTACCCTCCATCAACATAGGTCCATGAAATGCTTCTTGTCGCCGGTGGGATCACAGAGAAGGTGGATTTGTGCCTTTTCCTTACATGCTGCTGCAGTGTTTGCTGAAGTCTTTATTTACTCAAATCATCAGGATATTGTTTGTTTTTGAATATAGCAGTAGTTAACAGCAAGACTTCGGCGCCACGTGTCCCTCCTTTTAACTTTCAAAAACAGAACAACGTCAAGAAATGTTGGGCCATATGTATGAACACATTTTCCCATAGACACAGAATGGGTAAAACCCTTTGATACATCTGGCCCTTTGTTTTCTATGTTGGCATGATTTGTTAAAAAGGCCCACAGGATTTTAAGCACATATTTCTTACTGACTTCTATTGGCCAGTTTGTACAGACATTTTTCAGGTAACCCTTGGCACGGTGGTATTGATTAAGTACAAGGAGTGCTTTTACCATCACCTAAGACCAAAATGTTGCCAAGTTATATGCTGACGAGGGTTAATTCTGTAGTCTGAATTGCTGATTTCACTGTCTTGGGTGCAGCCATGGCGGCTGCTGTTCCACCATAATAATTTCTAGCCAAAGTACTTCACTCGGAAACAAGTTGGTATTCCAGGAAGGCGTCCCTTGCACGATGTACACTTCATTGCATTAAGTAAACGCCCTTCCTTCTGCCAACACAGAAATTCTAAAAATAACGGTAGGAAAATGCATGTGCTCAAGAGCTGCCAAAAATAAAATGATTACTAATATTTGCCCGCTGAAAAGCACTGCAATACTTTATTTGAAATTCGTGGAACTTGTGCCTTAAATACTTGTACCATGTTGCAGATGCACTACTAAAATATGTTTGAGTGGCTTTATTCAGCACAATGTCCCTGGTTAAAAATATGTGAGTCTGTCAAAAGCAAAATAAAATTAAAGTGAAATTAATAAGAAGTTCCATGTATTCTCCATTTGAATCTTATTCATTTTTATGAGCAAAGATGTGTATTACTTTTGGGACAGGAATGTCCCCTGCTTTGTATAGGAGGCATGCCTCCTTGCCCAAGTGCCCAACTACCGGTATATTTGGTATCCTGACCTTTAATTTTGGCCTTGGCGTCATACTAATCTAAGCGTGTGCACAGAGACCCGGGCCGATCAATGAATATGAGTGGTCCCTGTCGTGGATTTACCATCTAGTACGGTGGAGGAAGCATATTGTGGGTAAGAGGATAACTAGTGTGACCAGTCCTTTTTATCTGTGTAACTCAGGTTGAGACTTTTGGTGAATACAGTTCTGCTTCTATGCATTTGACCATGCATGGTCTGCGAGTGAACGAGGATAATGGAGGCTAGTGGGATCCATTTTGGATACCCTGACCTAGCTTACCACAAGATGGAGCATGAGGACTGTACTCCCAGACAATGTATGCCTTTCTCAGTTGCATAGGTGTACATTGTTGCAACTAGAGAGAGAGGAGACCTGGAAACTGAAGTGAAGAGGGTGTAGACACTAGGCCTGGGCAAAGCACTACGCTACGCTTGCGTAGTTTGCGAAGTTCGCGCTACTTCGCACTACGCGAACTGCACGTAGCACAGTGCGAACACGCGTAGCGTAGTGTTGCGTAGTGCTGCGGTCATTTTTTGCTTGCTCGCGGTCCTCAACGTCAAGTTGGCGACCGCGAGCAAGCAAAATGACATGCTGGCGAGACTTTTTCCTTGTTCGCGATCGCGAGCATGGAAAATAAACCTCCCGGCGAGATTCCCAACGCGAGGAGGTCAGGTTTCTCATTGCGAGGGGTCGCGTATGCTCGCGACCGCTCGCGATGAGAAACTACCAGTTCGCGTTGAGAAAGCTGCCGCTCGAGTAAAAATCTACTCGAGCAGCAGAAAACTACAGCTCGCACTGTGCAAGATGCCATTTTCAATGATTGCACAGTGCCGGTTGCTTGTACGCACTGTGCAATCATTGAAAACAACATCTTGCACAGTGCGAACATGTTACTACGCAGTTCGCGAAGTGCTACGCGTAGTGCGAACTTCACTTTGCGTAGCTTCGCGAAGTGCTACTTCGCGAACTACGCCCACCCTTAGTAGACACGGCTCCTTTCGGTTTTCTATGAGGTCTTTTGGTTATCAAGGAGCTCTTGGTTAGTGTGCCTGGGCTCTGCCATATTGTAGATTTAGGGGAGAGGGGCGAGAAGACGACCTCGGTTGTGAAACGTGAGGTGTCCCTGGGTGCAGCCTGCTTTATTGGCTTTCCCTGATCAGTGCTTCATTTGGGCTGACGACAGCCCGGTTCAAAACCTCACACCTCTTTGTATCTTTGTTGCAGGTGCTCCAAGATGAAGACACCCCCAGTGCTATTTGCTGTGTCAGACTTCACTCTACACAAAGGCGGTGACTGGAGAACAGCCACGGAGCACTTGATATACGAACTGCCCCAACCTGGTCCTACAGTTTGAGACATCTATCCACACCCCCTGTCTGGAGGTTGTGTATAAAAGTGGGACCCAAACCACCCCAGTTTCAAGTTCTTAATGACCGAGCAAGGGAGTTCTCCTCAGAGCAGTAGTAATAATCTTTATTCGGTTTTTGACAAAACCATAAAAGCACATCAATTAATATAAAACAGAATGCACATTATTATCGTTCTAGACAATATAAAAATCAAAATTTTAGAAAGTGGAGATTCTGCTCATATGAACAACTTTCCACAATAAAAAGTTCTCAAACAATTCATACAAGGGTCATGATTTGAATAAGGTGCATTATTATACATGATAGAACTAAAGCACAGAAAACAACAATTCTAAAAACTATCTAGGGGCCACCCTGGAGGTTAGCATTTAATCAGTAGATAAAAGGAGGCCCATTATTATAACTAATTTCAGGGTCCTAACCACTCTTTCAAATGAGATTATTTATTTATAGAGCTCCATTTTTACTTCGCAGCCTGTTCTTGCATCTAAGTCACTATGCATATAACACATATCTTGATAGGGAAAAATGCAGGCATGGAATTGTATCGCTTCTAAATATTCCAATGGTAGGCCTCATTTGTCTTACAAAATTGGTCAAATTGGAACTACCTAAGAGCTCCTACTTGCAGCACTACTGGGACAGAGGAACAGAAAATTCTCCTCCGTTTCGGGGCTATCTGGGCAGAATGGACATAGGGGTGAGATGTTTTGGCCATTCCATCTGTTGCAAAAACCATTAAGTGGCAGAATGCTATATCTAAATTGAAAGTATAAGGATTTAGCTTGCGAGGGTTGCAGGAACTCCTCACAATGTGGATTACCATCAAAATCCCCAAACCTGCAACTTAGATCCCCCACTGCAGTAGGTTTCAGCCATTGGGCTTGGATAGGGAACCAATATCTCCTCTTACGGGCGAACATAGTGTTTTCCTTAATGCAGTGAGGATTGGTTCACAATTCGCTCAAGTCAAAATTAAATAGCCAGGTTTTGACATATTTTAACCAGGGAATACTCCCTTTGCTGTCCAGTGCTATTAATTCTAGAAATGATTCTCTCCTAGGATGTGGTGTACTATTATGCCAGACTCGTGTCTAGTAGGCATGGGGTCTGAACGTTGCCACTTGTGCGATATTTTGGCAACCGAGATCCATTTTGGTGTTAAGGGCGCACTGTGTGATAAGCCCAAAATTGATCCCATGAAGATATCTGATTTCTCAATAGGCCCTACATTATGATAGCCCCAGATCTCAGCACCATATAAAGCAGTGCTTACCCTCTTTGCAGATAGAAATATATAACAGGGGTAACTGGCCTGGATGTACTTGCTTTCAGCTTCATGAGCAAGTCAGAGCTAACATGCTGGAGCATGAGCTGGGAATTAAAAATGTGCGAGGACCATGCTATAACATTAGTGAATCTAAACCCCTAAATAAACAAATTCCATGACTTGTTCTAATTTCCCAGCATCACTTTGCCTATAAATAATGTATGGGTGTTAAACACCATGAATTTTGTCTTATTTACATTGACTTCAAGTCCAAGTATATTATATACTGCTGAAAAATTATTCAGTAATCTTTGTAGACCCATGGGTGTTCTCTAAACGAGGAATGTGTCATCTGCAAACATTAAAGATGGAACTGGGCTACCAGCTATCTTAGGGGGTCCCCATTGCAGTCATATAAGGACTCTAATAGCCTACTGATGTACTGGGTGAACAGAGTTGGCGCCAAGAGACACCCCTGCCTCACCCCTCTGCCCACCTTCATGCCTCATCAGAGTACTCAGAGGACTGCTGTGCAACCAAGGCGTGTGTCTGCCTGATAGACAGTGTCCCAGACCTGGGGGCACATAACCTTGGCTCTGGATTTCCTGTTGGAGGAGGTGTGTGCCTTATCCTGAGGTTTCTATAAGCCTGCTACAAGAGTGGAGGAGCCTGCCATGTGCTGCAGAAAGAGACTGTCCAGGCGAAAGTGAAATCACACATGTCCCTGGTGGCTTTGGGACGTCAGGAAGAAGCAGACCACCTGAGTGAGTGATCTGGGAGAATCCTTGTGCCCTTGGGCCTTTCAGATCCTGGCAGGAATGGTTTCCAAAGGTGCAGTCAGATTGCAAATACTTAATTAATGACGGTCCCGTCAAGGCACAGCTACTGAATTACTTACAGCCCTGGTAGGTCTACAACTATCAACGGTTGGAAAGTAAATCTGGTACTGCATCTGCGGCTCGGTCATCCTGTATATGACATTAGTGCTTTAAATCTCAATCCACCATAGGAGTACACTTCTAAAGACCCCCGGACCTCAGCGGAGGCACTTGGAAACTTTCAAGGTGTGAGGCAGGATCTAACAGCAGGGTCCAGTTCAGATCCAGTTGTCACTGGACAGCTGGATACAGTTACCAGAAAGGGCTCTTGTTCCTTGTTGCATCCCTGTAGCTTGAATAGGAGGTCAGCCTTATGACCCTGGGAGTCCCCTTCTTTGTTCTGAGTACAAGAGAGAGCAGGCCCAGTCTTTCAGAGCTCTTCTCAGGAAACAGACAGCAGATTCCCTCCTCTTCTGACCTTCCTCAGGTCTAGGAGTGTTCTGAAGTGGTTACCTGCAGGTGTTACCTTTATGCCTTGCACATGCTAGTGGATGAGAATGACTCATGGGCAAGCCCTGAGCAACGGGGGTAAGAGTTCCTGGGTCCAACTCTAGCCGGTTTGAGCATTTTCAACAAGGCAAAAGATTTTGGCCACACTAAACCTGGGCTCTGATAGTTGGATGTGTGTGGGGGTGAACTAAGCTGATTATAGTGTCCTCCCACATCTATGACTGAAATCGAGTTTAGGGCAGCCACTGAACCCACAATAAACCCAGATAAAGATGTCTGGAATAACAAACGTTGGGTGTACACAAGAATTAGATTGACAACCTGTGTCCCTTCCTTTCAAATGCAGAGTGTTATATGTAAAGCCCAGAGACAGAAGTCTGGTAGAACAAAAGTAGAGTTTTTGCCGCAACCAGACAGTAGATACAAAAGAACTGTATTGGCATCCTGTTTCCCTTCCTTTCAAGTTTTCCCCAAAGTATTAAATGTAAACCCAAAAGAGCTGTCAAGCAGGATTGACAGCCCCCTACCAAGCATATTCTGAAAGGTTCAGAGAAGTCATCTCTGCCCATTCAGGTCAGTCTCTTGTTTTCTCCTGGGAGACATTTAACACATTTTTTTCACACCTATTCAAATGCTAATCACTGATTAGCAGAAGTGGAAGAGCAAATACAAATTTACCTTCCAAGAACTTCAGGCAGGGAAAAGGTAACTTTCTAAAAGTTTCTTTTCCTTAAGATTTATTAAAATTCAACTTTACCATTATTTAGAATTTTAATAACTACTAACAATATGGTTTTAATTTAATATCTCCATTCCGGAGATAGCGTATTGAGATCTGTCATCTGTACTTTGGTTTGCCCAATAGGACAGCAGGCCTGCCACAGTGAAAAATTGATTTTGGGTGCTAGACATGCTAGTATTACATTTCTAAATGGCCCAAGTTCAAATACGATGCATCCAGCCTTGTGGTCCACAGGACAGACATAGGAGTGACTTATTCAATCAATCAATCGATCAGGGGTTTGTAAAGCACACTACTCACCCGTGAGGGTCTCAAGGCGCTGGGGTGGGGGGGGGAGCGGCTTTGTATTAATCAAAGAGCCAGGTCTTGAGGTCCTTCCTGAATGTGTGCAGGGTCGGGGAGCATCTGATGTTCATGGAGAGCCAGTTCCAGGGTTTGGCCGCGATGTACGAGAAAGCTCTCCTGCCGGTTTGGTTTCTGTGGATGTGGGGGACTTCTGCCAGGGTAAGGTCAGTGGAACAGAGATTCCTCTTGGGTTCGTGGAAGGATACTCTCTCGTTGAGGTATTTGGGTCCGATGTTGTTTTGGGATTTGTAGGCATGGGTGAGGAGTTTGAAGGTGACCCTCTCCTCGACCGGGAGCCAGTGGAGGTCTCTTAGGTGTTGGGTCATGTGTTCATGGCGCGGTGTCCCGAGGACGAGTCTGGCAGAAGCATTCTGGATGGTCTGGAGTCTGTGCAGAAGAGTCTTGTTGATTTCAGTGTAGAGGGCGTTGCCGTAGTCCAGTCGGCTGGTGATGAGTGCATGGGTGACAGTCTTTCTGCAATCTGGGGGATCCACTTGAAGATCTTACGGAGGATGCGAAGGCAGTTGAAGTTAGTGGAGGGGACTGCATTGATCTGGCGGTTCATGGAGAGGGAGGAGTTAAGGATGATGCAGAGGTTCCGGGCGTGGTCCGTAGGGGTGGGTGGGCTTCCGAGGGCAAAGAGCCACCAGGTGTTGTTCCAGGCGGAGGTGCAGGGTCCGAGAATGAGGACCTCGGTCTTCTCTGAGTTTAGCTTCAGGCAGCTGTCCTTCATCCATCCTGCCACGTCCTTCATACCTTCCTGGAAACTTAGTCTGGAGTCCTCTGAATTCTTAATGAGCGAGATGATGAGCTGGGTGTCGTCGGTGTAGGATACGTTGCTGAGCCCATGTTGTCTGAAGATGGCGGCGAGGGGACGCCATGTAGATGTTGAAAAGTGTGGGGCTGAGTGATGATCCCTGGTGTACTCCGCAGTTGATTTCCGTGGGCTTGGAGAGGAAGGGAGGGAGTCGAATCCTCTGTGTCTGGCCGAAGAGGAAGGATTTGATCCAGTCGAGAGCAGCTCCTCGTATTCCCGTGTCGTGAAGTCTGGCTGCTAGCGTGCGATGTGAGACGGTGTTGAATGCTGCGGAGAGGTCCAGGAGGATGAGGACCGCGGTGTGTCCCTGGTCGAGTAGCATGCAGATGTTGTCGGTGCTGTTGATGGTGAAGGATTTGCGGCAGTGTCTGCACAAGAACTGTCCGTGGGTGGTGTTTGGCGAGGATCCTGCGCAGTCTTCCGGGGTTGACTGTATGGAGGGAGGTTGAGTCGTAGCGGTGTGGCCTTGGAGAACCAGGGTCCCTGGCGCTGGTCCCGGCTGGGTTGCGAATGGGTGCAGACGGGCTTGCCTTCAGTGCACCAGCGGCATGCCCGCTGCACGTGTCCACTGAGCGACGGCGCAGCTGCCACCATTAAGTAGGGGAGGGGAAGGGACAGTAGGTAGGGAGCCGGGAACGGAGGCTGAGGCGGGGGGCGGGGCTGCAGGGACAGTGGCGGTAGTAGAAACGCCGAACCTAGAAGGAAAAAAAACAACACAAAGCCAAAGTAACAGGGCACTTAAATACAATAATAAATACAAATGCTAGGAGGCACAAGAGGCAAAGTTAAATCTAGGTACTAGAGGCAAAATAGTCCATGTGGGTCACTCGAAGTAAAAAGTACTGCTGCGTGAGGGGTGAGAGCTGCAGGCGCGATCACCATGCTGAGGAGGGCTCAGGACGCTGCCCTAACACGCGGAGCTGCTGGGGAGAGTGCTGACCTGGACCGGAGATCTAGGAGTCACACCAAATAGTAATATTTCAAATGAAGGTTTTGAACTGTCAAAAGGGTTTATTTTGACAGAATATCTGGAGTGTTTAAAATTCCACTGTACTAGATGGCACAATAGGTGCTGCAGTCCACTAGTGCAATTTAAATTACATTCCCTGGGTACATTGTGTACCACATATACAAGGGACTTATAGATAAGTTAAATATACCAATTAGGAATATGCTAATTCAACCATGCTTAAAGGGGGAGTGAGCAAAGGCTCTTTAACATTGGTTAGCAGGGCCATGTTGCGCGGAGTTCTAATGGCAACAAAAATATAGGTTCCAGCAAAAGGTGAAAAATGCGGGATGACCACGCAGAAAAGGCAGACTTCCTACTTTCGTGACTACTTCCCAACTCGCAGAAGAGTCCCTTGGGTCAAAAACAGCACTGCAGAGAGGATTTCTACCTGTCGGGGGTAAAAACACTGGACAAAGCATGACTTATTAACTGTGGGTAACACACTGCAACTGAGACAAATTTACACCTCTCCTGATTGTAGTGATATCAAGCAGGGACCAACCATATGGTGAGCACCCGGGGAACGGACAGTGAAACAGCAGGGTGGGTACAGCATGCACAATAGATAGCTCCTAGAGACACTAGTCATGTGTATGACCATTGAAGTGTGTCGTATTGCGTACAACTGTGTGATTAAAGTACCTTCTTGCTTACAAAGACAAACAAGCACTGAGCTGGACATTCACTTTATTGGATCTGTTGGTTGATTGTTGAGCTCTGTAATTCAGCATCCCCATGACCTAACTGAGAAGCACGTGGCAGCTTGCTCTCTCTGCCCTGATAGTGACATGTGGAAGGGGTTGTACTTTGCCCAATTTGCAGCGCCATAACAGGATGGGTCTGAGGAAATAGGTGGTAAATAAACTCAACTCCTGTTGTTGAGGCCCGTTAGTGCTTGCCTGTCCAGTGCCCCCCCCCCCCACAAACTGGGTTGGGCGCCTACATTTTGATTGTAGTAAGGTCCTGCAGTCATTTGTTCACACAACATATGGACACTACTGCATCTGCAATATTGCTAAGGTAGCCAAAGTGTTTCTTTTTTGCACACACCCTGCACAACTGTCTGTAACATGGCCACTATTGTCCGGGCCTCTGGAATTAAGCAGTTCTGTGGTGGATGTGGCGATTTTCACGGAATTATGAATTTACAGCATTTGTCACATATTTATAAATCTGCTGCATAAGCTGCAAATTTCGCCCCAAAAATATTATTAGCTCAAGTGGTTCAAATGTATATGAAATGAAGTGCCACGCAAGGTACCGCACAGTGGAAGACCTTTCCACAAAGTTTATGTGGTCTCCTTTCAGTTGCATTCTTCAGGTGTTAAACTGACAGTAATAAAGTGAAACCATACATAATATGTGTTAAAATGACGAACCATTTTACACTGTATAATTTGCCTTTCCTTGCAGCATAATTTATTCAACTCTGTCCCATAATGTGTTTCTTCTGAGAAGGCTCAAATTGGAGCAGCATGTCAGGGGCTGTTGAAGGTATACCAAGGGTCCTTTTTTAAACCAGTTTCCCTGGTTGTCCAGTTGTACTCTTACCAAGCATTGGGTGTGGCCCTTTTGGGTGCCAAGCTTTGGGGGCATAAGACCTCAAAACCCTTAGAAATAGTTGAGAATTGGTTTCTGAGGCAAGGGCTGTGCCTTCTGGTCAGTACTTCTCTGATCCCACTAAGGCTTGACTTGGGGCTTAGGCCAATTTTGGAAAGAATTGCAGTCAGACCAGTACAAAAGCATCCAATGAGCAGTCTTCTGCCTCGACGTCTTGAATAAACTCTACTGCTTACACATCTAAATGACAGAATTCTTTTACAGACGAACCTCAATCAACTTTTCCACACCTTTCTAAATAAATGGCATGTAGAATTGTGTCACAACTACCACAGAAAATGCAATGTCAAGCAATCGTTATCAACATAGCCACGGCCAATATGTCAAATCTGCAGTTGCCTTTATGCATCCTGTGAATGTTGGTCAGCTTAATACATTGTATTTTAGTAGTTCTGCATCAGTTATCCCATTAAGACAATACTCGCCAAATCTTTTAGAACCAGAACCCACTTTTTAGTATGGCAAACCTTTGTGACCCACCTAGGTTTAAATGACATGACACGATTTTTTTAAGTAACTAAAGCTCCGTGTGGTAGCACTTTGTCATTTACAGACAACACATTTTCCATTGAGATGGTCACTAGATTTGCACAGACACAGTTTTACAGTGGCGGCTGGCAGGGAACGGGGGTGTTGAATTTTTTTTTTTAAGACACCTTTTAAACGGCCACCGTCTCTCCGTCGTGTTGCTGCTCTTCTTGGCGAGGTCCGAACCAGGAAGCACCTAGGCTTCCCATAGCCAATCACAATGCTGCAATGCAGCGTTGTGATTGGTCTGAGTGCCATTGTTTGGCGCTCAGACGGGGACAGGGAGCCTGTGCATGTTCCTCACCAGGCTCTGCATTACAGCCTGGTGGGGAAAATGCAAAGTGTACATGTCTGTTTGGCAGGCCTAAAATGGCCGGCCAAGCAGTCATGTGCACTTGGAGTGTACAAACCACTCCTGCCTCTGTGAACCCCGCCCTAACCCAACCCAGTAGCAAAGAAAAATTAAATGATAAGAAGAAGGCTATTATCATTTTATTTTTATTTTTGCGACCTGTGGGGGGACGCACCGCTACCTTAGTGGAGAAGCTGCCCCTGTAGTTTTACTGATAAAACTATATTGCACACAAATGATAATGTATGGAAATCGTGTTTCTGTGTATATTTCTGATTTGTGCATCACCCTTTAAAGTATTTTGATTTGATCTAATCCTTTTAAAATCACACTTCAGAATGTGCTTCATTTTTGCTTTCCTAACTGTTGAATGTTGTGTATTACAAAAATAATTCAATACCTACAGTCGACCCTTTGATGTACCCCAGCACGATTTCATATAATTCACTTTACTTTTCTTTCTCTGATGGCAAAGTGAGAGGAGTTTGTTAAACACCTGTCGCCATTTTTAAACAAGCATTGGCAAAACCAATAGGTCTCGCCTTTGGGACCTTGTAAGTAAAAAAAAAACTGAAGTGTAAGACTTCACGTTTACATTTACTGCATCCTAAATACGAAGTAAATGTAAACGTGAAGTCTTATACTTCATTTTTTTTTTACTTACAAGGTCCCAAAGGCGAGACCTATTGGCTATGCCAATGTTTGTTATATATAGTGGTTGGGTAGAATACGTGCACTTAGGGTGAACATTCTCCCCTATTTGCGATATGCTGCATGAGAGTAAGAAAGGGACATCCTGAGAAATTATCAGAGAATGCGTCTTCAGGTTATAGCAGGTTGGACGGCTAGGAAGAGTGAAAAGAGATGGCTACCAATGTACCAGGTAGTGGTCAGTAGATCCTTGTGGGTCTTGGCCTGGCTAGACAAGAGATACAGACCTGCTAATGCATATATTGTTAGACCAGGGAAGATAATACTGAGATTTGGGATTGAACCCAGTTAACAACATTCTCCTCACCCAATACACCTATCTATGTAAACACCCACTTCTTACCAGCGATATCAGCAGAACTCTTTAAACAGTCGGAAAGGCAGTAATGTCGGGCACTAGCCAATGTATTGCACAAGGGGAAGTTCAAATCATGTTTAAATTGTAAAGAAGAAGTCCTGATAGGTTTCAGTGCCTCCACCTTTGAATAGGGTGCTTCCCAACAAATAAAATAAATAAAGCAAATAAAGCAACAGCTACCAGACTGTTAGGAACATTTGAGGAATTCATCAGGCAGTATGATGGGGTGACAGGGACTGCTTTTAACATGTATCAGCTACTACTTTCCAGAAAACAACTGGGACACTGGATATATCAGGAAAGCTGGGACAGAACACAGTCACAAGAAATAGGGGAGAGTCTTGTGAAGCATCGGCGGGGCGATCCTTTGGACACCTGATTGTAGATGGTAGATTCAACACTTTTCAGTGACTCCTAGAAACCACCCAAAGTGGGTTGGGCTCTTTTTGTCCAGTAATGCAGCATTTAAGGTAATCCAGTCAGAATGGAGTGCCAGAACTGAATCCTCACAGGTTCATGGAGCACTTGAGGTCCTGTTATTTTAGGCAATGCCCACAGAGCAGTGACCGAGACATATAGCGCTCTGATATCCATGACTAAGTTGTGCCTGACTATGTTGACAATCGTATGTGAGGAAGGCGTGGGGGGGGCTTTATAGGAGTACAAGAGAGGCAGACTGGTGGCCTGTCCCAAGGAGGTGGCACGCAAAGCACGATTCAAACATCTGGAATTTAATATTTTGCAACATACATATCTCACAATCTATAGACTCCACAGAATGTTTCCAGGATTACCTGATAGATGCCCTAGATGTAGGATGATCAGAGAAGACCTAGTGCACATTTTGTGGTCTTATACAGGTCTTTCGCCATATTGGTTGGCAAATTAGTATACCTGGCCATATGTTGGTCAAGCAGCAGATGGCAATATGCTAGAAGGCTGGCACCTCTACGCCCACTGAAAAGTGGCATAAAATATGATATTCCGGCACAATATGCAACAATTACTGTTTTTGCTAATAATATTACTGTAACAGTGAAAAGTGTAAAAATGGTTTAAAAAGAAAAGTGTAAATGGGTGCAGGCAGAATGATGGCATTGGCTCTGCTGTCTGGTGTTGCTAAAACTATACAAAGTTGTGATGAATGGCAGGTGCATTTGACTAGGTTGAAGAGCAAGGATGATTCCAGACCACCATAAGCCTAAAACCTGTTTGTAAGTCTCATTAGAATTTGGCAATAACCATTACTCGCATTGGCATATGGTGTGAAGTGTAAACACTGTTTATGTAATGCTCCCCTACAGGTATATGAGATGTGGTGCTAAGATGCATAATTTGTATACATGCCAGGAAAGACCCATTCTGCGTACTGTATAGTATGAGCGGATAATTAAATCAGAGGATATTGCCAGATGGACTATGAACCAGTGTCAGCTATGCTGGAAGTAGAAAATGAATAGCCCGCCGCAAGAACTGTACTAATTGTATTGTGGACGTATGAATGCCATATAATGCCCAGGTAAATGCATGCGCTGTTCCAGTTGCTTCAATAAAAATAAAAATATTTAAATGAAAAAAAGAAATGTGGGAGAAAGAATCGGTGACACTGTTGGAGAACATTTTAGCACATTGAGAAGCGTTGCATATATGTCATCTACATACAAGATATTGGATCAGTCTTATCTTACTCCGCAAAGCCTACACAAAATATTTCCTGGATCTACAACATCTTTGTCCTCACACCAGGAAACTCAGAGTTCTACTGTTGTTTGAAGAACAGAAGGGGTGAAGTCTAAACATAGGATGGATGGAGTAGTTACCACTTGAGAACTAGGAGATCCTGGGTGCCGCATTAAACTTAGTTCATGTACTGGTAATTGCACTGCCCTGCTCGGCCAGTATTTTTGGGAATAGGCTGGGGAAAGATGGTACGTGAGATGCAGAAGACAACATACATTGACGTAGGTTGCTATTCCTATATCTTTGTGTTGCTGAAACCAAAAAAGAAGGGCTCCATTCATATCAGAATTTTTGACCCAGGTGGTTACAATTCCATTTAATTCCCTCAATGGATGCATGCACTGTCCCTTAGTGCATGTACTGTATGCTGCTGTTTGTTTACAAAATTCCAGTGTCTTGTCAACACCCGACACAATTTGGCCATACTTATTTCTTTAAATCAAGCAGTATTTATATACATATTTCGAATCAGTAGTAAACACCATTAACGGCCCTGGTTGGTGCCCAGTAACCTCCAACTGCTCTGGGACCTCAAGTTAAGGATGTACTATAGATGTGTGTGTGTGTGTGTATGTGCTTATATAGCGCCGAATCACCCCTGGGGGTATCTCCGCGCTGTACTCATACCGCTGTAGGAACCCTTCCTGGCTATCCGTGTGAAGTGTCCACTCCTGGACACCCCCATGGTGAAGCCAGGCATCCCAGCGCTGTTGGGGCCGTTGTGGAGACTAAGCAAGCTATTGCCCAGAGTTGCAGCATGGGACCCATGATTAGAATAGGCACTGATGCGAGAATATCAGGTCCGCGGAATTTATAGCCCGAGACCCTGCCGCGTCGGGAATCGAACCCTGGTCCCGGACCAGTGCTCTGCATCGAGGTCTGCCACTCTAACCATTGAGCCACACTTCTCCACTGTACTATAGATGATGCAAATCCATCAGTCAATCAGTACACTCAAGCATGTAAAACACCTCGTAAAACACCACAAGAGGTCTTCCAAGATCGAACTGTTTTACTCTTTAAGTCACACAAGCGTTTTGTTTTCTAAAATTAAACACTGAGCAAACTCTCTGCTAACCACACACAACAGAACAATTACAAGCTATTTTACAATGGCTCGCTCTCCTCGATTGATGGTCTTTCGGACCTGCAAGAAATGTCGCCAGATAGAGAATGCCGTAACAATAGCAGAGTGCTATACAAATGTTAAGAAATATAGCTTATGTTGCATGATGTCATCGGTGAGATTGTCGGTCATAACATATGCTATGTCATCAGTGATGTATTTTATTATGTCAGTGTGCTGTTATAGGCAGTGCTTGGGAAAAGATTAAGGTAGAGCAGCTAACCTTAAATTGGAGAATTTAGCGAGTTTTAGGTTTTTTGCCATGATGTCCGTTCAATTAAATTATTTTACAGCAGAAATAATTGCAGTCTTTGGGAAGAAATAAGTGGCGTTATGAATCGGATTAAAAACCTAACAATCACGGTTATTCCCAACATGCCACATTATCCTGCTCGTTACCTCTCACGCATCACAGAAGACACCTACGATAACGTTACATGACATCACACAAGACAACAACAACCCTTAGCAACAACTCACATAAATTATTATATCTAGAGCATAGTCTGCAATCCCACCACACAGTGTTCTCACAGACTGCACAGACATTAAAGTCTGTATGAGCACCGCAAGCTATCAAACGTCCTCCTCGGGTTTATATTGGGAATAAAGACTGTTGCATTTTTACTCCTAACAGGGGTCCTCACAGTCATTATACGCAGATGTAAGACTGCGGTTCCACTGTAAGAAAGTAGATCTCTCAAATGCATGTTTTAATCAAGGCTGCTGCAGTTAGGTTCACAAAGAATAAATACATTCCTTTGAAAGCATTAAATGTGTTTGTAAAACTTCAGTACCACTGCAAACGGTTAGGTGGTGATGCGTAAACCGGACATAGAAAACAAGTGCGCGCGCCTTGCGCAAGTAGGGGGTGGGGGGAGTGCGGCAGAGAGCAGGCAGCGTTTCCCTTGCGGGAGCGAGCGCGATAATTGCTACCAAATGGTGCCGCTCGCTCCTGCAAGGAAATCGCCAGGCGTGCACGCGTTGCCATTCAAAGCAATGTAACGAGTGCACGCTTTTGCCTGCAAAACCGGACCGATTTCTAAAGGTCTCTTCCTAAGCAGCACATGCGTGCTGTGTAGGCGAGACCTAAAAAACTAAGCAGCAATTTGTCAGAAGACATAGCCTGACGTTTGACCGCTTTCCTGAAGCGCAGGAAATGTGACAAGATAAATACATTATTTAAAGGCATCTTTATTCATTGCTTGGACTTTCGTGACCCACCAAAATTCAGCTTGCAACCCGACCCACTTTTGGGAAACACTGGATTAATGTATAATTAATTGACTGCTAGCATACCCAACAGTTTTTTTCCACTAGCCACGTCACACACACATGCACATTTTCCAGGAAATAGAAAGGCACACTGAGCGAGAAGCCATGTAATAGAGCTTTCAGCGAGATGGGAGACACCAGAGAGCTTGATACAGCTCTGTGTCCTCACCTTTCAGGCCACAAGCTCACTAAAACAGACACTCACCTAAGAGCGACACACTCCACTCCATTGACTGCCCAATTCAACAAACCGAATCAGACTCCGGTCTGTGGTGGAAACCTCAGAACTATTTAGGAAATCTTTTCATAAGGATATAATTTGCAGTGATACCTTAACAATGGCACTACATAAAAGACAACTATAGAAAATAATAAAAAATGTGGGTAAAAAATCTATTACTTCACACATAATGGTAACCTCATTGCTTGTCCCACTGCATAGGCCTATTTCACTCAACCTTCAGACATCATTTTTGTTACATTATATCTTAAGTTTTGCGCGCTTGGCACTCTTATAGTTCAAATTTCATACACATTCACCTTCCTGACATGACTCATGGTCATTCTCAGTCTGGCATGCTACACAAGAACTAGAAACAATGTGCCATATCAAAACTCATTACTTCTATTGCAGATAGTTTTCCATTCATTCAACTCCTGCAACTATTAAGCGCAACTGCAAAGACTTTCTTGGGCACCAGGAACAGGTGGTTTGACTAAACACCTCCCTGCCTCACCACATCACCCTTGAGGAGTAAGCATAAGGAAGAGAAGACTGCTTTTCCTGACATCTGAGGAAAAAGAGGAGGTAGTTGGCCTTCTAGCTGATAACCTTCCGAGACTTGCTGGAGAAGCTACTTGACTCAGCAGCTATCAGGTTCCTGAGGAGGTTCCAAGATCAGAGCGCTGTTGTTCCTCCTGAGCTTGACATCAATGATGTCTCTGCATCATCCCATGTCCAACGAGACCGCTGTTATAAGCAGCACTTGACAGTATGAGCAAAAGGGCTCAAGAAACATAGAGCCTGCTGACGGTGGTCCAAACGCCCTATCTAGATGTATAGGCGATAGAAAACCGCCACAGCAGAGGTCTTCTGTGTTTGTAAACCGCCCACCATTGCCGTCCTGATGGCTGGGTCCCACCGAGCGGATCTGGATGTTCCCATTGGCCTGGCTGTGGACTACTGATGGGGGTGATATCTGTTGTGTAGGTGTACATATGTGTCTGAGGGACATGTGTTGTGTGCATTACATGTACATTCTGCATTGCACCCCACCAACATACACACACCATGCAATGTATAACTGCACACACCACCAACACTTACATTACAGTAGGTCAAAATACGGTGCCGGGCCATCGTGGTCAAAGTGCTGCAGGACAGGGGGGACTTGGACTAAGGAGAAGAGGAGGAAACTGCAGCCTGAACCCCCGAAAAAGTGAGCATTCACCCCTTTTTGTCCATTTCCACTGACTCAAAGTAGGAGGGATTCCTTTTGGAATTCCCTCCGAAACACGCCAGTACCAAATACCGATGTCCGTAATCCTGTCTGGAGTCCCACAGCAGCCTCCTACAGCCCATCCCACCAAAGTGGCAGGGAGCAAAGTGCAGGCAGAGTCGGCGGACCATGGTGGTCTCCTCGCCCATTGTAATGCAGTATCTAAATTGGGTGGGCGGACTGCTAAGTAGGTGATGGGAAGACCGGCAAAAAAGTCCACTCTGTTGCTGTCCCACCCGCATCTAAATCAGACCCATAGTGGTGTTCACCACTCTAGATACAACACCCAGATAGTCATACCAGCACATAAACTGCTGCATGACACGTTGAACTTTCTGTCACATCAAACATGCAATGGATGGCTTTCCCCCGCAAAGCAGCTGTGCGCAGTTTCTCCTCAACGGCCTGGCCCTTTTGCTGCGGAATAATGTGGTAACATATTGTATAGTCAGAATTTCCTAGACAAGATAAAACTGTATTTAACTGATAGGTATTTCAGAGCTACTGATTCTAAAGGAATAAATGTCCAATTCATTTTCCCAAAGGTCTAGAACTGTCAAAACAATGTAATTTATTGTGGACGGTTTTTGTGTTTATCATATGTGAGTTTCCACTCCATTAACCAACCTGTCACAGTAAGCATTTACTGTATGACCACACTAGATCCTGAAAGTCAACCCCCAAAAAGAAGTACTTGGTAGTTGAGGGCACGCTGTAGTATTGGTCCCAGGTAAGCTGGTAATGTGGGTCTGGTGGCTCAGTGGACTCATGCATCCACTGCAGGGGCCTGTGTTTGACCTCATGGTCACAGGTTAAAATTCTGGCAGGTCCACTCAGCCTTTCATCCATCTGAGGTCGAAAAAATGAGTACTATTGAGCTGGTTAACAATAGACATCTGTTATTCTGTGCCAAGATGCCTACGGGTGAACGTGTGCTTTACAAATATATGTTATGATTCCAGGGATAACAGAGAACACTAGGGTCAAGAATTGCTCAATTGTCTCTCTGATCCATAAACCCAGTAGAATTGGCCTGAGACACTTGCAGAATTCTTATGTCAGAAACTTATATATTCAGTGTATTTGTATGTCCTGCATACCAGAATGGCACCAGCCCAACCCATTACCTATTTTCAAATAAAGGGTATGCGTTAACATAATTTTCACGGGTAGATTCGGCTCATGTCAGACTTAACAAATCTGGAAAAAGTAATTTGAGAAAGTACTTGTCATCTGATGAGGGGTCATGTTGTTATCAACCCTTTATGGAGACAAAACAAAAGTTCTGGCAACACCACAGGACATTTGAGAATATGTTACATAAGTGAGTTTATACAGGATATTCCAGAATGTTGAACCGTTTATTGCTAAAGAGTTATAGAAGGTTCCAAAAGACAGCAGCAGTAAATAAAACACATCAGAATACTTTTTTCATTTATATGCATCCAGAATATGTCTAAATAACTGGTCTTAGTGCCTAAATTCTAAAAACACATGTGCAACATTCGGATTGTGCGTATTTTTCGAATCCCAATAAGTATAAACCAATGTAGCAAGGAAATTGGGTAAGTAAGAGACACAGGCAGCTAGCTAATAACTTAGATTTTTTGCTGAAATAGAGAGATGTTGCATACCAGTTACAGTAGATGCTGACAGCCGTGCAAATGGAGCAGAGCTTAAGATGGCTACAAGTAGCCATATTACATTAGGTGCACTGGACAGGAGTGCATGCAACCTTTTGTGCACCTGAGCTGAAGCCCCCTTCTGTAATACAGATTGCACCAGCCCTACATGTGCATATTCCCATGCAAATCAGAAAACACTTTGCCCCTGTGCTTGCACTGTTTTACAGATGCTGGCCTAGAGGCAATGGGCCTGCCAGAATGTGCACTAACTGTGCATTATGTTGCGAAGGTGCACAGCTGGTGTGCCGACTGAGGGTGACCCTTCAAAGGGGAAAAAAGGGGTCTCATGGACCCTGTCTAAGATATTCCCATGCAGGCAGATGCTGTAACTCTTTGCCATTAAAGTTAAGGCCAGTTGTCGGCTGCACAGTGAAAGGCAGACCAGTGGTTTCCAACAGCCAGTCTGCCTTTGACTAATGCACTGCACACACAGGAAGGGCACAAGTTTGCGGCAGAGCTGAGGACAGTTCGCTCATTGTGATACGGCTCGTTGACCTGGTGTGCACCTGGCAACTCAGTTAAAGTTGTGCTATGTCATTGCTAAGGGCAGTGTGCCTTATCAGTAAATATCCAGGCCTGAGTCACAAAGCTTTTTCTATGAGTAGTTGTGTTTGCTTCAGGCTTAGGTATGACTTACTCATGAATTTCCATGGATAAGACAAGCTTACTCGCACTTTTCATAAGTAAGCATGACTGTCTGGAAACTGCCCTCAGAATATGCTTTATGAATGATGCCTGGATATGCAGGTGTAACTCACATTCACAGGGTCAAGACTGATTTGCATATGCCTAGATCTTAACTGGGGTGGTAAAGTGAGCTAAAGAACGATGATGGATCCAACCCAGATATGTGACTGGGGGTGAGTGTCTGATAAGTTTCAGCACTACGTCCATTATCTCCTTGTGTTTGTAACTCACATTTAAGTCAGAGGTAAGGCAAAACCAGGGAATTGACCCCACATACTCAAAAGAGTCACTTCTCCATCATCTACTAAAAAGCACAAGAATGCAGATGGCATCAGCCCTGGCACACAGTCCAGAGAGGACATGGCAGCACATAGAGTTCAGAAATTAAGCTGCATATCCCTCAGGTTAATCAGGTGATGATTGGTCCAATCAAACAGGAAGCAGGTGCACACTGAATACATTGAGCGACTTCAATTTCACAACAGAAAAAGAAATGCAAATCAATGAAGGAAGCCTACATTTTTAGTCATCCGTTGAACTGTGTCTTGAGATATGGGAGGAGTGTGTTGCGAGAAAGTGCACTAAATACAGGGCCGAAAGGAAGCTGTGCAGTAAAAAAAAAAAATAATCAGTGTTGGGACAGTGGAAGAGATGGTAAGGGAGTGAAATGCTGAGGTGTTCAAGATATTTTGAGAATTTAGGAAAAATATTGATTGAAGGCCTACTGCGTCAATGTTTTTGCATCCTGCTTTGAATCACAAACTAATTAAGCCAGTGGAGATCGCTTTAGCAATGACTGGTCTATTGTGCTAGTGAGTCGTTGTATATATTATTGTTGCATACATGTAAACAATATAAAAAATATATATATATTACCTACTGGCAGTCGCCAGTAGGTAGTTATAGTTAGGACCTTGTATCTATTCAAAAAAAGAAAAAAAAAAATTCTTTTGCCAATATCTTTGGCGCCGTTTAACAAATCTTCGGTAAATTTTCAAAACTAATGGGGCGCACGGCCCACTCCTGTCTTAAAAGTTTCGAGGTGATTTGTTAAGCGGGGGCTGAGAAAAATGGGGGTCCCAAAACACGTTTTCTCCATGTTAATTTCTTTAGGAAACTTAAGACAAGGCTACAGCCCGAACTGCGGAATGGAATGACACCAAATTTGGCAAAAAGGTAGGTTTTGGTTCAGAAAGCGACCTTTTTTTAAATGGTGTACATCCGTTCTGCAGTTGCTAAGAAATTCATATATAAAAAAGTATTGGTATCTGATGACCTCCGTGGATCCGTGAACCCTCCCAATCACGAGCTTGAAAAAATAAAAGGGGGCAGGGTAGAAACACCCTGATCCCCTAGGCCTGCTCAGGGATTTTCACATGGACCCGGAGGGCAAAAAAAAGAATTAAAAAAAATAAATAATTTCTTCAGGATTCGAGTAGGGTCTGCGAATCCCACTGAATTATTTTTCTTTTAAACAAAGCGCGGTCTCCCGCGATTTGTCTTCTTGGAGCATCCGGGTGAGCCAGGTCCCGTGTGCAATTCATTATTATTATGCGGGGGCCCGTGCAGCCCCAGGGGCTCTTCTAATGAAATGTGGGGGGCAAGCAGCCCTCCGCAGTCCCGGGAACCGCCATCTCCCCGGGGCTTTCAATCAAAAAGGCATGGGGGCTTCTGCCCCCCCATGTTGCCCCGGGGCTAGCCACCTCCATAGGTCATTAACTTAATTATGAGTGGGGGACTTGTGGGCCCCCTCCTTTAAATAGAGATTCTTTATAAATAAATAGATGTGGCCATGCCCCAGGGAATGGGGTCCCCGGGCCCAAAATCAGTCTCGGGAGGGCCCCCTTCCCATTTAATAAATTCTTTTTTTTTAAAAGGGTCAGGCCCAGGGACCAAAAGTATTAAGGGAAGGGGGGCACACAGCCCCCCTTCCTAAAAGAAGGCAGAAAACTGCAGACTCTGCAAAAGTACCTCCTGACGCGATCTTGGTTGGGGAGTGAAGACCCCGTCACGACTGAGGGTCCTTAGGGGTCAACTAGCCCACCAGGTACCTCTAGTTTGCTGAGAGGTGGTAGGAGCCCATGCCCCTTTTTACACCACTCTGCAAACACGCCTCTTGGCACGCTAGTGGTGGGGCGATGATTTCCCCTTGTGTCCTCAGAACTTCAGGACTGGAGTGGACTTCATCCCCCAAGCAGCAGTGCACCAGGAAGCGCATTTGCAGAGTGGTGTAAAAAGGGGGCGTGGCCTCTGACCACTCTCAGAAATCCAGCTGTGTGGGGCTTACTGGAGGTAACAAGAGAGATAGTTGGCCCCCAGGGACCTTCAGGAGGCAAGGGACTTCATCCCCCAACCAAGAGCACGAGTGCTCCAATTGTTTTTGAGTTGCTATGTAGCTAAAGTGAGGTCCCACCCTCACCCCATGGATACACCACCAGTCCTGAGTTCGAGGTGGGAGTTTTGATGGTGATATATATATATAGTGCTTTTTATTTAACAGACGGGGAGATATAGTGTCTTGCAATATTTTGGAACGTAACCCTTTTGGCTCCTAATGCTCTCCGCAGAGCTGTGACATAGGTGTCAGAGCACAATGGCATGAAAGCTTGCTTTAGAATGTTGAGTTCGCAGTTACACGCAGCAAAATAAAGATGTGTGTGCCGTGGTTATTGGTGGGTACCACACTGAGAAGACATTATACTTCCCACTGGGAAAAAAAAGGTGCCACTGATAGCCATGCTTTAAGGGGAGTGGAGGCGCTGGAATGAGCAAGACAGGGCATGCCAGAGTCATGGGTCCACCAGTGATGACCCCTTTCTCAAAAGCAGTAGAACGCTCCGCTGGAAGATGAATGGGATCCAGATGCTCTGCAAGAAGTAAATCCTCTCTCCTCTTAGGATGGCCTGGTGTCATTAATTTGTGATCATCCTTCGAATGTTTACCCAGATCTTCTAGCTGCAGCCCAAAGTGCTGGGTAAACTCTTTTTACTGCAAAATCTACTCTGTTATCCATAGGGTGAGCAGGAGAGCCATCCTCTGAATTGATGGTTCCCTGGAAAGAGTCCCCTACCATTAGGGAACATACCTTTGCATTAAAGAGAATTATTTCACAAAGTTAGTAATGATCTAAACCCTTCTCAATAATTGGGAAAAGACAGGCCTCCTCAATTCCATCAGCTCCTTTTGAAAAAGACTTTGAGAACTGTTCCATGCAAGGGCAGTCTGATTTGTTTCTACAGTATTGTTGAACAAAGTTCTCAACATCAGAGGTAGGGCTGGGGTCTGGCAAAGCCAGATTTGTTTTTATAAGATTCAGTATCTGACAAAGGCATGCCTTCTTTGAGCCAAAATTCCTCCACATCAGGATCCATGTCAGAACCCAACTAATCATCTTCTCTAGTTTGTTTAGGAGGAGCAGCTCGAGCATTTAATACAGTGACAGCCTGATCAATTGATTGATGTAATTCCACATAGGAAGGAAGCTTTAAAGAAAATGTTGCACTCCTGTTCTGAGGTAGGCACCCTCTTCACCACAATGTTTATTTTTAATTGCTCTCTTTTCCTCCATTACTCTGTATTCAGAAGCAGACTCTCAGGAGCACTGTCACAGTATGAATGAACTTCCCACATCAGTCACTGTTTCTATAGTGACCAGGCAAGGAGGCTCCCTACACAGGCCAGGCAATGGTGATGGCTGCACTTAAGAACCGCTGCTGGGGAGGGTGTGGGAATAAAATATCTGCTCATCTCTCCTTTGAAGAGGAAATGAGTGAAAACAATAGACTGCCCATGTGCTCCGGGAGAGCGCACACTAAACCGCTCCTCCCCCCGTACGGACTCATCGAGACATTGCATCCATAATGGAGTGGGCAGTTGGTATTAGAAAAGGACTGCAGAACAGGTACAAGTAAGAAGTCATACAGGAGGGAATGCTGCAACAGGATCCACTTCTGAAAATAACTGCCAGGAAAAGCAATATCTTATACTGCCATAGCTACAGCCTTGAACATCAAATATGGGTCAGCATCAGCCACAAATAAGTACGGTAGCTATGGACAGAATAGGATTAACTGTGTTCCTGATTGGGAAAACAGGTTAAAGTCCAGTTTGGACTTCCCAGAAGTACTGTCCAAGTACTAAGGAAAGGGAAGCCCATTCTTATGGAAGAGAAGGCCTCACACACATTTGTGTCATGCTTCATCGTCAGCAACCTCTCCCCACCCTGGTAGGACAAAGTCACCAGTGCGGACTCAACCTCTTATTGGACTTTGACCAGGAGGGAGTTCTTAGATAAAAAACTACTGGACAAAGACAGGATCCAGATCAGTGGATTAAAAATACCTTGTGGTTCCCTGGCGAGACATCTTTATTAAATGGGGACTACTGGTGGATCTAAAAACTGAGGAGAGATGGCATGTTGAGGACAATGACTCAAACCTTCTCTCTGTAGACCAACATGTTTCTACCCAATGTATAGCCCTAACAGGTCTCGGGCATTTTTATAAGATTCAGTATCTGACAAAGGCATGCCTTCTTTGAGCCAAAATTCCTCCACATCAGGATCCATGTCAGAACCCAACTAATCATCTTCTCTAGTTTGTTTAGGAGGAGCAGCTCGAGCATTCAATACAGTGACAGCCTGATCAATTGATTGATGTAATTCCACATAGGAAGGAAGCTTTAAAGAAAATGTTGCACTCCTGTTCTGAGGTAGGCACCCTCTTCACCACAATGTTTATTTTTAATTGCTCTCTTTTCCTCCATTACTCTGTATTCAGAAGCAGACTCTCAGGAGCACTGTCACAGTATGAATGAACTTCCCACATCAGTCACTGTTTCTATAGTGACCAGGCAAGGAGGCTCCCTACACAGGCCAGGCAATGGTGATGGCTGCACTTAAGAACCGCTGCTGGGGAGGGTGTGGGAATAAAATATCTGCTCATCTCTCCTTTGAAGAGGAAATGAGTGAAAACAATAGACTGCCCATGTGCTCCGGGAGAGCGCACACTAAACCGCTCCTCCCCCCGTACGGACTCATCGAGACATTGCATCCATAATGGAGTGGGCAGTTGGTATTAGAAAAGGACTGCAGAACAGGTACAAGTAAGAAGTCATACAGGAGGGAATGCTACAACAGGATCCACTTCTGAAAATAACTGCCAGGAAAAGCAATATCTTATACTGCCATAGCTACAGCCTTGAACATCAAATATGGGTCAGCATCAGCCACAAATAAGTACGGTAGCTATGGACAGAATAGGATTAACTGTGTTCCTGATTGGGAAAACAGGTTAAAGTCCAGTTTGGACTTCCCAGAAGTACTGTCCAAGTACTAAGGAAAGGGAAGCCCATTCTTATGGAAGAGAAGGCCTCACACACATTTGTGTCATGCTTCATCGTCAGCAACCTCTCCCCACCCTGGTAGGACAAAGTCACCAGTGCGGACTCAACCTCTTATTGGACTTTGACCAGGAGGGAGTTCTTAGATAAAAAACTACTGGACAAAGACAGGATCCAGATCAGTGGATTAAAAATACCTTGTGGTTCCCTGGCGAGACATCTTTATTAAATGGGGACTACTGGTGGATCTAAAAACTGAGGAGAGATGACATGTTGAGGACAATGACTCAAACCTTCTCTCTGTAGACCAACATGTTTCTACCCAATGTATAGCCCTAACAGGTCTCGGGCATTCTTCAGGGCCAAGGATCCCTAGATGCCTTACAGCGGTCTAAACGCTGAATTTGTTTTGTGCTTAAAAACAAAATAAACCCAGGGGAGTCCTACCTGAGTTGATGTGTAGCTCTATTAACCATAGATTTTAGGGGATACCAGCTCCCTGGTCAAGGAGGGGAACGATGTCCTTTATAGTCACACTTACTCCAAAAGGTACATCATGCCTTGCCACCTAATAGAGCCACTCCTTGCCGCTGGTCAATTAAGGGTCATCAGGGGTCACTGCTACGACCACTGGCTGCGATCCCTGGCAGAGTCCCTGTGACCCCCGAATTACAGGGCTCGCTGTGAGATGGTTTATATCTGAGAAAGAAAAACAAGAACTTCACTGTAGTGTCGCCTACTTGCATTGAAAAGCATTAAGCACTGAACAAAGCTCCAGCTACGGACACACGCTTATCATGTTAGTTCCGGGTTTGTTTTCAGCCAGTGTTAAGTGTTTAATTGATAATACTAACATCTGTAATTTATAGTGCTTAAAAATTGCAGATGTCTGTATTATTTTTAAACAGCACTTCCTATCTGAAAACGAAAAATAGATAATTTGTCTCAGAATTTGAGACTGTCTACAAATACAATGATTGTACTTAAGCATTAGATGGCTGCGCCTTTGATGGCATGCCCCTTTGCTGATCTCTGTTGTACCTCGACCATACAAAGCAGCATCCTTCTTTATATGAGTGCTAACTACCTAGTGTTATCTAATTTAGTGTATTTTGAATTATTATGGTATTTTGCTTTTATTGTAGGCCTTTCAAGTTCAAAGATATCACTTCCTGGAAAGTTAACCGATGATGGTGATCATGGGATCACATCTAGTGATGTCATAAGGGCTTTGTCAAAGTCTGTGATGTCACTTCCATTACCCCTGGCATTTTAGTGAATCGACATCCCTGGCATTTTATTGAATCGACATCCATGGCTGCAGCACAGACACAGGGACACTTCAGGGCAGAAATGAACATTGTAAAATGATTGTACAATCTTATCCGACTTCTGTGCAAGGAAAGAAGTTTCATGTAAGCCAGAGTCAGAAAAACAGAATTGTGATATCAATATATTACTTCCTGTGAAGGGAAGAGCTGAGTTAGAGAGCACAGAAAGGTTTCAGAATTTGATTTTTAAATTGGTCTTGGATATGTAAGAGCTTAAAAATGTACATTTGCCACATACCAAACGAATCCTGCTATAAAGGTAATTTTCGGTGTTGTGGTGTGTCCAGCTCTTACTGTAGTTAAACTGCTGTCGTGCTGTAATTGCCTGTTTGGAGTGCTACCTAGCTGCCAGAGTGTGGAAGCAAATGCTTTATAAAAGTACTAACTATACATTTTAAAGTTTTTCGTTATACGAAATGTATTCAAATGTTATTTATCAATAACAAACATATATTTCAAATGCCACATCAGCACCAAACAAGCACAACCTGTAATGGAAAAAATACATCATTAAAAATGCATCGATATTTCAAAGCTTTCAATGCAGTTTCCATTCTACTGGGATTTGTGTGTGCTATTATATGTTGATTCACAGCTCATTAATGGGAGTGTGTTTACTTAATGTTGGCACTTCCTTCCGCCGTGCGTTTCTAATGCAAGCACAAAACAAGGTTTCAAAAAAGAAATTAATCTAAGTCATAAATATGAAAATCACACACTTAAAAAAATCAGTATGCACGGGGTTGAAGAATCTCTCGTGCAGTTAAACCGAAATTTTAATCAAGCTAATAAAGGATTTTACATCAAAGTAGGTAAATGTAATTGAGACATTTATGTGCCTCTTTCCATCTCATCTATGTAGATTAGAGAGACATGTACATGTCTACAACATTCATGCTCCCATTCAGCCAGACTGCAGGCCGAGTTGAGGAAGTTGGAGGAATAGGCAGAGTTCTATTAACTCTGCTGTGATGATATTGGAAGAAGTGCATATTAGGGTCTCAATATATCACAAATTAGAAACTTTGATAGCTATACTTTGTAACAAGACCGCAGAAACACGTAGGCCCACAAAGAGGGGGTGCTACTCTCGAAGTGATTTCTTTTTAGTCTTGTAGCAAAGAAGAATTAGTAAAGTTACATCAGGTACCCTGGATCAATATCAGTTCAATAGCACATATGTTTGAGCGATGTCCCTATTATTGAACCCAGTCAGGTTGTACTAGGTTGTGGGTGGCAACACCAGTGTGGAGGGAGGTGATTTTTCCTGAGATATTGAGAAGTACCAGGAGGAAGAAAGAAGTAGGGCCCCTCTATGCTTCTCCCCTATGTGTTGCATTTAACCCAATGATGAGACCTGGTATGGATCCACTCCGATAAACATTCACCCCAAAAAAGGGAGAAAATCATAAAAAGTTGTATCTGATATTTTGGCATGGCTTTATTTGTATATACACATACCTCCATGGACAGAGCGCAATATTCATCAGGTCAAGTGAGCCTACAGGATTCTGTCCACAGTGAATTCTGGCTATTCGTTTACGATGATGTGTGATAAGGGCAGATAAAGCAGCCTTGTTTCCTCATATCCTCTCGTTCCCCTATGTGTGGTAGAGATTTCACAAGCTGGGCCTCCAGGGTAATCTCTTAATTAGAAACAGGTATTAAAGTTGTCCAAAGTGACCAACACAGGATTGTGGACTTAATGAGAAGCATAGACTTAATGAGAAGCCTAAGGGTTCAGGGTAGTCAGACCAAAGACCCCCAATATAATGTGCAACCAAGGGCCAACACTTCTGAAGCAAAGGGAGACATTGTTTACAACGCACGCGTTACAACGTGCCATTACAATGCAATTTGTACAACGCAAAACCCATTACAACGCAAAAGATGTTGGAAAAAAACCTTCCATTCACCCTCGCTTTACTAGCTTTGTGCTGCCACTGAGCCAGTAAAGAGAGGGTGAGCAATAGGTGTTAAATTCCTCTGCTGCCTGCCTTTGAAATACACCTAGCCCATTCCTGGGCAATTAGCCTGCAGGCCGCCTCACACGTTTGTGTGCTCCTTGCGGACCCATGAAATGCTCTCCTGTCCCCCACCCTCCACTGCACCTCTCTCTCTTAGCTCCCGTTGTCTCCATTAACCCCTAACCTCACCCATGTTTACTAATTGTTTTTTTCACCTACCCTCAACCTTCTCTACCACCCCCCCCCCTCCTCCCCCCCCACCCATCTCCAGCAGTGACAGAGTACAAGCCTTCGGTAATTTTGTGGTGGGCACATTTTATACCCACTGCAAAAATACAGCGAATTTTTTTAGGTTTTGAGCTACAAAGTTTGCTTTCTTGGCCGTGAAGTTTGCCACCCAAGTCCGCAAAATCCTGGGGGGTGTTGGGGGGGGGGGGGGGTCTGATTGCACGGTTTATCTCTGTCGCGTGTTGTTGTTCCTATGTCTGAGGCTGCTCCTCTACTAGACTAGCTCCCACTCACCTGTTTCAATTATGAATGGTTGCTGATCTTTAACAGGACCTAGAATCAGAATTCTCAATGGTAAATTCAGATTCAGCAGTCCATCGATATGTTTGCCTTTTCGTGATTAATTTTTATTAATGATGTTACCTTAAGGCAGAACTGTTTGATTGATCATCAATAACAATTAAAGAAACCTAAACAATGTTGTAAGTCTTTCAAATTCCTTGGAGAACAACAATGTAGTTTGCCTTGAATGTCTTGGTCGGAATGACTTATCCCTCTCCCCTTAACCTAAGTGTTTTCTTTCTTATTGGCAGAAAGAGCACTTTCTGGATTTGGCAACAGGTATACATGTTTGAAGATGGAGCAAACCCTGACTCACATGGAGACCATTTTCAGTTAACACTGGGGACTCTACAAATATATTGACCAAATATTCTACAGCAGTGGTTCTTAACCTTTTGATGTCTGTGTACCCCCATTTAATCATTACTGGAATCCGGGCACTCCCACTGAATCATAATTCTAACCCGGGCAACCCTACGGGCACCCTGCCATATGCAATTTTGATGATTTGAACCAAAAAACATTACACAAAAATACAGACACAAGCATTCATCAAACAACTACACAAATGATGAAATATTTTATTTAAACCGTAAACAAATATAAAAGGTTGGAGTTTTTCTTAATACAATTGAGGCCACCCATCGCCCAATCATATTTTCTGTTTGATGCACTTACACTGCTCCCATGAATCAATCTGAGGATACTTACTTACTTACTAATTTTTAGCCTCCAATGCCAAATTCTTTCATAATTACAGAACATTAAAAAAACATCAATTTTACATGTTGCTTCTTTGTTTATATGTATTTTAATAATCTGATAATATTTGTTCATTTTCTAAGCAGTCGCTGCCTTGTGAGTAGGTGTTGCGGACGCCCCCTGAGGTTCCCAGACCACAGGTTAAGAATTGCTGTGCTAGCCTGTATTTACCCATTAGATTTTGAAATATTTTGTTAAGGAATCTCTGAAGCATTACAAAGCCCAGCAGGAACAATGAGGTATTCAAAGATTGGGTATGAAAATCTGTTTTCGATTCATCTCCTTGCTTCACAGTGGTGAATGCACTTTGTAGGTCTGGTTTAGTATAACATTTTACTTTCTGCAAGTTTTTGAATATGGCCTGTATTATTTGCAGAGGATATCTGTCCTTCATTGGTATGGCAATGAGCTCCATTAGTTAATGCATGGGCACTGGCCTCTTTCTGTTTGCAATGTATTCTTTTAGGAATTACCTCTCCAAACCAGATTAAGAGGTACATTATACTACTATGCATTGAAACCCTAAGATAGGATCTATGGAGTCATCATAGAGACCATTTGGTAGCAATATTTATGTTCCTTTCTCACTGAATACATTCTATAGATTTGATTGTGCTGAAGCCAGCATACCAACGAGGGGGTAACACAGTTGTTTTTGAATCTTTGTTTCATCTCTGTTGCTGATTTCTTTACCACTGTCATAGTTCCTCTTTCTGGAGGAAGAATACAATATTGATAATAGATAGAATGCAGAATTAAAGCGCATTTCTGCCTATCCTTGACTAGAGTATGTTGTGTTTGCAAACAATTCCTACAATCAGATGAAAGACTGATACTTTCATGATGTTGAAGGTGACGGCTTCCTCACAATTTCACAAGACAGCAACATAGCAGGGGTGCTATGTGTTACAGGACCACATCATATGTATAGAGCTTACTTCCTCAATATATTTTGTATTTGGTTGTTCTGTGAGAAAGTGCCATCAATATAACTCAATAACGCACCAGAATAAATCAAAGCAGATCTTAAATCATTGATATGAGGATAGGTGCAATGCAGAGGCGTAACGAAGCTTATGGGGGCCCCCCTGCAAAGTACATGCATGGGGCCCCCATGCTCGGGCCCCCATGCACTGGACCCAGTCTGAAGCTCCCTGGACAGGGGCCTGCCAGTGTCGGAGGGGGGTACAGGAGCTTGGGAGCCCCCCTCCCCGCACTGCGTCTGCAGAGGCTTTTGTTTTGCCACTAGTTTGATTAACATGTTGGTGATAGAGGGGAGTACTGGGGGAGCGGGGTGGGGGAGGGGTGGTAGGAAAGACCTGTTGAGGTTTTGCTGGATGGCGGCAGGAAAGACAGGCAGGTGATGGTTTGGATGGTGGCAGGACAGTCAGTTCTAGCTCGCTGTGGTGGTGTTGTGATCAGTGACTGGGAAGGTTGAACAGAAAGTGTGCAGCAATGGACTATAACAGTTGACTTGCTTTAGGAATGTGTGGGATGTGGTGGTCTTCGTTTGGCTGGTCTGGGCTTCTTCTGGAGGATTAAGGGTGAGAATGGTAGATCCAATTAATTGTATAATTAAGGTGAATATTAGGCTGTAAGACATATGCAGTAGGGTGTTGGGTTAACCTGTTACATTAAAACAGCCTTCAGCACTTTAAGGTAGTGTTGAGTGCGTCATTGCACAGTCTACTTTCATTCTACCTTATTATGGTGTGTATTTTTGTGCACAGGTTGAGAGTGAAGAAAAGAGAGTGAAGAGGGCGTTTCACACCCCACAGCGTGTACCCGGGAAGGGACGGCTGCAGAACCTGGCCAACATGAGGTGTTTTGGGCAGGAGGTTCTGCCGAGTGTGGCCGGCAGGGTCTGCAGGAGCTCACAGCTCAGCAGCAGAACTTGCCACGGTGTGAGCGGAGGATACAGACTGTAGGGAGCTGAGACTATCTACCGAGGCTGCTGGTGCAGGACTGCCATTCTTTCTGCTCCACACTCACCTCCCAGTGCCTTCAGCTTCTCTCTCCACTGCTGGTCTCCTCTCCACCTCTACCAATGTTTCCAGCAGTGCTTAATTTGTCATTTAAAAAAAGTATGTGCCAAGGCCGTTCTCGTGAGGTCACTGCAGTCTGCACCACCCATTGACCCTGTCAGCACTGCCAATGACCGCACAAACACAACTACTAATCATTGCACTTCTACAAGAGTGACAATTCAGACTATTGCAGGCCCCCAAAGATATAGTAAGATATTATTAATTCATTATAATGTACATTGACTTATTAAACACTGTTGTGCTCATCTCAACATTTGACAGACAACGCCACCATGTGGTGGACTGTTATTAGAGCCGGTGCTGACAATTAAGTGCTGGGCCGAGCACCGGAAACCACCGGCTCAAAGTAAGCACTGGTTTCCAGCCTTAGGACAGTCCGAGCAGCAACTGGAGCCAAAAAAAGGAGCCGAAAAAAGGACAACACTGGAAGCCGGGATGGAGGCTGCTCAGAAGAAACTAGCTTCCACGGGAGGCACAATGTGCTGGGCAGCAGGCTGAACTCCTCCTAGCCCCACCTTTGCTGCGCAGGCAGGGGTTTAAATGCACAAGCCCCTTACTCCATTGCCCCTGGGGGAGAAGGTCAGCGTGCTCTCATCTGCCTCACTGGTTGGTAGTTTCATAGACCAGAAGCGAGTGGACCCAGAGAATTATAGATTAAAAATGCAATTATTCATGGTGACAGCGCCAGGAAACCTTTTTGGTGAATGTGCGCTATACAAATTTGGTATAACATATTACAAAGTGTGAATTACATTTCCAACAAAGTAATGACTAAACGGGGATGACCCATTATCATATTTTATGTATGCTTTCCTGTGTGCCAAACAAAAATGTGAATGACACCTTCAAAAACCAATAGCTGAAGGAGGCAACCCAAAACCGCTATCTATATATTTGTTTATCACTTTTATTCTTCAGTTTACATGCTCTGGTAGACAGATAATCATGACTTTCTGATATACCAAAATTGGCTCAACATCATCAGTGCCTAATTTGTGAACGCAAGAGTGCTGGTGCCCGAAGCTCTGCTCAGAAGCTGGCGGCCGTGCAATTAAACATGGGTGCACCAAATACCAAGGCCAACAGTCTTTTATGCACTCCCTGCCCCTTTTTCTCTCTCTTGCGGTAGGCTGCTTTCGGTTCTTTCTGTTTTTCCTCTCTTGCGCTCGGAACAGTGCTGGTCCCCAAAAATAAGTGCCAGTGCCCCCACCGGCTCAAATTAAGCACTGAATGCCATTCTAACAAAGCCCAGTAGCCCAAGTATCTTATCCAAGCACAACTTTTTTTAACCTGAGGGAGGAAGCTTCTGCCTTTTATTTTGGAAAATGTACCCCAAATCCCTAGCTATCCTCATACTTTTCTTCAGTTTTGGTTTTGAAATGTCTACTAGTTCATTATCCAGAGATGAGCACTGTGAGGTGACCTTTGGGTGTACGAGTGCTACAAACCAATAAGATGGTCAAGCTTCATTATTCCTTCTTCGAGCTGCCATGCAGCCCACTTCCCTCTGTAGGACCCTCTCCCCTTTTATGCCCCCTCCACCTTCATTTTTTAAAGACATCTTACAGTAAACGTGTAAAAATATGATAAAGTTTCTTCAAAATTCCAAAATGTCTTTTTAATTAGCCTGTAGAGCCTTTTCTCCACAGTATATCTGATGATATCACTGCATTGAGAGGTATGTTTTTTTAATAGGATAGTTTTCACGCATGAATGTAGAAACAGTCATGCTTCCACCGACCATGACAACAATGTCAATAGTGCACTAAGAGGCAAGTCAATTGTCATGTGCACCCTCTGGGTGGCCTGGGCTGCTAATATACATTGACTACATCATAGTTTATTAAATTAAACCCAAGAAAAGAAAAAGGAGGCAAAGTGAAACAAACCAATTGCCTAGGATCACACAGTTTGGTCAAGTGGGGAAGGCGGGATTGATAACAGGTTTTCTGGTTTCGCATTGTGCAAATTAGGCACTTTTTGTACATGCTTCGCTTCCTCTACACCCACCTTACAAACCCCATATCACCCAACCTCCACGCTGCTGACATCAGTGTGGCCCTCAGTCACACCACAGACTGTACTTTGTGGCCCCTGGGAAAGTGTTTGTGAGTACCCATGCTCTAACTACATCCCTCTTCTCTTCCATAAGGCCCAAAGAAGCAACAAGCACGTCTAGCTCTAGCCACGTTCACATCGTTTGGCCCCTAAATTATGCATAGTGGTGTCAGAGGACCATTTTCTCACTCTTCCTGAGAGTTCACTGGCTATAGTTCTCCAGTAGATATGTATAGCACTACACACCCAAATCATATGGAAAAAGTATTTTTTTCTTCCTTGCAAATTCAGCTGTTGCTCAGGGGTGAGGGCCCATTAACCCCTCACCCTCGAGGGAGCTGCTCAGTATCCCCTCAAAAGCCCCTTAAGCAAAAGTGAGTGAATTCAGAGAAGTAAAGATTAAAACTGCAGTCAGTCATGATGTCTGGCATTTAGAAATGTAAATGAAGCTTTCAACAAAGCCATGGATAAAGAGGCCTGACCGATTGTTCTGCTCTAAGTATGCTTTCCTGTGGGCAGATCCAAAATATGAGTGACACTATTAAATTAATGGGTACGAGGGCCGTATCCCAGGCAGTGCCCACGAGGGGGCCCGGATCTCTTTCCCATGAGGTTGTAAGCCTATGGAGGCAGCCAGACATGTTTTTGTTTCTAGCCTTGTAAGGAGCAGGAATTGTCCCTTAGACAAACGTTCCACTAGAACCCCCCTTTCCCACAGATTATATTCCAACAATTCAGCCCATATTATGGGCACGACGTCAGGACATAGCTTTAGCTGTATGTATTTATATTCCTTTGCACGTGCTCAAGTATCTTCGTGCTCCACTGCCCTGTGTAAAGTCCCCGACTTCGGAAATTCCATAGAGATGCCAACTTCTAAATCCTTTCAATGTGTCCCTTTTCTAAGAAGGTACTTACCCACAGGGGAGTTTCCTTAGTGATTTTCCTTTTCCATCCCTGAAGTGTTATGGCTCTGTTCCAGGCCCAGGCACTACCTGTGTTGCAGCTGACAGTCTGTGTATTCCCTCCTCTACCTACAGATAGTGTGTGTAGTGACACTCCCCAAAGCCAGCCTTTTAGAGAGGTTTCTGCAACCAGGGCAAGCGTCCAGTCATTTACCTCTGCGGGGGTCAATTACGCCCTGGGCCGGCCTACACGGAGACATCTGCACGCTGCGCACCATAACTAATAAAGAGCCTCGGAGGCCCGCCCAGGGCCCAGCGGACATGCGCACCATTTAATTAATTAAGATGCCGGACCATTTAATTCATGAAGAGGCTTGTTGGGGGCTGCGGGGGCCTGTGTTACGCCCCTGGCCGTGCAGGCATCATTTAATTGATGAGGAGGCCATGCGTGCGCACCATGGCCGTGCGCACCATTTAATTAATGAACTAAGGGGCTTGTATGCTCCGCAGAGTAAGAGGGCCCCAGGAGCACGGGGGCCATGCCGCAACGGGGGCTTCGGCGGCCTGTGTTACGCCCCTGCTTATAATTCCACGCCACAGAATTCGACTATAAATAATTTAACCCTACAACATTCCATACCACATAATTAAAATCCTCAAAATTAAAAAACACATATTTCCACTTCACTCCATACCACATAATTCCACATTACAGAATAACATTCCACACAACTTAATACCACTCCAAACCACATAATTACACTCCACACAATTCAACTACACATAATTCCACTTCAACCTATATAATTACACTTCACACAATATATTTACACTCAACTCTAAAACACATAATTACCCTCCACAAAATACAACTCTGCAACATGCTGCATAATTCCACTCCTCACAATAATACACCACACCATGCCACATAATTCCACACATCACACAATTCCACAATTCATCCCACACAATTTATCACATCAGCATAATTACACTCCACATAATACCACTCAGGACCACATAATTAACCTCCACATAATTATGCTCTACTCCATACTGCATACATACACTCCACATAAATCCAGTCTCTGCCACGTAGCAACACTCCACATAGCTACACTTCACACCATGCCTCACAATACCACTCAACATAATTTCACTCAACACCGCAACTTCTACGTCACACAATTCAACTCTACACATTTCCATTCCACACCACATAAGTCACAACAAACTACATAATTCAAACTAACAACACAAATGCACAACACACCACATACATCCAATCTACACCACAAAATTCCACATCATGCTTCAATATTTAACAGCATACCACATAAGTAAGCTCCACTATATACCACGCCACAACACAAAATACCATTCCAGATAATCCCACTACAAGACATACAATCCCACTCCACTCAATACCACATAATTACACTGCACACCATGCCACATTGTTTCACTACACAGATCCAATCCACCCAACACAATTCCACAACTAACAATTCCAATCTAAACCATATATGCCCACTTGACCACACACATTCACTCCACTCCAAACAGAAAACTCATAGGTAAAATACATTGTCCTTTACAACATCAATAGCTCTAACTCTCACCTTCCAATGCGTCCCAGCAGATCCTGTTCCTGGAGCTGCAATCCTTCTCCTGCCCCTGCCAGCTCTCCTCTGTGCTGCCCCCTGCTCTCTCTGGGGCCCCCACCCTCATCCTTTTTCCCGGACCTGGCTCGGGGCTCTGACTGAAGAGAAACAATGTATCTTGTTACTTTGTTTCTCTTCAGTCCTGGGTCAACCCAAGGAGTTCAGAGTAGACTGCATACTGCAGCTGCCTGAGAGAAATCCACTCACAGCTCTCTACCGATGAGCTGAGGGGGCCCCCCTTGATGTACTGAAGACTGCCCCCCCCCTGCACGGCAGGGGCTGCGGGGGTGTTTGTTACGCCCCTGGTGCGAAGAGATTACAGATGGGGATAGAAAAATCTATTGGGCTAAAAGAGTTTTTTAAGGGATTTTTTGTGAGAGATCTTACCATCCACTTCTGGGAAAAATGGATTAGGGCTCAGTGGGGGCCTCCTTGGATTCTTGTGCTGTCAGTAGTTTCAATAGGAAGACATAATGAAAGGTGTGAGGGACTAGGCATCTGTGGAAACAGACCTCTGGCAAGTTTGCCCCTTCTTATTGTCTCCTAAGTCTCTAAGGAAAGGTAAGGCCTATGGTGTCTGCTTGTTTGAATAAGACGTGATAGCTATATATTTGAATCAGGCAATATATGCAAAAGAGCTGTATTACATTGTCTTAAATGTAGGCACTCACCTTCTGAGACATGTTCTGCGTAACAAAGGTTAAACAGATCTAAATTCTGGAGACCTATCAGGGAGGGAGAGTGGAACAATATTTTACTGTCAATCTCAAAAGAAAATTTCTCCATGTTAATCAGGATTGGCAAAAATTATGTTGTTCTTAGAGTAGAGTCTTTTTTCTGTTTTGTGAAAGCCTGGCAAGTTTTTTTCTTTAAAGGGCAAAAAACATAAGGTTGCACGTACAGCAAAAACTTGGAATCTTGTTCTGGTTCTGTGACCAGTGTTTTTTAAAATAAAAAAGCATCACATGTAAGTATGCAAAGAAGTCAAAGATGTATACATATTTCAAATTTTTGAAATTGTGATTTCTGTCCATCAAGATTGTAATGTACTGTAATCTTTTGATTACGATCTTTAATATTATTTTTTTTCTGTCATCTTGAAATCATAATTTTCTTCTCAACTTGTGAAAATAAATCTCTGGGGTGGAGATATGCCATGATGAGTACTGTTTACCTTTAACTGTAGGGTGTTTGGGCAATCCCAAGAGTGGAGGGAAGTCAGTATTTAGGAACAAGTAACCACTATCGCTTTGTTTAACTAGTCAAAAAACTCTGGCTTTCAGGGTCTCCAAAGGTTTAATTCTCTTCCCATTGTTGTTTAATTTGTACTTCCTTTAGCTCATCTTAAACATTCTTTCATTTTTACTTTTTTCATGCATGCAGATGGCACTTAAATAGTGCTGAAAATCACAGGTAATCTAGATGTGACTTCCTCCAATTTGCATGAACGCCTCTTCACTGTAGAAAACTAGATGTGTTTTAATAAACTGAAATGAAGGGGCATATTTACAAGCCCCAATCGCCACAGGAATGTCACTTTTTACGACGTTCCTTTGGCGATAGGGGCATTGCCTTATTTACAATGCTATGTTAAGCCACTTAACGTGGGTTAACATCGCCTTGTAAATAAGGCACCCTTTCACACTATGCTTAGCATGAAAGGGGAGGGCAATGGGTGTTGTTTTTGACGCTGATCCATATTTAGAAGGGTGGCATAAATATGGGGCAGCGCCAAAATTAAGACCAGGGTAAACCTGGTCATAACTTGGCGAAACAAGGAGAAATGCTTTAGTTCTCCTCGTTGTTGCTGTTTCTATGTGTGCTGCATTGTGCAGCACACAAAAAAACAGCAAACTGCATTGAATGATTGTTTATGTGCAGGAAGGTGTCCCTTCCTGCACATAAACAGTGATTTAAAAAAATGACGGTTTACAACTTCTAGGTGTGCTGCACAATGCAGCACACATAGAAGTTTCAAATCGCCATTCGTGATTGTTTCTGTGCAGGAAGAGATACCTTCCCTCCAAAGCAGGCACCCTTGCACTACGGTGCAAGGGTGCCTGCGTTGGCACAGCTTAGTTTAGTGCCAGCGCTAGGGGAAACGCAGGGGTGCACGGTGTCTTTGTAAATACGGTGCATCTCTGCGTTTTCGGAATGCCGGAGCATGGCGTTAGCAATTTTTGCTTAACGCCACGCTCCGTCATTCTGTTGTACATATGACCCTAAATAGGATATGGCTGAGATCCTACCACCTTGTTCTCAGAACAGAACGTCCTCTTTAGATCCAGGTTGTAAGTGATAAAACAGCACCTGTTTCCTGTGCTAAAAACCTGGGTGAGAATTTTGATTTTCAACTTCCCAGCTAGATTAATGTTGTCGTTAGTTCATGTTTCTGTCAGATATGTGCAGTATTTTGAAACAAAGTTTTAATCTTTTGTCATTCCCTCATAAAGTGCAAATTATGAATGCATATATTTTTTTCCTGAATTGTTTACTTCATACACTTTATCAAGACTTGCCCAAATATGCAGTGCTAAAGTTACAGTTATTGCAAAATTTAGCAACTAGGCTTCTAATAGGCATCAGATGGTAAGATCATATTTCTCCTGCCCTGTTTTCTCAACATTGGTTGCTTGTTCGGGGGTTAATTTCCTTTAAATCTTTATGTTTTTACAGCAGCGACATACCTCTCTATCTTTTCACTTCCTTCGTGTTCCCTTAGATATGCAGATAATTATCTACTAAAAATCTGCAAGATTAAACATATTATGGTCATTGGATGGGTATTTTAGGTTACTACAACCTCAAAATGGAATTCCCTTTACACTGAAATTCGTTTAGAAACAGCCCAACTAAAATTCAGGAAGGCTAAAAAACTTGGCTGGACCCAACTTACAATTTTAGAAAGACCCAAAATCATACCAAGTATCTTCTAACTCTGCGTTTGTTGCTTGCACTAGGCAGGGTATTCTAAGCACATTCTTATTAGGTAGGGTTCTTGCAGTGCCAAGATACCCTGAGGGTGAACGCTGAGCTTTACAACCCTTACATAACACATCATACTTATAACACTAGTGTCATTTGATGGATATGTATGAAATTTGGCAGACAATTTGCTTGTTCATCTTTTTTTGTTAAGTCCTTAATGAGAGGCAAAGGTATAGGGTGGTTTATTAAAGTCATATTTTTCGTTGAGAGGTCCAGTGAGAATTTTGTTCTACGTTAAAGTAAAATATGCTGAGCAGATCTACAGTAAACATGGCTTAAAGATAGGAAGATAAAACTTTGCTCAGAAGAGTAGTCTTAGAACATATTTCGCTATACAAAGAAAAATTGGAAAAATAAAGTAATCGAACTATTAGAGAACTTTTTTTCGCTTTCACCATTGCACAGTCTGTGGATCTTGTCTACAACTGCAGATAAGAGTGATCTGGTTGCCTGGTTGGAACTGAAATGTTTGGTTGCAACCACCAATACGGGATGCAAGGGTTTCACAAACATTCGAGGATCCTGTGTCACAAAAAACAATGTAATGTCATGAAAGGATGGGATAGTATCCCCTGACCTCAAGGAAGAAACAGCGCTCGGAAATGGCAGTATGATTTAGTTTTCAGAACTGTATACACAAAAATACATAAGACACGTGTGGCAATAGCAGCTGTCATTTTCATGCTCACTAGATTCAGAGAACTATTAGCAGATCTAATAACACAGTTGAGAAGTAGGTATGAAGGAATTAAAGGGTCATTCCCTGACTCCAGGGAGGATTTAGGAGGGTTCGGGCAAATAAAAACCATGCCTTTATCAAACCATGAGATCCACGATTCCAAACACGATACGGCAGATATCAAATAAGCCTCACACACCTGAGTTCTTCTGTAGAGTTTGGGATATACATATTCAATACCTAATAAGCAGAGTTAAAAAGAACACTGATGGGTACTGGACAGTCAAAGGTGTTTTTGGCAATTCCCTGACCCTCCTGCACATGGCTGAAGACTATGAACAGCTGTTCCTTACACTATGGCAAACAGCAAAGTTAAATCATTAGAAAACCATAACATTGAATGAAAACAACATCATTAAAAGAGAGTTATTGTTAAGTACACAGAAGTAGGGGACATGACTAGTGGCAGCGAGTGTAAATTTGCTCTGTCTGAGCTCTGCCGTAGAATCTACATTCCCCTACCTTGGAGACTGGGAACAGTACAGGCTGCTATAATAACCCCTTCCACAACAGATTTGTGGTCAGAGACATCCAGATCCTAGAGACATACCATCCACCCAGACCCTGGGACATGTGCAATCATCTGCATCCTATATGAGCCCCCCTTTGGAGGCTGATGGTCCACTTTCTCTTGTAACATGCTGTGGGTCATAAGTTCCAATGTCCTCCGGGGGATGTGCCCAGTGGCTGGGAGTTGCTGTGGAAACATGCTACAAGATCATGGCACAGAAGTCAGCTTCTTTGGCCTCCATCTGAGGCCCATGCAGCCTGATGATCTAGCTAAGTTTGAAGCAGCTGATGTGCCACCACTTGCTAGGGGGTGCTGAAATATTGTTGCGTTGCGCACTTTGCAGCTCTCCTATAGATGTGTGCTGCTGCCAGGGGGCAAAATGGACAAAACTCCAGAGACTGGATCACCCACTCTATCCGATCTGCGTAATATGGAGTAGCTGATCTGGACTACACAAGCTGACTTATGCTGACAGTACTACCCCACTACTGTTTCTGCCTTACAAGGAAGGCTTAAGGCCACATACAGTAGACTACCATCACTGGAAGCGACCGGTGGACAATGCGTCCTTCGAGCACTCTTAAAGGCATCTGGAGAAATGGTTTCCCTTGGAAGGGGGTCTCACAACATGTGAGTTATCCACTACAGTGGGCTGAAGGGTGGACTATCCAACCATCAGTTTGAGACTGTTCATTTACCAGTAGTGATGTGAACTAGATAATAGTGAACTGGGTAATGGTGCCACCTTGGATAACTAAATAGTGTTCAGGAACTCATACCCATGCCTCATCTTCATCTCACTGGAACTCCCTCAGTCAGAAGGGATGGGGAAATGTGTGATTTGAACAACTGGGGTGCTACTTGTGGTTAGTCTCTGCCTGCTGTTACTACTTTAGACAATAACCTGCAAGTTCACTGGTACAGGTGCGGCCTTTGTTACCTACCATCGAAACCTAGGGCCTTTGCGGTCTAATCCTCTCCAGGAATGAACATCATGCACCAACTTTCGACCTGAGGAAGTGGAGTTTGCAGCACTGATCACAACCTTCTGCCCACCAGAGGCTAAGCAGATGAACTAAAATCACCAAAGCACTTGATTCCCTCTTTTGTAACACAGCTGTCCCCATACTGTGACAATAAATTAAGAATGTTTGATTCATGCAAATCTTAGTACACACTGCAAAACATTGTGCAACCACACACCTAATGCCAAACAAGATCCAGAAGCAAACAAGGCCCGCTAACCATCATTGTTCAGCTCAGCATATATGGATTGCCTGTGGGAAATTCTCGAAGCTATTCCTGAAACTTGTGCAGTAGTGGAGGATAAGCATGAGCCTTTTGCGATTGATGATGGGCAAATACACAGTGGCCTGTGGAAGGTCTCTGAGAATGAGACAGGTGTTGAGGCATCAGCAATTGTGCTGAAGTCAGAGGGTGCAGACCTCAGACACCTGATGTAGATGACAGAAGTCGTAAGAAGCACTACCTAGACTTGAGATAAGAGGAACAGGAAAGCTGTGCCTGAAGGAATAATACCAGCATGGTGGGTCTCCGTGAACTGGCAGAGGGCCAGCATTGGCAATATCAGAGTGATGGGCCTCCTGGAACTGATGGAGGGCCACATCAGCCTCTAACATTTCTTCTAGGATTATGTCACTACAGTTGTAACTTCAAAAGGGCCTTTCAAGCTTTTGGCAATGGAGCAAGCACACTGTCCCTCTCCCATTATGCCCCACTACCTTGGAGCCCCCTCTTGCCTATATATACATCTCTTCATGAACCCGAAAATTGCTTGAAACTGGGTGCAAAAATGGGCAGTGTGCAATGGTGAATGAGAGAGTACACCGCCAGTTCCAGGTCTATGTTCTCTGGAAAATTAAGGTTTCACCCCAAAAGTGAAAAGAAGGACTAGGCAACTTATAAGGTAGAATGCATGTTCACAGTCATAAAAGTCATCGTCGTTCACCAAATGTGCATTCTCTCATCTTCAGTGACTCTGACTCTTGTTCTGACCAGTCAACAAATGATGCTGTAACTGATACACTAACTACAGCAGTGACCACCAGGATGGAGAATGAACGCATGTGATAGAAATAGTAGAATAGACTACTGGTGGGATGCAGGTGATGAGCAATTAATTTGTTGCTGGTGCTCGAAAGTGGCCAATCTGTGAGTAGCAAATAAGAAAAAGCCAGATGAAAGACCATCCATATTGCACCAGCAATATTGTCTAAATTGTACTCTTCACTAATCAATGCCCAATATGTGTGTCAAAGTAAGGGATAAGCAATTCAAAAAAAAAACTTGTTACGCCCTCACATACCTATCCATGTATCATGCTTCATCCTCATACTTCCTCATTCATCTAAAATGTTTATAATGATGAATGGGCTGCCAGAATTTTTAAGAAGGACCTTGCAGGCAATGGAAGATGGGGATCTGGGAAATTATACGCAATCTTTGACTTGCTCCTGATTATTAGTGCACACTGCCATCATTATTTAGGTGACTGGGGTGTATCTGATGGTCAAAAGGTTTCAATGTTTTGTTCCAACTAACAATGGTGGGCATTTGAGGGCAACATCTGTGAAATAATTGAATCTCACTGGCAAAGTCCCATGGGGCCTATTTGGGAAAGACTTCCTTAAAAAGATTATTCATAAATTGATATTTATAATGTCTTTTGACCCCGTCTTCACAGATGTTCTTTGTTTGGTTTTCTTGTAGGGGCTTGCTCTTGGGCATTAGTCACCACTATTACTGCTAACCCCCAAAGTTGTCCTCTTTGTCCTTCTGTCATGAATTATAAACAAAAAACGATCTGTCTATAGGGTGAGTGTTAGGAACAGATTGTGCTGGGTACTGATTTGAGAGGGGCACATTGCATATAGGAAGCAGCTGAGTGAGATAACTTATGGCTTACTTCCATGCATGGTATCCACTAGTGCATAAATCATGCATGCTATACTTATCTCCATGCATAATGTTTTGAATATACCTTTTGAATATACCTGTTGTTCAGCGCATGCAATACCTTTACAAGAGTATTTTCCACGGCTACTTTTGACTCACCAAAATCAACAGAGCACAGCAAAAACGCGCAGCATGCAAGTAAGAAAAGTCACATGCCTAACGCATATATGTTTTACATGTTCTGTATGTCCTTTATGTTGTGTGTTTTCTCTTACAGATTTCAACCAATAAGTGGGTCCTTAAGTACGGTGTGCCCACTACAGTCACAGCACACCTTAGCGTGTGTGCTGATATTTCACTCACGTGGCTACCTCCACTTTTGTAGCCATCTCACCGTTTTTCACACTATTGTCCTGAAGAAAGCCTTACAATTATCGTGAAAGGCTGAAACATGTTGACCTATATCTAAGGGATATTGAAGTACAATTTTATCTTCACTATATCCCAACTGTATTTTTAACCATGTCCTAAGACCCTTTTAATAAAGTTTTTCACTTGGGCTTTGGGCTTTTCTTAGAGACATTTTTAATCTCACCACTCTCTGAACACCCAACTCTCAGAGCACTCACCTCATTCACAAAAACCTGCTCCGCTGTAATCAGGCATTGTAGCACAACTGGGTTGCATTCGGCAGCCCAGCTGTGACACCAATGATTGAGCATGCCACCAACTAGGTTGGTGGGTGAGGGGTCGTCTTACAAATCTATTAGATGTCTGCACTCTGCTCTTGGATATTGAGTCAACTGAAGTGGTAACGCTTCTTGTGGGTCCGTCCACGTTGTTTCTACCATATATAAGCAATGTCTTGTGTCTTTATCTCTGGCTTTGTGGTTGAAGTACATGAAGAACTGGAGGGCTTTTAGCATATGTCAGGACCAAGACCCATGTGGTAGATTTAGCAGTGGCTGGAAGACCTAAATTGCTTTGGAGTTTCAGCATTGGGTGTCTGTGGTATGCAGGTGGAGCCACTCCTTCAGGTGGTTCCAACATAAAGAGCTCTGGCCTAGCAACATGTGCCAACAGAGGTTTAACTGAACATCTGCCTCCAAATTCAACAATGCTGCCAGCATCCGCTAGGCAGACCACCAGTGTTCAACTAGGGAATTGCCATGCCAGTAATGGTAAACTGCAGGTCAACAAAAGAGCACATTGATTCATTGGATCTGCATTTGGCCAGGGGTAAAATAAACACGCATTGGCAATGCCTATAGGTCTGGCTTATGAATGATAGTGCCTTTTTTGTCATTTATGGGTATAGACCCTCTATAGGTCCTCATACATGCACTGTCACTAATCTTTGCACTCATACATACATTCATCAATCCACTGACTCATTATTGCATTCACCCTATGACACAACTGGAATAAAACACAAACCACTTCTACAACATATGCAAGATCATTTAAAAGAATACAAGTAGGAAAAAGAAAACATGTTGCCATCAAAAACATGACGGACATATGTTTGCAATAACAAAACTAAAGACAGCAGCGGGTGTCCGTCTTACTGTCTATTATGGTTTAAAAGTTTTAACTGGCCACTGCGCTTTAAAAAATTATATACTATGAAGAAGAGCATTCCATAAAGGTCTCCTGATTAACAGGAAGTGGCCACATGGGATGCGGCGATCTGCTGATAAAATAAGCTGTAAGCAAGTGACCTGTTAGCACTGACTGGATCACTGTAGAATCCTTTTAGGAAACAAGACAGTAAAAAGAGGAGAAGCAAAGAAATGAAAGGGGAACTATAAAAGGAGAAATTTCAAAACTAAAAGGACTATCCAACCAGCCCCGACACTGAAGCTCAGTCATTTTCAGGGGAATGTACACATGTGATCACAAAATGCAGTCATTTACAGGGTGGGAGAGCCAATGATTGATGTGGACTGAACCATTACCCCATGCAGTTACATGTCATGGATCGAAGCAGATTGTAAATGACACTCAGACAAACCACTGGCATAACAGAGCTGACCCAAAGGCAATCGATCTATCTATATGGATATATATGGACGTATATAGTATTTAATAACTATTTTTATTACAAGATCCTGTCAGACAGCTAAGAATGGATTCTAGCATGCAGGGGCGTTGTCAACCCCCGCTTTAGCAGCTGCAGCAGGAATAGAGTTCTTGAAGGGTCTCTCTTTTCTGCAACTCGGCAGACAAAAGCTCATAAATAACGTGAACGAGTTGAGTAAATGAAAGGATGGATGGGTGTGTGAGTCACCGTGTGGATGGATGGGTAAATGAGTAAAAAGATTGATGTAAGGATGGATGAGTGAAAGAATGAAGGATTAGTGAAAGGGTGGATGGATGGATGGGTGAAGAAAAAAGGTGTAAGGATGGACAGAATGAAAGGGTGGATAGATTGATGAACAAAAGGATGAACATATGAATGAAAACATGATAGAGCTGGGCGGTCGTGAAACCCCATCTTTAAAAGCTACAGTGGGGTGTGGAATTCCCGATGGGCCTCTTCTGTCTGCTACTTGGCAGACAAAGGTGAATTAGTGAGTGAAAGGATGGATTTATGGATGTGTGAGTGAAAGGATAGATGGGTGAGCAAAAGGATGAATGGATGGGTAGATGGATGGATGAATGAGTGAATCGGTGAATGGATGGATGAGTGAAAGGGAAGATCGACGAAGTGAAAAGGTGGGTGGATGGAGAAGTAAAAAAGATGGACAGAGAGATGGATGAGTGAAAGGGTGGATGATGGTTGGATAGATAGATAGATAGATAGATAGATAGATAGATAGATAGATAGATAGATAGATAGATAGATAGATAGATAGATAGATAGATAGATAGATAGATAGATAGATAGATAGATAGATAGATAGATAGATAGATAGATAGATAGATAGATAGATAGATAGTTATAACTTGCTTTGTTTGCTTGGTTACCCCCACTTCGGCAGACAAAAGCTCATAAATAACGTGAACGAGTTGAGTAAATAAAAGGATGGATGGGTGTGTGAGTGACCGTGTGGATTGATGGATGGATGGATGGGTAAATGAGTAAAAAGATTGATGTAAGGATGGATGAGTGAAAGAATGAAGGATTAGTGAAAGGGTGGATGGATGGATGGGTGAAGAAAAAAGGTGTAAGGATGGACAGAATGAAAGGGTGGATAGATTGATGAACAAAAGGATGAACATATGAATGAAAACATGATAGAGCTGGGAGGTCGTGAAACCCCAACTTTAAAAGCTACAGTGGGGTGTGGAATTCCAGATGGGCCTCTTCTGTCTGCTTTTCCACAATGTAGCCATCAGGCATACAGTCATAACATTACATAGTATACAAATTGTTTGCAAAGCAAAATCTGACATGACTTTTCCCAATAAATCGACGAAGCCTTTACCTCTTACCAGTGGCTCTACAGGTTACCCAACAGCTGCGTATTCAAGTGCGTGTTCAAGTATTTTCAACCATCATCCATACTGTAGGAAGGTGGAATCTGACTGCATGGTTACCCCCACTTTTTGCCTGGTGGTTTGCTGGTTTTCAACTTAGTTTGGCTGGGATCCTGCTAATCAGGACCCCTGTCTATCTGCCTTCTCCCTAAAATGGATTGCATGTAAATTAGGTACACCGCAGATTGGATTCTGGGGTACACTTATAAGTCCCTAGTATATAGTATCCAATATACCCAGGGCATAGGTACCCCAGAGGCCTCTCAGGGGCTGCAGTCTGTATTATGCCACCCCTGGGAGACCATTCAAAATGACACCACAGGTCTGCTACCGCAGCCTGTGTAAAGTGGTGTATGCACCCCTTACTTAGATATAGGTTCCCTATATCTATCCATATCACTGCACATGTAAACCTATAAGTCACCCCTATGGCAGGCCTTATTAATCCTGAAGGCAGGGTGCTGGGTTTTATGTGAGAGGGTGCCCATGCATGATCAGAGCCCCTCTGCAGCCTTCGGAACCTTTATTCCGGGGTTGTTTGAGATGCAGCCAAACCATATACTCTTAAGTGCATTATAACCTCACGGTAAAAGCTAACTTTGGAATGGCTGCATGGAAACATGTCGTGTTTGGTGTCAAAAACCTTCGAATCATACTTCCCTGCCAGTAACTAGTGGGAGAGGTATGATTCCACCCTACTAGAGGGAGAAATATGACTTCACCGGTACACCCGGTACCAGCTCCACAGAACCCTGGCATCACAAAATGGATGCTGCCAGCCACAGACACGAGTCTGCCCTGCTGCTGCTGGACGAAACTCCGGCAGGGGAGGCTGGACAATAGGTTTCCTGTCACAAAGAGGTGTGACCACCTCCCAGACAGGCTTTAGTGTATCGGGGCTGGGTGGGTGCACTCCAAGAGTGATTTGATGTCTGCACCGGGGGCACATTTGGTGTACCTGTGCATAGTCCAGCTCAAGCCGGTTCCAGGGGCTACTAGCCCCTAATCTGTCGCGAAACTGGACAAAGGACATGGGTGTAGCCACCGCTCTGTCCTGACCCTCCAATAGGTGGGTCCCCAGAGTTTGTCCCACCCCTTCCTTGGGTATAAGTAGGAACCCCTGGCTACAGGACTTTAGATTTACCTGAACGAAACTCTGCTACAGAATCCCAGAACTTCAACTATCTACATGACGTTGGATGACCGAAGAATCTCCCTTGGAGTAACGGAGTTACTCCCCTGCAAGACAGGCACCAACGACGCATCTGTCCGGTTTTGCAACTACGCAGCTCCTGAAGGACTCCGAAGACTTTGTAACACAGGAGGTGGGTTTCCAAGCTTCCCCGAGGCCGATCCGCGCTACCCAGCAAACCTGAGATCCAAAGCCCTTGTGGGGACCGTACAACCCGAACCCCAGGACACCGTGCACATTTGCAGCAGCATATGCTTTTTGGCGATCCCTGAGGCTGTGCTTTGGGCTACTTGTAGTCCAGACCCTGAGCAGTGATTCCACTGAAGATTACTGGCCTACACTCCTCGAGTGTCCCTTGGGCTAGTATTTAGTGATTCCTCTCAAGGTCCCTACGCGATTCCTTGTCCGTCAACTTGTGCGTCCCCGAGAAGGGTACTTTAACTCTCCATCACTTGGGGAGTCCATAGGACCTTGCTGATCCACACCGAAGCCTTTTTACTCTCAATGCATGGGTTGCCGTTGCCAAGGCTTGCTGGTCTCCAATCCGGACACTGACCCCCCAGCACTCGACATCCTTTGTGGGACAGCTTGCCTGCAGACTGTGGTCGTCGTCGACATCTCCTGGTCCCCGTGGCAGTGGAGTCAAGCTTCACCTCTTCACACCTGAAACACCCGACATCAGTGGGCATTCGTCTATCGTGCCCCTGGTCACTGGCAAGTGACCCAGACTCTGTCCCCTCTGCTTTCAGGTTCGTCTCATCTTCGATCCAGACTTGGATCACACCAGACACTTTTCCTTTCCACGGCAGCAACACTTTGCAGCAACTCGTCATTGAAAACCACGAAGATTCCCGATGCCATTTGACACCTATGCACCCGGCTTCCCTGGGTTAGGTAACACGAGTACTCCAGAGGTCACATGGGTCCTGGCCTCAGAACCTTTTAAGTGTAAAAGGGTTTGCTCCAAGTCCTCTCCTAAGAGTCCTTAATCTGTAAAATTCCAACCGTGACTTTCCCATAGGATTGTACAGAGCTCGCGGCTGTGTTCTCACACTGCACGCGTCCCCCGTGAGTCCCTTGTGTCACTACCTTGGGTTGTTCCTTGGGGTCCCAGCGATTTTACGTGCTCTATGCACTGTGTCTAGTCAAGTCGTGGTTCTTATACCACGTTCTTAATATATGGTTTGTTTTCCCCCTGGTGCCCATTTTATATCGTGCTATTTACTGTCGTTTTAGAATTGTAATATTGTGTGCCTAGCTCTCTAATCTCATAAATAGGTTAGCAGAGAGTGTTTATTAATAAATACATAAATGTTATATATATATATATATATATATATATATATATATATATATATATATATATATATATATATATTTATATATATATACCTTGTGTGGTTCTCCTTTCATTTGGTCATTCAGGAGGTTATAATCTGGTAAACCAAGCTGCTTTACATTCCTTCGAGACTTAGCCTGAAGGCTGCTCTCCATAGCTACCACTAGGATAGCTTTCAATAAAGGTTGTCTTCAACCTAATCATCAATAAGGGTTGTTTGGACTGGTGCAAGGTGCCATAACTAGTGGGCAGCATATACCAGGCCAACTTCTCACATTGGTGTGCAGCGGTTGGGATTCAAGCTTGTTATTGCTTTACCAGCTAATCTCATTGAGTGACTTACTGACAACCAATATAGGTACATAGGTACATATAAATCAAGTCTAGAATACAGTAAGTTCTACTGAACTTAGAGTTGTGTGTCAAGGGCTTAGCACACCCTTTCTACAACTCAAGAGAGTTTAGTAGTTCCCACTAGGTTAGGTAGGTGCAACACCTCACAACACTAGTATGTTTTCAAGAGCAGAAGCCAGTGGCTCTTTGCTAACTAGGTATGACCATCTCTCATTTCTGGAATTGAGAAATATGTGTGCATCAAGAAAATTGGAGACAGGGAAAACCCCTAGAACTCAACACCTCGTAGAGGCACTGCTTTTAGATGACCTCAGAAAGACCCCAGGGTCTGATGAGGTAGGCAGGTTGGGTGTGGGGGCAGCAGAAGAGGAAAGGCTAGGAAGTAAAAACATCCAGGACCTAGATGCTGATGCTGACCAGGAGGATCAAGATGATTCTAACCTGGACAGTCCAATTATTCCTGAAGGTGAGGGAGAAGGCCTCAGTGGCCCTCTCTATACCCCACCTGGAAGTGTTACCAATTTTCCAAGAAGATCAAGATCTCCTTCTCAGGAGTCTGATCATTCTGGTACTTTTGTAGGGAGCTCTGTTTCTCATAGGACTTCTTCTCATATAAGGGAGTCCTCTTATGAGAGGAAGTGCCAACTGCTTGACTTTGAGAGAGCTATGCTCAGATTAAAGAGAGAGCAAGTGGCCTTAGATAGGGAATCCCTGGAGCTTCAGAAAGCTTCTAAAAAGTTGGGGCTGGTGCCTCATGGTGGCGGCAACAGTGTCCCTAGAGGTAAAGAACATACTCAGGACCATAGGAACCTGAACAAGATTGTCCCTCCCTACCAGAGTGGGATGACATCCACAAATGGATAACTGCACTGGAGAGGGCCTGTAAAGTACAGAAGGTCCCTCAGGAGCAGTGGGCAGCAATCTTGTGGCTCTCCTTTGCAGACAAAGTTAGAGACAAGCTCCTCACTGTTAGAGAAGAGGATGCTGACAATTACAAAGTCTTGAAGAGTGCTCTGATTGATGGGTTCGGCTTAACCACTGAACAATACAGGATTAAGTTCAGAGACACCCAAAAGGCACAGACTTAAGACTGGGTTGACTTTGTAGATTGTGCTACTAAGGCTCTGGAAGGTTGGATACACGGCAGCAAGGTGCATAACTTTTTAGGATTGTACAATTTGATAAAGAGGGAGCAGACCTTAATAATTGTCAAAACCAGCTTTTACACCAGTACCTGGTGGACTCTGATCTGACCTCTCCCCAAGAATTGGGAAAGAAGGCAGACAAATGGGTCAGAACCAGAATAAAGCCAAAGACTCAGGGTGGTGACCAGAAGAAAGATTCTTCCAAGACCCTAGAGAAAGGTGGGGATAAATCAAAAGATAAGTCCAGTACAGGGCCCCAAACGTCCTCTTCTGGGGTGGGCCCCAAACTGCTTCCTTCCCTGAAAATAAACCTTATTGCCACGTCTGTAAGAAGGCTGGCCACTGGAAAACTGATCCCAGTTGCCCTAGGGTTAGCAATAAGGAAAATGTTCCTCCAAGCAATACTACCACTCCAGCTGGTACTACAAGTAGTAATCCCCCAGTTGGTAGTAGTGCAACCAAAAGGTTATGTGCATTCTCATGGGGAACAGAGGTGGGACATAAATTAGAAATGTCCCCCTCACAGGCCTCCTCAGTCTGTGATGGTGGCATAGGATTTGCCACTTATACAGGAAGCCCCAATTCCTTGGGCAAGTACAGACAGGAGCCAATAATCAATGGTCAGAAGGCGTTTTGCATTCAGGGACACAGGGGCTAGTGTCACCATGGTGACAGGGAAGCTAGTTCCCCCTCAACAGCTTTTACCTGAGTTCAAGTACCAGGTGACCAACATTGATTGTATCAGAACAGATCATTCCATGGCCATAGTCAATCTCAGCTGGGGAGGGGTCACTGGCCCAAAGAGAGTAGCAGTGTCCCCAAACTTGCCTGTTGTGTAATGATCTAGAAATTTCAGGCTGGGCTGAAGTTGAATACCAGGCCCATTTAAAAATGTTAGGCCTCCCTGGGAGAGTTGGTGGGGCTGTGAGGGCCACAGCCCAACCCCAGGTACATTTTGGAGTGATGGAGCCTGAAAGAATGACCCACTCTCCTCCACAAGAGAGCACTAGGGTTAAAGGAAAGTCTTCTTCCCCCCAGACTATAGGTAAGGGTCAGCCTCCTCAGGGAACTGATCCAACCCCAGGTGAAGGAACTGCCCCAGAGATGGTCAGGCCTGTCCTGGCAACACCCCTGATGTCAGGGGACCCTTCCAAGGTGGTGCCCAGTCTGGAGCAGGTAACCTGCCCCTCTCTACCCTGCCTTGATCAGCCTAGGGCTGCAGAGGTCAGGGAGGTCAGTGGACCCCTAAAGGCCTACTGCCCAGAGGAACCCCCTCATCAACAGATTTGGGGCACCCAGTCTAGTAGCCCTAACCAGGTGAAAAATCCTCAACCCACTGAGGGATCCCTCTTAACACTTAATAGGGACCACCCCCAGATGGACTCTGTTGGGTAAAGGCAAACCTGGGACCAAGTGGTTCCAAACCTACCATGTTCCTCCAGTGTTCCAACCAATGGGACCCAACCCCCAGCTGTAGGCAGCCAGAGGTTGACCCTTAGGGCCAGACACAACTCACTCATGGAAAGAAAGGCCTCCATGTTGGCCAGTGATCTGAGGAAGCTGAGACCAAATTTATTAGGGCCTCACTTCTCTACTCAGACACCCCACCAGCCTTTTACTTTGCCAAAACACACTATAGTTAGAAATCTCAACTTTTGGAGACCATCCCATACGCTTAGGGGTAGGCAGGGCCGGACTGGGAACCAAAACCGTCCCTGGCAAAGTGCTCGGCCGGCCCCCGGGGCTTGGGGGTGCCGCCGAACTCTTTGCCAGGGCCGGTTTTCGGCCGATTTTGTTACAGGGCCGATTTTGCAGCTATGCTGCAAAAACGGCCTGATGAATACAGGCCCCAGCTAGGCCCACAGGACACAAGGGTTCGCTCTCCTGTAACGGAATCTATAAGGAAGTTGGCACGGAAACTGCAAAGTACAAAGACAGCATTTATTAACCCTTAAGGGTGGTCCTACAATCTACACAACACTCTTCAGTATTGCATAGAGTAGCACAAAGAACTTGCGTACACAGTCCCCTTTTATACACAACAGAGGGGCTCATAAGTGGGTGGATACAACATGAGGCCGAAGAACATTACCATTTATGGTCATTTTCGATACTGAATCAATATGTGGGCGGAGCTAACGCACTCCTTGAGCCCGCGAAAACATGGTCAAGCAAGGCTAACTGATAACAGATGTGGTCAAGTCTGGGCATGTGCCAGATGGACAAAGGAGCTATTTATAGACTGTTACTAGGCAGATTGCAAGAGCAACTAACACAGAGGTTGGACTCTTCTCGTGGGGAACACGTGAAAGCATGACAATACAAAATGGAGTCCGAACTTCGGTCAACATAACAGAGAAAACACGATGTATAAAAGGGAAATTAATGTCTTTAGTAAATGCTTAATCACATCGTTGTTTCAATTTACAACAGACGACCCTTTCAGCATTTACTGAAGACATCCGGCTTGTTAGAATAATCATCATATATATCAATTATCATCATCTCTTCTACTTCCTTAGCTAAACGTTTCTGATAAGTGACATTGGCAATAGCTTTCTTATCGGGGATACAAAATGATACACATAATGAGCAGAGTAAAGGACCACACTGAACGCAGATACAGCATGAAAACAGAACCGCTACAATAATGCAGAGACCAGTTAGAACCTTCCATCCCCAGGCAGTAATTAACGCCCAAAACCATCCAGAAAAGGACCAAGTGCCATTTTCTGTATGGATCTCAGCTGCAATTTTATGCAGTTTATTGATGGCATTATAAACTGATGGCGTATGATCAGGGATAAACACACAACAGCTACTTCCAATAATTTTACATGCTCCTCCTCTATCAGCTAGCCTAACGTCTAATACCATACGATTCTGCAATGCAACAATTCTAGTAATCTGTAATTCCTCCGTAAGATTCCCAAGAGCAGCAGCAGTCTGATTTGTCACAGCTTCTACCACTCTTGTTAATCTTCGGATCTTCCTACTGTTCAGGGCAGCTCCAACAAAGAAAAACAGTCCTAAGTTAAAATCAATATACTGTTGCAGACTGGTATCAGTCTGATCTACATCATCAATTGATAAAGTAAGTTTATACCTATTTACAGTCACATTATTCAATAATTTCAGATCCTTATGATAAGATGCGGGTGCTAGGAATACAGGAGGTAATAGAAATGATACATAGCATACCCCAGACCACCCAGCTGGCAGACGGTAGTAACCTTTATTTCCACACACAAAATACGTATTATGGGAGGCCAAGAAGGTACTATTGTTCAACCCATCAATATTCAAAACAGTAATGCAATCACTAACACCAACTGGAATAAAACCCACACTCTGGACACACAGGTCCGCTTGAGCTTGTGCTACTTGAATTACAAACTTGTCCTTTCCCACAGTGTCTCTTGTGTTCGTAAAGATGTAGGGAATGGATTCATTGTCTGGTCGGTACTCTTCCCACTCCCAAATTGTCCCATTCGCTTGTGGATACCCATTTTTGTCTTGATGGCATTCTTTATTGAGTCTGAAGAGCAATCGTCCCACTGTTGGTTTCCGAGTAGCAAAAAGCAAAGTATACCATGCTCTACAAGAGCCATTATGAGAGAAAGGAAGTGGTATAAATGGCGTTCCTCCTTTCTTCTGATGAGCTGGCATCATCCCACATATCCAACAGTTCGTAGCATTCGTAGCAACGTGGGTATGATGCAGCATCTGGATGAAAGTGTTATTCAAGTAAGATTGTCGATGCTTCAACTCTTGATACGGTAATGTATAAAAGTAGTGCTCCTCAGGCACCGGAGTTGTCAACACAAGAATCTTCCGAGCGGGAGTTACATCCTCCACGAACCATGTGGTTATCCCAACAATGGCTACTGTCAACATGAACCCTAATGCACAAAAGATTTTCTTTTTCTCCATATCAAAACAAAAATAAAACCCAATATCTTCCTGAAACTAAAAGTCTGTCAGAACTCTTCCCCTTGGGTAGCGGTTGATTTCTTCACCAGCGGGCCAAGACGGGTGTCGCTACACTAATGCAGGGCTGATCCCCCCCCCTTGCCTCATCGGCTCTCCGTTTCACTAACCCAAGGGCCGTTCTGACAGTATGTCCCGGTACTGGAAAACTCACTTCCTTGGTCGAAGATGATATCGCCTTCCTCCAGGAGTCGCGTGGTCCGGAAAGAGCTCCTCAGTGGCGTTTGGCTCCGCAGCACGGCCTGTCTCTGCAGCCAAAATTTCTCGTTGATCGGTCAGCACGGCAGGTTCCACCAATCCGGGCGGCACCTTCCTACAGTGCAGAGAGTGGATCCAATTCTTTCGATTGGAGACTCGCACAGCCGTCCTCGTTGCGAGGAGGACCTGCTCAGGGCCCACCCATCTCGGTTCCAAGCTGTTCGTCCTGTCGAAAACTTTCACCATGACATGGTCACCAGGCCGGAGACCATGTCCTTCACCGGTAGACCGATCAGGGAGCGCCTCTCGGACCTGTTGATGAATAGAAACCAAGTTATCCGTTAACTGTGCCAGATAATCGTTCATCATTACACAAGGTACATCATACACAGCCTTAGGTTTTGGTGGACCCCAAATATTCATTGGGCGTCCAAAAACAATTTCGTAAGGTGTAAGGCCAGTTCGAGAGTGTGGTACCGATCTAATTGACAATAACGCCAGTGGCAGAGCGTCTGGCCAAGTCAAAGACGTTGAAGCTTGAATTTTAGCGATCTTAAGCTTCAGTGTACCATTATACTTCTCAACTAGGCCTGCAGACTGAGGGTGAAACACGGCGTGGAACTTCTGAGTGATGCCTAGGCCCTTCAGGACATACTTTATAACATCCGCTACAAAGTGAGGGCCGTTATCACTCCACAGAAGTCTACAGACGCCATATCGAGGGAAGAACTCTTTCAGCAGCATCTTCGCAGTAGTCATTGCAGTATTGTCTTTCGTGGGGTACGCTTCAACCCATTTGCTGAAAGCGCAGACCACTACTAGTACATACTTCAGATTATTACAGCGCTCAAGCTGGATGTAATCCATCTGCAAGACCTCGAAGGGCGCAGTAGGTGTCACAAATCCTCCTGCTGGAGTTCGAGTACCCTTTCCTGGGTTATACCTCAGGCAGATCATACAGGTCTGCACCACCCTCTTCGCTGTGCTAGCAATCTCTGGATGCTCCCAGACTTGGGTAAGCAATTTCACAATTGCGGAAGCTCCAACATGTGCTAGCCCATGTGCCATCTGAACCATAGGCTGTACAAAAGCCGTGGGTAATTTCCATCTATCCATCTGCTTATTTCTCCAGCAACCCTCGTCATCCAGTTCCCCCTCGCTAGCCCATTGTTCCCGCTCTTTGTCAGAAGCGGTCCTTTGCATTTCTCGCACTTCCTCCTTCGCATCATGCCATCTTTCCACCTGTGACTTTACTACATACACGGCAGTAGTACCGGGCTGCATCGCAGTTTCCCGTGCTACTCGATCTGCCAACGCATTCCCTTCTCCAACTTTGTCAACTACTTTCCTATGGGCGCTACACTTAACGATAGCAATTTTCTTTGGGTATGTCAATGCGGTTAAAAGATTGTGAACTAACTCTCCATGCATTATCTGTACTCCATGTGACGTTAAAAACCCTCTCTCCTTCCAGAGTAGGCCGAAATCGTGCGCTACTCCGAAAGCATAGCGGCTATCTGTATAAACATTCACACATAGTCCTATACTGAGCTCACATGCTCGTGTTAATGCTATCAGTTCCGCTGCTTGAGCTGATTTCTGTGGTATGCGTGCTGTCTCCACTATCGTTTGCAATGTGGTAATCGCATACGCTGCTGAAGTCGTACCATCTGGTAGCTTCAGGCATGATCCATCCACCCACAGTTCTCCATCTACATCTGGAAAGGGCGTATCCTGGAGATCAATACGACCCTTTGTTTGTTCCTCAGTCACGAGAATACAATCATGCGCTTTCCGCGCCTCAGGCTGGGTTTCGGGGTATGGCAACAATGTTGCCGGGTTTAACGTTACGCACCTTTTTAACGTAATATGAGGAGCCAAAAGTGTCAACTCATATCCTGTTAAATGGGCGCTGGTCAAATGCTGCGTCTTCGTTTGATTGAGTAGGGCATCGACAGCATGGGGGACTAATACCAACAACTTATGAGATAACACAATTCCCTCACTTTGGCGTATTGACACAGCTGTCGCCGCAACCGAGCGAAAACACCCCGGTAATGCTCGGGCGACAGGATCAAGTACAGCCGAAAAATATGCACAAGGGCGCTGCTTATCGCCGTGCATCTGCACTAAAACTGACAATGCACATCCATCTTTCTCATGCACATACAACGAAAAGGGTTTTGCATAATCAGGGGTCCCTAACACTGGTGCTGAACAAAGGGCCTGTCGTAGTTGCTGAAAAGCAGTATCACACTCATCTGACCAAGGGATTGGGATAGGCGTGTCCTTTGTCAAGAGGGCTAATAATGGCTTAGCTATGTGCGAAAACCCTAATATCCACTGTCTACAAAAAGAAACAAGGCCCAAAAATGCACTCACATCCTTCTGTGTGGACGGTCTCGGTGTATCCAAGATTACTTGAATACGATCCGGTGTGAGTGCACGTCCCTCCTTAGACAAAAGGTGACCCAAATAAGTCACCTTTGGTCTACAAAATTGCAATTTCTTCCTAGATACCTTATGATTGTGGGACGCTAAAAAAGAAAGTAAGGATAACGTACTTTTTTCACACAACTCCAGGGTGTCAGCCGCCAGCAAGATGTCGTCGACATATTGAATGAGGGCGACACCCTCGAGCAGAGCAAAGGAATCCAATTGTCGTTTCAAAGCCTGACTATAAATGCTAGGGCTTTCTGTATAGCCCTGGGGAATCCTACAGAAACGATAAGATCTATTATTTAATGTAAACCCAAAAAGATATCGGCTATCAGGGTGAATGGGAATGGAAAAGAAGGCATTCTTCAAATCAATCACTGAGAACATGGTCGCCGTAGGTGGGACCAAGGTAAGCAACGTCGTGATATCGGAAACCACTGGGTACTGAGGTATCACGATCTTGTTCACTTCTCTCAAATCAATTATAAACCGATAAACTCTGGCATCCGTATCCTTTTTCAGTATGGGAAGGATCCGACTGTTACAAATGTTGTAGGGGACTTCCTCCACTACCCCTACCGCCATCAAATCCTGCACTATCTGTATGAGAGCCTCCTCGCCCTCCTGGGAAATACGGTACTGTGGGAGGCGTGGTAACACCGCCCCCTCCTGGACCCTAATGTGGACCGGTGGAATCACCATTTGTCCCACATCAGTATCCGAAGTTGCCCACAAAGCATGAGGGAGGGTAGATAACAGCGCATCTTCTGACATCGCACACATCCGTTCAGACCGGGGGTAATTGTCATTCAATATTACCCGCACACCAGCAGGGGAACAGCGGATAGTAGCCCTAAAGTGCTTTAACATATCAAGACCCATAATGTTGTCCGGTGTGTACGGGGCAAGCAGAAACGGACAGGGTGCAGAAAAAGAATCAACTTTAAACATGAGGGGCTGCGAAAGAGGGCTTCGGGAGAGTGTTCCGTCAAACCCTACCGATGTGACCATTAAGCCGGATGGGGGAGCCCCCGGAACCAATTGCTTAGACAGTGCACTACGTGTCGCTCCTGTATCCACTAGGAACTGATCAGTAGAGCCCAAAACCTCAGCCGATACATAAGGACCCTTCTGATCAACCGGCACCTCAACTGATTCTAACCCCCATCCAACGCATCCCTATGCATGCTGAGAGTCATGGTACCCCGACCGGTCAATCCCTGACGCTTGATACTGATGCTGGCGATCGAAACATTTGATCTATCTCGGTGCTGCCCAGCAGAGTCAAAACGAGCCTGTTCGTTAGAATTCCCTCGAAAGTTCGAGAAACCCCCTCTACCTCGCGGGCCACCAGAGGTATGCCCCTGACGCGATGCATGCAACACCGGGCAGTCCCTAGCCCAATGACCCGATTGCTTACAATACGCACATTGGTTCCTATTTAAATCAGATCGGCCCGAGGGAGGACCATAAGATCCTCCCCTACCTCTATTACTACCCCGCCGGGGCGGGCCATAGACTTGTGCCAACATCACCTTTGTTTTCAAATCTTTCGATTTCTTTTCCTCCTGGCCCTTTGCTTCTTGCTCCTGACGCTCATAATACTGGGCGATAGTCAGGAGGGCCGTCGGTGTAGCGGAGGACCAAGAACTCTCGCTCGCTTTTAAACGGGCCGCAACTGCCGGCAGCAGATTAGCCACATATTTATCCGCGAAAAGGTGGCGTCCCGTATCGTCGGTAAGCGACTGTCCACTAAAGTCGTGAAACGTCTCCTCAAAGCGCGTAAAGAAGTCCGCAACTGACTCATCAACTTTCTGTTTACATGCAGCTAACATATTCCAGTCAATCTTTTTAGGGGGGATAATTGTCTTTAACTTAGCCACAATAGCAGCAGGGAGATCTAAAATATTCTGGGGCGGTTTCTGCGCGGGCTTCCGCTCCCTATCCTCATCCTCAAGGTCAGACCACCGGGCCTTAAAGGCAACTACATCATCTACCTTTCGGACAGATCGCCACATATCCGGTGGTAGAATAAGGCCAAAGAACAAATCTATATCTGCTAAAGTCATAACGCAAGAATTCAAGGCCCCCTCGACTTCTTCATAGAAGGCCGCTGGATTCTTGCGGGGGTCGGGCAGCGCATTCTTCAATGCCATAACATCAGCCCTATGCCATGGAGTGTAAACCCAATTATACACAAAATATCCCTTAGCATCGGCGGAGGTAATGTCCGAGCTAGTCCCCGCTCCTTTAGGAGGAACATACAAAGGCGCCGCCTCTCGCATTGGCTTAGCATGCACTAGATCGCTCTTATCTGATTGAGAGGTGGATGAGTGGCCCTCTGTTGTGCACGAATCCGATTGCTTCTCCTCCCCTGCTCGCTGGCGCGCTTTCTCTTTAAAGACCAGCACCTCGTCCCGCAAGGCGAACAGCCGCCGAGCCATATCTGGAGCCTTAGAAAAAGAGAAAACACCATTACGCAATGCTTTAGCATCCGATGACACTTCGTCGGGCTCAAAAACACCAGAACGTTTCCGGAAAGCATCAATCACTTCCTCCGCAAAATGACCCAGAAAATACAATTTATCTCTCTCCTGCCACGGCCCCCAAGTATGGAATAATTCCTCTATGGATATCTTGCCGTTAAGTGCACGGAAGGAAATTTGCCGAAGCTGAGCCATTTGCTCGGCTGATAACATGGACCGCGTATCTACCTTACCCGTACCCGGGACAGAATCTTGTGGCCTCGGAGCAGATGCGCCAACATAAGGGGGCGGAGAGCGATCTAGTAAATAAAAATCATCATCAAGATTATTAAGGACAGGATAAAGTGGCTGCCGAACAGCGTATTGACCCGAAACTTGTAGCCTACGCTCCTTCTCTTGCCTGTCCGTCTGCTCTCTGTCCTCCCGACGCTTCGCTTCCTGTGCTCGCACATGATCATTCTTCCGTTGTTCTTTATCAAACAGCGCTTTCTCACGTTTCTCTCGCTCACACACCTCCTTCACCCACAACCGCACACACTCAAACATATCCTGACGAGCACGCCGCTTACACATACACTGTTCCACATACTCAATCTTACGTATATCAAACGATCCATACAAAGGCCATCGCAACTCAGGATCTTTTTTTGTATATTTCCTCCATACTGTGCTGTACATTATGGAAGAAAGACCATGCTTCACATACATATCCCTATTAGGAGTCCCCTCTGGGGGAGCTGGAGCAGATTCCTCGAGGTTCAACCGGTTCCCAAAACAGCAACACCACTTACGGAGTGCGCTGAAAGCAGGCATGCTCAGAAATAATGCAAAATATGCAATATTATAGAAAAATGGCACTTAATCGTTGCGCCGTTCAAAGTTACACAGCTCCGGAGAAATCTCTCCACATTACCTGCCTATATGTGTTGCAACGCATATATATTCACAAAGACAAATACAAAATATGACTAGTCATCACAAATCAAACTCAAATAGCCAGATCAGGCTTCAAAAACTCGGAGCAAGTACCGTACACCGGTTCTTACCAATCAAGAGTCCAGATTCCAACTGCCAAGCTCCACAATCGCCCAAACGGCTTTCACGGCAGGACCGACAGAAGAGGTCTCAGTCGAGGACCGGCGCCACCCAGACGGTCAGCTCGGAAGGGAAGGAAGAAAAACCTCGGGATGCCAGGGCTAAGGCGCCGCTGGCAGTGATCACGTCCCCGGCTCAATTCCTCACCTTCGTCGTGACCAGTCCTTCGAGCATCCGAGTCGCCGATGAGCCCCACGTTGGGCGCCAATTGATGAATACAGGCCCCAGCTAGGCCCACAGGACACAAGGGTTCGCTCTCCTGTAACGGAATCTATAAGGAAGTTGGCACGGAAACTGCAAAGTACAAAGACAGCATTTATTAACCCTTAAGGGTGGTCCTACAATCTACACAACACTCTTCAGTATTGCATAGAGTAGCACAAAGAACTTGCGTACACAGTCCCCTTTTATACACAACAGAGGGGCTCATAAGTGGGTGGATACAACATGAGGCCGAAGAACATTACCATTTATGGTCATTTTCGATACTGAATCAATATGTGGGCGGAGCTAACGCACTCCTTGAGCCCGCGAAAACATGGTCAAGCAAGGCTAACTGATAACAGATGTGGTCAAGTCTGGGCATGTGCCAGATGGACAAAGGAGCTATTTATAGACTGTTACTAGGCAGATTGCAAGAGCAACTAACACAGAGGTTGGACTCTTCTCGTGGGGAACACGTGAAAGCATGACAATACAAAATGGAGTCCGAACTTCGGTCAACATAACAGAGAAAACACGATGTATAAAAGGGGAATTAATGTCTTTAGTAAATGCTTAATCACATCGTTGTTTCAATTTACAACAGGCCCTGTAACAAAAACGGCCCCCAGGGGCCCAAAACCGGCCCCCACCCGTGCGGGGCACCGAGGGATTGCCCTGTGCCGCTACGGCCAGTCCGGGCCTGGGGGTAGGGACTACCTAGTGGACCATAAGAAAGGGGGTATCCATGCTAGTGCAGGATCTTCCTTATATGGCCACTTAGTCAATAAAGGCTCAACTGCCCAAGGTTAGCATTATCTCCTTTCGTTTGGGGGGGGTTGTGTAGGAAGGTGGAATCTGACTGCATGGTTACCCCCACTTTTTGCCAGGTGTTTTTCTGTTTTTTGACTTCGTTTGGCTGGGATCCTGCTAATCAGGACCCCAGTCTATCTGCTTTCTCCCTAAAATGGAGTGCATTTACTTTAGGTACACCACAGATTGGATTCTGGGGTACCCTTATAAGTCCCTAGTATATGGTATCCTATATACCCAGGGCATAGGTACCCCAGAGGCCTCTCAGGGGCTGCAGCATGTATTATGCCACTCCTGGGAGACCATTCAAAATGACACTACAGGTCTGCTACAGCAGCCTGTGTAAGGTGGTGTATGCACCCCTTACTTAGATATCGGTTCGGTATTCTACCTTTACAACGCGTTCATTACTTCGTATTACCATTACTACGCATATTTTAGTTCGCAGATGCCATTACTTAGCATGCATTTACTTAGCATGCATTTACTACGCATGTTCTATTACTTAGCATGCACTTACTACGCATAATGGAGTTACTGTGCAAATTAAAGTTTTGAGGTACAGTGGTATTTTAGGGGTCAGGGTGGGTTAGGGTTTTGGGGTGTAGGGGGTATTTTTAGGGTTCAGGGTGCATATAGGGTTTTGGCTGCTGGGGTATTTTTGGGGTTCAGGGTGCGTTCAGGTTTTGCTGTGCTGGGGTAATTTTAGGGGTCGGGGTTAAGGTTTATTTATTAGGGCCTCACTTCTCTACTCAGACACCCCACCAGCCTTTTACTTTGCCAAAACACACTATAGTTAGAAATCTCAACTTTTGGAGACCATCCCATACGCTTAGGGGTAGGCAGGGCCAGACTGGGAACCAAAACCGTCCCTGGCAAAGTGCTCGGCCGGCCCCTGGGGCTTGGGGGTGCCGCCGAACTCTTTGCCAGGGTCGGTTTTCGGCCGATTTTGTTACAGGGCCGATTTTGCAGCTATGCTGCAAAAACGGCCCTGTAACAAAAACGGCCCCCAGGGGCCCAAAACCAGCCCCCACCCGTGCGGGGCACCGAGGGATTGCCCTGTGCCCGCTACGGCCAGTCCGGGCCTGGGGGTAGGGACTACCTAGTGGACCATAAGACAGGGGGTTTTGGCTGCTGGGGTATTTTTGGGGTTCAGGGTGCATTCAGGTTTTGCTGTGCTGGGGTAATTTTAGGGGTCGGGGTTAAGGTTTTGAGGTGTGGGGGTAATTTTAGGGTTCAGGGTGCGTTTAGGTTTTGGGGTACTGGGGTATTTTTAAGGGTCAGGGTGGGTTAGGGTTTTGGGTACATGGGGTATTTTGAGGGTTCAGGGTGCGTTTAAGGTTTTGGGGTGTAGGGAGTAACTTTAGGGTTCAGGGTGCATTTAGGTTTTGGGGTGCTTGGGTAATTTTAGGGGTCAGGGTTGGTTAGGGTTTTGGGGTGTTGGGGGTATTTTTAGGGTTCAGGGTGCATTTAAGGTTTTGGGGTGCTGGGGTATTTTTGGGGTTTAGGGTGCATTTAGGTTTTGGGGTGCTGGGGTAATTTTAGGGGTCAGGGTTGGTTAGGGTTTTGGGGCACAGGGGGTATTTTTAGCGTTCAGGGTACATTTAAGGTTTTGGGGTGCTGGGGTAGTTTTGGAGTTCATGGTGCGTTTAGGCTTTGGGGTGCTGGGGTAATTTTAGGTGTCAGGGTGGGTTAGGGTTTTGGGGTGTAGGGAGTAACTTTAGGGCTCAGGGAGCGTTTAGATTTTGGGGTACTGGGAAATTTTTAGGGGTCAGGATGAGATAGGGTTTTGGGGTGTAGGGGGTATTTTTAGGGTTCAGGGTGCGTGCCAGGGGATAGGTTACTATTACGATTAATTTTTTGTTTTAAAGTACCAATAACGCATTGTAATGGCATGCGTAATAATTAACAGCGAAGTAAAAAAAATGTTTATGTGTTTGTATATATTTGCGAAGTAAAAGCATGCGCACTAAAATCATGCGTAGTAAAGGTATTTGCGAAGTAAAAGCTTTGAAGTAAATACCTGCGGAGTAAGGGTATGCGAAGTAACATCATATATTCTCCCTATATCCATCCATATCACTGCACATGTAAACATATCAGTCACCCCTATGGCAGGCCTTATCAATCCTGAAGGCAGGATGCTGGGTTTTATGTGAGAGGGTACCCATGCATGAGCAGAGCCCCTCTACAGCCTTCGGAACCTTTATTCCGGGGTTGTTTGTGATGCAGCCAAACCATATACTCTTAAGTGCATTATAACCTCGCAGTAAATGCTAACTTTGGAATGGCTGCATGGAAACATGTTGTGTTTGGTGTCAAACACCTTGGAATCATACTTCCCTGCCAGTAACTGGCGGGGGAGGTATGATTCCATCTTACTATAGGGAGAAATATGACTTCACCGGTACACCCGGTACCAGCTTCACAGAACCCTGGCATCACAAAATGGATGCTGCCAGCCACAGACATGAGTCTGCCCTCCTGCTGCTAGATGAAACTCCGGCAGGGGAGGCTGGATAATAGGTTTCCTGTCACAGGGAGGTGTGACCACCTCCCAGACAGGCTTTATTGTATTGGGGCTGGATAGGTGCACTCCAAGAGTGCTTTGATGTCTGCACTGGGGGTATATTTGGTGTCCCTGTGCATAGTCCAGCTTAAACCGGTTGCAGGGGCTACCAGCCCCTGCTCTGGCACGAAACTGGACAAACGACAAAGGACATGGGTGTAGCCATCCCTCTGTCCTGACCCTCCCATAGGTGGGTCCCCAGAGTTTGTCCCACCCCTTCCTTGGGTATAAAGTAGGAACCCCTGGCTTCAGGACTTTGGATTTACCTGGATGAAACTCTGCTACAGAATCCCAGAACTTCAACTATCTACACAACGCTGGATGACAGAAGAATCTTCCTTGGAGTAAAGGAGTTCCTCCCCTGCAAGGCAGGCACCAAAGACGCATCTGTCCGGTTCGCAACTACGCAGCTCCTGAAGGACTCCGAAGACTTTGCAACACAGGAAGTGGATTTCCAAGCTTCCCCAAGGCTGATCCATGCCCTCAGCAAACCTGAGATTCAAAGCCATCGTGGGGACCGTGCAACCCGAATTCCCCAGCAGCATATGTTTTTTGGCGATCCCTGAGGCTGTGCTTTGGGCAACTTGTAGTCCAGACCCCGAGCAGTGATTCCACTGAAGATTATTGGCCTACACTCCTCGAGTGTCCCGTGGGCTGGTATTTAGTGATTCCTCTCGAGGTCCCTTCGCGATTCCTCGTCCGTCGACTTGTGGGTCCCTGAGAAGGGTACTTTAACTTTCAATGGGCTTACCTGGTTGCTCCAGAGGTGCCCTGACTCTCCATCACTTGGGGAGTCCACAGGACCTTGCTGGTCCACACCAAAGTCTTTTTACTCTCACCGCGTGGGTTGCCGTTTCAAAGACTTGTTGTTCTCCAATCCGGACACTGACCCTCCAGCACTCGATATCCTTCGTGGGACAGCTCGCCTGCGGACTGTGGTCATCATCGACGTCTCCTAGTCCCCGTGGCAGTGGAGTCAAGCTTCACCTCTTCGCACCTGAAATACCCGACATCGGTGGGTATTCGTCTATCGTGCCCCTGGTCACTGGCAAGTGACCCAGACTCTGCCCCCTCTGCTTTCAGGTTCGTCTCATCTTCGATCCAGGCTTAGATCACACCGGACACTTTTGCTTTCCACGGCAGCAGCACTTTCCAGCAACTCGCCATTGAAAACAGCGAAGATTCCTGTCGCCATTTGACACGTAGGCACCCGGCTTCCCTGGGTTAGGTAACACAAGTACTCCGGTGCTCACATGGGTGCTGGCCTTAGAACCTTCTATGTCTACAAGGGTTTGCTCCAAGTCCTCTCCTAAGTGTCCTTAATCTGTAAAATTCCAACCGTGACTTTCCCATAGGATTGTACGGAGCTCGTGGCTGTGTTCTCACACTGCGAGCATCCCCTGTGGGTCCCTTGTGTCACTACCTTGGGTGGTTCCTTGGGATCCCAGCGATTCTACGTGCTCTAGGCACTGTGTCTAGTCAAGTCGTGGTTCTTATACCACTTTCTTAATATATGGTTTGGTCTCCCCCTGGGCCCATTGTATATTGTGCTTTTTACTGTCATTTTAGAACTGTAATATTGTGTGCCTTGCTCTCTAATCTCATAAAGATGTTAGCAGAGAGTGTTTAGTAATAAATACATATATTTTATATATATACCATGTGTCGCTCTCCTTTCATTTGGTCATTCAGAGGTTATAATCTGGTAACCAAGCTGCTTTATATTTCTTCGAGACTTAGCCTGAAGGCTGCTCTCCATAGCTACCACTAGGATAGCTTTCAATAAAGGTTGTCTTTAACCTAACATCAATAAGGGTTGTTCGGACTGGTGCAAGATGCCCACTATAACTAGTGGACAACATATACCAGGCCAACTTCTCACCCATACAATTGTAAATTTATAAATATGTAGAAAAATACAGCTCAGAAAACAATATACAGCCCCTACCAATAGGGTCTAACAAGAATCATCACAGTGAAACCCCCAGGGTTTGTCAGAGAGGGTGGGCAATGCCAAAACCCTTGCCTACTATGGTAATCTATGTGGTTCCATTGACAAAATACCTGTTTATAGCTTATAAAACAATATGATAACAACCAACTGTTAAAGGCATACTGGCTTCCATATGTGTTTTTCACAATTATTAAGCTAGACAAATGGCCTTGGTCAAAAGTTGCATAATAAGCAGACCAGAACTACCTATGGCATCAGACATAATGTTTCCAGTGCATCAATCAGGCTTATAGCTTTTCACCATAGCCAACTCATGTATGTACATAGAAGGTCAAAAAGAAAAAAAATGAGCAGGGGAGAAAATAATTTTTTTTTCTCCAAAGGATAAAGGAAGGTATGAAGAAAGGATGAAATGAGGGAGGTGTGAAGGAAGGAAACATGAAAGTAAGGAATGAAAAAAGGGTGAAAGGGATTGTGAAAAGGACAGGTGAAAATGAAGAGTAGTGAAAAGAATGAAAGGTGAAAAGAATAAAGAGTGAAAGGCTAAACAGATGGATGGAAGGCTGAAATTATAAATGATGCAAGGATGAATGAATAGAAGGGTGAAATGATGGGTGAATCGACTGATGAAGGGATTGATATGAGCACGAATGGATTTGTAAATGGAAGAATAGGCAGAAATGTGAAAGTATGGGTGGGTAAAAGTATGAGTGTAAGGGCGAAAGGAAGGGTCAATGGGAAGCTGAAAAATGGACGTAGAATGATAAAAGACTGGTTGGATGGGTGAAAGAAAGGAGGGGTAGTGTAGTATATTGATGTTATACGCACAAGGACCCTCGTGTTATGAGGCAGCGCCTCTGTTAACCATCTCACCGGCGGTTTTAGCGGGCGTTTTTATATGCTCTACTGTAGGGCCTTCAACTACTTCTGCGGCCATCTATGGCCTTGAACAGGGCTTTGACTATAAATTGCTAGAAACAGGCTTCGTACCATCAAATCTTGGCACACGTGGCATGCACGAACAGATTGCCGGATCGTTGCAAACTCTCAGGGAGAGCATTCCTGTTTTTCTCTGCACGTATTCCCTACCCATCACCAATTGTTACAGCGATCCCAGTCCTGGAGCATGCAAATAGGCCACGCCACACTGGAGCTGTGGTTAAGCATTACTTTATTCTCCAGCAGTCACTTGCACCGTGCGCATTACATCATACTTCCCATAACCACACCTGCGATCCTTTCTAGGCTGTGATTCTTTTTAGTCAAGGCCACCTATTGCTCAAGATACATTTGCAACTTTGCTACAATGAGTAACCCTTTAAGAGGCTTGACAAGAAAAAAGTCCTGTTTCAGTGGTCTCCTGAATGTGCCCAAGATTCAAAGAACTAAAACATGAAATTGAGAATACAACTGAAATTGCCTACTTCAACCCCAAGTTGCATACCAAAATAACAGTTGATGGTTATCCCAGCAGGGCTGGGGCCATTCCTGCTCAACACAACAGGTACCCCAATGTTCAGAGACATATTGTGGCCTATGCCAGTCGATGCCTGTCTGAAACAGAACGTGACTACTCTCAGCCAGAGAAGGAGAGTCTGGCTGTGGTGTGGGCCTGCAAACATTTTCATGTATTCCTCTATAGAAAATAATTCACCATCACCACGGATCACCAGGCATTGCTCACCATCTTTGGAAACCTGAAGGCTAAGATGCCCCCTTGCATCGAGACTGCAAGAGAACGACTCTGAGATTGTACACAAAATTGGGAAGGATCAAAACCCAGCAGATTACTTCGTCACAGTTCGACACCCAGGTTGGCTGAAGAATATCTCAATTTTATTGTGAGGTCCAGCACACCAGTTGCTCTGTCTGTTAAACAAATCATTGTGCCACCAACACAGACAAAGACTTGACCATCATCAAAGTACTCATCTGTCGGGGTTTTGTCTTCCCGGGCAGCGTAAGGAAGGACGCGAAGCTAAGGAATATCGTGTCTCAGGTTTATTTTAGGGTTTAACAGAAAATACGGTGGTTTTAATGTCCCACAATTGAGAAACGACAGAGTTCTGGCAGTTCAACTGTTTCAGCGATCGTCTGTCTTCTATGGTCCCCGGGGTCTCCTGGTTGCTTCACCGGTAGGGACTCAGGCTCCGTACATATAATAAACAGAAAAAAAAGAAATCCGTCTCAGCTCTAAGGGAACGTTTTAGGACTATGGGGTAGGGTTGTGTGGGACACCGCAGCAAGGAGGTAGTGTACGTGGGTAAGAAGAGCCAACACCGATAGGCATGCCACAGGACAGTAGCAGTAGATGAACCGTCTACTAGCTACCAGGAGGTGTCCCCCTCTTTTACCAAGACCCGCCGCCCTGGGCCCAGGATACGGTCTCGTACCTGTTGAAGCCAGGAACCTCCGGGTCCCTGGCAGGGTGCTGCGTGGTCCCCGCCTCCTGGCTCCTCCGAGGGTTCTTCTCCGCTTTCTCTGGTCCGCACTCTCTCGGTCTCCTCGTTCCGCTCGCCTTCGCCTCGGTCGGTCTCCTCGCGTCTCCGGCATCTCCTCTGCTTCCGCGTCTGCTCGTTTTTCCCTGTGTCTCAGCCAATCCCGACCGGCGTCGTCATAGGGGGCGTGTCCTTCGTCTGCAGTCGAGGCCGGTTCCTGAAAGGGCCAGTGCTTCAATACTCCTTCCGTCGGAAACAATGATGATCCCGTTCTGGGCTCCGAGGGCTGTGGAGCACAAGAGGGAGGTGACAGGGGTGAGTCCGGGGTCACATGCCGAGGGACAGGTAGCACCTCCCTACACACCCCACCCCAAGAATAGTCCTGTTCGGGGACTGAGTGCACTCGGGAGAGGAAGTCAGCATTTGCATTGTCAGACCCCTTACGGTGGTATATGTCAAACACAAAAGGTTGAAGGGACAGAAACCATCGCATAATGCGAGGGTTGTTGGATATGTTGCGGCACATCCATATGAGTGGGGCGTGGTCCGTGTACAGCCGAAAACGTCGGCCCTCCAAGTAATAACGCAATTTCGCCACGGCCCACTTTACTGGCAAGCATTCTTTTTTAATTACAGGGTAATGCAGGTCCCGGGGAAACAGTTTTCTGCTGATAAATAAAACGGGTCGTTCGATAGCCCCAGCAGTCATTTGCGAAAGAACGGCACCTATGCCGGTGTCCGAGGCATCTGTCTGTAGAATGAAGGGTAAACCAAAGTCTGGTGAGACCAGCACTGGACGGCTAGTGATCGCCTGTTTTAGCCGGGAAACAGCCTCCAGGACTCGGGGGTTGGACGTCGTAGAGACCTGTCCGATGTAGATTTTTTTTAAAGTTCGGTCAGGGGGGCTGCGATCTCAGAGTAGTGGGGTATGAACCGTCTGTAATATCCCAAGAGGCCTAAAAAAGCCGGACTTCCTTTTTTGTGGTGGGGACTGGGGTCTCCGTGATGGCCCTAACTTTTTCTTTTTGTGGTGCAATGCAGCCCTTTCCGAGAAGGTAACCCAGATAACGCACCTGGTGAAAAGCCACAAAGGATTTACTAGCGTTTATGTGGAGCCCTGCGGTTTGTAAGTCCCGTAATACTCGACGGCAATGATCTAGATGAGAAGCCCATGATGAACTAAAGATCACAATGTCATCGAGATATGCCGAGGAGTAGGCAGTATGAGAGCGAAGAATAATATTCATTAATCGCTGAAAGGTTGCGGGAGCGCCGTGTAAGCCAAAGGGTAACACTGTAAATTCAAATAGACCCTCAGGGGTGGAGAAGGCTGTTTTCTTCTGATCACTATCACGGAGGGGAACCTGCCAGTACCCTTTGGTTAAGTCTAGGGTGGTGATGTATTTGGCTTTCCCTAACCTTTCTATCAATTCATCCACCCGCGGTAAGGGATAGGCCTCTAAGGAGGAGATGGCATTGATTTTTCTAAAGTCAATACAAAACCTGATGGATCCATCAGGTTTAGGTACTAGGACTATAGGGGACGACCAGTCCCTTTGGTAGGGCCGAATCACACCCATTTGTAGCATTTTATGGACTTCAGCTGCCACGGCAGATCGTCTTGCCGCCGGGATTCGGTATGGTCTTTGTTTTATTGGTTCTCCGGGGTGAGTGTTTATGTGATGTTCCACCAGGGTTGTTTTACCCGGACTGTCGGAGAAGAGATCCCGAAAGGGACAGAGGAGGTCCAGAAGCTCCTGTGTCTGAAGGACAGTTAACTCAGGGTTTACGGTTAGATTCTCTAGTGTGCAAGGGGTCTTCAGTTCCGTTTGTGACAAGTGTATACTTTTTGGAGGGGGACCTAACCACTTCTTGAGCAGGTTTATGTGATAACTCTGGGTTGTGCGAGCAGTCATTTGTAGTCTATAGGTGGTGTTCCCTATGGTCTCTACAACCATATAGGGACCTTTCCAGCCTCTTTTTCCCTTGCTCATGCTAGAAGGAAGCATTACTAAAACCCAGTCATCCACCCGGAGGGTACGTAGTTTTGTACCCTTGTCATAGTGTTTCTTTTGTTGCCTGTGGGCCTTTTGAAGATTATGGTGGGCCAAGTCCCGAAGTTTACCCAAGGTGGACCGCAAATGTAGGGCGTATTCCAGGAGAGTCCGGGTGTTATCCTCCTCGGCTTCCCAGGTTTCCTTTGTCATTTCTAGCAGAGTACGAGGCTGCCGGCCGTATAGGAGTTCGAATGAGGAACACCCTAGACTGCTTTGTACCTGCCCCCTAATGACAAAGAGAGCCAGAGGCAGAAGACGATCCCAGGACTTCCCTTCGCTCTCCAACATTTTTTTATAAGGTTAACTTCAGGTTACCATTGTACCTTTCAACTAACCCATCGGTCTGGGGATGATATACCGAGGTTTTCAGATGTTTTATGTTCATAAGGTTACAAACTTGGGACATAAGCTTTGATACAAAGGGGGTTCCCTGATCCGTGAGAATCTGTAAAGGGAACCCCACCCGGGAGAAATACTCCAGTAGTCTGTCTGCGATGGAGGCAGTGGTAACGCTCCGGAGGGGGAAGGCCTCGGGGAATCGGGTGCAATAGTTAACTAAGACTAATACGTGCTGATAGCCTTTGGAAGAGCGTGGTAGAGGTCCAATGATATCCATACCCACCCGTTCAAAGGGCTGACCCACGATGGGTAATGGCTGGAGTGGTACACGTGAGGGTCGATATGGATTCTTGAGCTGACAGACCGGACATGTCTGGCAATAGGACTTAATTTGAGCGTAGATACCGGGCCAATAGAAGTTTCTCAATATGTTCTCGGTGGTTTTGTGGGCCCCCATGTGGCCAGCCAAAAGATGACTGTGCGCAAAAAACAAGACTTGTTCCCTAAAAGCTTTAGGGACCAGTAGTTGGGAGGGGGCATTGGCATTAGGAATGCGATACAACAGACCTTTTTGGATTGAAAATTTGGGGTACGCTGCCTTCCCTGTAGTAGGTTGCTTTCTGGCCTCTTGCCAGGCATGAACGAGCGTAACATCATTGGTCTGGGCCAAGTGAATGTTTTTGTCGATTGTCCAAGGTTCCTGGGCCAGAAGGCCCGGAACCGGTTCTAAAGGGGTTTGTGTGGTCTTCCAAAAGAGAGACAAGAACTCCGGATTGTCCGTACCCAGGATGAGATCTTCAGGAAGAGTGTCTAATAGTCCCACAGTAACATAGATAGAACCCGTTTTCCCTGGACAAGAAAGGGGAACTCTGGCTGTGGGATAGAAGCGTACATCCCCATGTATACATCTAATGGCTACTTGTCCACCAGGAACTCTCTGTTTTGGGGACACAAAACAACTTTTTATCATAGACTGTCTACATCCTGAGTCTAATAAAGCGGCCACGGTGACTGTGTTTACCCTGAGACTTACATAATATGCGGCGCCCATCTCGGTGGAATATAACATGTTATGGGGTCCGTAACTGACGTCCATCGGTTCTTCTGTTTTCTTCGGGGGCAAACCCGAGCAATATGACCCCATTCCCCACACTCAAAGCACTGGGGCTGTTGAGGGATAAGGGGTTCAGGCCGAACAGGTCTAACTTTTTCTGGCTCTTTGATGGGACGGAGAGGTCTCCGTGGTACAGTGGAGGGACGTAGTCCTTTTTCTGGTTCCCACGTTAGTGGACGGGCCTACGCTCTTGCACATGAGGTGGCCATTTCCACGGCCCTGTCGATTGTTAAGCCAACGCTGTGTGGCAAAGGGCAATGCTTCCAGAAATTGCTCAAGTATGACAGCGTTCATGATGTCGGCTTTTGTGAGGTCGTTCGGACGTAGCCACTTTTCTGCGGCCATTTTAAGTTTGAGGTATAGCGTCTTTGGGGTATCGCCGGCAGCGCCTTTTTCTCTACGGAAGCGCAGTCTATAGGCTTCGGCGTCCATACCTAAATGCTCCAGTATTACAGCCTTGATGTCCTCATATGGAATATCACCCCCCTCGTTGGCCAACTGATAGGCTGCTTGCGCTTCCCCGACAACAGCGGGGCTAAGAAAAAGGGCCACTTCTCGATGGGCCACCCTGTGGCTCTCGCTGCTCGCTCAAAATTGATTAAGAATGCGTCGGGATCCTCGCCTGGAACATACTTTTGTAGGGAGATGGTCGGGAAAGCACTTGAGGAACGTATAGCCCCAAGACCCACAGGACCGGAGGGCACCTCCTCGACGACACGAGTCAGGGCATCTAGTCGGGCCTTCATTTGATCCTTAAACGTGTCCCTGTCGGCCTGGGCAGTGGTAAGCTGTCTTTCAACTGCCCATTCCAACTTACGCTGCCCCTCCACCAAGTGCTGAATAAGCGCTTCCATCAGGAATCCGAGACCTGCGCTAATCTGCCCGCATTCTCCACCATGTGTCGGGGTTTTGTCTTCCCGGGCAGCGTAAGTAAGGATGCAAAGCTAAGGAATATCGTGTCTCAGGTTTATTTTAGGGTTTAACAGAAAATACGGTGGTTTTAATGTCCCACAGTTGAGAAACAACAGAGTTCTGGCAGTTCAACCGTTTCAGCGATCGTCTGTCTTCTATGGTACCCGGGGTCTCCTGGTTGCTTCACCGGTAGGGACTCAGGCTCCGTACATATAATAAACAGAAAAAAAAGAAATCCGTATCAGTCTCAGGGAACGTTTTAGGACTATGGGGTAGGGTTGTGTGGGACACCGCAGCAAGGAGGTAGTGTACGTGGGTAAGAAGAGCCAACACCGATAGGCATGCCACAGGACAGTAGCAGTAGATGAACCGTCTACTAGCTACCAGGAGGTGTCCCCCTCTTTTACCAAGACCCGCCAGATACGGTCTCGTACCTGTTGAAGCCAGGAACCTCCGGGTCCCTGGCAGGGTGCTGCGTGGTTCCCGCCTCCTGGCTCCTCCGAGGGTTCTTCTCCGCTTTCTCTGGTCCGCACTCTCTTGGTCTCCTCGTTCCGCTCGCCTTCGCCTCGGTCGGTCTCCTCTCCTCGCGTCTCCGGCGTCTCCTCTGCTTCCGCGTCTGCTCGTTTTTCCCTGTGTCTCAGCCAATCCCGACCTGCGTCGTCATAGGGGGCGTGTCCTTCGTCTGCAGTCGAGGCCGGTTCCTGAAAGGGCCAGTGCTTCAATACTCCTTCCGTCGGAAACAATGATGATCCCGTTCTGGGCTCCGAGGGCTGTGGAGCACAAGAGGGAGGTGACAGGGGTGAGTCCGGGGTCACATGCCGAGGGACAGGTAGCACCTCCCTACATCATCACAACGCAATCATTGAGAAAAAGTACCTGACCCTTTGTTGATGATGTTGAATTTCAAAAGTTCAAAAATGTACAGGAAGAGTTACCCAAGAAGATGTAATACTAAGAGGCTAAAGAATTGTCATACCTGAGAGCCTTTGTCAGCTTGTTACCAAATGGCCCATGAAGGACATCATGGTATTGTAGCCACCAAAAGAGACTTAGGAGATCGAGTGTGGTTCCCTCAACTAGATGAGCGAGTTGAAAAGAGATGAAGTCGTGCCACATTTGCAATTGTTTGTCCCCTAAGGTGATGCAGCAATGTCTGACCTTCTTGCCCATGCCTGGGAGAAAGTTGCAGTTGACTTCTTTGTGCCTTAAGGAAATTAATATCTCATGATAATCATCGACAAATATTTACATTTTCCTTTGGTAGGAAGCCTGGCTTCGGCAACACATGACAAAGTCATATAACGGCTTGATGACATCTTTGAAACTGAGGTATCCTCGAGATTCTCAATGTCAAATATCAAAAAGTACACCCTTCTATCCTCCAGTCATTGGTGTAGTAATTCAAAGAGCGTCCATGGACAGGGCCGTTTCTACCATTAGGCAAGACTAGACAGCCACCTAGGGCGGCAAAAGGGGGAGGGCGGCAATAAACCTGAGTTTTGGAACCTCATTCAACAATTCGACGTGGCGTGACATTCGGCGCCACAGGGGGGCATGCGTACCACTAATAGCCCGGTGTAAAATTTCCGCCCGCGGCGTGGCTGAGTCACTCGCTGACAACTACAGCCACGCCTGACGTCACCCGGCCGAGGTACTAGTGTGCAAGACGTCGCAGAAAACTGTTAATGTGAGGCGTGCGTGACCTCTACTAGACCACCGACCTACCAAAGAAAGCCTCAGACTCCGGTGAGCCTGTTATCTTTTACCAATCCCTGTGAGTGTAGCACTGCACGCTCGTAATAACTCCGTGTTTCATAGCTTTTTTATTTAGCGCGTGGCCACTTTCCCCTGTCTCTGGCATCGGCCCCTGCCGCCAGCCCCCGTCTCCGTATGCACCAAAATGATAGCTGCACTGTAAGCGTGCGATGCGCGCATGTCCCAACAGGCTTGATGTAGGAAGGTGGAATCTGACTATATGGTTGCCCCCACTTTTTTCCTTGTGTTTGAATGGTTTTTGACTAGTCTGGCTGGGATCCTGCTATCCAGGACCCCAGCCTATCTGTTTACTCCCTTAAACGACTTGGTGTGCATATTAGATGCACTATCTGTCAGTATAAGCTTTATCCGATATTAAAATATCATAAAAGCAGTTCAATTTTCAAATAAAAAGAGAACATATTTACAGAATTATTTTTAAAAAAACAATTAAACCATCGCCTAAAACAGCTTATGCGTTACAATTTCCAATACATATCTAATTCTTGTTTAATTTGTAAAAACCATAAAAAATCTAAAACTAAAAATATAGGCTGAAGCCCTATATAAAAAAGAGACCCGGTTCTGTTACCAGCAGGTAAATGGACTCTAGTCACAATTAGTGTCTGAACTAATAAAGCAATTTGGCTTCCTTGCCAAGATCTTGCTTCTTGTTAACCAGGCCCAACCCAAGGATTTGGCCACCCCGCATATCAAAGTGAGTGATGAAGTATCTGTGCATAAGATGCGGAGGGCGTTGCGATGACTCATTGGACCCAGTAATTGGCAAACCGGCTTTAGCCACCTGTTTCTGGCAAGCCTATACGCCGGGCAGGCGAACAAAAGATGTGCAATAGACTCGTTGAGATAAGCACAACCCGGACAGGGTACAGGTGTCGTATTTGACCCTCTCCAGCCTGCAACTAAACTGTTGGTAGGGAGAGTCCCAAATCTCATCTTCATGTATAGTGCCCTATCTCTGGGGGTCTGGATAAAATCCAAATAAGGTTCCATTGTACAGGTGGTTTTGTGCTGGAAGAAACCCTCAGCCAATTTCCCCAATCTGGGATTTTGAGTGACCTGTATCTGCACCCATTCCCAGTACATTTTTTTTAAAACCTGCTTTGTTGGTGGGGTCTGGCTGCACCATGCCTCATTTAGTCCAATGGCGGTTAAAAGTTTCTGAAGATCCGTTAGCCATTTGATCTTACTCCCAGTATCGGCTGCTACCAATTCATCAAGAGCTGCCGCATAATTGGACAGTTCGGCAGTCCTTCTGATACGAGTCCAGAAGAGAAGAGGGCACAGGCGTGCTATATCTTGGATGGAGTGCCTACCTAGGTCAAAGAATAAAGGCTTCAGAGGCGTCGAGGTAGGTAAGGAAAGCATGTCTCTCATTAACTTATTTTCAGATGTGACAAGGTCACCAACGTTCTGAAAGCCCCAGAGCTCAGATCCATACAGGGCCGACGAAAGCGCTTTGCCAGCATAGACCGCAAGCACAGGGGCCACTTGCCTGCACCCAGAAAGATGCTGTTCTCTCAAGATAGCACCAGAGATCCTCTTATGATTTAAAAGCATCTTGGCAAGGTGGGGACCCCATTTCATATCCTTTGCAATCCGAATCCCCAGGTAGTCAAAACCCTCCACATTATCCAGCGGGACAGCATCCAGGGTAAAGTGGTTTTTAAAACGTATGGACGAGTTGATGCTCATAATCTTGGTTTTGGTGGTGTTGACTGTCAGTCCATGCAAATCACAAAAAGTGCCAAACCTATTCAAAAGCCTCTGGAGTCCCCCCGGTGATTTTGAAATCAAGAGAGTATCATCTGCGAACAGGAGGGTCGGAGTCTTCTCCCCAGCCAGGGAAGGAGCGTCGGCCGGCTCAAGTCGCAGATAATCAACCACCCCGTTGATGTATAAGGAGAACAGGGTGGGTGCCAACACGCATCCCTGGCGGACACCCCTGTTCACAGCGATTCTCTCGGTCAATTGCCCTTGGGACCCCCATCTTATTTTTGCATAATTGCCATTGTGCAAACGCTGTAAGATGTCAAGAACCAGGGAGGGGAAACCTAATTGTTGTAGGATATGCCAAAGTTTCCCCCGTGGTACAAGATCAAAAGCGGTCTTCAAATCTATGAAGGCCAGATACAGACTGCCTTTCCCCAGTAGTACTGTCTTCCAATAGAGCATGAAAAATTTGAACACTTGATCGATTGTTCCCACCTTATTCCTGAAGCCCGCTTGGAAGTGGGAGAGAATGGTGTTATCTTCCATCCATGTTCCCATCCTGGCTAGTAGGACCCTGCCAACCACTTTCTGTATCACATCGATTAAACTAATCGGTCGGTAGTTGGCAGGGTCCTCTCTATTCCCCTGTTTGAAAATGGGGACCACCTGAGCGCCTTTCCAGGAGTCAGGCACAGGTGATCCTCTCGCGATTAAGTTCAGGGTCAATAGGATGAAGGATGCCCATGTCTCAGGATAATGCAGGAGCAAGTCTCCAGGGAGACCGTCTGGGCCCGCCGCCTTGCCTGGGGCTATACTATTTATTGCTGTCACCACCTCAGCTAATTCAAAGGAATCTAGATGTTGGGCGGGGACGCCAGTGGTGGTAAGGCAAACGGTGTCAGGGGAAAGAGGAAGGTTATCATCCGCAGAGTACAACTTTGAAAAACGGGCCAGCCATTGGTTAGCAGTTACATGGTTAGAAATTGGAAGGGAGGTACTCCTAACCCTTTTATTGATAAGATCCCAAAAACCTTTTGAGTCTTTCTCAATGGACGCTTGTTTTAAATCTTGCCAATGGTTTTCGTCCCAGATTTTCTTAGCCTCCCTCTGAGCCCCGGAATATTCCTTCCTTGCTTTAGAGATTGCCAGGGGATCTTTTTTCCGGACTTCCAGTATAAGGGCTGCCCTTTTTTCCTTGCATTTGGAAGAATACCAGGGGTTACCAGCCTTTGCCCGTGGGCCTCTAGTACCTGCATTACCTACAACAATAAAAAAGGCACTCAGTTTAGTAATAAATTCATGGTAAATCGTGTGGAAATTTGGTTGAGCCGGAGCGGATTTGGAAAGGTTTGTAAATTTGCTAATCTCAGCATCTAAAATGCCCTTGATACTTTCCATTTTATGTTCCTGGATGGCAACTTTCGGCCATTTGAGGCGTCTGCAGCAATTGGTGGGGATTACTTCTCTGGTGGACAGAAGCGGTCGAGTACTTGCCTCAGCGCCAGATACCTGCCAAACATTGTTTAGTTTTAAACATGAAGGATTATGGTCGCTCTCTGTCGTAGGTTTAATTTCCATGTCTAGCAGATCGCGCCATAATCTAACATCCATAAGGATGTAATCCATACTGGACGGAGAGTTTATCCTATTAAAAGTGTGAGCCCCGTGTAAATCAGAGGTTGATCTCCCGTTTACCGCTCTAAGATTAAATTCCTGTGAGAGTGCATTTAATTGGATGGCCCTCTGTGACCACTTCCTAATGGAATGCACTAGTGATTGGATACTGTGGTACCTTATGAGCCCCTAGTATATGGTACCTTAGGTACCTAGGGCATTGGTACTTCACAGGCCTACCAGGGGCTGAAGCATGTATTATGCCACCCCTGGGAAGCAGACTCAATCGGACACCACAGGCCTGCTACTGCAGCCTGTGTGAGGTAGTGTTAGCACTCCTCACTGAGATATAGGTTCCTTTATCTCACCATACACACACATAGAAACCTATCAGCCACCCCTATGGCAGGCCCTATCAATCCTGAGGGCAGGCTGCTTGGTTTACTATGTGAGGGGGTGCCTCTGCCTGAGCAGGGCCCCTCTGCAGCTACCAGAGTCTATTCTCTATGGCTGTTTGTGGATGCGGTTAAACCATATACTCTTAAGTGCATTAAAATTCTAACTTTGGAATGACTGCATCAAAACATGTCGTGTTTGGTGTCAAACAACTTGGAATCATACCCCCACGTCAGTCCATGATGTGGGAGCATGATCCCACCCTTCTAGAGGGGACGACATGTAAAATGATAGAAATCCTATAGAGCCCTGGCATCACAAAATGGATGCCACCAGCACAGACACTGGGCTGCCCTCCTGCTGCTGACTGAAACTCACAGTAGAGGAGGCCCAACAAAAGGCATCCTGTCACAGGGAGGTGTCACCACCTTCCATTCAGGCTTTAGTGTATTGGAGCTGTGTGGGTGCACTCCTAGAGTGCTTTGAAGTCCTGCACTGGGGGAGCAGTAGGCTCCTCTGTGCATATGCCACCTCAAACCGGTTCAGGGGCTACCTGTCCCTGCTCTGGCGCGAAACTGGACAAAGGGAAGTGGGTGTAACCACCCCCTCCCCTGACCCTCCTAGAGGAGTGGTCATAGAGCTAGTCCCTCTCCTATCTTCACTATAAGATAGCAAGCATTGCCTTTACAAATCAGATAACCCTGGACGACGCTCTATTTATTTATTTATTTATTTATTTATTTATTTATTTATTTATTTGGGAAATTTATAAAGCGCACAGCGGCCCCAACGGGGCGTCCCGGCGCTGAAACAATGAAAAACAAAGGGAGGTCGTAGGGGCAGATATCCAAATTTATGAGGAGAACAGATGTGTTTTCAGGGATTTACGGAAAACTAATTCAGTCTGACAGGTGCGTAAGGCTAATGGAAGTTTGTTCCAGCACTGAGAGGTACAGACCTCAAAGGTTTTGCCACCGGCCCGAGATCGTTTACATCGGGGGGTTTCCAGGAAATGGAGGGTATTGGACCGTAGAGTCCTGGAGTTGGCATAAGGTCGAAGAATGTTTTTGAGGTGTGCCGATCCCTTGCCTTTTGAAGCTCGAAAGGCCAGAGTCATGGCCTTGAATACACATCTTTTTGCTATGGGCAGCCAATGTAACTTACGGAGATGAGGAGTAATATGGTGTCTGGCCGGGATTCTCTCAACCAGCCGTGCGGCGGCGTTTTGGACCGTCTGGAGCTTGTGGCAGAGGCCCGCTGTGATACCAAGGTAGAGAGCATTAGCATAATCAAGATGGGATATGATCAGGGCCTGGATCACAGTCTTACGGCAGTCTGCCGGCAGATAATTGATGAGGCGTTTTATGATTCTAATCTTGGCGAAACAGGAGGTTGCTACTGTTTGCACCTGATTTTTGAAGCTAAGTTGAGTGTCCCAGCGGACTCCGAGATTTCTCACCGAGTCTTTAGGGATGGGAGCTAAGCTTAAGTCTTCTGGCCACCATATACTGGAATCCAAGGGGGATGATGTGTTGAAAAAAAGGATCTCTGTTTTACCGGCGTTGAGCCGGAGGGAATTGGTATCCATCCAGCTCGAGATGTCCCTGAGACAGGATTTCAAAGGATCAAAAGCAGAGGCAGAGTGAGAATCGAAAGTGAAAAGAAGCTGGATGTCATCAGCGTAGGAGGTAGATTTGATCCCCGTCTGTGCAATCAACTTGGCCAGAGGGGTGAAATACACGTTAAAAAGGAGCGGGCTCAGGGAAGAGCCTTGTGGGACTCCCCATTTGAGTGGTCTGGCCAGAGAAGAAAAAGGGGGTGTGAAAACCTGCTGTGTGCGGTCCGAAAGGTAGGATGAAAACCATTTCAGGACAGCTCCACCCAGCCCAAGGTCCTCCAGTCTTCCCAGCAGGATTTTGTGAGAGACGGTGTCGAATGCTGCCGATAAATCCAGCAGCACCAACACCGCCCTCGATCCCTGGTCAAGCGTCCACCTCACCGAGTCGGCCATTTCGATAAGGGCCGACTCGGTGCTGTGGCCCGACCTAAAGCCGTGCTGGGAGTCGTGGAGAAGACCATGGGTTTCAATGTATTTCGACAGCTGGGAATGTGCCAGTCTTTCCAATATCTTGGCTGGGGCAGGCAGGAGAGAAATAGGCCTGTAGTTACTGGGATTGTCTGGATCTAGGTTAGGTTTCTTTAGGATGGGAACTAAGGAGGCAAGTTTCCATTTGGCAGGGAAACAGCCCGTTCTGAATGAATCATTCCAGATGAGATTGAGGTAGGGGTTGAGAAGGGGTGCATGTTTTTTATAGAGCTTGGCCGGCCAGGGGTCTTTGGGTGAGCCTGATTTGCATTTGGTTAGTTCGGCCAGAGAGTCTACTTCTGATATGGTGTCAAATTCGAATAGGGTAGGTAGCTGGGGCGAGGGGGTAGAAAGTTTCTTTTTTTGCCCTGCGGTTTTGGGGAGGGGGAAAGAGGAGTAGATGTCCTCAATCTTATCCTCAAAGAATTTAGAGAGTTTGTCGCAAAGCGACTGGGAGGCAGGCTGAGTACGAGTCAGCGCAATGGGGTTAGTGAAGGATCTCACTATGTTGAAAATTTCCCTAGGGCCATTACTGGCAAGTTGGATTCGGGATGCCAGAAAATCACGTTTGTGTCTTTCAATCATTCTCCGATATTCTTTAAGGGCTGATTTGTAGGTGATTTTGCTGTCAAGGGAGAAGTTGAGTCTCCAAAGGCGTTCGAGGGATTTACAAGAGGCCTTTTTCTGCCGCAGCTCATCAGAGTACCATGGTGCGGAGGGTGTCGCCCTGTAGGTTTTTATGGGTTTGCTGGGAGCTAAGGCATCCAAGGCCTGAGTAATCCATGAGTCCAGATTATCGATCAATATGTCCGGATCGGACGACAGACAAGGAGGAAAGTTTTTGAGGTGTCCCAGGAGTGATTCAGGAGTGATGCAACTCCAGTTTCTACCTGATGATTTAGGGGTGATGGCAGGTCTAGCGTGGCGGGTGATGTCAATCTCGAAAGGGATGAGGAAGTGATCCGACCATATAACCGGGATGGGAGATGTGACTCGGATAGATGGTAGATTGGAACAGATCAGATCCAAAGTATGACCGGCTTTATGGGTAGGTAGAGTAACTGTTTGGACAAGCTTACAAGCGGCTAGCGTCGAAATGAAATTACTGCTGTGGGGGCAGGAATCATTATCGACGTGGAGATTAAAGTCTCCTAGAGTGGTGAAATTGGCGTATCGTGTGCTAAGCTGAGTAAGATAGTCCGCCAGTGCCAGTAAGTGAGAGACATTGGAATGCGGGGGGCGGTAAATAAGAATTCCAGAACAAGAAGAGGATGGGGAGATTTGGACGTTGAAGGGGAGACCTTCAATGCTGTCAATTTGGTCAAATGGGGGAAGGGAGACCGCCCATTTGGATTTATGAATTAATGCAACACCACCCCCGGATTTACCGTTGGGTCTGTTTGCACAGATGATGTTATAGCCCTCCGGAAGTGCGAGGGTAATGGCGGGATTCGTGGTGTCATTTAGCCATGTTTCGGTCAAAAAAAGCAGATCCCAGTCGTTGTCCCGAAGGGACTGCCAGATGTCAATGGCGTGTTTACTCAGGGATCTGCAGTTGATCAGAGCAGCTCGGAGGGTCGAGGGGGATGGTAGACCGCGTGAAGGAGGGGAAATCAGGACGTGAGTCGTTCTGATAGTGTAGCCAGGAGAGGGAAGAGAGAAATTGCAGACAGAGCAAGCGTGAGCAATGCCTTGAACGTCAGAGGAAGGGAAAAGGCAGATAAGGCACTGAGGGGGTTTCAGAGACAGCAGCTCCTTTCGAGAATAGGTAGTGATCACATGGCTAGGGGGTCGGAGATAGCTACCGGCCCCGGTCGCGTCCTGATCGCGGACGAGCGCAGACGAGCTTGCCTTAAGCGCGCCTTCGGCGCGCCATCGTCGCGCCCGCTGCGCTCGTCCGCTGCGCTTCCGGTATATGCACATGATTATGAAGGTAAAAAAGGGATGGGGCGTGGCCTCGTAGTGGGCGTGGCCAAGTCAGGGCGTGGGAAATGGCAATTAGAGAGAGGGCGCCAGTTTCAGCTTTTCCAGTGCTCGTTTTGCTGGAAAAACGGGGTGTCTACACACAGCAATCGTGTGGAGAAAGGGTAAGTGCAAAGTTAAAAGAGTTTCCAAATTTACAGTTTTTAAAACACAGTGCTACAAACACGAACTAGAATCTGCTCCCGGCTGTGCCTCAGGAGTGTTTACAAAGTTGTCAAAGCGCTAGCGAATCAGGGCGTCTTTTAAGACCTTCGGCGAGGGGGCGTGGCCTCGTAGTGGGCGTGGCCAAGTCAGGGCGTGGGAAATGGCAATTAGAGAGAGGGCGCCAGTTTCAGCTTTTCCAGTGCTCGTTTTGCTGGAAAAACGGGGTGTCTACACACAGCAATCGTGTGGAGAAAGGGTAAGTGCAAAGTTAAAAGAGTTTCCAAATTTACAGTTTTTAAAACACAGTGCTACAAACACGAACTAGAATCTGCTCCCGGCTGTGCCTCAGGAGTGTTTACAAAGTTGTCAAAGCGCTAGCGAATCAGGGCGTCTTTTAAGACCTTCGGCGAGGGGGCGTGGCCTCGTAGTGGGCGTAGCCAAGTCAGGGCGTGGGAAATGGCAATTAGAGAGAGGGCGCCAGTTTCAGCTTTTCCAGTGCTCGTTTTGCTGGAAAAACGGGGTGTCTACACACAGCAATCGTGTGGAGAAAGGGTAAGTGCAAAGTTAAAAGAGTTTCCAAATTTACAGTTTTTAAAACACAGTGCTACAAACACGAACTAGAATCTGCTCCCGGCTGTGCCTCAGGAGTGTTTACAAAGTTGTCAAAGCGCTAGCGAATCAGGGCGTCTTTTAAGACCTTCGGCGAGGGGGCGTGGCCTCGTAGTGGGCGTGGCCAAGTCAGGGCGTGGGAAATGGCAATTAGAGAGAGGGCGCCAGTTTCAGCTTTTCCAGTGCTCGTTTTGCTGGAAAAACGGGGTGTCTACACACAGCAATCGTGTGGAGAAAGGGTAAGTGCAAAGTTAAAAGAGTTTCCAAATTTACAGTTTTTAAAACACAGTGCTACAAACACGAACTAGAATCTGCTCCCGGCTGTGCCTCAGGAGTGTTTACAAAGTTGTCGCTCTACAAAGAAGGATCCAAGAAGAATCCTGGCCCTTCTATGTTCCACTACCTTTGGAAGACAGAAGAATCTCCCTTGGAGTCAAGGAGTGACTCCCCTGCTTGGCAGGCACCAAAAACCTTAAATCAACGGTTGCAAACTTTCCCGCTCCCGCTGGAGTCTGAAGTCCCTGTGACCCCGGAAGCAGATTTCCTGACCTAACGACAGCCATTTTGAGTCCCCAGTGAAGCTGTGGTGTCTGGACCCCACGAGTGACGAGGAACAGCAATACCTGGGGACCATGCACTATTGTCAAGTGCAAACCCTAAACAATGTTCTATGAACTTGTGCATTGGACCATTTGTGGCCCAAGCCCCCAGCAGGTCTTGCACCAAAAATCAGCAGCCTACCTCATCCCGAGTGACCGTGGGCTCCTGTGAAGCATTTCCTGAGGCAGAGTCTTTGTGATCACTTGCCTGTTAGTTAGTGGGTCCCCCGAAGACTTTCTCAACAACTCAAAGGGCTCTCCTGGTTGCTCCAGGCCTGCCCTCACTTACCTTCGCTGGGTGAGTCCATCAAACCTTGCTGGTCTGCACCATCGACTTTCTTCAGTCTACACAAGACTTGCATTTGCCAAGGCTTGTTGTCTCCAATCCGGTTGCCAACACCGCCATCAGCTGCAGACTTCATAGGACACTCCAAATCCAGCTGCTGGTCATCATCAATCTCTCCTGGACCTCGTGAGCAAAGAGTCAAATCATCATCGACGACCTGAATCGACGCAACATCTGTGGTCCTCCATCTTGCTGGCCACCGGTCACTGGCAAGTGACTTTGAACAATGTGCCTTCAATTTTCGGGTCTTCTCCATCTTGAATCCACCTTCGGATTCCACCGGACACTTCTTCAGACGACGCAAGCAGCAAGTCTTCTTTGGTCTCCATAGAAAACAGTGACGCGACCCGACACCAAAAGACACCTATGCACCCGGCTTCCCTGGGTGAGGTAACTCGTGCACTCCAGTGCCCAAGTGTATGTTGGCCCTCAAAATACTTACCTTGTAAGTGGCTTGCTTGTAGTCTTCCTCGAAGTACCCTAGAACTGTAAAAATCTAACCGCGACTTGCACCATTATAACCAATAGGAAACCCGCGGCTGTGTTCACACACTGCACGCGTCTCGTGTGGGCCTGTTACTTACCTGCTAACACTGCAGTAGTGAAGCCCCAGCGATTCCCCAGGCCCTAGGCCTTGTTATTTTGCAAGTCGACATCCTTATACCACTTTCTTAGTATATGGTCTGGTACGCCCCTAGGGCCCCAGCCATATTTGTGCTTAATTTATTGTGAAACATTGAAATTTGAATGTGTACCTGGTTTCTAATCTCAAAAAGAGATTAGTAGAGTGTGTCTAGTAATAAATACATATATATTTGATATATATACCTGTGTGGTGTCCTTTCATTTGGTAATTCAAGAGATTATAAGGTAAAACAAGCTGCTTTACATTCCTCTGAGACTTAGCCTGAAGGCTGCTCTCCACAGCTACCACTAGGATAGCTTTCTTTAAAAGGTTGTCTTAAACCTATCTACCATAAGAGTCGAATTGGACTGGTGCAAGGTGGCCACTATAACTAGTGACCAGCATATGCCAGGCCAACTTCTCACACTTGAGGACTGGTGGTTCATGTGCGCGCTAGAGTACCATACTACAGTAAATATTACCCGAAACACACGGCCAGCATATCTGTCACTTTCAGTGCCCAATGGCGAGACACTTTACTAGGGCGGTGCTGCAAGCTGGCGGAACTTGAAGTTTAGTTGCAGTGTGTACGCTGTCTGCACTACCGCGGGCGGTGTAATGCATCCTGCGGCCCTCTCAGGCTCACCCGACCACCATCGGCACTGGCTAACTCATACTCCCCGTTGAGAGCAGGACCCTGCTGCCTGGCAGCCTGTAGCAGAGGGAGCTGTTTGCTGCTGGATTTCGGCTGCTGCCTAACTTAAACATCCCGCGGCAGTTTCTTGACAGATTCTTGACTGTGACTGAATCAATGGTGTGTGACATAGATTTGAGCTGGGCCCGGCTCAGAGAGGTGAGCGCTGGCGTGTTTATCACATTATTATTTTAGCATCACAATAAGCCCAAATCAAAACCTGTGATCAATTAAGCTGCCCCCTGTCGGAGCTGCCCCGCAGGCTTTTCTCGTGTGCTGTTTAACATATGGAGGAGAACAACATGATCCAGATAACAATCCGAACGGGGTCACTGGATGCAGCCCCCACGCAGATCTGGTGGTGCCTCGCCTTCCGTTTTAAGTTCTGGCAAGGCACCCCAGACAGTCATTACTATGCACATGCAGTGTAGAGATTCCAGGTTGAAACGTGTTGTTTGGTTCTTTTTACTGAGCTTCCCTAGGCTGTGGTGCTGGCAAGATGCTTTTTTTATCCCCCTGGGCCTTGATTCACAAAAAACCAAAGGGCCTCCTGGCAGTCAGTGGAGCTCCCTCCCCCGTCCAAAACATATTTTCGGTCCCAAGAAACTGCTCTGACTCCGAGAGCAGATCGTTGTACACCAAGGCCAGTCTACCCAAAACAAGCAGAGCGGCCATTGTAACTGGCAGTTGAAGTTCTCAAAGAGTGCTAAACGATTGCTGAAGAATAACTAACACCCTAAAGGCAATCCATTACACCGACGTAGCGCCTGTTTACATTTCACACGTTTTACTCTATATTGCATTCCTGAAGCCTGTGATGTTTCTGTAGATTTTAACAATGCACCGACACAGCGTGCTTATGGGCCATTTCAGAGAGATGTTGGAAGAGAAAGAATGAAAGTGTACAGAGAGTGAGAAACTGCAGAGGACAGTTAGCCTGGATGACAAGGGGAGAGAGTGATGGTAGTAAAAGGGAGGGGTGGAATTTTTCAATTCTCAGCTAGGGCGGCAAAACACCTAGAAACGGCTGTGTCCATGGAGGGAGTGAATCAGAACCAAGCCATGTGCCAGGCCCTCAGAGCCTATCAATCAACTCCTCAATCCACAACTGGAGATAGCCCAGCCACCTTGCCATCTGGGAGAGTGATCAGAACTACCTCAATGGACCTTGGATCGATCAGTAAAAACTGACGAAGTTTGAGACACTGATGCAACTCGGAAAGAAAAGTGAAAACATATGCAGACCACCATACCTATGAAACTGTCTTTGACAAAGGAGATTGGGTACTGGTCAAGCAGACACGAAAGTGGAAAACTGACAATCCTTTTGACGCTGACCCTCTACGGGTTGTGGTGAGCAAAGGACACATGGTGACAGCACATCGTCCTGGAAAATCCATCACTCATGACACATCCACATCACACTTTAAACACCTACCTCAACACTGGTCGACTACTGAAACCAATATTGAGACATCCCTTTGAGAGACCTCCCAGTTTTTTCATCCCCACTTAAATCTCTCGTGTAATCTATTTGCATGCTCCAGGACTGGCGAAGACGATACAAGTAGGTCTATGAATAGGTAAAGGGATGTGTTAATGGGTGAATCGTTTATTTAATGGTCAAAGAATGGATGGACGGAGAGATGAATGTTATTTCCTTCCCTTGTTCAGCGTGAGAGGTTTGGTTACAGTGGAGATATCTTACTTCTTTGGCTACTGTCTTAGTAAATAGTACTATATAAACATAGGCATGTATTATCCAACTATTGTGTACTTATTTTACTTCATTATCCATCAGTTCACATTCTTTTTTTATTTTAGTAAGCTACAATTAGAGGCTTCATGTCCGATTTTTTTCAAATGTCCCCTATCTATGTCTATAGTTATTAGGTGGGTGCCTTCAACCCTGTATCTTTGCTTTTAGTTTACTGTTTTCTAGATGGTATAAATTTCCCTTTCGAACATATATTAATAGATGTACATTAAAATTACACGTCCTTTACTAATATTTTCTACATTTCATTACCTAAATATGTATAGTTGGATCCATTCGATAATTCAGTTTAAACGGGTTTCCCTGAGCTGTGAAGCACGCCAAATGATTTGGAATGTGAGATCCTCTAAGATTAGCATCATCAACCATACGTCCAGTTTTTGCAAATAGGTCACCTAGCAAGATTAGCCCTTTCTGTGAACCCGCAACGGGCCGTACATAACAATATACATGAGCTCATATTTCTATTGTCTTCAAAGCATAACTGTCCGTGTTTGGGGCTGAAGGCGACTGCCAGTGTTAAAGGACAGCTATGCAGCTGTTGAGGAGCGGGTGGGTGCAGGCTATGAAAGCTGCCGGTCTGGCCACACCCTCAGTCATAGACACAAAGCGCCACTCGCTCCACAGGTGAACAACGGGGCGGAACCATTCACCCTTCCGATTGGCTGTTGATATGCACCAAATATTGCAACAGCCAACCCGAAGGATCTGAAACTTGGAGGGAGGAAAGCAGAGAGTCATACGGAACGTGACAGGCAAGATCCGAAAACCCCAGTAACGGAACACACCTATTGCATAATGCACCCATTGGAAAAAGCAGCTGTCAGTCACTGCCAAGCAGGGAGAGGAGCTAGTGAGTGACATTACGCTCCTCCAATCCAATCCAGGGGTTTGGGGTGTGGCCTATTATTGCTCGTGGTAATGTTTGAAAACGGCAAGTACACACTATACTACTATACTGTGTACGCTTTAGCCAGTTGTCGGGCTTTTTTAGTATCTGGAAGAGCAGATTTTCAGATTACGTATTTCATGCCTTGAGCGAGTGAGACATGCACCATGCAACTCTAAATATCCCATGCTGCATGCCCTAAACACAGTAAGCAGAGCCTTCCCATACTTCCGCGTCACCTCTTCGAACGTGCCGCAGCCAATAGACGCCATGTGCCGAGACCGAGGGCGTTTGGTATTGGCTAGTAGTTGTTTAGTGGGCGGAGCGGTGTGTTCCGCGCCGCTCTGTGTGTAGCTGGCTGCCGCTGCCGGCTGTGGGTGTTCTGTCTCTTTGGAGCATCTGTCCCCGGCGAGATCTGCATGCCTTCCCTGTGAGCCGAGGCAATGTGGCGCGGAAGCCCCGGGCTCCTAGTGCTGTGTTCCGGCCTGCGGGGCAGCGTCCGACGGGAGACTCCGTGGCCAGGACAGCGGCTGTGAGTGGGGATCCCCGCCGATGGAGGCTGGGGCGGCTAGAGCGCCGGGCGGCCCGGCGAGCAGCACTGGCAAAGAGCAAGGAGAGGAGGCAGGCTGGTGCCCACCTACCTCCCTGCAGGAGCCGCCGCCGCCGCTTACAGAGGAGCCACAGCAGTACCGACTGGAGGACTTGGACACGCTGGCCACAGTGGGTAAGTCAGGATCGTAGCCCTTCCGCTGCAGATGTGCCACATCCTTTCAAACAGCACACTTCTGGTCTATAGTGCAACATTGGAATGACACCCTCCCCCGAAATCCCCAGATTCGGGCTTTACTCACAGCCTCCTTTCACAGCATTACCAAGGGAGAGGGCACTGCCTGCAGCTGTATTCTGACATGGTTCGTGCCACCCCTCACCACTTTAACTGAAACGAATACGAGCTTTGTTCCACTAATTATGGCTACATCACTTTTTGCAATTTCCTTGTGCATTGCGTGTGTGGCTTTCAGAGTGGTGAAAAGTGGTCCTGGGCACTGGGGCAGCACTTGCGTTGCTGCACCCATGAAATGCACCCATTGCAACCGGCGAGGCAAGGGCTATTCTAAAGCTAAGACACCAATGTCCCCCACCTCCTAGTAGGTGGGGCCACTCCGCTCAAAAGAACTAGTAGCAGGTACTGCCGATTAAGCCCAACAAAATGCAGTTGGGTCTGCGATGTCGTAGTGGGTGTGATGGAGGCTGGCTGTCACCCCCAGGAGCGTGATCCCCCATAGACTGAATGATATTTGCCGGGTGACGATGGAAGCTGGTTAGGTGTGGCTGGCATTGGAGCAGGTGAAAGCTTAGATTTATATGGTGTTAGCCGGCATGCGCCAGCTCTAGGCTCTTCTGTCTCATCGAAGGTGATGGCAATGCACACTGGGAGGTAATGAGTCCGCCGTACTGTGCCCCCACCGCCCCCTTGGTTAAGACGGGGACCGCTTATCACTTTAACCCAGACAACTAAGTTATCTGCATTAAAGGTGTGCGGGAGCTTGTGGGAACACACAGGGTGGCTCCAAGGGATTATGGTCCTCTCGCTGAGGGTACGCCAGGCTGAAGTAATCCTTGGCTGCAGCTGACTTGGGTGTAGTCGGTGTTCGTGTGCGTTGCGGTTAGTGGGAGACGGGACTTTATCATTGGGCTTTGGCCGCACGAGGAAAAGTTTAAAGGGAGGATGAGAAATATTGGAAACGGTGAATGGAGAAAAAAAAAATTAAAAGACGGAAGTAAAGGGTGGTGAAGAAAAAGGCACGACGTCGAACCAGAACTATACTGCCTCGTGATGTTCAGAGTTGGCGTGGGGCACCTAGGAAAAAGTTTGGGGGCTTTGAATATTTTTTTTTTAATACAAACGGACTGTTGAATGTAGCCATACACGAGATATCCTAATTGTCAGACGCAGAAGAGGAGATAGTCTATCAGAGGTCTTGATAACATTCCCGGTGGAGCCCCCAAAAGTGGCTGGGGTGCAGCCAGCAGAAGAGGCATCCATTTAGGCAGACAGGTGAAGTTCCGAAACACCCTCTCACGTGGAGCAGGAACCCTAATGGGAGTCAAGATGTAAGAAGCCGCTAGCTACACGCTGCACGGGTTGGTTTCTCCTTTTGGCGTTTTTCCACGTGATCTTTGGACGCCGAGTCCTCGTGGGAGGACCGGTGCTTCTTTCTTCCTTGCTTTGTAGTCACTGCTCCCCGCGGGGAGGAGCCAAGCATGTTGTGCAGTGAGCAGAACACACCCCTCACAACACGGACCCTTCCTAGTGTAACTAGGGCCAACACCATCACGCAACAGTCACGAAGTACACAGTTGATTACTGGCTATCTAAAAAGTCCCACCCACCTCTTGCTGTGAGTCACTTTGATGTTCGTGCACGAACTTCCCCATGATTCAAGTTTGTCATAATTGAACACGCTGCAGAACAGTGTTTTTGCTCTACATGGCATATAAGGTTTCAGTCGCTAGTTGCGTCATAGAAATGTATGATTTCTGTACCACTTCATTGAAAGCGGAGTTTTGTGGCAGGTGAACGTTATTGCAACGATTGTCAAGTGTGGTTGAGTGCTTAATTGCTGGATAAAAAAAGCGCACGGTCCCAAAATGTTATCTAGAAGCTAGCCTCGGTGCTGCCGAATTCCAGGGTTGTCCAATGCCAAGGCAGTCTCATCTTGATTGCACCACACCACTTTCTCGAACCTTCATTTCTTGTCTGTCGTACTCTTGGCAAATTCTTCCCTTTACCACTGTCTTCCTATCTTTCTTTACATTTCTCCCTTTCATGCCTTTTGCTTTCCTGCTCCATTTCAGAGTTTGATGACGAAATATTAGTTATGGTCCCCATGGCCATAAGTGGATTGGAAAAAGAGGGGCTCCATGAGAGGGGTGTGCCCAATATAAATAGTGTGGGGCATAAACATGTAAATTAAAACTCTCATAGAGTGCCACCCTACCCATACGTTTGCACAGAATCACAACTGCAACAGGCATACGTGACCATTGCTCTTTTCAGAGAGGCCAAGCATTGGGTGATCATGTATTCTGAACACCTTTTTGGCACACTGACATTCGCTAAGTAATATGCTGCCTATTAAAAATAATAATACTGGAACACAATTTCCTGGAAAAAGCGCAGTCCTAAGGAATGCAAGATTAGGTAAAGAATGTGAAATATAAACAGGAAAGACATGAATTACCTAATGTCATTACCGTTTTCTGCACATTTATTAGAAATAAATCCACGTTTGTGCCTGTAAAGTTGAATACAGGACCCGAAAGGGACCCGTTTCGATGTCCTTTTGAATTACTACAAGGGCTGAGACCTCGCCCACTTAGAAATCGGATGATCGCCAAACATGAATGTGGTTGTATGTCATCTGTACCGTTTCGCTGCTAGAGTTTATACAACGGTCCCAGTAAAGCCTTACATTTTATTATGCTGCATAGCTGTTGTCTGTGTGGCCGTTTATGTTGAATGGGAGACATTTGACACTGATCAGACAATGGTATTTTGTGGTTTTAAGCGATGTGCCCCCCTTGATAAAACTGTTTTGCTGCTTTGCACATGTCAATATTTGGGCTACTTAAGGGCGCTAGTTTTAAATTGCTCTGCTATGGCGAGAAACTGTCTCCAGTCCTCCTTCGATGGGCCCTTCTGTATTCATTTCGGCGGTGGAGCGAGGCCCTATCTGATGGAGGCTATAGTTGTTTTGAAGTTGACTGCTCTTCTATTGCCACTGTTTGTGTAACTGCAAAGGGATGGTCTGGTGTGCTGAACTCCATAACTAGACTACTGCCTTTAAGCACACTTGCCATTAACATGATGGATGGAATGCTTCAAATAATGTCAGTCATAAGCAATTGCTTTGGCTGCATTCCACTGGATTATTTTTAGCTTCTTTGTACTATTTTAGATTGGGACCAGCGACATGCAAACATGTAATGTCGCCCCACGTAAGATGGGAAAAATTGAAATGCCCGTCCTGTTCCCTTCTGAATACGAACACAAGCAATTTCAGACCACTGCTATGGGAAGGTGTTCCATAGGTTGAGCATAGATGTTCTCATGCACCCACCCATACATTTTGGTGCATCCCTAGATTTACCAAGACTGGCCAACCTGGGAATGTGTCAAAATGCTACAACTTCCCAGGGGTGGCGCAACCTGGTGAAATATCTTTATTTCTCCCTTTTGTTTCCTCTTTCTAAAAATGCCTCAAAGGAAAGTTTTGTGCAGGCAGTTGTCCTTTCCAACACAAAAACAATTCTGCCTGCAACGCTGGCGTCCTTGCCCCATGGCTCAAGGGTGTCTGTGTTGGCATTTGGCAGCAGATTGTGCGCCAGCACTGGCAGAGAGCAGGGAGGGATCATATACTGGTAAAAATGGCACATTCGTGCCCTCTCCCTTTCATCCACTGCAGCAAGTTGTCTTGCCGAATTGTGAGAAAGTTTGATAAATCTATCCCTTGGTACTTTAGAAGCACATTTCACATTATATATCTGTGGTATTCAGTAGTTTAAAAGGCCACACACATTTTGTACATTTCTACAAAGTCATATGGGGGTGAATGTTTCGATTTGTTCTGCATTCCGTCCATCGATCGCGTGTCTTTTGCTTTCTCACCGTAAGTGCGCTGGGTATGCCCAGACGTGGGTCCCGGGCTCACTGTGCCACTGGGTTCAAGCTATCCTGGCTGATAAGGGGTGAAACCCCGAAACCAGTCCTAGGATGCTTGTTTCCGGTCCAGGGAGGACCTGGCTTGGTAGTTCGGGCTGGACTGTTCCCATGAGGCTCATAGTCAAGACTGATTTGCATATGGCCAGGTCTAAACTGGGGTGGCATGGTGAGCAAAAGAATGATGGATTTAACCCAGATATCTTGACTGGGGGTGAATGTTTTGATTTGTTCTGCATTCCGTCCATCAATTGTGTGTCTTTTGCCAACTCCATAACTAGACTACTGCCTTTGAGCACACTTGCCATTAACATGATGGTTAGAATGCTTGAAATAATGTCAGTCATAAGCAATTGCTTTGGGCTACATTCCACTGTCTATAAATTGTGTTTATGTTTATTTAAGAAAACTGTTTTAGACTTTTAAAAACATTTTTTGGTCTGTAATTTTAAATTGGTGTGTTTTCTCTAAGAATGTAGTAATTGTAAGATTGTTATTAATTATGCAAATACAAATTTTACCTTTACCCACTGGATTATTTTTAGCTTCTTTGCACTATTTTAGACTGGGACCAGCAACATGTAAATATATAATGTCACCCCACGTGAGATGGGCTAAATTGAAATGCCCGTCCTGGTCCCTTCTGAACACGAACACAAGCAATTTCAGACCAGTTTTTTGTCTTGTTTTATCAGAGCACTGCCATGTTAAGCCGGGCGTAGGGGGGTCAAGCTTTTGATTTACAGTTGAAAAACTTTTATCGCTGGGAGACCAGGCATCCAACAGAACTCGCTTTGAGATTCCACTTTTTACAACCCCCTAAAGGAAATGCCCCTTTCCTTACTAATATTGTAGGAACGTAGAGAGATGCCCAATTATATTTTACTGTTGTCTGAACTAAGTACATGGTAAAGAATAGAAATCCTCCTCCCCCAAACCCCCCCCCCCCCCCCCCCAATCTCCAAACGGGTATCTCAAAAGGCAAGTACCCCCTGGTACATCTCCAGTAAATAATGTACTGCAAATTCAATTTTTGATTCTGTCCTAGGCTAGATTCCAAACTGTAGAGAACGGCTGCACATTTGGTACTTCCTTTCCAGTATTTTCATGGAAATGTTATTTTTTTGGTCTGACTAGACACAGCTTTGTCCTTTTCTGAATTAATGTCCTAGGAAAATAAATAGAGGCTGCATAGGGATGCTTATGGTGTTCACTTGCACAGTTGTACATACGGGATTGTAGTTTTGCTTTGGCCTGTGGCAAAAAGTAGTCTGTTTGCACCATCATACTGTGGCCCCTGCTGTTAGTTTCTCCTTCCTGTAATTGACTACCTCCTCCGTACGCCCCGTTAGTCCCGCCCCACCGGCTGCCATCTTCAGCAACTTAATTTTCAGACCAGTGGTGATGCACAGCACTGGACTTGCTTTATAGGAACTTGCATCTTGGACAGGCAGATCTGGTTGCATGCTGTTTCTACTGTCCTCACATCCACATAATCCTCACGCATATATCACACGTCATTTTCTCTGCTCTCTTTATTGATATCCACTTAAATATTTTTTATTTCGTTCACCTCTCCTCTCACTGGCTCTCTGCCCCTATCACTTTCTGTGTCCACTCTTTGCTACCAATTCCCCCTTCATTTTCTCTCTTTAGCACTCTGCTCTCCCCTTAATTATCCCCAAACTTGCGCTCCCCTTTATTATCCCCAAACCTCCTCTCCCCCTACTGTTCTGACTATTGATTAGGCCTGAGCGGTAAACTTGGCTCCGTTCATGGAGTTTGCGGAGTTTTCTGCACGCCGCGGAGCTAGTGGAGTGCAGAAAACTCCGCTTTGCAATGTGCAACAGAGTTTTTCCCCGCTCGCGATGAGCTGCCGCACAGGTAGAATTTCGACCCGAGCTGCAGGAATACCAGTACAAACTTTAGTTCGCACTGCACTCCGCCACTTGCGGAACTTCGCAGATTTTTTTCCTAACTTCGCAGAGTTCTGCGTAGCAAAACTCTGAACTACGCCCAGGTCTGCTATTGATCTCTAGCATCGCTTTTCAAACCTCCATCCATCTTATTTTGTCTATTCATCTATTGGTCTCTCCCATCCTATTTTCTATCCTCCCCTTTTCCTGCTGTACAAAATTCTACCAAATTCTCAATGTCCTGGTGGCTTATCACTTTCTACCTCTCATCTCCTGATGCCATTGCTGTCTGCCTGTACACTTTACACGCTCTCGCCCATCACCACGTCTATCTGCCCAGCCTTAGTCCCACTTCTGTTTCTGCCCATTTCAATTTTTGCCCCCCCCACTTACCCATTTTAGTTTGTACGCATTGTGCATGCCTTTGTTTGTATGTGTTAGCACATTAAAGTTTATCCTGTTGGCTTCGTCAATACTCGTAACAAAATGCAATCAAATCTCTGCTTTTGAAGAGCCTTATTTACACGGCACGTAAGTTTCTCAAACTCCTGACCTTCCGTCAAGATTCATTTGTAGAGATTCAGACATTTGCACTTGTTTCCCGACTACTTTCACTGTCTCGGAGAGATAAAAAGATTTGCTCTTGAGTCTGTTTGCCTCACCCTCATTGCAGTCGTTAAAATAAACTGTTCAGATGTGCTGTTCTCTAATTACTTGTAGTTAATGGAAATTTCACTAGCCTTTATTACCTTAAAGTATATGCTTGTATAGGAGGAATGAGACTGAAAAGAAAGTGTGCTGCCAGAGTCGTGAAAGCGGAGGTATCACAAGCCGTAAAGGCTGGACAGCAATTGTAGTAATGAAACGGACCAATATTAATATGCTGTAAATTCTTTTGCTGGTTAACGAGTTGGTTGGTCTGAAAAGGAACACTTTACACTATGCCTTGAGCCAGGGATGTAATCTGAAAGTTGTCCACCTCACCTTTTGTCCCTGTTGGCAATTGGTACATATACTTGTTTTCTCTGTACGGCCACACAGTGTGGATCATAAGCCTGAGTTTTGCATGTTCTTTTCTACGACTTGTTTTTGTTATATCTGAAGGCATACCCACCCCCTCCTAACACCTATGCCCTCCTACACCATTGTAAAAGACCCCAGATTTTGTTTGAACTTTTTTGCCATTCAAAATAGACCCCACTCCTGCCATTCTTCCATCAAAACAAAGCCTGGTTCCTGGTATTTACTCATACCTTTTGTTATGCAACTTCGTAACTGGCATTATGCTACCTTGAGAGATACAAAAAGAACAATTGATGGACTGAATGCTGAATAAGGTCAAACATTCACACCCAGTACAGAGATCTGGGCCTAAATCCATAGTTGTTTTTTGCCCACCATGCCATTTCAGTTTGGACCCAGCCATATGGAAATCAGCCTTGACCCTGCTCCTCATGGGAACAGTCCAGCCCGAACTGCCAAGCCAGGTCGCCCTGGCCCGGAAACAAGCCTCTTAGGACTGGTTTTGGGGTATCTCCCCTCTTCAGCCAGGCTAGCTTGACTCCAGTGGCATGGCGAGCACGGGACCCACGTCTGGGCATACCCGTCCCACTTGGGGTGACAAATGCAAAAAGAACAATTGATGGATGGAATGCTGAACAATGTCAAACATTCACCCCCAGTACAGAGATCTGGGCTACATTGTGCCCATCTCCCCAACGAACCACAGTGCCTGTTGTGCTGCCTAAATTCCTTGTGACTGTAAGTCACAATTGAGAGCCATCAACCCTGTGGACGAGCTGTTGTACACTGGGAAACACACTCTTGGTGTGTTTTTTCCCATATAGACATTGTCCCACAGCTATTGCTGCATGCATTTTCTTTTCTCAGTAAGGTATCGTTGAGATTACTCACCATGTTAGGTAGACTCAAGAGGGACATTTGGTGCAATTATTTCCAACACGCTCACATGACAAGTTTGTCTGTTTTCAGACTTCCTACTTAGCTATTATAGGACACACCTGTAACTATAGATCACCAGTCGGGGGAGGGGGTTGAAGTGTCCTTGCCCAAGAGGGAGTAGAGAGAGATATGTACAAGTAGTACTATCGTACACTAATATGTGACCCATGTGGGCTTCAAAAGGCCTATTATGATTTAGTATATGTAGCCCATGTGTATGGATTTTTGTACTAGGCTTTTGCAACAGAGGCTGTAAACACATTTCTGAGTATAGGATACAGCCACCCTATGTGTTGAAGATGGGAGCTGTGTGATGGGCGTGCTCTGAAATTGCAAACGAGAATTAAGTATCTTGAACTAAAATCAAAATGTTTGGGTCCAGGTGGTAAGTAGAACCCACACCTAGGTAGTATACCCATTCCAATTCAGGTAGTTCCAACAACAAGGACGGCACCTAAGAGTGCCACGGTACATAAATGTAGTGCACTCAGGGCCACATTACAAGTTGCACTGTATCCCCCAATAAAAACCGCTACCATGTGGTGACCTCCCTCTAGTATCAGTTAATGCCTTTGGATTGGGGGATAGCTGCAGTCCTGGTTTTACCAGGCAGAATTTCACACAGTATTCTCTTTTTATTGGGGATTAACACTCCCAGTAAGAACTTTCTCTGCAGCGGTGGTAAATGTGAGTTGTGGTGGCTGGTGCAGAAAGAAGGTGGGAAGGGAGACAGATGAAAGGGTCCTTCCCTTTGTATGTTAGTGGGGGGAGGCAGGAACCGGGCTGGGCTGCACTTTCAGCTGGAGCCATCTGCGATTTTACTGGCTGTGTTTTTGACAGCTTAAATCAGGTTCCATGGTCTCACACCCGAAATTGCTGCTGCAGGCACTGGCCTATTTATTATTAAGCAAAGTTCCCACGCGGGAATTTCCAATGAACCATCGGGGGTAAAAGTGTTATTTATGCATTGGTGCTTGGTCAGATCATTTCTCTTGTGAAGGCTAGTTACACTTATTTACGATGGGCTGCAGTTTTGTACTTTAAGCAGCGCTCTTCTAAATGTTAAAATGAATGCTTGTGAATTTTGTGATTTTTCTTGCTCTGACTTGTGGTTTGCTTTGAAACAACCAACAAATCTGGGTCATGTGGGTGTTTTGCTTTCATCTTTATCCTCTTTCATTTGCTCTCAATTTCTTAATCTGTGGCATGTGTCCAGTGGGAATGCAAGTGCACAGATGAGCAGCTTGACCTTTTTTTTTTGATGAGGCTCGTGTTCTGGGTGTCAGGATTCAGGGGAATATTAATGCTTTTTAAAAATATTAAATTGTAAACTGAGCTGATATCTTACTATTCGGTCTCTCGTTTGAAAATATATTGTGTTTCTTTAAATTGGGACCCTCCCACACACACTCACACACAATGGAGTTTGTGTGAAACGTTCTCTTTCTTGCATTACCCACTCTCTGTATAATGCCAGCTGAGGATTGCCTCACTTATGTTAGGCTATTTAAGTTGCAGCTGTTCATCTTCGTCTGTTTGTGTGCTTCTGCCACAATGTAATCGCTGTCTGTAATCTGTAAAGAATTTAATATCCGAGCCCCTCTTCTCAAAAATAGCTTTAGAATAAAACTGCTGATGTTGCATGTGCCATTCTAGCTACTCTGTACAGCGGAACAGGTGGCTTTTCCAGTTGCTGTAGCTTTCCTGGCACAGTACGCCTTTGGCATGTGTTGCTTTGTGAAGAACTCGAGCATCCAGGGCGCTTGGGTAAATCGGTAATGATAGGCGGATGTCACATTTGCAGATTTAAGGTTTGCACCCTTCTCCTTGGACCTTCTGATGGCTTTGATGTATCCCCTTGTGTTCCAAGGCAATTTTATAATAGTTTGCCTAAACAGATTGCTTGACAAAAGTAATGTCTTCCAGTTCTGTCACTTTCCTTTGTCTTATTGCCCCCTCGCATTACGAGTTTTTGTTATTACCCAAACTAATACTACTCATTTTGCCGACCACCATGAGGTTGATAATCTGGGCCAATGTTTTCGTTAGTGGTCTGATATTACATAAACTTGGGATCTGGGGATCACAATGAATTTTACCTAACATAATTGTCGCCTTTTTCACCCAATGTCATCCAGTATCAAGGGAAACGGGGTTCATGTCGCCTTATTTTTTTTAAACAAAAAATTTGAGAAGTGTTTATTTTTTTTTTAAGGCTGATCTTGTCTTGAGAAATTTTACCTGGATTTCATGTTCTAGGGATACTGTGTTGAAACTGGGGACAGGAATAAGCATCATACGCCTATCAGTTGTATGGAGAATTTAAAAATAACATATCCTGAAGAAGGCCCCGTTCCAGGAATTTTCATCTGGATGGGCCACGGGTAAGTTCGGATGGGCCAATGTGGGCCCAATTTTTGTAAATTCTGGACGTAGCATACAAGCTCAAGATGACATATCTTCTTCAAAATAGGTATGCAGTGCATCTAGAGAGTTAGGAGTGTAAGAGCTGATGCCTATACTCAACAGCCCCAATCCTTATAATTTCCAGCAGGCCTGGCTTCAGCAGAAGCACCTGGATTCCAAGCGGATTCTAATAGTAGTTCAAGGTTAAGAAGGTCCCTGTAACCACACCTAAACCATGACGTTTCGCTCAAGGAAGACTGGCTACTTACTTGCAATTTGCCCAAACACCTGTGCGGCATACTGTGAACTTTATAACTGTTTATTTTCATGTCATTGTTTTGTTTGTACTTTAATTGATAAAAACGTTTAAAACACAGCAACACATTTGGAAAAAACAGAAAGCAGTTTTCATGCCTGAAGTGTGAAACTATTAATAGCAGTCAAAACATGTAACCTTCTGAGGCCATATTACACAGAGTGCAGTGATTACAGAAGAGGCTGTAGATGCTTGTGCAGCCCCCTTCTGTAATACTGAAGCGCTGGCACACATGTAAAACCAGAGCTATATTCAGAGGATGTTCCCTTATTTGTATGGGGTGTGACTCCACACAAACATGGGAAACTTTTTACCTCTTAGCCCATCCATGTTATGGATGTGGATGCAGAGGCAAACAGACACATAACATGGGAAACAAAATCAATCATCCAGACTCACAGTATACGCCAGCATTGCTCGGTTTTGTACCAGTCTGCACTCTATGCTCCCTAAAGTGCATTTGCTTCTCTCGGGTCAGGCCATGTCATGTTATGTTGGTTTTTAAAGCATTCTTTCACCTAGAGGGCATCCTGGAGCTGAGCAGGTGAGAGTTTAGCCAAGCCTGGTGCCTAATGTGGTTACCTGAAAAGCCAGGCCTTCAGCTTCTTGTGGAATTCAAGAAATGAGGAAGAGGCTTGAATGTGTAGCAGCACATCATTTCATGGTTTAGGAGCAATGTAGGAGAAGGCTCAACCGCCAGATCTGGTTTTCCATTTGCGTGGGTTGTGAGCCACTAGGAATCTTGCTAGCTAAGGTGTCTGGATTGTTTGTGTAAGCAGATGATATTGTTGAGGTATGCTGGGCCAGAGTGCCCTAAAAGTTTGGGTGAGTTTGAAATGTGCTTGATTGGGTATGCATAGACAGTGTGTCGCCTTGAGGCGAGGTGAAATGTGAGAGTGTTATGGGAAGTTGGGAGTGATTCTGGCTGCTATGTTCTGGGTGTTCTGCAGCCTTCCGATGACATGCTTGTTTATACCAGTGTAGAAGGTTTTATTGTAGTCTAGGTTGCTGGTGGCAAGAGTGTGGGTGATGGTTTTCCGCATGGTTACTGGGAGCCATTTCAAAATCTTCCTCCACATCTTCAGTAGGTAAAAGCACAAGGCACTGGATGGCGTTGACTTGGGCTATGATGTTGAATTTGCAGTCAAGGGTGAGCTGAAGGTACTTGGCTAGGGTTATTTAGTTATGAGATAAGTCTAGATAATTAGCATTAATGCCACCATGTGTCTATCATCCCACATTGCATAGCCAATGGTAGCCCTTTATTGAAGTGAATTATGATCAGTCCCAGTATGAGCAGATGTGGTTAGACAAAGAGTATCACTAGGGTCATTAAAGTTATGTGGTAGTAGAGGACCGAATTATGCAGCAGAGTTGACTAAATTATGCAACAAGCAAAGGCAAATTATGTGGTGTAATGTGGTGACATTTTGTGACAGTATTACTTAATACATTTGTTATTTTTTTACACTTGTTACCACTGTCTGGGCCTAGGTTGCACCTCATTAATACAAGTTTGACATGCAAGTATAGCAATAAGCAAACGAAAGGTGCACTATCGACCTTTGCAAAGGGTCTTCAACTGTGCTACAACTTCTGTTGTAGCATTTTTAATAACTTTTTAGCCATATGGGTTATGAAAAAAAAATTAAACTGCAGATTATGCAGCTGATGATAGATTATGTGGCAAATCCATAATTTTGCAGAAAACACCACAGCCATAAAATTGCACAGTTCCAGTGGCGTTGACTATTACCTGAGAATGTGCAGTGCACTGTAGCAAGATATCAAAATATGAAATATTCACATTTGTAACTGCCATACTTGTGGGAACAAATTCAGCCCAACACAATATCTTACTCGACGTAAGTTATTTACTTCACCTCGGCATCTAGCAGAAAACAGACAGACACGCTTAACACCCGATTCAAAAGGTAAACTTAAAGTTTTGTATAAGTTTACTAATTTTTTTATATTAAAAAACTACAAGATTCATTTTGTGAATAGTAACTTTACGACTGTGGAGCACAGCACTCGTGGCAGATACTCTGCATATAAAAAGTTAGGCCTGTCCTATCTTTTTTGTGAGGAGCTCTCCACCCCGACTGCAGCAGCTCAGGTGTTGGAAAATTACTGTTAGTAAAAAAAAATCATAGTTTGTGAATACAAAAAAAAAGTAAGCTTACACAAAAGTGTACGTTTACCTTTGTGAATCAGGCCCATACTCTATTGGGCATCGTAATTCCACATTAATTCTTGGAGGATATTTATGATTCCCTCACCCTGGTGGATGCTCATCCAATGAGGCATGCACTGCTACTATCTGAATAGTATAATGCATACCCCATCCTGCAGTATATTACTGCGTTCATCTTACACAAGCTAAAATTAATAAAACTCTCATAACTCCTACACAGACCATAATTGAGGTGCAGAAGACCGTCCTCATGCCTTTGCCCTGGTGTCACTGTACCTGCTGCATCATTGGCAGGTAAATCTCTATTCCCACTCTCCTAACTAGAGATGGGGGACCGACTGGAAACTTGATCTGTGCTTGTATTTGAAGCCGGGCTCTGGCCCAGCTTCAGGTGCTCTTGAAGCTTCAAACCAATAATGAGCCGAGCAGTCATGTATCTGCCACCCTCAATGTACCCAGGATGTGGCATCACAGCAGGAGCTTCCATCTTAGGAACTGAACAAGATAGGTTTGAGTTTTGACGTTGGCTCAACATCCTGTGATTCTGGGTAAATGTGCAGTGCCTAAAATAAATGAATGTGATCTTGTGTAATGTAACCGGTGTAAAGCGCTTCAATACCTCTAGATCGAGTTGGCACTACATAAACACTGCAAAAAAACTACTGAGGTAAAAACAAAGCATTAACATAAAGAAGAGAGAAAAATAGATCGCCATTTTAAGGCTGATTTGTACAAAGTGAAAACATGAAACCTGGATAGATTGCAGCTTCCCCTCTTAAGTTGTGTGATCTTGGGCAAATATTTTAATTCAGAAAAACTTGTTTTTCTTCATATTTGTGCATGAAAGCTCATTCAAATACATGAATTAGAAAACCAGCGAATAAAAAAACCTATTGTGTTTGATAAACTAACGTTGCTCTATAATAATCTGGGCCACGTATAGGGTCCACATGACAACCGTCTTGCCTGTTGGTTCAGTAATGTCGCTGTCACTAGTGTGAGGTCGGGGCAGGTATGACTCTAAGCTTACGATTAAAAGCTATCACTTTTACTAAGTACTTATTCAGTGCAGCGCTATATTGTGGCATATTAATGTCAAAGCTTCTATGTGTTAAAGAAACACATTAAGAGCCAAGCCAAAGCCTCAACTCCACTCTGGTGCTCTCCCTGCTAATTTGTAAATACAATCGCCTCTACCCCCAAACCACAGCACCCAATTTCAGTGTCAAAGACAGTGAAAAGCATTACAACTTTCTGAGGTTATGATGGAGGAAGCACTTAATAGGTGCCTTCACCATGGCCTCTTTGTCCGTGAATAGATGGGCAAACGGTCATTGCCCCCCCCATCCTAGAACCGGCCCTGTCCTGAAGGAAGATCACCTAAACAAAATTTAGTCACTGCGTCTTAAATCACAGTTATCTAAAGCAAAAGTAACAACACTATTGACGCGATTTAAGTTATTACAATTGCTTTGGAGAAAGATTGAATCAATGTACATGTACTTAAGGTTTTAATGACAAGGCGTGTTGATATTTTTCTTTGTTTTAAATTTGAGACCGTTGGAGAAATGGTAAAAACAGTTCCTAATAGAAGATGGTTTAATAGGAGAAATAAGAGGGCTTTAGGAAAATGCCAGATGAGCTGCAACTTATTTTTCTTTCAGCTTTCCTTAACCCCTTCGATGCTGCGCAGATTCCGCCGCTGTGCTGACGGAATCTTGCGCGGGTGTGCTCATGACGGAATGGTTCCGTCATGAGCACAGCTCAACCGTGGGTCATGACGGAACCATTCCGTCATGAGCACCGAAGGGGTTAATGATTGTTGTATACAAAGCACTATTTTTCTTCATTTTGTGCTGAACCCAAGGATTATTTTTATGCTGAGACTTAATTCGCCCCTTGAACTGCTTGACAAAGTTCTGTTTGTAAAAGATAGAATTTCCCCATGTCATGTAAAAACCTGTGCTGTGGAACTGAATCCCGTGGAAACCAACTGGATTTGATCACACTTAATTTCTACAAGGGGATAATAACAGAACTTTTCCTTCTATACAAAGCCCCACTTGTGTCAAGGCCCCCTAGACCAGACACGTCAGCTAGTCGACCATTTTAACACCACATTGAGCCAGCTGGATGGCTTATTGAGTAGTGCTCTTTCTACGGAAGCATGCAGTGATATGCAAGCCATGAGTTGGAATCCCGACAAGTCTGACCAACTCAGAAGTTAATCCTTCAGAGATGAATGCCTCCAGAACCCCATTACATTGGATAACTCCTGGTGTTTATATCATTTAGACAATTCAAAAATGTTTATGAAGCACTATAGAGGACAAGCATTGGCAAAGCTAGTATGTCTGCTGTTGTATGCAAGCCTTTTGGCTTTGTCAGTTTTGTTTTTGTTTTCATTCATGGATTTGAAAATCTTTCTTGTAAAGCTCACGGGCCCCTGTCAAACCCTCAAAAATTGGCTAAACGGTACCAATTTTTGAGCCTCACTAGAACGTATTGCCGTAGTAGCGCCTGGCACTAAAGGGAGCTAAATTGTGTGTGGATTTGATCCTTGTGAGAGGGATGAATGGTGTCACTCACAGTGAAGTCAGTCAGAAGAGGGCTGACCCATTGCCCCGATGCTATATGCTGTAGTGGGCTGAAGAAAAATGTGAATGTAACAATAACTGACCAATGGATGACGATGGCTGGCTGAAAGCCCCACTAAATAAGTATATTGTACATATACTTTTACTAAAATCAAAAGGTCTTGGTTAACGCAGACCTAAAAGGGTATTATATGGCAAGCCTGATACAATGAGACACTTTGTCTAGCATTTAGGCTTCGCTCCTGTGGAAATTTACAGATAATGTAGCAAAAATGGGACACACGAGAATGTCCTTAGACCCCTGCCCAACCACCTTTGTTTGACAAGGGAGACCTGAAAGTAACGTTTCGGGGTCTTTGAAGTCTGTGGCAGCCATTGCTGTTTGCATGTGTCGGCCTATGCTATGCACTCAACACATCTGTTATCATTTACACCGTCTGCAAATATATATTCTATAAGAGATGCAGAGCCAGACATTAAGGCGTTGTTGAAGCTTCGAAGCCGTTGCTCTGCAAACCCTGAGTCTCGTTGCCAGGCTGTGCCCTCTATTTTAAAAACACCTGATTGCCAGCCGTGCCCTCCTTCCTGTGCTGACCTGACCTCCTTTTCGCTCCCAACCTTACCTGCCAGCGTTTGCTCCTACCTGTCGGACTAGTAATACTGTGGTAGCCTGCACGACCTGCCCTGTCAGCTGCTTTGTGGAGAAAATAAAGGAAGTTTGTGCTGAAAATATACACACTAGCCATGTGTTGCAACTGTGGTGTAGGAATGTCTGACTCAGCGGTGACTAGGCCCGCTGTGTTTTTTTGTTGAAGTATTTCGTCCGCACCCGTTAAAATAGATTCAGCTGCTATCGTGCTTTCTATTGTCCTCGCGAGCGGCCGAGTCCATGCCCTGGAGGGGGGGGGAGCGCGCGCTGTAAAATATGAACCCAGCCTTCGCGTGCCAGCGTGTGCATGGAGTGTTGCAACACCTACGACTTTTAAGGGGATTCTGTTAATGTAATTTGTAGGAATTCTTTGACGGTGCTCTGGCAGTCAATGTATTATTTTGATTTAAAACGGATCCCCCCTGCGAATGTCAAAAGGAAATCCTCTCTCTCCTCCATTTACATTTTGACTTTCTCCGTGTCCATGCACGCTATGTACTTACTATGTTAGAGGGAGTTCCGTTTTTTCCCCCGTTGTGAAGGATAGATTTGTAGTTTTACAATAAACATGCAGGCAGTCTGTTTGTTGTTAGTCAGGGCCTCCCAGGCTTACTTGTCTATTAGACTCTGACAATAGAGCTAAAGCCCATGGTGGCCATCTCATGGTCTACAGTTTTCCTTGCACTCAGTCATTGATATTGTTTCGCTGTTCTGTATTATTTTGACTCTTTTATAAGGAGGTTGTTGGCTTCTTAGCTAAACCTCCTGTGAAAGCATATATTTACTCTTACACTTCAGCCTCCAAATCTGTGGTCTTCTACAGCTATCCAGGGGATTCTGGTTATTGTATCTGTAAATATGTAGACTTGACAGAATTGCATCCTTTTAGTTAGTGAGGTTGCCTGGATCTCCACTGCTTCACCCTAAGGCAGTGGAGATCCATACATAGGGAGCTGTGTTTTTCGGTGTATTGGTCGATTTACAAATGTATTCAGTGTTCCTTAAGCTTTGTGGCACTTGTGTTTGGTCACGTGTTGTGATGTAGTTCTGATTTAAACCACTCTTAACATTAACTCACATGGCACACACCCACACCATTTTCCAGGACTCATAGACTCTTAACCCTCTTCTGCAAAGGGGCACATACATTATCACTAAGGACATTCACCAGCATCTGAGACTGGCGCTGTAGTGGGTGGATATTTGGTGTGGAGAAAGACACCATACTTACAATGCAAAGAGGTGTTGAATGCTATTTAAGGAATGTTACTGATTGTGTCAGCCTTTCTTTTGCAAGGAGAAAGAGTCCAGCGAATTTTAAATTGACTGAGGTCATCATTCTCAAAGGTTCCGCTACCTCCATTTCCAAACTAGACTCAAGACAGTCAAGGTGCAGCTCTTGTTTTCTATTAGTGAGTAGCCTGCGGGAAAATGTGCTCGACACTGGATCATTGTGCTACCTCTGTCCAGTTCGAGTTTCCTTCCTGAGGTTCTGGTGCATAGGGGATTTTTTTGCTGGCAAGGCACACAAAACGACACCTACAGTTTCCTCCACTTATAATCATAATGCAGAACAACATTGATAATTAATGTCACTAGGCCTGATCTGGTCCAGTGTATCCCACATGTAAAGCTGCTCATGTCATCTCTGTTATGACGTATGAACGTGGAATTTTTTATTGCTTAAAGTTTGCCAGATTTCTGCAAAGGGCTGGATCTCCATGGGATTTTTTACACGGCTTGTGGAACCATGATTGATGCGTGCATAAGCAAAACCTCCAGGGATAGGTTGTCTCAAAGTATTCCGATTGACCTTTGACCTGAAGGGCTGCACTTGCCCTGTCCGTCTAACACTTCATTGAGTTGTTTTTTCCCCCCTGCAGACTTCCACCTCTTGCAGAGGTGTGCAGTATGTAGCTTCCTGTTCCCATGTTTACAGCCTATCGGGGCAGTCTCCGTAGAGCCTTTTCTCTACGTACGGGGCAGAAGGGGACATTTGGGCAGAATCCACTGGTGTCTAGGTAGGGCCATGTATACTATGGCACTCTTACTGGATTGACTAGTTAATGATTAAGTTCACCTACTTCCAGGGGACGAGCAGCGAAGGCTTCCTTCTAGGACAGTGTTTCCCAAACAGTGGGTCGTCACCTACTGGTGGGTTGCACGCCGATGTATTATTTTTTGTTGGTTGGTCGCTAAAGTCCAGGCAATAAAGATTCATTTAAATTCTGTGTTTATCGTGTTACATTTGCTGCGCTTCAAAGACAGAGGTGAATGTCAGACTATGTCTTCTGCTACTTATTTTTTACTAGGGAGACTAGTGTTTACAAACTCCTCTCACTTTACAGTCTGATAAAATAAAATAAAGTGAATTATGTGTCAATCCTCCTGGGGTACATTGTAATTGTAAAAGTAAAGCTAGGGGATGTCATTTTTTCCTAACACACAACAAAATGTAAATACCTGTTAATGAACTGTACACATTCAGGAATTAGAAAAGCAGAATGAAGCGCACATTTTTTTTTGTAATTCTGCATTGCGACGGACACTAATATTTTTATAAAATCAAGACACTTTTCTAGGTGATGCACAAATAATAAATATTCACTGAACCCCGATTTCCCACATTATTTGTGTGTAATAGTTATATCTATTAAACTGTATGCAAATCTAGTGGCAATTTCAATGGAAAATATGCTGTCTGCAAATAGCAATGCACTACCACACGATGCATTATTACATACCAAAAAATCTGCCTCATGTCCATTAAAGGTAGGTGGGTCGCGAAAGTTTGTTAGACTCAAAAGTGGTCTGTGAGTCTGAAAAGAGTGGGAAGCACTGCTCTAGGATGTTAATAAGTTTGGAGTTCATGTAGTATATGAAACTAATCAAGTATGATAAAATCAATAATGGATCAGAGCTATATTCAGAAAAAAAATAATAGAGCTTCCTTTATAATGGTAGAGAGAGCAATTGAAATTGGACACCTCCAAGAAAACGAGACTGTTGTAGCAATTTCTGTGTCTGAGATTCACCTCTCATGCTATTTGAGCAGTTAGGCATTACAAGCTATTTACCATTAAAGTCTTGAAGCAATGTTACTCCGTGAAAGAGGAACCACAGATTCTGTGTTCATTGGGCTTCCTCAGGTCATTTTGCTTCATTGCACACAACCACAAGGCGGGATGAGGAAAAATGAGGGAAAGGGGATATATGTTAGTCCCCCACAAATAGATGCCAATCATAAACAGAGGGACGGTCCAAAGAAGAGAGACAAAATCCCTCAAAAATTCATCACTGCTTGTATCACAAGGACACCCTTGTATCTAGAAGGGTCCTCACCCAGAAGCTAGTCATTTGGCAGTTTGGATTATTTGTTTGGTATGGCTGACATGGGCCCTGAAATTTTAGCCCAGTTTTGCTCAGTTACCTTCCTTGAACTCTGTGTTGCAAAAAGCATGCTATTGGGAACATAGCCCTTTCAGATGCACTGTTATCCTTGGTCTGGCACGCAGGATGCACTGAACATAACACAGGAAGTAAAATGTATAATGAAGCAAGATGCAGATCGTAAGAGCGGGACGGTCCAAAGAGACAAATCCTGTCTAAGTCTTCCTGGCTTGTATCACAAGGACCCACTTAGCTCTAGAATAGCTCTCACCCACATGCTAATCATGTGCATGCTTCATCATCAGACCCGTGTCTGGCAAGAGAATCCACTCCAGTTGGGCATGACCTCGTAACGGTAGGGAGCTCTTTGATATTACCTGTGCTTGTTGAGTGGATCTTAGGACCTAACTACAGTAAAAATACCCATAGGCTACCCATAAAGGTAGCTAATTATGGTGTCCCTATGGTGTGATTAAAAACAAGGCGGCACAAATTGGCCATGATGGGGCCGGTGTGTCATTTTTTTGTTTGATCTGTTAATTGAAGATTTTTTGTTTTGTATACATGAATACAGAGCAGTACATCATCAGTAAAAGCACCATACAGAGCCAATAGGTAGTCCATAAAAACCAGGTAGCAAATCAATAACATAGCGGCAAGCTTACATCAATGAGCATAGACAAATCGATAATAACTTTTAGCATATCCCGTCAGCTATAGCATCTCCTCCCTCCGTCAAAAAAAAAAAAGGCTATACGATCGCGTTATGGTGCATCGTAACTGCAACTAGGCAACAAATTACATAATCACATTTCCTATGGCTACACTCCGCCATATCACATGAATCTGTTTATAGAGTCAAACATTTTTATGAGAATAAAAAACATGGGAAATATTATCTTGGCCGGTGTGTCTCATGGTTGACATGTTTTATCCAGAAAACCATGTAGAAGGATGGCGTGTTCCATTGCAGCATGCGGGCTATAGAATGTGTTACATGTTCTTGCTGTATAATGTGTTGTATGTATTTTGGTGTATAATTGTGTTTATTGTATTTACTTTATTTTGTGAATCAGAGACCAAAAAATTAATAACACAGTGTATTTGGATGTTTTCATAGGTGTTTGCAATTGAATATAAAATTAGTTGTGTGTGATCAAATCTATTACCCAGTGAAACTTTGTTTCATTGTGGACCGTGCGTGTTGTACATGTATTTTTTTCTTCTCAACACAAAGACATACAACATGTCTCTAACAATTACAGATCAAAAATACAATATCATTTATCACAGGGGAGGGTACAAGCAAAATTCTGTGCAGAATATAATCATTGAATTTAACAGGCTTTCTGTGTATTCTTCTGCTGTTCGCAGGACGCACTCTAGAATTTCCATGATCCATCCTAACATTAATCTGTGGTGCAACACTACCACTGGCAACCCCCTCTGGTGATGATACAGTTGTGCTACATGATGCTTCTGCCTCTTAAACGCCATGGAAATCCAAAAACTCATTTTCCTGGTCCTTACTACTATCCACGCATCATGCAATCACCCTATTAAACAATGAAACCCTATTCATATTCCACACTTTTTCCCTCTTCCACATGAACAGCATTTTTAAAGACCTCAATGACTTTTACTGGATCAGTCCAAGACACTACTCCTCTTCCTGCCATCTTGTTTTTCTTGATGCATACAAAATCACCAAACACCATGCGCAGTTTATTAAAGGCTCCCCATCTCACATTTATATTGAGTTTCATTCTGTTTATAATCCTCTACTGCTATCCTTATACTCTTGAAAATCAATTTCAATACCATTTTCCTTCCTATTCTTCTACCACCAAGGCACAAGCCCGGTACTTGGCTTCCATAACAATAACTCAAAAGGACTAACTAGCGTCACTGAATTTGGGGTAGTTCCCTATGCCAGCAACATGGGACTGCAGTGCTTTTCTCCAATTTAACCCACCCTTGATAGCAAGTTGAATAGCATCCTTCACAACTCTATTGAATCTCTCCACGTGTCCATTGGATTCAGGATGGACAACCGAAATCCTTCTGTAATTAACACCACATCTTGGTCACATATTTTTGGGTATAGGTGCTAACAATCTGTGGACCATTGTCTGAAACAGTTTCCTCTGGGATTCCTTCTTTACAGAACTCATCCAAAAATTCAACAACTTTCTGGAGTGACATCTTTGGCCATTTTGATGTCAGACTAATTTGAAAAATAGTCCACTACAATAATGATACACGTTTCTTGTCTGGGCAAAACTGCAACTTGGCCAATCATGTACACACCTAATTTCCTTAAGGGCCCAACTGGAAGTTCAGTAGGTAATGCATCAGTTATCAACGCCTTAGCCAATTTGTCACTAAAAGCAGGGTTGTGACAAAATCTCACATGGTGATCCACGATACTATGTATTCCAGGCCACCAGAAATTCTCTCTAACTCTTCTTCAGGTACCTGAAGTTCGTAAATATCCTCAATGGGCACAAGCAACACATTTTTCCTTAGCCAAAATGGTATACAAATTTGTCTCCTCTCATTATCACACCCTTCTCAATGGCCAGTACTTGACTCACTTAAAAATAACCTCATCAATTCCCCAGAAACATTATGTACTTCTGGTCATCCGTTCACAATGAATTTGGACACAGCACTCAACGTAGAATCCAAAGTCATCTCTGCATACCATGTTGACTCATCAAAACAGGCATTGTCAACCTCAATCATGCTGACATCTGTACACACAAATGCTACTTCACACTCACCTGATTCTTTTCCTGAAGAAGTTCCACCTGATAAAGGCAATCTTGGCATACAGTCTGCATGGACATTGTTCTTACCTGGAACAAATTCATTATTATGATGGAAAACCTGTAACCTAGATGTTAACCTGGCCAACCTAGCTGTCACAATATCCCCCCCCCCCCCCACCACCTGGTTATATGTGCACCAGCGGTTTGTGATAGTTTTAATCACAAATCTGGTGCCCCTTAAAAACCGTGAAATATTTTCAGCACCCCAAAAGCATGTAAATAGTCCCTCCTCTATAACATAATGCTTTTCCGCTTCACGAACTGTTGTTGATGCATTTGAAACAAACCATTACTTTACAGCATCTTTTTGCATTAGCACTGCACCCAGTCCACAATTTCTTAAATCCATCACAACTACACATTCTTTACCCACTTCAAAAGGTTTGAGCCATGATGCATTGATCAGGAGTTCTTTTGTTTCATTAAACATTTGAGTCATAGACTCATTCCACAAAAACTAAGCATTTTTCTTTAACAAACCTCTAAATGGTTATATTTTAAATACATTTTCTGCATGAATTTTGAGTACAATTCAATTAAACCTAAAAAGGATACAAATGTATCCTTTGAATTAGGTATGGGGGCCCTCATAATGGTTTCCACATAACTTGGTTTTGGTCCAATTCCTGGTCCACTTATTAAGTGACCAAGATACTCTACTTCATGTTTTCAGAACTTACATTTTGTTGTCTTCAAAGTCAAATCGTTGTCTAATACTGCCTGTAGGGCCTGCTCAAGGTTCCTGTAATGCTCGTTCACACTAATCCCTAAAACTAGAATGTCATCCTGGAAGGCAACCGCACCAGATAAACCTTCAAGTGCCTTTTTCATTATCCTTTGAAACACTGAAGCTGCACTGGCCAAACCGAATGCCATTCTACAATATTGGAACACACCCCTCTGGTGTGATGAAAGAAATGAACATGTCGGATTCCTCATTTAGCTTGATGGTATGCATTAGCGAAGTCTAGTGTAGAAAAAAAACTTTAGTTCCAGATAGTGTTGTAACCCTTTCGTGCAGATTTGGGAGTGGATAAATATCAACCCAAATGGAGTTGTTGAGACTGTGTAAATAAATGCAAAGTCTCAACTCTCCTGATCCCTTCAAAGATATAACTACTGGAAACACCCACTGAGACGACTCCACTGTTTCAATAATAGCTTATTTACATAAATCCTTCAACTATACTCTTAAGTTTTCTCTGTAAGAAAGCGGAAGATTCCTATCTCTATGCCAAATTGGTACAGCATCTTCTTTCAGAATCTTGTGATGCCTAAACACACAGATTTACCCAAAAATTTCCCTTAACACATCCTTGTATTTCTCCCGTAGAAGCGTAAGCAAATTTTCCTCATGGGGTAAAGTGTCATACATTTTTGAAATCATTATTTGGTTGTCATTTACATTAATAAAAGAGTTTAGCCTAGGATTCAGTCTGATACCCACCTCCTCCTGATGTGGCCACCTTTCCTTGCCACAAACTTTCCCATAGGTGTGTTGTCCTGAAAAGATAACATTTGCCCCAAAATATCCAATCAAATCAATCTAGTGATCCATTTAACCTGGATAAACATCCGTGTATCGCCGAGAGCGGGAGGCTGCGGACTTCGGAAGATCATTTCTTGGATCTCTCGGTAAGGGGAAAGCCTGTTCGAATATCCAGTTATATTACTGTGTAACTGTGACTGCAGATGCTAAGGTTCACGGTTAAAATCTATTAATTTATGCATTTTTAGATATTATGAGGTCTCCGTTCTAATTACGTGAGGATAAATTAATCATACGGACATAAACACTGGGAACGGTTTGAACCACTAGACTCTTTTTGTCTTTAATTTTATTTAAGAACATGCGATTAGTATGACAATTTGGTCTTTTTCATCTTGTAGGCAACTTTGATAGCTTGATACCTGATTCCTATATCAAACTATTATCCTACGGGTCCGCACAGCTCTACACAGGCTTACCGCTGGCCATTTTTTACTTCTGACCCATATATTCATTTTCTTCCTCGTTGCTTGGTAAGTTTTGGATTTGGACTATACTTAATAAGGGCCAACCCATTCTAATTACTGTACGTCACATTTACGGACACCAATACTGTTCCCTAGAGGTCTTCATTGTTCCAACCTATCTCGTATATCTATTATGTTTCTTAGTTTATCTTTATTGACACACTCATCTAGTTATGGGTGATGCTATGAGTCCAATGGATACACTTTCCTTATATGTTAGTGCACCATTTGAGGTTTTCATGTTGTCTACCTCTGATGTAAACGAGTTACTCTAAAAAGAATGGCCATTAGTTATGACTCCAGCTACGCTATTTATACTAGCGTTTAGGATTCTCTCATGAAGTTGAGAACCTCGTTCATTATCAATGTAATAATATAAACTATAGGACGGTTAGTTGTTCCTGTTACATTGTCGTTTCTTTTTATCTACTTGCTATTCCGCTCTAGTTCCCTCGGAAAAACAAATATACCAACTGAAGTCAGCTTATGTCTTGGGTTACCAATTAAAGCCCTTGTTCCAAGTATGTATATATTCACGTTGCTTACTATTCAGGTGTTGGGCATTCATCTTTTTTTTTTATACTTCTTGATCCACATATTCTTCGGTTTATCATTTCACTTGTCGGTGACTTTGGTTCAGTGGGTGCTATTAGCTCTCTCCTTTGTCTCAGCCGCACTATATTAAATTATATTGAGTATACTTATTTTGGTTTTTGTACCCACAGACCAACGGTTGTCAATATTGAAATTGTACAAGCACCCCCACCACATGACGTTGGATATGAAGTTATGTCCTGTACTTATTGCTATTTGAAAGACCTATTGAACAAGCCCTGAAGAAGGAGCCTATATAGGATATATAGGATCTCCGAAACGCGCGTTGGCGCTGGTCTTGTGTACAATTTAATGTCTCAGTGTTATGTATATTGTTCTTTTATAACAATCTTTTTTTTCCTTTTTGTAAACTGTGATGTTTAGTGTTTTAGCTTAGTATTTTATTATGTTTAGGTATTTATTTATGTCGTCATGGTGTGGGTTGTTTTAGATAAGATGTATCTATGTCTCCTGATTGTGATATAGTATGTATCATATGTATTAATATATAGTTAAATAATATACATGTATATGTCTTCTAAAAAAAATGAAAAAACAACTAAATAAATGAAGTGATTTATTTTTGTACACTGTTGACTGTGGGTTCTGCTTTAACATATGGACATATTGCCTCATACCGAAATAGATAGGTGTAGGAAGTTTTGTTGTGCTCTATAGGTTATTTCCCTGAATCTTCCTCACATAAGTGAAACCGTCAGGGTCCCTCTGTTGTAGTTTATTAAACATCAGGAAGTAACATTGTCTTGTTAGATCACAATTCCTTAACGATGTCATGTCCAATAATAGTATACCAAGCACAAGAGTCAACCAATACAGAAATCGGTTTCCCATTGATAGAGCGTGGGTTACCAGCTCGGGTTATACACACACATGCCTAATACTCACCTGGGCCGATAACCTTCACACAGATAAGCTAGTAAACCCCGCTGACATCAATTTTGAGTTTTACCTGTAATTTGATATTCACCTTTACCAAGTCATACCAACTTGATCTTAATAATTCCTTTACTCAATAATTCAGGTTGCCGAGAAAGTTTAAGGTTGAAAATGACATTTAACTTTAAACTTGAAATAACCACAAACTCAAAAGGTTTAAAATCTTTATCTAAATCAATAATTGTGTGAGTCCAAATCAAATACAGTTTAAACACATTCTTTCAAGAGGCAAATTTAAGTCAAATATAGCAAAGTCATAATAATGTTCAATGAAAACGGTACCTGTAAAAGGGGAAAAGAGAGAGAGCAGGTACAAAGACAGGTTTCACAGAATTATATTTACCTAAGGTGATAGAATGAACCCAACTCCTTGAAGATGGGTCTGATAGAATCTTCCAGGACAGGATGCGGACAGAGGGTCGGCAGGTTCAGATCTGGGAAGGTGACCTCTTCTAAGTGCAGCGCCAGCGTCGCACCCCTCTCTGGCACTACTCTCCTCGAATGTCCCTCTTCCGAAATCCCCTTCTAGCTGATTAGATTATCGATCAGTATCTCGTTTTTTCCAGCAGAGATTCTGGCAGCAGCAGGGTCTGAGACAGCGTCTCGGACTGAATCTGTAGCAGCATACGTGTTGGGTTGATTACGAGTCGGAATGACCGATCTGACAATAGTCTCTAGCTAACTTACCTCAGTTATACTATTCTGTATTCGTGTACCACCCCCAAAAGTTTTAATATTCGTGTTTTCCCCTATTCTGATTGGTCAGGGCGAAGAGGTGAGTTCATCACACCATACTAAAAGTAATATTTCCTTTTTGGACCATTGTTCTATGTTTCCACCCCTTAATTTATTTTCTCAAAGCT